>NC_084795.1:207830619-208455619 GCF_963169125.1 Humulus lupulus
GATATATCGCCCCCTATAGCTGCGATATATCGGCATACGCTGATTATTTAAACACGAAATTACACATTTTTAGCTTAATTTGAATTGAGTAAACAGCCTTGACTAAGCCCTCAAACGTTTTCAAAGCTGCTGACTGACCTTAGAGCATTCAAATTTTACCCTTATTAAATTTAATCCTCAAAATACTTAATCATTAATAACCCATACATAACATGTGCTTAAATCCTATTGGTTCTTATTTAAACCTTATAGTATACTAAATATTATCCTCAATATCAGTCATATTAATCAAACCTTAGGTTAAAATTAATATTCTTAGACTATAGGTTAAACTTAGAAAATCTACAAGTACTACTATGAGTGTCCAAATAAATCCCGGTTTGAACCAAAAATCCACAGTCATAAAGATAATACTATTTCTACTATAATACTACTATCTAACTAGCTAAGTAAAGTTCTTGGACTCTACACTAAACCTTAGGAATAATCCATGCTCATGACAAATGTCATATTCTTATTAGCTCTATCTAAACCTTAGGTTATAATAATTATCATATTAATAACCAGCAATATTAATCAAACCTTATGTTATAATTAATATTCTTAAACTATAGGTTAAACTTATAAAATCCATAACTATTGCTAGGAGTTTCCAACTAAGTCCCGGCTTGAACCAAAATCCATAGTAATGAACATACTATAACTAATACTAGCTATTACTACTACTACTACTACTACTACTACTATTATCTAACTAGCTAAGTAAATTATGGGACTCTACAATACCAAAATGACTCAAGAACACAATTTCGAAAAAGGAAGGACCAGAGAACTACCAGAATTCCCTCTTCCCAAATTCGAAAATGCTTGTGAGACCCTTAGTTTAGAAGCTCCTAATCTCCAAAGAATTCTCCAACCTTCATCACAATTAAGCTTGGCTTGAATTCTAGATACGAATCCATTCAAAGCTTCTAATTGAGCACCAAGAGAGGGTGAGATGAGCTGAAACATAAATGACCCCAAAACCTTCAGCTAAGGTCACCCCTTACTCTAGGTATAGGGTAATTGACTATTTTGCCCCTAGAAAAAACAATGTCCCTTATCCAAAGCCAATGGCATTCTAGTATTTTGGCATGGTTCCCACCAATCATCAATTTATTTCATATAATCCCAATTAATCTATCAAACCAATACTTCACAAATTACTTCCCGTTACTCTATAATTCTCGGTAATTTACCAAATTACCAAAATACCCCTAAGCTCGCCCCAAGCTGGGTATTTTACCCCGTTGTGACTTTTCCGCTAACTAGCTCCCTAGGATCACCTCGTGCTGAGTAACTTAAATATATACAGGTCGCAATCATATATCACACATATTTACAATTATACCCTGGGTAAAAATTACGAAAATTCCCTTCTAATAAGAAACGGGTCCACATGCATATTTAATACACATAGACATGCAAGCATAATCATATCATAATACAATTTACATAATAACATTCTCATAACACATAAGCATCTAATTAATTCAAATATTGCCTCCTGACCCCCTAATCCAGGCACTAAGCCATATTAGAGAAATTGGGGCGTTACAACATTATTTTAATAATTCTGGTTAAACAGGTCTCAGAACTCATCCCTACTCATAGTAGCAACTTTCGAGTTTGGAATGCCACCTCCCACCAAATACGGGCATCGTCTCAAAACATAAAGGTGACGTAAGTCGCTCTGTCATTACCTACCACCCTTATAAAATCATGGATGGAGGTAGTCAGGCTCATCCCCTGCTCAACCTTGGGCGGATCCGGACCTCCCTCAAGGGTTGGAGGATGTTCTTTTCTGAATCTTTCATACAGTGGTTCCCACCTATTATCAACCTCAGGTTGTTGTACGGCTAGTACCATGACAGGTGGCATGTTTGGTGCAGCATTTCTTGGCGGAACCTGCTATCTCAATAACTGGATCTCCTCCTCTTGACTCTGAGGTCTGGTTTTCATATCAGCAAGCACCTACTTCCAGTTCTCATGGACTAGTAGAGGTTTCTGACCCTGGTTATCATCTTTAGCCTTGATCTTAGCACTGGATGGTCGAACTGATCGCCTTGGAGGCATAACTCTCCAAGTATATTTGCAATCAATGATTTGGCTAATTAGGCAATGATAACAAGTTTTTAGAAGTCACCCCACGGTCCAACACCAACAATTAAGCAAATCCATGCAACCTCAATGCTAATAACCATTTCAATAACGCGAACATACAGTAGCAATGCTAATAAGCATGCATTTTCATGTACACATAATAGTCAAGGGCCAGACCCTCTAAATATATTTCATGCTCCCTAATAAGGCATGCAGATAAGGCATTTATATCTTATTTGATCAATTAAACACATGACCACATAAATAGTTACCAAACCCTGAGTCGAGCTTGTCTTTAGTGGCGAGTGTACATGTCCAACCAGTCTTGAGGAACCATTAAACCTAGACTGCTTTGATACTAAGTTGTAACACCCTGGATAGCTAAGACCATTACACTGTGTATTTTAAATAGTGCTGGACTTGCTAATCAAGTCATTCAGATGTAAACGTGTAACTAAAAGTAATTAATAGATAAGGGTTTTAAATATTTTTATCATAGGAATATTTACTTTCATTAAAATTGTATGTTTGTACACGGGCTCCCAAAATAATTATTGAAAAATTCATTTACAACTCCAAAGGGTAGTTACAACACAAGCTGACCTAACCAGCAAAATTAGGGTTTGACTCTAGTCCCTCTTTGAATCCTCGACCGCGGCAGTCGAGTAGCTGCATATGTACATGCCGCCCCTAAATCTCTCCAACTCATGGTTGGTCCAGCTTCCCCTTTTGCTTACCTACACCACATAGCACCCATGAGCCAAGGCTCAACAAGAAAACTTAAATCAATAGATTCAAATAAGCAATAGAAAATAAATAACATGCTTAGGAGTAATAACCCTACTCAATCAAACACGTAGTCCAATTTAAACAACCAATGGGTTAAACAAGTGAAGACTGCACTTCTAATTATTTAGGTGGCATTCAGGCCAGACAAGTGCATGCCGCTCTCCTAGGTTGCCCGAGCTAAACGGCCTACTTTTCGTACGCTTATTTCCAACCCCGACTCTTAGACCGAGCTTTCATTTTAGGTATAGTCAAACCTACAGATTACCTAACACAGAATCAGTTACAGTGTGTACAAGGATGCCTAATCAAGTAATCACAAGCATAATGATAGTCATATTCATTAACAGAGGCCCGAGCCCTAATTACAACCAGTGTAACACCCTGGTTACTCTAAGACCGTTACTATGGACTTTAAACAGTGCTTAACTCGCTAAACGAGTCATTTGGTTATAAACGTGCATCTAAGTGTTATTAATAGGCTAAGGTGAAAAATCTCGATTCAAAAGAAATGGATATATTTATTTAAAACATAAAACTGTACATGGGCCCATAAAAACGTTTACAAGTTATTTACAATCCAAAATGGTCATTACAATGTAAAAATTACAACCCACCGACCTAAGCGGCAAAATAGGGTTAACCCATAGTTCCTCTGAGAAACACCTTCGCCGTGGTGGTCAAGCGCCCGCATATGTAAACATCGCCACCTAAGCTCTCCACTCAAGACTGGGTGAGCTTTTCTTTCCCTTTACTTGCACCACATAGCACCCGTGAGCCAAGGCTCAACAATAAAACTTATTACTACATGTATACAATATCAATAAATGATTATGGTAATCATTCGGGGGCTTGCAGCCCAATCAGATATGTGAATATCAATAATGATTCTGGTACTCATGCTAGGGCTTGTAGCCCTAATTAGATAAGTGACTATTGAGTCACACACTGTGCAAGTGACTAATAAGTCAACCTCTAAGGATCTGTTCCCTGTATAGATGACTAGTAAGTCCATCTCTAGGGTTTTTCTCCTTAAATAGATGGATAGTAAGTCAATTTATGGGGATCCGCTCCCTAAGCCATGTGATGTATCAGTTTCCTTAGCCTTTTGGCTCTGGCTCTAAGTAACTAGCCTTTAGACTAGACAAGCGCTTTTGTTTTCATCGAACTTAAGGTTGGTTAAGCATTTCATACTTATGTTGATAATGCTTATGTCAATTAGATCTAACATTTTCGGCTTGCGTTAAACACGCTAATACCGTTCTTGAATCATAGGTCAATTCCATGCGACCAGTGGTTAGTACCACTACCGAACTTGACTAATAAGTCACAGCTTCACAATCAATACTGACACCATTGCCGATTCTGATTAATAATTCAGTTCCACTTACAAGTAAGCAAGGCTGCTAAGCATTTAATATGCAATCAATGTCCACATATAGAGCACTCAACATGCCTCATCAATAACCATGCATGTCACATATTAGGTGCAGTTTTCTTACCTCTGGTTCGAGCGTGAAATAATAAAAGAACGACCTTTGAGAACGATCAATCCTTTGGTCCCTTAGCGGTCACCTAGTCATAACCAAATATGGAATTCCATTAATAAAATAAATCATAAAAGGTTCATTGTCTAAACCTCGCTCACGAGACCTCGAATCGTACTAAAACAGTTAGTAGATTCGATCCTGAGCCTTAGGAATTGAACCCTCGAGCCTAAGCCCTTGAAAACTCCTCCCAGGTACAGAAGGAAGGGGCGGGCTGCGACTTGGCCTAGTGAGTCGCAGCGCGCCCCCAAGTTAGAGAGCACTTTGGCTGGGTACAAGGGGTGGGTCGCAACTTGACCCCATGAACACAACACCCCTGCCATTTTCTCCATTAAAACGAGCAAAAAACCTTCACCAAACAACTCAGAAATCACACCTAAGCATTACCACAACCTACACAACAGTCAACCAACAAAACCTAAGCTTTAAACCATTTAAAACCTCACTAAATAACCACTTCTATAATCAAAACTTTAAGCTCAAAACTAGCTCAAAACAGAGCGAAAACCATAAAATTCATGGCTGAATTCTTACCTAAATCACAGGTTTGCATTCCCTTCACTGGGTGAACATTAACCTATAACCTCAAGCCTTAATCTCCTAGCTTGAACCCTCAATCTCAGCTTCAAAAATCCAAAGGAAAGAAGAGAAAAGATGATCATGGAGGAGGAGAGAACTACTCTGCTTTTGCTTCAGCTTTTTACCCTTCTACAACCATCCAATTTATTTTAAATATATCCTAAGGTCAAATGACCAAAATGCCCATGCCTAATTTATTTCCTTAACAGCCCCCAAGGGCAAAATCATCATTTCCCATCTATCCCGTTAATCATAATTCACGTCCTCCAATTCCCACATTCCCAATATTCTCAAATAATTAATAAATCATATCCCATTACCCTTTAATTCCTGGTAATGTACTAATCATCAAATTACCCCGAGACTCACCCCGAGCCCGATAAATTAATCCTGTTATGACCAAACCGCTAATTTACATTCTAAGATTGTCTCATGCTGAATAGCTCGAATGAATCCACATTATAATGTGGTCTCATCCATAAGTCATAAACATGCATGAAATTATACAAATATGCCCTCAATGGGCCAAATTACCCAAATACCCTTATAATTAAAAATGGACACACATGCATGCATTTATCATAATATAATAATATAACTCACATAATCATGCATAATAAATCAATTATGGCCCTCCTTTTCCCCTAATCCAAGCTCTAAGCCACATTAGGGATTTTGGGACATTACAACCAGGGTGCAGTTTTTCTAACTTTTGGTCCAAGCGTAAACAGGCAAACACGATTCCCGAGAACGATCCTCTCCCGATTCCTAACGGTAACCTAGTCACAACCCATAAATAACATCCTTATTATAATTCAATTTGATAAACGAACCCCAGGACTAATCCCTTGCTCTTGGGACCTCCAATTCCACCAAACGAGGTGGTGAAATCGTCTCTCGAGCCCCTGGGCCTAGCCCTAAAAATGAAACAAGACATGATTCTTGAAATTGTCCAAGCGCCGCAGTGCACCCTAGAAGGGTCGCGATGCACCCCTAAAACAGAGAGCCCAGACCCTAAATTCTCTGGACACGCGTCGCGGCGCAGGCCACCCAGTACCGCAGCATTAAGATGATTTAGAGAACTGCCTTAACCCCTGAGTTCATGCGGGCCGCGACGCCCCAGGAACAGTGCCGCGACGCAACCCTACGAACTCAGAAATTGCGATTTTCAAAAATTGCAAACTAACTCCAAAATCCAATTTAACAACTTTCCTACCATTTTCTAACTTCAGAACGCCTCTAGCACCTTCAACAGCCCAAAACCTCAAAACACCCTAAAACACCAAAACTCAAGACTTACCAAGAACACTTAAATAAACCCCAAGGTTAGCACTCCATGCCTCTAAATTTCTCAGCAACTCTATTTCCCTTAGCTCGATGACGCCCCTAGTAGCCTCTAGTCCTCAACCATAACCTCAATTCCAACTCAGATCACCCCTAGATTTAAAGCTTTAAGAATTCCACACTCACTAGCTTAAGATACTTAGCCTATGCTGGGAGATAACTTAGAAGGGGAGAGGGAGAGCTAATTCTATACATGAATAACTAAATCCTCAGCAAAGGGTTGCCTCTTACTCTAATTGTGTGGTCAAATCACCAATTTTCCACTACACACTCTTAACCTTCAAGGTAACCTCCAAGGCAAATCGGTCATTTTGCAACTACTTCCCATTAAGCCTCAAATAACACTATAAATTCCCAATTAATATCCTAAAAACAATCATCAAATAAATCCTCGTTACCCGATAAATCCCGATAATATACTAAGTTACGAAAATACTCCTAGGCTCACCCTAAGCCAGGTATTAATCCCTGTTGTGACTTTTCTTCTAACTCGCTCACTAGGATCGCCTCTAGTGGAATATTGCAAATATATCCACATAATAATGTGGTCTCAATCATATAACATATGTAATTACAATTATACCCTGAACGGGTCAAAATTACAAAAATACCCTTATTAATGAAAATGACCCCACGTGCATATTTAATACACACAAACAAGCATAAATATTCATCTCACGATATAACTCATATATGCCACATAATCATACATATATTATTTTAAATTCACATAATTTGCATATAAATCGAGTTATGCCCTCCTGACACACTAATCAAGACGCTAAGCCTTATTAGCAAATTCGGGACGTTGGAGTTGCTTTCCAGGACGACGCTGCATAGAGTTGCCTTCTCTAGTTGGGTCCGCCTCATTATAATATCTATGATCACTAGGTCTATCTGATTCATTGTCGCACATGGAACAGGTTACCACCATGTTTATTGTTGTGTTGAATATTTTCTGACGAATTTAAAACTTAATCAACTCACCAATCTGTTGACGCGATTTGTTGCTAATAGGGGATTAAGAAATCTGATTTGAGAGATTAAGCTTGTTAATAAACCGTAATTATAAATTCAAATTTTTTTACATGGTTCAATGGTTAAAATCCACCTAGTCCATGAGTCACTCTTATTCTTGCTTTGGAACTCTTGAAGAATTTTTTTATGACGATTTCAGCAAAGTTTTGGCATACAAGATGTCGATCCCTTTTACTATCAATTCCCCTTATATTTATAGGGAATTATGATGGACAATATTGGGTAACTGTACTATAAATGGTAACGTACAATATTGGGTAACTTCCCAAATTAATGGATATGTAAATACCTTAATTAAGCCTATTTCCATTTACATCAATCATTAAATGTATATAATGATTGTGTGCCTTTATTGAGGATATCCGACGTCCGAGTCTGTAAGGATTCTTCTATGAGCGACTTTGAACTACCTCGAGCTAGATGCCATCCTCGAACTGGATGTAACTGAAGCAAGATAGATTGACTAAGATAATACTCAGTGTGCATCCTAATTTCAGCTCGAGTACAACTGGCAAGTAAAGGCACGGAAAAAATGGCCAATGAATCTATGTATTCTCCACGAAGACAGCACGGTCCCCAAGGTGATGGCAGGAGCTGGGGTGTATAAAGCGATAGGCACGAACTTATAATATGTATAAGGCATAACATCAATGGCACGAGCTCATGGTATAATCAGCTCGGGGCACGCTAAAGATCTGGCTTGTCCTTGGATCCCTAAAAACCCAGACACGTTATATAATCGTGCATGGCTAGACAGGGCATGTCCTCGGATCCCTGAAAACCCAGACACGTAATATAATCGTGCATGGTCAGGCAGGGTATGTCTGCATGTCCCTGAGGATCCAGGATCAGTTTTATTTCCTGATCAGACCATACCTTAGGAAAAATTGGAATATTCATAATAAGTGTAATACAGATAAAAATAGGTGTTTAAGTCACGTGATGACCCGAAGACCTGTCCAAGGATTTTCTCTATAAATACTGAGATCTTGGACAGAAGGAGATAATTTTTTCTGTAATGCAAAAACTCTGTCAAAATTGGGAGAGAAAAACAGTAATAATATAGCCTCGTGGACTAGGTGGATTTTAACCACTGAACCACGTAAAAAGATGAGTGTTCTTGAGAATCAGTTTCTTAATACGGTTCATCATTAAGCACTAATTCATCCCAGATATATTCTTAATTCATTGTTGGCGAAGAACCGTGTCAACACTCAGTCTTAGTGAAGGAGATCTAGATACTAGGCATTGAATACTTTGTTCTCTGTCATTCGCGCTTCAAACGATCTGAAGGATCCTAGGCTGTCCCGAATTTAGTTACCCAACCTCGAGTTGTTTGACTTGGAGTTAGCAATATATCTCTGAAGTCTTGCCTCCTTTATTTATTATGTGCTAGCTGTACCTCGAGCAAGATAGTTGAGCTCGTGTGTTTAGGTTACAATAGATATAGAGGAAAAAATTTAGACTCTCTTGATGTACTCAACAAATGTGATCAAGAGAGGTTTGGAGAATACAAAGGCTCTAAGAGAGAAACAAAATTTTCAAGTTTTCTTAAAAATGGATCAAATGTATCAATTAGTTTTTTTAAAACTTTATAAACCTAAAATTAATCCAAGATTTAGTCAAAATTAATTAGGTTTTTTAGATATTAAATTATTTAATTAAATATTTTAATCAAGTTAAAATAGTGTTAATTCAATTAAAATTTGAATTAAACAAATTGGACTGTGACATGTGTCACACGCCAGTCAATGTGCAAGCATAGTGTTGGGTGTGTGGCACACTTGTCCCTTTCGAATTTTATCTCATTCATTTATTCAATTAATAAAAAAAATATTTATGCATTAAAATAATATAATATTTTACAAACGTATAATTATCAGTTATTTCAAAATTAACTTATAATTTTTTATCATATAATAAATTAATATTTTTCTCTCTCATTATTATTTAACGCAACGTTTATTAATACAACTAATATATAGTTTTCAAATAAAATATATTATTTTAATTAATTAAGTACACGTAATTGTCAAATAATTATAACTTACCTTCGAAAAATTAATTTCTTGACAAGTTATTCATTTTGTCCTTTTAATTTTGCCAATTATATCCAGCCCCTCACAATATAGTATAAATGTGACTTGGAGACCATGAACCTATAATACTAAGCTCCAATATAGTAGATAATTAATTAAACTTTTAATTAAATAATCTTATTTATTAATTCCATTATTTACTCCACTATATATATGTAATAGTACTCTTAAGTAATTATTTATAAAATTTCTCAATTTGTCCATTAATATAATCACTTCATGTAGGTTTGTCCTCCAATTTATTGGTTCGCTGATTAGAGCTAGTCAAAATTATTGTTTTACCCTTCTAATTACCTCTTGTTCCATAAGTACCATTAATTCTACTAGTGAACAATTAATTTATAATCTTATTATAAATTTGAGCTCAATAACTATTCAGTTTCAAGATTAACCCTTAAGAGAACCAATATTCGATTCGTTAGGAAAGCTCGGATTCCACTATGGTAAGATCATGTTCTCAGCCATTCATATTATTGATTCTTCAAAACAAAAGTCACTAGCCTCGTTATAAGAGACCTTAAAGAGTGAATCAAAAAACACAATAGACATGAACACAAGTTCATGACTACTTAGGATTTAGACTTTTCTACATATGATCATCCTCTTGATATGAATTCAATTTTTATGGCAAACATTATGTTTATAAAGAAATTAATTCACATCGGTCCAGTCATATATAATCTAATTATACAAAATACATATACTAAAATGTATATCCACATCAACAATATGGATCTAGATCACATGCATTATCAAAATAATGCTTAGTAAACCTTACTAGCAATCATTAATTAAAGATTCCATACTTTAATATGTTGCTAAATATTTTATTCATTATCTATTATCTTAAACCTCTCATACTTGTGCAAGATCATACTTTCTTAATGAATATAGAATTTTCTGATATTTATAATTAATCAACAATAATTCAAACATCTAATTATAAAGAAAATTTACACTACAACAAAATTTCTCAAATATTACATTAAAATATTACGTAGTTTTAGAAGTGATATTGATATATGTTGATAAAAAAAGACACGGAGAAATTCTTTAATATATGAAGAGCACGAAAACTTTAAGTGGCATATGAAAATCCTAAGGCGCCAAATGAAATTGACAAAAGACAAAAGAAAATGAAAACAAAAACTTATCCTTCTGTCAATCCCTAATCCCTACCAATGCACGCCTTTGTCTCTCTCCCACACACACTCAATCTTTCGCTTCTCTCTCCCTCTCTCTCTCTCATCGTTGAAACACACCATGACCATGTTGTGCTGAAAGTTGTTGAGTCTCTCATCCCTTCCTTCTCCATGTATCTCTTTCGCTGGCTAGGAGCTAGAACAGGCGACCACCGTTTATCTCTGTGAGGTAGAGTTTGTTTGCTTTTTATTTTTTCATATTTAAATTTAATATGAAGAAAAATGCTGAATATAATAAGTATATATATATTTTTGTTTGAATTCTTTCTAAAATCCTGACTTTCATATTCATAGGCTCGTTTGTCTCTCATTTTTCATTTTTCAGATTGAACGTAATTTTTTCAAAGCGCGAGAGAGTTATGTTTGTGAGAGCTGGTTTTGTGAGAGAGAAAGGCGCTGAAAAAAAACTCAATCTTCGAGTTGTAATTCTTGAGTGTGATTGAGCTTGTACTATTCTTGTACAATTGCTTTTTGTGACTAGAACCAAGTAATTTTAGTTGTCTTTCTTCTCTTAATATCTCTGTTATTTTGTTTTGTTTTTTATTTATGTTTTCTTCCTTATTTTGTGTTAAATCTAAGTGTTTTAAATCATGGATTTGGAGGATTTAATCCTCACAACATCCCTTAGAGTATGGTTGTGTGGGCCTGTGGGCAATTAGTCATGCTTTGTAAACACCCGCGACCAGGCTACTGGAGTACTAAGACCTAATTGGGAAGGACCGTACCAGATTGAAGAAGTCCTCCATCCAGGCGCCTATAAACTTGCTCGCTTAAATGGAGATCTCATTCCTTGCTATTGGAATGGAGAACACCTTGCAATACTATCAATAAACAATTCTTCTTAAAGAATTGGCTTGTATTAATTTTATTTTTTACAAGTTGTGAAAAAGGGTTGGTCATTTTATGTGACTAATTGCTTATAAGTGTAAGATCTTATTGATCACTCGTACATATACGTTTTGTCCATTTATTACGAGAAATATAAGGGGCTGAACGCAGCCAGTCATTCTTGCTTATTATTGTATTTATTACAAGTATTTGCTCATTACGTGTGTTGTTTTGCTGTATTATCGTTTTAATTCCTTTGCTCCGAGCAGTAATGTTCGAACAGGTTTTTGGTCAAGGCAAGTGACTAAGGACCTAAAGATCCTCAATCACTTGGGGGGCATATAAGGCATCTAGTAAGCAAAGGATATCCAAAGGTATGTAAACACATGAGCAAAATAAATGAAAGCATGCTAGGGTACTTAGAGTATTTTTCAAAATTTTATATTTTGTTAAATCAAACCAAAGTACTATGTTGAGTTCGGTCATGCGAACAGATGTTATAATAAAATGCAAATATTATAATATCAAAATGAATTCTTTTACACCGCGAGCAGTGACTGCTCGGATGTAATTGTTCAATAAAAAGAGAAAAGTTGCCCGTGCAGCAATAAAAGTTAAAACATAATTTTTTTTTTACATCATGACCCGTAGGTCATATAATTCAAAAATAAAAAGATAAAATTATGAAGTAGTCGGGGGGTCTTGTGGCGATTTCTATTGCTGCTGATCGACTGTATCTCCAGCCTCTTCTCGGGCACCCTCGATACCGGTTGCTAAAGAAATCTTTGGAGACCTTGGAATTGTTTCTTCTTCCAGACGAGCAACGCACCTAGCTATCTCTGCCTCCCTAATGTGGTTTGGAAGATAGGAGAAATTAGCATTGGGGTTGTTTTTCCAGAACAAGTAAAAGCACTCGAACGCTGTCCCTTCATAGTCTTCAAGATTGTAGGCATTCTTTTCCTCTGGTGCAGTAACTTCCTTGCAGCTTATCTCCAGCTCAGCTTGAAGCTTGTGGGCTTCCTGGTAATGTATGAGCGAGGTCTCCTTATACTGCTCCTTAGATGCAGTGATCTTCGCAATACTCACCTCCTTCTTTTTCAACTCTTCTTCAAGAGAAGCGAGTTTGGCTCGAGGTGCTTTGCCTCAGCTTCCTTAAGGGCCTCGGTGTGCTTCGCCTCGGCTTCCTTAAGGGCCTCAGAATACTTCACCTCAACTACCTTCAACTTCTCGGCATGAGTAGGTTTAGTTGCCTTAAGTTGATCAGCATATCGAGCCTCAGCAGCACTAAGCTGATTGCTAAGTCTCTTTTCGAATTTAGCGGGCAACGTCCTCGAGCATCGTCAGCCAGAAGTCATGGTAAGAACTCCCTGCGATCAGAAAGAGATAAAAGTTGTTAGTAGGAGAAAATTGGCAAGAAAATTCATAAAGTACAATAAAGAAAGCAACTTACAGCAAGCACTTCGTTCAGTGCGCGGTTGAAGACTTGATCAACCACCATGGAGCCAGTCTCCTGAATCGCCTCCCGGCTGCGACGGTGCTTTGTTATTCTAGACAGCCTATCTTTGGAAAAATTGAGCACCACACCCGTGAGGTCATCTCTCGATGCTTCTTCTCGGCCACCAGCCTACTGCTGGACGATGGACGTTGGAGGCGTAAGGTCGGCTGGAGCTGGAGGAGGAGTCTGTCCGACCAGGGACGTGGGATCTAGATTTACTGGAGGTGGCGGAGTTGCATCTCTGGCAGGAGCTAGTGGAGGAGTTGTCTCCTTTGTGGGAGTAGGTGCAGGAGGATCGTCTGTTCGAGATTTATTTGCAGGGGGATTGCTGCAGCCCTCTCCAGACTGGCGTTTATGGGACTTTTTCTTGTTCGTCGATTTGGCATACAATTCAAAGGCTAGTTCGGCAGGCATGTCTGCAAAGAAGAAACAAGCGAACAATCAGGAAATATAATAAAAAGATCTTGCTAAGTTTAGGAAACAAAGGCAAAGAAATTAAAAGTATAATACCCGAGCTATAATTACTGGTCACTACACTATTTACTTTACTATTGATACACTCACTCTCTAGCCTGAAGAAGTCTGAATTTAAAGCAGGTGGGTATTTAAAGTTCCCATCCCCGTTGAAAAGGTGACAGGGAATAGGCAGACTATCTAAAAGCAAAAAATCAGTACCGTTCTCATTCGAAGACTCAAGAGTAGGCTTTGAGGCCTTCTTCTTGCCCTTCCCTAGAGGGGTCGATGCAGTAGCAGGTCGCGAGGCGCCAGTTGGTTCGTTGATGGTCACCCCTGTTGCCCTCCTCGGTGGAGGTTGTGACACGTCTTGTTGTTCGGGGACTTCAGTGCCGGTGGCACTCCCAGCGGTAGATTCCCTCACATCCTGGTGAGGTGCCAGAAGGCTGACCAGCCTCAAATTGGCCTCTGTGACCAGCTGTTTGATACTTTTATCTATGTCGATCATGCTGGCCAAGAGGGCTGATCGGACTTCAATGTCTGGAGTAGGAGCTGGTCGCAGCCATGGGCCTGAAATGCACTAAATCTCTAAGGGAAATGCAGGAAGAATCAAAGGAAAAATAATAAACGACCAGGGGTGCAAATATATTACCTCCTTGTATGAAGGCCAGGTTGTTGGCGACCATGTCGGTAGTTAGAAAGTACTCCAGATGGTACTTCCCCAAGTTGGATATGAAAGTAGTATCACTCAGGAAAGTGCGGGTCATTTCCTGGTGGCAGAAATGAAAGAACCCCGTGTTTTCTTGGTTGGGGTTGGATTTTAGGTCGAATAAGTAGTTGACCTCATGTGGCATGGGGACCGGCCACTTCTTATGACTATAAAGGATATAGAGTGTAGAGAGAATTCTATAACCATTTGGGGTTATTTGGAAATGAGCGACCCCAAAATAATTGGCCACTCCTTGGAAGAAAGGATGGAGAGGCAGGATCGCTCTTGCCTCGATGTGATACCTCGACCAGGCACTATACGCGCCTCCAAGAAGATTCCCCCATTGGTCTCTGGTGGGTTGCACTAGGGTCGCCCTAGTAAGCCCGTACTGCTTGATATAATTGGCAATCATCCTAATCGTTACTCGACTAGGAGGGGCGACGTACCATTCGACATATGGTCGAATGACGTTTCTGAGTTGGGCTTGAGCTTGGATTCCTAGCTCGGGAGTGCTCTCAGCTCTACCGTTGGTCGAGGGAATTTCCGCATGAGGGGCAGGTTGGTTTTTAGAAGGTTTTGATGGTTTCTTTTTTTGGGCAGTGGATTTTACTCTACCCATGGTTGAAGGGTTTGAATGAAGGATGTTCTTCGTCCACAAGCAGTTGAGCAAGCAAGTCGTCATTAATTGGTCTCTCACCTCCCCACGGATCTTGCATGAAAATCTGCGAACAGAAAAGGGGAGATGAGAACTTGGAGCCTAAAAAATTGTGTTGAAAGTGGGAATAACGTTGCTTGTGTATAGAAGTTAAGCTTTTATATGGCCAGCAACATTCCAGCAAAAACACTGAGTTTCTTACGAGCTGTTTGAGAAACGGATTAAAAAGCGGAAGTAAAAAGTTTTTCAGAGAAAACTTTTTCGACTCCGAGAGGGCGGGAAAAATCCAGTTTTTCAACTAGCTTAAAAATCAAATTTTTACTTTGATTTTATGACCTAAATCTACAATCTCGACTACCAAACTGACTCCTAACTCCTATGAAACATTATTTCACTACCCTACTAAGCATCGATCAAAATAACATGTTGCCCCAAGGCAGTTTCGATCAAGAACAGTCAAGAACTCAGATACGAAACAAATAAAAAATGATTTTGCATGGCAACTCAAACGTCTAAAAGGTTCGGAAAGCTTACTTGGAAGAAAGGTGGAGTATGAACACGAACGTTTTGAGCGTCTGAGCAAAATTTCCTTAGATCAGTAGTGGGAGCTTCTGGGATTTTCTTAGCTCTGATGGTCGAAGTTCATCAGAGTTCTTGAAGAAGAGAAGGCGAGTGAAAAGTAAAAAGTAAAAATGTGATTTTGAGGTATTATTTATAGTGATTGTGACACCATAAAAGAGGTAATCATGAGATTACCTTTTTCAAAGTATGGGGAAGTGTAATAGCCGTTTGACAAGTTTTTGGGAAACCAAAAAGACTTGATTAGACATGATTGGTTACCTTTTTCGAGAAGGCATGGGCGACTCTGATAGATTTGGTGGGGTAAGTGAAGGGTCAGTTTCCTAAGTTTACTTTATGCTGGTCGCAGTAAAGTAAACTCGAGGGGCAAATGTTTACCTAAAAACGGCTGTTGATGACGTGACACGGATTTCTCACAACATGGTTGACACGTGGCAGGGTTTAGACAAGGAGGTGTTGTTCGGTTATCAACTAGCTACACATTGCTTCGTCAAGCCTGACTATTAGATATGACCAGGATGATCGTATGATTCGGTTTATTTCCTTAAAAGATTGTAATATTGTAATAACTACGTTGATTATTTCCTCTTTATTGCCTTGATGCACTAATATTAAGGATAGTTAAGGCCCATTGGCCCATGTAACCCCCCTTGAGCCTATAAATATGCATGAAATAGCTCAAGGAGGGGACTTTTGACCTTTGAATCCTTTTTCTGAATACTGAGAGAGAGCATATAGTGCGATTATCCATCGTCTTGTTGTAATTCTCCCAAGGTTTGTGAAACTCAAGAACCCTAGTTCTTTGATCACGGCATTGGGATTCAATAATAATAATAGCTCTAAGTGGACGTAGGTCATTACCATTCATTGGGGTCGAACCACTATAAATCGTCTGTGTTTATTCTTTACCATTAGATGAAACTCTTGGTTATTATCTCATTTCTTGTCGTATTCTTGATTCTGTGTCGTTGGCCAAATCGATGGTCAATAATATATTATTCTATTAATTTGTTATTCCTAATAATAATATCATAATGATTATAAGGATTGATTTAGGTAAATATCTAACTTACAAAATTTGAAAAAGTATTTTTAAATTATTAATTAATTAAATAAATAAAATAAAAACAACACTGATACAATATCGATGTAGTAGTATGTAACGCCCTCGATAGACAAGATCGCTACACTGTGTATTTGTAAAAGTGCAAGACTTGCTAATCAAGTCATTTAGTTAGAAATGTGTTACTGAAACTATAATTGAACTAGGGTTAAAAGATTTTGGTCATAAAAATTGCATTTCATATAAATAAACATTTTAGTACATGGGATCCCAAAAGAAATAACATTTAGAAAGATAGTTTACAAAATTTCATGTCAAAAGTACAGCTACTAGCCACTCTAAGGGCAAAACAGACATTTAGGCTTTCCCATCCTTTACCACTCCTCGGCCGTGGCGGCCGATCAGCTGACCATGTACATTCAGCCCCAAAGCTCTCCAACTTAAGGCTGGTCCACTTTGCTCTTTCCTTTACCTGCACCACGTAGCACACGTGAGCCAAGGCCTAGCACGAAAACACAATAACAAAGAATAATTATCAATCAAACAATCAGATAACTAATACAGTGTAATCATACACTCAACAGTCCAAGACATTCATATAATTAGGCATTCAGCATATCAAACTTATCAGTTATCATTATCAACCAATTCATAGATAACAATCTGGGTCGACACCCTTATGTCGCACCCCATATTTATCCCACTGACTCCGGCCTGCTTAAACCGAGCTCAATGAATATATAGTTGTCCTCAGCTACCAGTGGCCGATTCGTTCCCTGTGCGCAAATATTGATTACGACACTCTTAGGTCATTTATAACATGTCCCATGGCATAATACCATCTATGACATCATACAGATATAGGGAGATCTTAGTCCCAATACAATCACATAACCGGGTGCAGTTTTCTTACCTTTGAATTCTGGTAGCTTTGATCAGTGATGACAACCCTCAAGCACGATCCCTTCTAAGCCCTAGCGTACACCTAGTTACGGTCATAAGTTAGAACCATTATCAAACTTCAATCCCAAAAGCCTAACCCCGAGACCAATCCCAAGCCCTCAGGAAGCTTTAATTCCACCAAACGGGGTGGTGGAATCAAACCCCGAGCCCCTGGCCAAAACCCTAAGAAAAATACCAAAAACCCTCTTCTGGAAACAGGGTAGCACTACAGCGCCATAAAGAGGGCGCTATAGCGCTATAAACAGAGCCAAAAATGCCCCAAGCACCAAAACCTAGCGTTGTAGCGCCCTAAGGCTAGCGCTACAACACTAGTCACAGCCAGACAACACCCTGATTTCTCCTCTTCGAACTTCCTCGAGCCAAAACCCTCCAAAATCCTTCCAAACCTCAACCAAACTCCAAAACAAGCCTCCCAACATCTATATCTCACCCTATATGACCCAACCATACAAAACTCAACCACATGCATCATCAAACCAAGAAAAAGCCATGACTGATATTGAAACTCAAAAACTCAACAAAAAACAATAGAAACTTCAGTATTCAAGTGACCAAGTTCTGAATTTCTTACCTTCAATAGAGAAATTCGACCTTAGGCTATCCTCCAAACTTCCTTAGCTTTCCCTCCTCAAAACCTCATCCTTAATTCCCTAGAATTCCCATCAAAACACAGTTCAGAAATCCAGTTCAACACCAAAACGAAAACTGAAGAAAACCTTGACAACTTACCTTAATTGGATGAGTAACCTCTACTATTCCTCAAGCTTGATCAAGGTCCCTAACTCCAAGCTTTAGCCCAAGCTCTCCCTGAGTTATAGATCCAAAATATCCTCAAGAAATGAAGTGGAATGACCAACCGAGTGAAAGAAAGGGGATTAACTCTAGGTGTTATGTTTTTCTTTCTTTCCTCCTTCTTTTCCTTTTGTCTCTTTCCTTTCTTTTTTTCAGCTTCCACGATACTGTAAACATTCCACTAAGCCTTAAAAGAAGAAATAACTCTTATCCCTTATAAACCAAATGACCATATTGCCCTCCCAATAATAATTAAACCATCGAATCATTCTAAGGGCATTTTGGTCATTACTCCCAATTCCCGCTAATTCCTCGAATGTCTCTAGTATTTACCGCTTACTTCCCGACACCTAACTAATCACCCATAATATTCCTCAATATCAAATAGACTCCCATATATTTCCTAAATTCCCAGAAATACCCCCAGGCTCGCCCCGAGCCAGGTATAAATCCCCGCCGTGACTTTTTCTCTAAACCGCTCACTAGGATCGCCTCGAATCACCAGCTACAAATATATCCACATAAGAATGTGGTCTCAGCAATGTATCACAGATATTTACATTTATGCCCTCAACGGGCCAAAATTACGAATATGCCCTTATAACCTAATCAGGGCCTACATGCATACTAATACACATAGTCATGCATCACAGATATCCAAATAATCATATAAACATGCTTTAAATCATTTAAATCACATATGATCCAGTTAAGCCCTCCCGGCACACTAATCAAGGCCCTTAAGCCCTATTAGTAATTTTGGGTCGTTACATAGTATAAGGCATGGCACAATCTTTGGACCGTGTCATGCGTGAACTGATATTTCCCTTTTTAGGGATATTGCATTTTTCTTTTATTTATTTAATTAAAAACAATCTTCCATAAAATACGGTATTAATCTTTTTAAGAAAAAAGATGGCAACCATATTTCAAAATTTAAATTTTAAATTCAAATTCTAAATTCTAATTCATGATCATCATTATCATCATCTTTTAAAATTCAATAAACCAAAAACTGTTTTTGACTTACCAATTTTATTTTCTCCCACTCAAATAAAATAATTAATTTTAAAAATCTATTTATTTATTAATATATATGAATTTCGAAAATTATATATTTAAATCAATAAATATATTTTTAATAATCAATAATTAATTTCAAATTAATTATTTAACATTAATTATCATAAAATTGCATACTTGACCCGAAGAATAGATATAGAGGCGGAAGGATTCTTGGTAGCTTGGCTTATGTATTAAGAATGAAAGGAGTCAATGGACTGCGTGACGATTCGAGGACGACGTTATTTTTAGTCTCTTTAAATTATGTTTTCATGTATTTTCCGCATTTAGCTTTGTAAACAACTTCATTTAATTTAAAGTTATGTTATATTTTAAAACAATGGGATCCCATACCGCTCATTTATGTATTTCAATATTTACTTTGAAGTTTTTAATAAAGTTATGAATATTCCTTTTGTATGTTTTCTAAAAAATAATGGCTATGTCTAGTAGTTTTAATAAATTTATGAATATTCCAAGGTCTTAGAAATAGTTGGGTCATTACAATGTCAAAAGTTGGCGGCAAAAAGAGAATAGGAAAGGACGTGTGCAGATAAAAGGGTACTCGAGTACTCTCGGTAAGCAATCCCCTAGTGACACGTGTCCACACTCGAGTATGGTAGGTGGACACGTTTTCTGAAAGTGAAGTTCAAAAGTTTCCTTCTCGGAGGATTCAAACAAACACTTTTGAGGGGGCAAAATATTACACCCCAATTTCAAGAATAAATAAATAGCCTTGAAATTTAGGCTCAAAAAGAGTAGGCTCGAAAATAACAAGTGTTAGCAGTACGCTGGTATAATTTGACATATGATTCTATATCTGTTCATCAGAGTTCGAGCATGTGTTGCAGGCTAAAAGATACCAACCTTATCCGAAGAAAGAGTTCAACCAAATTATTGAATGAGGAGGAAACAGCTGGAAGGATGAGCTCGAAGCATGGTTAGTCTCGAAAGCATTTCAACGCAATGTTCGAGCTCAATGACGCACTTACCACACTGAATAGTTGTTAGGAAATTCCTATTTCATAGGGATCTGTTATCACCGTGTATTAAATCCCTATTTTTCATGGGATATTGCTTAATTAGCGCATTTAATTAATATTATTAATGGGGATATTTTGAATTTGAATATTTGATTGTAACTTCCCTGAATTGGGGGAAGATATTCCTACAACCAGGTCTATAAATAGCATGAACTAATTCATTTGTATTCACGCACAAATTTGTATTGAAAAGAAACTCTTCCAAATTGCTTTCATTCATAGCTTTGAGAGAGTATTCATAATAATAGTGACTCGTGGACGTAGGCAGATTTTAATTGCTGAACCACGTAAAAATCTCTGACTTCTTTTATTTTTTCTATATCATTGTTTAGTGCTCTTCATAATTAAGTTGACCGTAATGCGACATTAACAAATCTATAATCAAATTATAGATTTGAGCCCAATAACTATTCAGTTCAATAATTAACCCTTAAGGGAACCATTATTCGATTTGTTAGGAAAGTATGTATTCTATTATTGTAATTCATGTTCCCAGCCATTCATGATATTTAATCTCCAATTCAAAAGCTATTAGCTTCATTATACTATGAAACCTCAACGAGTGAATCAAAAGATCCAATAAACACAAACATGAGTTCATGCATACTCAGGATTTAGAATGATCTACAAATGATCATCTATTATGATAAGAATCAAATCTTTATGTCAAATGGCAAGTATATAAAGATAATTAATTCTTATATACAATACCTTTACTAAGATGTCTATTCACATCAGTAATCTGAATCTAGATCACATGCATCTCGTATGCTTAGTATACCGTACTAGTAACCACTCATTAAAGATTTCATACTTTAATATGTTACTAACTATTTTATTTATTATATATGATCTTAATTATCTCGTACTAATACAAGATCATATTGTCATAAATGAATAAGAATTTTTCTTGATATTATCATATAATTAATTCAAACAATAATTATAATATTCAAATATAATAAAATTCTTCTTTTATTTAATTCAATAAAATGTCTTGACATGTTTTTAGGCCATTAACCCTAACAGATTCTGGTTGCTCTTTGAATCTATCCCTCGCCATTCGAAAAGATTTGACCAATCAATTATGTTGATCCAACATTTTAGATAATTCATCGACAATTTTGTGTTCAATTTCTAGCCTTTTCCCCTGATTTGATAGTGTGTTGATTCTGTTTCCAATCTCATTTTCAATATCATATATATAGAGGTGCGGGAATTGTGGTTTTTTCCCAACATCTGGCAACAACGAAGCAATATGGTGATAATTTTGACCCCTCATCCAGAAAACATATTTTACACTCAATATATGTACACATCACTTTTTATGTAATTAGCTCTAAAAATAATTTTATAAACATATAAAATAAACAAAAAAAAAAACTACAAAATGTAACATATATATATAAATATAAAGGAGAGCTTCAAGGAGATTATGTAGCACTCTACAATCTCTTCAAAGCACTAATTCTATTTTCTCCATTAATTTAATTTTTTAATTTATTTACAAAATCCATTATTTTTTTTAATTTTTAAATTTATATACATTGTCTCTCTAGAATCTCTTCAAAACACTAATTCTATTTTATCCATTAATCTAATTTTTTAATTCATTTACAAAATTCATTATCTTTTTTATTTAATTTTTAAATTCATATACATTATCTTTGATTTTAACACCTAATAAACTTACAAAAATTTAAATAAGATAATAAACTTACAAAAATTTAAATAAGATATTTTTTGAGTTTTTATTATTAACAAAGAATAGTAGTAGCTATACTATAAATACAGTAATTTAATTATTATTATACATATTAGTTACTAGAAAAATATAATAGTGCCGCATAGCACAATTTTTTAAATTAAAAATATATGTTTTTAAATAATTGGTTATTTTGTAACATATATCTAGGTAAAAAATAAACAGTCATTATTATATAATGCAGCTAGCTATGATTTTTAGTTTAGTTCAAATGATTAATTTTCACTTTATTATTTTAAATAATTAATTTTCACTTTAGTTTTCTGCTTAGCTAGATATATGTTAAAAAATAAAAAATAAACGTGGTTACACATTGATTTTTTTTATTAATATATATTAAAAAATTAGAAAAATCTATAAATTAGATTATCGGTTACACATTGATTTTTTTTTATATAAATTAGTTTCGGTGACAAAAACTAAGCATTATTCATCATAATTATCTCAAATATGAAGTACATGATATTATTATGGTGTAACCATATGTTGATTTTTTTACCATTTAATTATTATATAAATTAATAATATTATATATAAATATCTCTTCATGATTTTATATATATATTCTAAACCTTCTCTATAACTCTTATATTTTCTTCTACTCTAATTTTTTTTTCTCTTCTTCTCTCTAAACTCATTCAATTACAATTTTCATAATGCAGTATTCTTTTCTTTCCGACTTAAACAATGATTGGATGATAACGATAAGAGTTTGTAGAGTGTGGGAGTCTGTCAATACTAAGAAGAATGGAGAATTAATTAGTATGGATATGATTTTTATAGATGAGAAGGTTGAATCAAAATTTATTTTCCCAATTTTCTTTACATTATCAATTATTTTATATTTAATTAATATATTGTGTGTTTTTGTCATAGGCTAATCTAATGCATGCAACAATTAGAAAAATTTTAGTGTCTAAGTTCATGCACCTATTGAGTGAGGGATCTTTATATAGTGTAAATAATTTGAAAGTTGTTGCAAGCATAGGCCAGTATAGACCACTTTCAAATGACCATAAAATTATTTTTTTGGTTTCAACTAAGCCTAAGAGGCTAGAAGAAGGAATGGTGAACATTCCAATCAATGAATTCCAATTCATATCTCCAAATTTGATTGATTTGTGTGTTAATGATAACACAATCCTCTCAGGTTCTTTAATGATTAATGTTTGTTATTTTTTAAAGTTTTAATTTTAAATTATTGATCTTTATATTCTAACATTTTAAACTTATTTCTCTGTCATGTGTTTAGATATTGTCGGATGTTTATGTGCGGTGGGTGATATTGAGATTGTTGGAGGTGGTTGGAAAAAAAGAGATACTAGATTTTTAAAAAATTAGTAAGTATAAGTTAATGCTTAAAAGTAATATTACAAATATATATATATATGTTTTTTTATTGTAGCTTTTTTTTCTATTTATTGCATTATTAACTTTTGTAAAATTTTATGTATAGTTCGGTCACATCAAAGATTACTTTGTGGGGAAACTTGAGGAAAAGTTCAATCCAGATTTGTACAATAAAGATGGTGGTCCATTTATTGTGATAGTAACTTCTACAACCATTAAAAATTTTTGAAGTAATTATTTATTTAGATCTCAATGTTTAATATTTAAAAAATTTATATATATGTTAATTTACATTTACCGTAAATAGGTGAAGTTGGCTTCTCTGCCACAAGTGCAAGTATAATTTACATAAATCTTCAAATAGATTATGTAACATCATTAATCGAAAGATTTTCCACCATCTCTAATGGTGTGAAAACTATTGCAAGTTCTAATATGAATAAGACTACTCTTGAGGAAGATATGTTCGTGAACAGGATGACCATTCAAGAACTATTACAAGCTTATTGGAGTGGTGAATTTAAGGTTATTTTAGCCCCTTGCCTTTCTCTTGTATTCTTCATTCATTATGTCCTATAATTTTAATAAATACTAATTGTTTCATTGTAGGAATATATTGTTACTCTGAGAGGCAAAATTATAGAAATAGACAACTCATTTGGATGGTACTATGTCTCATGCAAAATTTTCTTAAAAAATGTTAAATCTACAAATGGTGCTTATATGTGTCACACTTGCAAAAAAGAATGTGATTACCCTCTTGTGATGTAAGAAAATTATATTAGATTTTCTTCCAATAAAAAAAATCACTATGTTATTTGTTTTTTTTCTAATTTTTTTTTAATGTAGGTACAAAATACATATAAAAGTCATCGACAAAACTGCAAACACTACTTTGGTCTTATTTAATGTTGTGGCTAAAAACTTACTAGATACATCAACGCACAAATTTTTTAATGAATTGTCTTGAAATAATAATGATGTTCCTACAGAGATTCAAAGCCTTTGTGAGAAAGATTTTGTTTACAAGTTGAGGTTGAATGACTATAATTTAAAAGAGGGACTTGAGAATTTTACTGTTTCAAAGGTTTTCATGCCAGATGAGAAATTGGAACGACAACATCAATTGAAGAAAGGAAAAAATAAGGTAATGTTACTTATGCTAAGTTCAATTTGTAAGCAAAATATGTAATAGACATAAATTAATTATTTGTTTAATAATTTTATACAGGATCCTCATAATGTCAATGATTTAGAAGATTCTGATGGAGATTATCACAAGAAAAAAAAGAGAAGAAACCAAATGGTTAATGATCATGATGAAGTTAGTGATGATGTAAATACTCAATAAAGAAAAAAATATATTGTTTTTTTAGATACATTTTTTAGTTTTTAGTTTTTAGTGTTATTTCTATTTTTATTTTTTTGTTATTCAACTAAAAATTTAAAATTTATTTTTATTATTTAATAAGAAAATAGACTACACTCTTATTCTTGTGTGAAAAAAATAGATATTTTATCATTTACACATATAGTTTATGATGATATGATCATGTGCAGTTTTTCTTGGATTGACAATAGGTTGTTTAAGGCTGAGAAGTTAGATGTTTAAAAGCAAGATTCGTCAGGTTTTTTCCCCAATTGTGTGTTTAAAACTCCAGAACTTCCATTAAAATTTAGATCTCTTACTTTAATATTATTTATATATTATGGCTAAACTCAAGTGGTTATCATTTCAATTAGGTAGTTTGCAAGTGTGACTTGTATACTCAGAATAACCAAATTTGACATAAACAATCTTCTTACTATGCTAATTTTATTCAAAGATAGATAACTAATATAAAATTTATTATTTTTCTGTTTTGATTAGAAAAAAAAACTATTTAAGGTTAGTGATAAATGCTTTAACAATTGCTTAATTTAAAATATTATAGTGCAATTTTAAATTTTGGGATTCCAATTTTATAATATTATAGTGCAATATTTAACTAATACAATACCAATTATTATTATTATTAAGCAATATGAAAATTATTTCCAAACAAAACGATTATAACACTACCAACCTTATATTTGTATATATATATATATTCAATAATATTACTTACCTTAATAATATTAATATTATATATTTAAAAAAAAAAGAAGAAAGAGAAACATATCGGAATAGTAGCAGCTATACTATAAATACATTAATTTAATTATTATTATTATACATATTAATTACTAGAAAAATATAACCACTCTACAATCTCTTCAAAGCACTAATTCTATTTTCTCCATTAATCTAATTTTTTAATTCATTTACAAAATCCATTATTTTTTTTTAATTTTTAAATTCATATACATTATCTCTCTACAATCTCTTCAAAACATTAATTCTATTTTCTCCATTAATCTAATTTTTTAATTCATTTACAAAATCCATTATTTTTTTTATTTAATTTTTAAATTCATATACATTATCTTTGATTTTAACACCTAATAAAAATTTAAATAAGATTTTTTTTGTGTTTTTATCATTAATAAAGAATAATAGTAGCTATACTATAAATACAATAATTTAATAATAATTATTATTATTATACATATTAATTACTAGAAAAATATAACTGTGTCGCATAGCACAGTTTTTTAAATAAAAAATATATGTTTTTAAATAATTGGTTATTTTGTAACATATATCTAGCTAAAAAATAAACATTTATTATTATATAACGTAGTTAGCTATGATTTTCCCTTTAGTTTAAATAATTGATTTTCACTTTATTATTTTAAATAATTGATCTTCACTTTAGTTTTCTGCTTAGCTAGATATATGTTAAAAAATAAATAACGTGGTTACACGTTGATTTTTTTTTATTAATATATGTTAAAAAATTAGAAAAATCTATAAATTCGATTATCGGTTACACATTGATTTTTTTTTATTAATATGTGTTAAAAAAATTAATAAAATCTATAAATTAGATTATCAGTTACACATTAATTTTTTTTATATAAATTAGTTTCGGTGACAAAAACTAAGCATTATTTATCATAAATATCTCAAATATGAAGTACATGATATCGTTATGGTGTAACCATATGTTGATTTTTTTACCATTTAATTATTATATAAATTATTTTTTTTGGTAAATCAGCAAGCTTGTGTTATGCACAACAACTTACAAACACCAATCAATTGCAGACACCAACCACTTAAACAAAAACAAACACCAAACAATTAATTACATTGTAACTTCCTCACCCATGCTAAATCCTCCTTTCCTAGTTTCCTTTCAAACAACAAACAAAATCTATTACAAACTTCAGTTTTAATATTCTGAGTTACAAAACCCACTAAAGGCACCTGAAGCTTCCAATAAGCTGAATTTCTAGCTCTCCAAATGTAGTACACACAAGCACTAAGTGAACAATAATACAATCTTCTTCTGCAGACGGAGTGTCTACTGCGTCTTATCCAATTCATCATCCCAGCCAGCTCAAATCGATTGGACCCTATCCTTAACCAAGTTAAGATAGAAGCCAGAAAACTCTTACTGAACTGACATTCAAAAAATAAATGTCTATGACTTTCAACATACTGTCCACAGATAACACACAGAGAATCTTGAGCAATTCCAAATCTGAAAAGTCTATCTTTAGTCGGCATCCTTTGCTTTAACACCAACCAAGTCACAAACTTATGCTTTGGAATTCCTAGCCTATCCCAAATTGCAGAAAATTTCCATCTGGTCTCAGTTTTGTTCTTCATCAGATTATACAATTTAGCTATACTGTAATGAGGCCAGCTGAGAACAATTCCTTGATAAGTTTCCTTTAACTCCTCCTTGATCGTGACAATTTTCTTCCAATACCAACTACTAGTGCTAGGTGCCTTATAACCCCATCAATCTTCTTACTTTATGTAAACAGTATGTATCCACTCACCGACAAATTATCTTCCTTGTAGGCAATGGCCCAAACATATTTCCCTATGGCACACATATTCCACAGCCCTACATCTTTAAAACCCAGACCGCCTCTCTGTTTAGAATGACTAATCTCTACCCAAGAAACTCTCCCATGACCTTCCACACTATCACCACTCTTCCATAAGAAAACTCTACATATCTGATTAATTCTAGCTATCACTGATCTTGGTAATATAAGAATTTGAGACCAATATGTATTAATGGATAGCAAGACAGAGTTAATAAGAACACACCTCCCTGCATAAGAAAGATTCTTTGAGCTCCAAATTCTTATCCTTTTCACCATTTTATCCGCCAAACACCCACACTCAGCTTTGGAGATTCTTTTATTGCTTATTGAAATCCCTAAATATTTAAAAGGGAGCCTGCTTCTCTGAAAACCAGTCACCTCTGTAAGCTGAAACCAGACCTCCTCCTACAATCCCACTCCATAAATGGCAGACTTCTTCTAATTAGCCTTCAAACCAGAAGCCTCCGAAAATAACTGGAACCCTCTTAATAACATATAAGCTTCCTTGAATTCACCCCTGCTAAACAACAACAAGTCATTTGCAAAGCACATATGAGTTAGCTGTAAACTGCCACATCTAGGATGGTATTTAAAGTCTGGATGCTTAGCAACTTTAGCCAGAATTCTAGATAGACACTCCATCCCAATCACAAACAGTAAAGGGGACATTGGGTCTGTAACGCCTTGGTTACCCCAGAACAGTTACGGTGAACGGTGAACCGAAAATTTGACTCATTGCCTGAGTCCTTTGGTTAAAAATGTGATCTAAGTGTTATTAACAGGTTAAGGTGAAAACCAGTAAAAAGGAAAGGATATGTTTTATTGATACATAAAACTGTTCATGGGCCCACAAGAACATATACAAGTTATTTACAACTCAAAAAGGTCATTACTGTTCCAAAAGTTCAAACTTCGCCGACCTAAGCGGCAAAAATATGGTAAACCCCCTAGTTCCTCTGAGAACTCCTTGGCCGTGGTGGTCAAGCGGCCGCATATGTACACATCACCACCTAAGCTCTCCACTCAAGGCTGGGTGAGCTTTTCTTTTCCTTTACCTGCACCACATAACACCCATGAGCCAAAGCCCAGCAAGAAAACATAGCATTATATGTAAACATCATCAAATGATTATCATTATAATCACACAGAGCTCATAGCTTTCAAACAGATGAGTGAATATCACTTGAGGTTCTGATAAACCATACTGAGTGATTGACAAGCAAGTCACTAATTCAAATGGAAGAGTGGCTGATGGGTAAGCCACTAGCCTTCAAGCGCTTATAATGTTCCTCAAACTTGGGGTCAGTCCGGCATTAATGCTCTTTGAGTCATTCAATGCAGAAAGTCGATTAGATCTAATCTTTATTGGCTTGCGTTGAACACGCTAAGGCCGCCCTGACTAATGAGTCAGCGCAAAGTGACCAGTGCCCAGTACCACTGTCGAACCTGACTAATGAGTCATAGCTTCACAGTTGATACTAGAACCTTTGCCAAATCTGACTAATGAGTCAGTACCATGCACAAGTGAGCAACATTTGCTAAGTATTCCACCATCAATTCATGTCCACATTTATACAACCAACATGCCTCATGAATAACCATGCATGTCACATTTGGGGTGCAGTTTTCTTACCTTTGATTTGAGCTAGAATGAACAAAAGAACGACCCTTGAGAACGGTTTAGCTTTTAGTCCTTTAGCGGTTACCTAATCATAACACATTATAGGATAACATCAATAACATGATAATCAAGGGTTCTCAAACCAAGATTTAACCTCCGAGACATCAATCCTCACTAATCCGGGTAGTAGGAGTGATCCCGAGGCCTAAAACCAAGATCCCGGAGTCAAAACATGCAAATGGGCTCAACCCTGCACCTGAGCTACGGCCCTGGCACCTTGTGCCGCGGCCCCCAGAAAATCCAGAGGCAAGCGCCGCAGCGCCCAACCCAAGGGCCGCGGCCCCTAGCGCAAACGGAACCTCCTCCTTCAACCTCAAGCTAGGGCCGTGGCCCCCAACCCTGGGCCATTCCCAAACGTGTTTTCAACTTCTCAAAACCTCCAAAATCATACCTAAACATTCCCCAATCATCAAAACAAGGTTCCCAAGCTTCCCAATACATCAAAACCCTCAAAACCCAAGGTTCAAACGAATCGAAAACCCAATAATTCACAAAGTCCAATTCAAAGCTTAGAAACTCTAAAAGCTCAAAACTTTAAACTTAGATTACCTTCGATTAGGTTGTTTTCTATCAAATCCTTTGGTCAAGAAGCTTCTAATCTTTCCTAGGATTGCTATGCCTTGATCCTCACTTGATTCCGACTCCTAGAACTCAAGATTTCTTCAAATATGCTTCGGGTGGCAAAAATGAACTAACGAAGGAGAACGAGAGGTTTTCTAATCGTACGTTCTATCTGACAGCTACTTCAAGCTTAAGTAACCTCAAATAAAACCTAATGCTCGGGGTCCCGAAAACACCTCCGGGGACATTATAGGCAAAACTTCCAGAATTTCACCCTGATCTCAAATATTCCCAATTTATCATCAAATAAACATTCCTATTACCCCAAAATTGACCCCGTTATGACAAAACCGCTAATCCACTAAAAATGACTGTCTCATGCCAAATAGCTCGAATATATCTCCATAATAATGGAATCTCATTCACAAACCACATCATGCACCCAAATACACAAATTACCCTCAATGGGCCAAATTATCAAAACATCATAATATATCAAATGTGGACCCACATGCATGCATATGACATCATATTATAATATAATTCACATAAACATGCATATATATTCATTTAATGGCGTAATTAAGCAATTACGGCCCTCCCGGCCAACTAACCCGTCACTAAACCACATTGGAGAATTGGGGCATTATAGGGTCCCTTTGCCTTAATCCTCTTCTGGCTTGAATAAGATCTGTAGGAGCCCCATTAATCATGATTGAAAATCTAGCTGTTGTTACACAACTCATTACTAACTGTATAAACTGACCAGGAAACTTAAGAGCTGTCAACATTTCATGTAAAAAATTCCAATCCAGAGAGTCATAGGCTTTCTGAAGATCAATTTTGATGAGGCAAGATGCCTGCGCATTTTTCCTCCCATAACCTCTAACCAGATCTTGACATAGCATTATGTTATGAGCTATGTTCCTACCTTTTATAAAGGCATTGTGGTTTTCAGAAATAATTGAAGGAAGAATCTCTCTAAGCCTCATGCATATAAGCTTAGTAGCTATCTTATAGACCACATTGCAGCAAGCTATTGGCCTATATTCACTAACATTCTTAGGACAACTAGACTTGGCGATAAGGGTTATATTTGTGGTATTTATTTCTTTGAGAATCTTCCCCGAATGGAGAAAGGACAGCACTGCCTGAGTTAGATAACTACCTGTGATACTCCACGAGTGCTTAAAGAAAGCACTACTATACCTATCTGGTCCTAGAGCTTTCTCCTCAGGTATCGAATATAGAGCAGCTTTAACCTCCTCTTGAGTATATTTTCCACATAAAAACTCAGCTTGCTGCTCTGAGACAGTAGCTCCATTCTGCACCACCGAATCCAATACAGCCCTTCTACCTCTCATTTCTGAACCTAGCAGCTCTTCATAATAATCATGAAAAACCTTTTGAACATCTTCCTGACTATCCAGCCAATTGCCATTCATATCCCAAATAGAGCAAATGGCATTCTGAATGTTCCTATTCTGAATGCTATTATGGAATAATTTTGTATTCTCATCCCCATGTTTTAACCACTCCTCTTTGACTTTCTGCTTCAGAAACTGAATCATATTTTTATGAGCCTACTGATAATCTTTTCTTCTTGAGATCTCCTCATCTATCAGTTGGCTATTACCAGGGTTAGTTTGTATTTTCCCTTGAACATCTAGCATCATCTTGAGCTTCTTCGCCTCCTGAACAAACACATCCCCTTTCCCATCTTTGTTAAGTTTTTTCAACTCCACTCTAAGCCATTTTAATTTTGATATCAGACAAAACATTGGAGTCCCATTAACATCCTTAATCCAACTCTCAGCCACTGTCCTCTGAAATCCTTCAAGATTACTCCAAAAATTGAAAAATCTGAACGGTTTCCTAGTCTTAAGAATTGAGCCAAAATTCACCACAAAAGGACTATGATCCATTTCACCTTTAGGGAAAAAGACAACTTCAACTGCATTAAATTTCTCTAGCCAACTATCATTAGCCAAAACTCTATCAAGTTTAGCAAAAACCCGGTCCTTACCAGCTTGCTTATTATTCCACGTGAAAAATGAACCCGAAGACTTCACATCTACTAACCTACATTGCACCACACAGTTTTGAAAAGAGGCTAATTCTGAACCATTTCCATGATAAGGAAATCTGTCTGAAGGAGATAATATAGCATTGAAGTCCCCCATTACAATCCAAGGGCAGTTAATATCATGAGCAATATTTTCCAAATCCACCCATAACCTCTCCCTACCCTTCATATCATTAAACGCATACACAACTGTTATGGCAAACTGAGCACCATTTTTGACAGAGACATTAAAATGAATCCATTGACTAGAACCACCTCGAATATCCACATCAAAACTCGATGGATTCCAAGCCACTACAATTCTACCATTAGGGTGGTGCATTAAGTTTGAAGTGAAACACAAACCCTTAAACATATTACGGTATAAAGACCCCATATTTGAAGCCTTTACCCTACTTTCTAGAAGGCTAACAAAACCAATTCTTTTGTTAGAAATCATTCGCATGACCTTCCATTGTTTACTAGTTTTGTTAAGCCCCCAAACATTCCAACCAAATAATCTATCCATTTATGAATGGAGGCTCTCCCCCTCCATTCATATTAGTCCTCATCTCTTGTAAAGCTTCCCCAACATGAACCTCAGCTGCTGAAAACTGTCCTAGCACCGAAAAAGAATTGCTCTCTGGCAGCTCCTTATTCTTAACCAATATACCCTTCTTCCCATTGATTTGTTGATTCCCCTCTATTTTTTCCTCTATTGTTCCCAGTCCCTAAGCTGTCATGCATCTAGTTTGAGAATGATCTGAACTTGGTACTCCACTTTTCTTCTCTTGCCAAATTTTTGATGATTCTCCTTGAGTAACTCTCTTCTTACACACTTCCTTCCGGTGACCTATCCCTTTACATTGCAAAAAAACATCAGGTTTCCATTCATATTGCACTTAAACATACACATATTCCCCTTTTTCATCCTCAAACTTGATTTGATTAGGTAACTCTTTTGTAAAACTCACTTCAATTAGGACCCGAGCATATTGTAGCTTCTCCCTAGCCATTGTTGCTCGATCTTGCTTCACTATTTTTCCAATTGTGCCAACTATCTTTGCCATGGACCTTTCACCCCAGTATTTTAGTTCAAGATTGCTCAGCTGAGCCCAAACCGGAACTGTCAATACTGTTTCCCTAGTCAATTTGGAATTAGGATCCCATCTTTTCATGATAAGAGGCTTCCTATCAAGGAACTGGTATCCACCATTCAGAATTCCATCTCTAGTCTCCACCAAATTAAATCTGAGAATAAAAACCCCTAGAGCTAATAGACCAATTTAATCAATTCCCTTATCTTTCCAAATTCTACGAAAATATCCTTCCATCACCGATATTGGAGGGTTGGCTCCCAGAACATAACAAACCAATGCAGAATTCCAATATTGAATTTCATCTTCTATATCTTTTGCCTCTATCTTAACACAATCAGACTCAATATGCAAGACTGGATTAGGATTAGATGTACCTGATTGCCCTTTCTTGACCGATCCTCCTTTCAAAACCCCCAACCAGTCATTAAGAGTCTGCTTTACCATAGATTGACGAACCATATCATCTTGCTCCAGATCTATTCCATTCTTAGATTGCCTAGACTGATTAACCATATCATCTTGCTCTAGTTCTATTCCATTGTTAGATTGCAAAGAAGAATCCTGCACCTGAACCTCCTCGGCATTTTCCAATCGAATTTCATTAGTTTCCTCATCTTCGTCAAAAACCATAGCCTCCACCCCTAGAATGCCAGCCATAGATTTGACTTTAGTGACTGGATCCGTGGAGGATGGCCCTCTTTTCTTCTTCCTTGGCGTTTTCTTCTTCATTCTCGGTCTCCCTGCCATGGCACTAGCTCAAGCTGAAGAGAGAGCAGGAAAAAAATTATTATTATATAATTAATAATATTATATATAAATATGTCTTCATGATTTTATATATATATATTCTAAATGTGACGCCCAACGTCACTATGGATGCTTTCTGGAATGACGACTGGCCCTACAAACCAACACGAGTCTTTCCAGAAAGCATCCATAGTGACGTGGGGCGTCACAAATGGTATCAGAGCCTTGACCCAGCCGGAAGTGTGGCCGACGGGGATGTCGGGCCCGTAAGGGGGGGTGATTGTGACAGTCAGAATCCTGTGATCCGTAAGGGGAAAGACCGTGTAAGCTGTGCAATCCCACACCGCTTGGGGAAGGTCAAGAGTGATGATTCTAAGACTGTGTAGGTATGGGACTACACAGTTGAAGATGGCTTAAATGGATTGATGGGTACTACCTATATCAACAAGATGCATCTTCTTTTCGGTAGCCCATCACTTGAGAACTCCAAAGTTAAGCGTGCTTGACCTGGGGTAATCTAGGGATGGGTGACCTCCTAGGAAGTTTGCCTAGGAAGCATGTGAGTGAGGACAAAGCACGCTGAAAAGACTCGTGTTGGTTTGTAGGGCCAGTCGTCATTCCAAAAAGCAGCCATAGTGACATGGGGTGTCACACTAAACCTTCTCTATAACTCTCATATTTTCTTCTACTCTAATTTCTTTTAAACATAATGCCCAAGTCCTTTTTATGCATTATTTACTAGAGTTTACATATATTTATAGCAAAGCAACAAGCCTCCATTCTCGAAGCCTCTTTCATTCTTCTTTTCTTCTTCTGAAAGTTCTTTCAAGGTATTATTTACTGACTATTACTTCAAACACTCTTTTCTTCACTCCTTCTCTTCTTTTTAATTTTGCAAAATTATAATAATTCTTTTTCAATTATTATTACTACTATTGCTTTTACATATTGTCCCTTTTAATTTGCGTAACCAATTTTCCTAATAAACTATTTTCATTTTATTTAATTATGATACAATCTACTTAGGGTAGTTCCAATTTTAGCAATCAACACAATAGTATGAAGAGACAACAACACAGTTCGCATTCGTCAAGTACTAATAAGATATTGTACAAAATACTATTATTGTCTGCTTAAATGTAATCTTTATAATTAGCTAGATTGAGAAAATATTTCATCAAATTTCGTAATATGCATTTAATTTTTTTTTAGTATTTATTAATTCTCATTTGTATAGTTTCTATGCTGAATGACACTATTTTTTAATTATTTTTGTTTCATTTTTCACCAATTTTCTACTTTTTTTTTTTGTGAGGGAACAAAGTACATGGAATTGATTTATGCCATTATAAAAGATTGTGATCACTTCAGCAATGTTCTACAACAAATTTCTTTATTGCAATATCAACTTTCATCTTTAGCTCTACACGAAAGGATTCAAAAATTAAAACTCAAGAGATATGCCTTAAATGTCCAATATCATACAATAAATGATGACTTACCTATCATTTAAAAAACTATATGCAAACACGCAAGGTTGAAGCGAAAAATTCAAATTATCCAAGATAAATACAAACATGATTTAAATAAGAGAATCATCTTGACACTTCAAGTTGTGAAATTTTTCAAAAAATTTATGAAGTTGGACAACATTAGAAGTGACACTAGTTGCTTCAATCAAACTGTAAGTTATTCTCCATAATAATTTTTTTATTCCTACTTACAATTAAAACAAAGCATTATCTTTATTATAAATATAAACATTTTTTAAATGTATATTAATACATGTTTGTAATATGTTTCAGGTGGGAATCTCCTCCAATAACATGGTACAACTACAAATGAAAATAAAAAATCATTACATAATGATCAAAACAATAAAAATAAATAAAGGAAAACACATACTTCATACATGTACATTAATATTTACTTTTGTTGAGTTTTGTTAATTATTGTTAATGCTTCTAAGATTAGAAATTATTAACCTATTCTTTGTTTTTGGAATTATAAAATTATGTAGTTCAACATGGACCAGTAAAAAGAATGTGCTTTTCTTTCAATGAAAACATGCATGCACTACACCAAATACCCATTTCCATAACACATGAGTATAATAGTAATGAAAATGTATTATGGTAGTGTATTATATTGGGCAACTTTATGAAAAAAGAGCGGTAATATATTGCCCATCCCGCCACTAAGCTTTTTTTTTTTTTTTCCATTTCTGAGACCTGAGAATCTCGACACCCATTTCCTTTCTCTTCAACATTTCTGAGACCCAAGACACCCATTTCCTTCAACATTTCAGAGACCCATTTCCTTTCCTTCAACCTTTCTGAGACCCATTTCCTTCAACATATCGACACAAAGAAGAGACCCATTTCTTCAACTTGGTACGGTCTCCGAACTCCTCACTCTCTCTCTCTCGTCTTTCTCTATCTCTCTATCAACCTTCGATTTCCAGTCGTTGGGCTTCTCAAATTTGTTCTTCTCTTCGGTCTTGGCAAGCCAGGTAAGTATTTAGTTGTAGATGTTAGATTTATCAGCTTGAATCTCATAGAATCTATAAAATCTGTGGTTTTCAAAATTAATTTTCGATTTTGCATATTGCTGGGATATGTGTTTTGGTACGGTCTCATAGAATCTATAAAATCAGATTTTGCATATTTCTAAATTAAAATGTTTGGTTGAGTTTTATCTGTTTTGTCTTTCTGGGATATGATTAGAGTGGAGTTTTATCTGGTTAAATTCTTGGCAAAATGCCTCCTTTGTTTTATGTTCATTTTGTTGCAATTTCACTTCAGGGCTTGGTTTGAGGAGCTAGAAGGAGGCGAATGGCAGAGTTGATGCAGGCTTTAGAGCATTCAAAAGACTCAATATGGTTTTTTCTTTTGTTTTTGCTAACTTTCTATTTCAATATTGTTAAAATTAAAAGAAATATGTTGACACAAAAAGATGCAATGTGTATATATTCAGTCTCCTTTTGAGCCAAATTTCTCTTAGCACTCATAGCTTGCAAATTACTTATCCTTTTTGGTATTCTCCTTAAACACAGTCTTAGCTATATTGTATGCACCCTAGAGGCAATGGTATGCTCGCTGAGATGGTTAGAGACAGTGGTTGTCACCAGCTTAAAACGTTTACATTAGTATATAGAAGAGATAAGAAGATACATTCTTGTTACTATAAGGTTATCAAAGTTTGCCATCTTAAAAAGACAGTGGTTGTCAAATATCATATGTCATATATTGAATTGAGGCAGAAAGGAGCATAGACTTGTTAGTATAAGGTTATCAATATTGAGTGTTGTTTTGGTTTGGTCATATAGTATCTAATTCTGGTAGAGGAACTTGAAAAGGAGATAGTTTTGAACAATTTGTTTGTAGCAATATTCAACTAGGATTGGGATGAAAATCAGTTTATGTTTTGTTGTTGAGTTGTGTATTTTGTTTGAGTGATCTTGAGAACTTGGAGAGAATGAGATTATTAATTAGTATTTGTATCTTAGAATATAGTTTCCTCCTCTTTCTCTTAGATGATCATTGCTCTGACTTTCTCATCCAAATTTTCAACTTCTAGAACTACATGGATTCATCATGGTAAAATTCTAGTTTTGGTTTTGTTCTTGTTTTTTCATCATGGATTCATCATGGTAAAATTCTGGTTGTGTTCAAATTCTAGAACTACATGGAATGGAAGTCTTGTTTTTTCTTTTCTTTCTAAAATGGGAATTCTCTTTTTGGACTGTTTATGACGTTGTGTTCTTTTCTTTCTAAACTGGAAGGCCATGCACTTGAAATTATTGGACAACTAGCATTGTTAATACTTATATAAAAAAAAAAAGGCCATGCCTAAGAGCAGCTTCCTACAGAGAGCCCCCACCAAAAGAAGAGCAAAAATTCCTCAACACCTTCAAATTATCTGCATTGTCAAATATCCTAGCATTAAATTAGATATACATTTATACATATAGTTATACTTGTATTTTTCTATATAAGAACATATGAATGTCTATGAATACAAATATCTATTCCATATAAATATATATATATATTCCTCATCTTCATATAAGGAAACTAAAAACTTAAAAAAAAACTATTTAGTTGGAAATTAAGGAGTTATGACATTAAAACAAATTGCTTTTCTTGAGGTAAAAACAATACCCTCATATGGAATTAAAATAATAATGATGAGTTAGTATATGGAATTAAGAAAAATATATCAATACTTATCAATTAAAATAAAGTAAATTTTATTTGAATTTTAGAGTTATGAAGAATTAAAGTAAATATGCACCTTGTATGAGAAAAAAAAATAATATATTCATTGCCCATAGTAGTAAAAGCTATAAGAATAGCAATTAGAGATTGTGTTATTGAAATAAAAAGAGAAATATCTAAGTGTAAAAGCACAATTCTACTCACTCAATTCCTCATTCCTCTACTCGACCAGGTTGGCTATATGTACCCTTTTAAACTGCCCCAAACCCAGTGCTAACAATGGTCCCCTCCCATTAGAGTGCCATATGTCCATACTAACAATTCACTCCTAGCCAACTAGAGTCTTATCATTCTTTCCTTTGATAAATGAGCTTAATTGATTATTTAAATTGGTGTCAGTTTCAAATGCTTCAATCTAGCATTCAAAGAATGGGATTACTCGAAAACAAGTACATTCTATTCTCTATTCCAAAATAGGAGTTGTACTTGTCTTTCTAAACTACATAGCAATAGCATCAAATAAAAGTACTAAAATTTCTAAGTCACTTCAGTATAAATCCATGTACATTATCTAACAATAACATCTCAAAGTAACTTCACTTTATATAGTTATGATGTGTACAAGAACAAAAGCTTGAGTAACAAACATAATAAAATTAAATAAAAAAGAATAATATACCTGATGTAACTATAACAGTCTTTTCTTGGTCTCCAAGTTGTCAAATTTCTATGTTGGATGTTCACTACCGCCTCAGATTCTCGTTTTATTGAGAAACAGAATCCTACTTCTTTGTTTACATTGAAAGAGTAACACCTACAGTTTCCCTTACTTATCTCATACGAATTATATATCAAATAATGACAAAAAATAGACCAGTTAATTTTCCAAGTGTTTCTGAATAGAAATTGGGTTATTATTTAATGTTTGTCCAATTTTTTTTTATTAACTAATTCTTAGTGCAATATAACATCAGCCAATACCTACAACGTATCTACTCCACACCATTGTACTTTCTTATTCATTATTTAAATATCAACTTAATAATTGAGGATGTTCCCTTTTCAACTTTTATTTAAAATGAGTGCAATATAACTCACAATGAAATATAAAGGTCTCTCCTCTTAGCCATCACAAACAAAAGTAAACTCAAAAAAAGATTCTTCACAAAATAATGGCATGATCGATAAAAGATTTTACTAGAATTTAGAAGATTTGTTCTAATCTAGAATCCATAGAAAACAGTCAATGCTTGTCTAAAATATGTTCAATGTACACTTTATCAATGACTTAGTAAGCCTAACAATAATAGCAAACTAAAAATAACACCCTTATTTGATAGGATAGGATCAAGCACAATAGAGTAAGGTTGGTTAAGAAAACATAGCTTGGTCAGAGTTGTAACCTTCAACAACAATTTTGTTAGCACACACTTTATTTCAAAAAAAATCTATCCATGCGGGCAAGTTTCCTGGTTCAAATCCCTTAGAGTGTGAGTTGAGTCTTTTTTTATTTGAGATTCATGCCTTGACACAGCAAACTAATAAAAGGACAACCATAGAAAAACTTCTCCAATATGCTTTCTTTTTTTTTTTTTACGAAAAAGGATAACAAGGTGCTGATCCATTTTCATACATTTTGATATTTTAAACAATCCAAAAAACATGACCGAGTGTAAAGACCGAAAATTAAAATGGTTTTCCAAATGTTGAGTCATAAGCTCCATTCACAAAGGGATAAATTTCCAAGTCTTTTACGCTGTTGGATTTTCACTTCTCAAATCCCTCTATTTTAGTTATAGATAGTAGATATAAATATTAGGGCAGACAGAGCAACAATTAAATCCCAAAAACCTCATGAAAAAGGCTGTAATTAATATATGTACTCTTGTCATTTTTAGAAAGATTATAACATAGGGAACTCAATCTCTATTGTAGAAATTAAACCAATTATTAAAGTCACTATAGAGCCCTCGGAAATACAATGGCCAAAAGTTGGACAAGAAGCTAGCAAACTTAACAAAATTATAGTAAAGGCCAATACAACAAATAAAACAAAAAAAAATTGACAAATAAGACACAACACAAACGATCTTGTGTTTGGTAAGATATTCAATTCACTATCAGGAAAAAAAGATATTGAATTTATTTAAGATAAGAGAAGATGAAAAATGAGAAGCAAACCTGGGAGAAGGAACGTACTACTCTAGAGTTTCTAATTTTTTCCCTTATTTTGTCTATTATGCTTATTTTTTGTGTGGTTATATGACAGGTAGTTGAGAAAAGGTTATGATTTTAGAATAACTAGAGGACGAATTTATGCTCTTCATACTACATGGATTCATCATGGTAAAATTCTAGTTTTGGTGGACATCACCCTGAGTTCTCCCTTATCTACACCACCACTACACATTTTTTACATCTCTGGCTCTTTTTGCCTTGCTGGCTGGGAAGTAAAGTCTGGGCTAAAAAAACATTCCACAATTTTTTATTTTGAGGATAATGAAATTTTAAATATCAAATACTTTAAAAGCTAACTGAAATTTTCTGTCAATATGATTTGTGGGTCTTAAAGAAATTCTCCTTTTCCGATCGCCATGGGAAAAAAAAGTTTGACATTGTCCATTGTAAATGTGTAGTTCAATTCGAGTAAAGTTAATCTTTGCATTGTTAATTAGATTCATCTTATCTATATGTATACAAGTAATAAATAGAAGCTAATGGTTCTATATTTTGTTTGTTCATAGACTAACAGAAAAGTAATATATAATATCAATTAAAATATCTAGGATGTCATGCAATTAGGAAAAGAGATTAAGGTTTACCTCTCCAGAAGCACTGTTGAATTAAGATTGCAATTATTATAAAATAACCAATAATATTTTATCAATAAAAATTTTCCTTTTTTGAATTGAAGGTGATGTTGCATGCATAACATTTCACCTAATCAACTCATATATTTAATTTTTGTTTAAGTGTGAGTTGTGAGTTGTGTTTTGAGTTTTTGTTTTACATGTGTGAGTAGTGATAATATATATATATATATTTTTAAAAGACATAATTTGAGAGTGAGTTAATGAAATCATATACATCTCTCTCTACAGTATTATTAATTAATGAGGGTAATAAATTTATTCAATGAGTTAGAGCCATGTGATTAATCTTTTGTGTGAATTTTTTACTCTTTAAATTAATGATGATGATAATCTTTTGTGTGAATTTTTTACTCTTTAGATTAATGATGATGATGATGGTAGACATTTGGAGTGATTAGAATTCATAATTTCGAAAATGCCCCTCACCCTCATCATCATGATATATTCTTTGTCTTATGAAAATCATTAATTACATATGGTAAAGGTAACATTTGGCCAATTAGACCCAAAAAAAAATTATGAGTGTATATCTTCATCATGTGACTAATATGGACTGTTTGGGAGTTCGCTTCATGCATGTTGTTGCATGAGAAACACTCCTTCTCATTGCACAAGTTGTCATATCCAATTTGTTTGTATGATTTGTATGGAACAATTCATTTCCAATTTGTTTTATGTTCAACTAAATTCAAATTTTATTCTTTTTCTTTATAATTTCATTCTAGCCAAATAAGAAGATTTAACTCCATCTCTATTTCGTTTCTCTATCTGATGTTATTCTAAGAAATTTTTCCTATATATTGTCCTTGCCTATTTAATTTTATCTATTTATTATATTTAATGCTGAGTTTTTTTTCTCTTTAGTTGAAACTTTTCTAGTTGGCTGCCTTCAAAAGAAGAGGCAAGATACTTGGTGTGCAATTAATTTGTTGCAGGAGACTCTTATTTTTGTTTGCAAGAGGTATTCCTTTTGCCTTGGTTTTATATTATTGAAATATTAGAGGAATTTGAATATCTTAAATATTCATCCATAGTGAAGTAGGTTCTGAGATTATTATTGTGTGCTGCGGTGATAACGGAAGGTTGAGAACTTGTGTGTCTTGGTGAAGTAGGATCTGAGAAATTTGTGTGTTGTGGCGAGATAAGGAAGAAAACATGTGTGTTGTTTTTCTATATGCTTGTTAAGGTAGCTTTCATTTCCAATCAATTTTATATATGTAGGTCACTTAATGTCAAAGAACAGTCAATAATTGAAAATACATGTTCTTGTTTGTTTATTTTTCTATGTTCACGTAAATATGTAGCATATATATAGCAAGTCTTTCAACTCATATCTTTGTCAAAGAGATGTGAATTAATGTAGTAGAGTGTTGTAGTAATAGTAGTTCAATATCATGGATGAAATCTAACTACAATCTACTTCTAAATTTTGTAGTAAATGAAAAGGTAGTTGGGTGACATTTATAATAATGGAGATGGATAAAAGTTGGATCCATCTTAACAGGTTAGTAAACAAAATCATATAGTTTATTTTGGGTATAAGTTTAAGTTTCAATGCTTGATTATTGAAGTGTGCTCTAAAATTGTAAAGCAACTGTTGAATATGAGCAAAAAGCTAGGGAGTTTGTTAAGACAGCCATGATGAATCTCGGATTTCCAGCCAAGATTCTTTGTCCATGCAACAAATGTCACAATCTAAGACATCAACTTTCAGACGAAGTTGTCGAACACTTAGTTTTGTGGGGGCATGGACCAATCTCAAAAAACATGGTTTCATCATGGGGAAGATCCAGTTCAAAGCAACACGACAAACACAAGTTTTGAATATGATTTATTTCGGGCAGCGGGAGTATTTTCAAGTAACGCCAATGATTTTGGTGATGATAACAATGATGCTGATTTTCATAGTCTATTAGCAGATGTTGAATCTCCATTGTATGAAGGTTGTTCAAAGTATACAAAAATTTCGTCCATCGTTGGGCTGTATAATCTAAAAACAAAGCATGGAATCTCAGATGTTGGCTTTACTGAGATGTTGGAGATGATCAAAGAAATGTTGTCGAAAGATAATCTCCTACTGACATCAATGTATGCAGTTAAAAAGTTTCTAAAGATGTTTGACCTGAGCTATAAGCATATCCATGCTTGTGTCAACGATTGTTGTTTGTATACAAAAGAGAATACTGATGCCCAAGTATGTCCCACTTGTCAATATCCAAGATGGAAGCAAAATGAATAGAAAAAAGAGATTCTACAAGGGCAACCTGCAAAATTGTTGAGATATTTTCCTATTATACCAAGGTTTCAAAGGATGTTTAGAAAAGAAGAGACGGCTTTAAGCTTAAAATGGCATTCAACCAATAAAAGAACATACGGGAAAATGCGGCACCCGGTAGATTCAGAGGCTTGGGATGCAGTTTATGAGAGATGGCTAGATTTTCAACTTGAACCTAACAACCTTCGATTAGGACTTGCTGTTGATGGGATCAATCCTTACAAAAATATGAGTTCTATGTATAGTTGTTGGCCTATAATGCTCATTGTATATAATCTGCCACCTGCGTTGTGCATGAAGGATGAATTTACCTTTCTATCTATGTTGATTCCTGAACCTAAACAACTCGGGAATGACATAGATGTTTACTTAGAGCCCTTAATAGATGAGTTACTTGAATTATGGAATGGTGTTTATACATATGATATTTCTACAAAGAAGTTTTTTAATTTAAGGGCCATGTTGCTATGGACCATAAATGATTTTCCAGCTTATGGAAACTTAGCTAGATGTTCGACTAAAGGGAAGTATGGTTGTCCTGTTTGTGGCGAGCACTCAAATGTTGTTTGGTTGAAGCATAGCAAAACGATGTCCTTTTCCAATCATATTCGATTTCTACCACAAGAACACCGTTATAGAAAGAAGAAATATACAACAGCTAGGGCAAGGAAAAGAGCACCACAATGTCCAATTATATTGACAGGTGTTGAAGTAGCTGAGCAGTTAAGCAAAGTGACTAATGACTTTGGAAAGGGAAAAAAGAGGAGTCGGGGTATAGACACAGAAAAAATCTGGAAGAAGCAGTCTATTTTTTTTAGGCTGCCTTATTGGGAAATACTAGTTGTTCGTCATAACCTTGATGTTATGCATGTTGAAAAGAATGTTTGTGAAAGCATACTTAACACATTGCTCGATTGCAAAGGAAAATCTAAAGATCACTACAACTCGAGATTAGATTTGACAGAGATGGGCATTATGCCTCATCTCCATTCGTATGAAGAAAATGGTGTTACTCGTCTTCCTGTTGCAGCTTACACTCTATCAAAATCTGATAAGAAGTTACTTTGTGAGAGGCTATTTGACTTGAAATTTCCTTATGGCTATAGCTCTAACATTAGAAACTTTGTAGATGTGGAGAAACAGAAGCAGACAGGACTTAAGTCTCATGATTTTCATGTGATTATGCAACAACTATTGCCTATTGCTATAAGGGGTTTAATGGAAGAAGGTTGTAGAGAGACAATTCTTCGGCTCTCTAAGTTTTTCCATGGATTGTGTCAGCGTGTGGTTGATAAGGAGGAAATTATGAAATTGGAACTAGAAGCCTTTGAAATTCTTTATCAACTAGAAGAATATTTCCCTCCTTCTTTCTTTGATCCAATGATTCACTTGGTTGTTCATTTAGCACGAGAAGTTAGACTTTGTGGTCCGGTGCAATTTCGATGGATGTACCATTTTGAGAGATATATGAAAGTATTGAAAGGATTTGTAACAAATTATGCACGACCAGAAGGATGTATTGAAAATCACTATCTTGCTGTTGAATGTGTACGCTTTTGTGAAACATTTTTAAAGCAAAATGATAATCAAGATAGTACATTACTAGAAGAAAATCCATTATTAGCAGCAGAGTGCTTTGAGCTTGACCGATTGAACTTGGCAGTAGCGCATCGGTATGTGTTGTTTAACTCAGATATTGTAGAACCATTTCTCAATGTCCATATGGATGAGCTGAAAGAAAGGCACTCAAATCTGAATAACAATCAAACTTTGTTGTGGAATCGACATTCTGAAGGGTTCCCGTTATGGTTTTATGAAAAGGTTGTATTCTATTGCCAAGATAAAAGTGATGGACCCAAAACGGGTATATTTAAAAATTTATAAATCGCAAGCGCACGAATCGTTCATATAGAATAGTGATCGTGTAAGCAAGGATGTCGAACCCAAAGGAGTTGTCTAAAATCGAAAATAAAACTATTTTAAATCAAAATTAATAAATTCTAACCTAGTTCCAAAGATTGATGAGATTTTTTTAATAATGAAAATACAAGAAAAGACAATAATATAAAAATGAAATACAATATATATAAATATAAATTAAAAGTAAAAATCAAGATAGTAAAATAAGATTATTAAGATAATAGAATCCACAAAATATAAGTTCAATAATATTTATAAGTATATTGATTCCCAAGTTTTAGTGATAGTTAAAATAAATCAAGCTATCATTTTCCAAATAGATTTATAATTTTAAGCACAAATTACTTCTAAAAAAGATAAGATTTTTCTTCACTTTTCAAAATTATAATTTCAAAGCATTTAGTGTAAATCAATCTAATGAAATAACAAATAAATCAATGAACATTATTTATAAGGCAAAACATAATATTTTTGTTCTAAGCATGGATGTGTACAATTTAATGACACATCTTACACAAAGAATATTATGGTTTTGCACTAATGAAGAACAAAGTGTAAATATGTGCTAACAATCCAAAATACATGATATTTAAGATGAAAGAATATATTTGAACAAGAAAAATCTATAAACTTTGTTGCACAAAATGGGAAATCAATATACAAAATAAACACTATCTAGTTTCAAATTGTTTCATCATCACCTTAATAATCTTAAAAAGATTAGAAACACATAACTAGAATAACAAATACAAACTAAAAATTACAAACATAAATAGGAAAATTTGGAGGAGAAACCCCCAAATTTTTCCTCTAAAAATACATAGAAAAAAATAAAAAGAAGAAGAAGATGAAGAGAATTGAGAGGTTTTGAATGTGTAGAAACTTTGTGTAGAGTAACCTCTCCCTAAAATGCACACCAAATCCCTTATTTATAGCCAAAAATGATGATTAAAATAATCAATTCAAATTAATTAAATTGATTAAATTAATTGAATTAATTATAATATGGCAAATAGGGATAAATTATAGGGTGTAATAATTATGTTTTTGGGTAAAAAGTGGTATTTTAGAGACAAAGAGATAAGGGGACAAATTTGTAATTGTTGGGCTCAAGAGACCATTCTCCTTTTGGTAATGCTTGGGCTGGCAAATGGGTAAGGAGGGTCTTTGGAGAAGCTGCTGCCAGGCGTGGAAGGGAAGCTTTAGTCTTGTGAGGTGATTACAGCTGGCACAATGATGAGCTTCAGGGGGCTGTAGGCGTGCTGATGGAAGAGTGCTGAATTGATTGGGTCTCTTGTTGATGCAGCTGGGAGGAGCATGGACTGGAACAGCGCATGGGCTTGGGCTCAATTGGGCTTATAAAAAAAATGCCAATTTCTTTGATATTTGCCATTTTTTCTTTCTTTTCTTTACTCTTCAAAATGCCATATTGTCCTTCATTTTTCTTTCTTCTCAAGAGCATAAATTCTCTACAAAATAAATATAAAATAAATCATAATACAATATTTTCAACTATAAAATAAATCAATTTAATTCTTTGAAAATATTAATTATAACTTAATTTGTATTTTATACTTAAGTTTAATAATACAACATTTTTTTACCACTAACTTAACAATAATAATTCAAATAATTAACTACAACATTTTACAACAAAATAACTATAAAAACACACAAAAGTATATAAAATCATGATAAGACTAATAAATTCAAAATTACTTAAAAACTTAATAAATTACTTAAAAACTCAACAATTAAGCAACAATTAGCACATAAAAAGTGGTAAAATAACTCTATTTTGTAGAGTTATCAAAAAGTTTACGTTTTATTTTAGTGTTCAAATTTCTTACAAGTATATTTTTATTTTCATATTTCTAACTTGAACAAAGTAGATGACATGTTAGCTCAATTGGATGAAGGTCCAAATCGTGGTGTCACTTCCTACAAAGGGTACATGATTAATGGAATTCGATTCCATAAAAAAGGAGCTGAAAAAACAACTCAAAACAGCGGTGTATACTTGGAAGCACATGACAGTGGGCAATTGAATGATATAGAAGAGTATATTGGTGTTATCAAGGATATAATTATGCTTGACTACCGTACTTTTAAGGTGCCATTGTTTTGGTGCGATTGGGCGAATATTCGAATGGGTGTTAAGAAGTCAGAGCTCTATACGCTTGTAAATTTTAATATAGGACAAGCTCAATCCATTAGGGATCCATTTGTATTAGCTTCACAAGTGAAAAAAGCTTTTTATGCAAGGGAGAATGAGTCAAGTAATTGGTTTATAGCTTTAAAGGATTCAAATAGAGGGTGTTTTGGACTTGAATCCAATGAAGAAAAATTGAGTTTCCTGTTGTTTCTTATGTACTTTGAATGAAACAAATCTTCTTACACTTTTTGTAGGACATTTTGGTGTATTATTGCTCTTTTGTTGAATGAAACAAATCTGGTTTTATTACTCTCTATGGTGTACTTTATGATTTTATTTTAATTTGAATGAAATAATTCTGGTTTTATGGTTTTGGTGTATGTTTATTACTCTTTGGTGATCCGCATTTCTGATTTATATTCTTATGTTATCTTTCTTTTTATATTGCAGCAATTTCAACTTGAAAAATGAGTACATTACGAAGATCTCCAAAAAAACACCTTCGTCCAGGTGCTTTATGCAATTTTGTGGCCAAAAAGCGAAAAGCATCATTGAAGACTCAAGCTGATTGTGACGATATGTTGCTTGGAAGCCCTGTTTTAAAGAAAAAGAGTGCTCTTTGTAGGTTTTCTGCACCTGTTAGAGTTGTAATTGACTCGCCACCTGCTCTTAGTACTAGAGCAGCAACTCGTCGTATGGTCTATAATACAGAGCCAGATCCAAATGATGATGTGGAAGACATGGAGATGTCACTTGGAAGTTCAAAAACTAGAAGATCTCTTAATTATGAAGTAGATAAGGTAGTTGATAGTGTTTGTGAAAAGGGAGTAAGGGAGGAACATGAAGAGATAGCTGATGAGGAAAGGGTTGGTGCAGAATTTGAAGAAGGGGCTGCTGCACAATGTGAAGAAGTGGCTGAGATAGAACTTGAACAACCTCTTAGAAAATCTGTTAGATTACAAAAAACAACTAATGAGGCAAATCAAACTGAAATTGAAGAAATACCTCAAGATGTAGATGCGAATGTAATGAACTTAGCCAAGAAGACAAGGGGAAAAACTCTATTGGAAAATCTTACCCAGAGGAACAATGACTTAAGGATAATAAATTGGAATGAAAAAGGGCAACCAGTTGGTACTAACTCAGTGCAATTTTCTTCTTTTGTGGGCGCTCTTGTGTGAGAGGTTGTTCCTTACACTATTTCAGATTGGAGGAAAGTTTCACCAATTATGAGAGATGTTCTTTGGGCATCTATTCAGGTAGAATTACAAGTTTTATGACTGTATTTTTTTTATATTTTCAGCTCTACACTTAAACATATAATATATTATTCTATATTCTATTGTAGGCACAATATGACTTACATGATGATTGGCAAAAAAAAGATGTGCTTTGAAATGATGGCAGAACTATGGAGAGCTGGGAAATCTAGACTTGTAAAGGATATTATCAATGCAAAAAATGAGAGTGAACGACTAGCCTTAAAGCCGAATTGCATAAAAAGTGATGTAGAATGGAGAGCATTTGTTGCCAAAAAAATTAGTAAAGAACATTTGGTAAGAAATATGATGTAAGAAGTGATGTTGCTACCTCTTTTATCTCTGTTGGTGTTAAATTAAATATAGTTATGCCTCTTTTACTTATTTATTAAATAGGATATAAGGGCCAAATACCAAGAGAGAAGAAAGAAAGTTGTTCCACACACGTTAAGTCAAAGAGGATATGCTCGAACAATCGACGATATGGTAATAATTAAGTTTTATATTGTTTGTATTTTTGCTTCCATTATTGTAGTCTCTATTTTATAATCTCTATTGTTGTATTGTGTAGAAAAAAGAAAATGAGGATGTTAAAATATCTAGAATCGATGCTTTTCGGAGAGCCCATACCAAGAAGAATGGTGAACCTGTAAACCCAACGGCATCTGATATTTTTGTGAGTATTAGTCATTTAATTTTTGTGAATTTATATTTATTTTCCATAATGCATACATTAGTTGCATTTTTTTATATGCAGGGTTCATTGAATGAGATTCTCCTTGAAGACCCAAAATCTGGAACAACAGACAACGCTGATGAGGATGCCTTGACAAAATGTTTGGTAACCCAAAATCTGGTTGTTTAATCGGACACGGAAGAGGCGTAACAAGGTCGAAGCTAACTGTTGTTAATATGTGTAATAGCAAGATCTCCAAGTTAGAAGAAGAGCAACAGAATATGAAGCTCAAAATGACTGAAATGATGAATCTACTTAAAGAACACTTGGTGGTAATTCTATCTTGCACTAATAAACCTTAGTTTTCTTTTCTTCCAATTAAACTTATCTTGGTTTTATATTTAGGTTGGTGGTAAAGTGACACCAAGCGAAGGACAGTCTCGCAATGTACCGCAGTCAAACAATATTCAGTCCCCAAAGGTAAATTATCAAAGTTGTTATTGTTTTAAATTTTCATTTTAGAAGAACAAATACAGAAACTAATATATTGTCTTTAAAATCAATTTGGTAGAGTATCTAGAAAAAAGACATAACTTTACAGAAGGGAAGAATGCTTGCTACTTGCTTGACTGGGCATATGTAATTGTTGCTGAAGGTCGTTGGGATTCTAGTGATCCAAAGATAACTTTACATGGAAAGCCTCTTGGACCAGACTTTATGCGAGTATGGGTTGATGTTGATATCGTACTAGAATCTTACTTATTTCATCCTAATAATGCGATGCTTACAATACAAGAAGCAGTTGGTTCCACAGTTGCATGGCCTTCTAAAAAATTTATTCTAAGAGGTACATTTTCATACTCAAAAAATAACCAATGTCTTATAATTTAGTATTTGGTTTCTTTGTTTGCTTTGGTGTAGTTGTGAATTCATTATTTTGTATGTGGTGTCTTCTCTTGGATATAATTTCCATAGCATTTTTCTTGAAGTAATTTGTGATGCTAGATAATAACAATAAAATATTTCTTTGTTTATTTTGCAGATGCGACAAGCGTAATAGAAAATGATACTTAATTTTGAAGGCTTTGTGTTGGGTAGCTGTAGAATATTTTGTGTTGAAAGTAGTAACTTTTCAATATGTTGAATATTTAAGACTACTTGAATACTTAAAGAACATTTTGTTGTTGATGACAGTGTTTAATGTTTTAAACTAATTTGTGGATTGTTAATACAATGTGGAATGTTTTTACTTTTCGTTATTTGAAAATCAAGTTCATTTGATGATGTTAGTATATATTAGAAATCTAATTTTAATTATATAAAAAAAATTAAAATATAATAGAATAAATTAGTGTTATATAAATAAATATATAATGAGAATTTAAACTTATCTAAATATTAAAATAATACGAAAATTATGTTATAATATCTATTACAATAACACTTTTTATGAAAGAATTTTGTTATGCAAACTTCATTATATAACACAAAAAATGTGTTCTACTAAAGTGTAGTATAACACAAATTTATAAGTATTGAAATGTTTATATAATCAACTATAAATAACATAATTAAACACTTATCTATTTATTAAAATAACACAGAAAGTGTGTTATTGTTGACAGTATAATAACACATATGTTAACAATGATAAAGTGTTATGTAAAGTACCCTGACCTACGATAACAGTCGATCTTAACACATCAAAAAGTGTTATGGTATGTTTTGATAACACATTTTTGGTGTTATTAAAAGCATTTTTTCTTGTAGTGATGAGTCCACATACTTCTCACTAGATGGTGCAAGCTCAAATAATGGTACCTCTTTACATAAAACTACATGTAGAATTAATGATAATATTAGTATATTTATTTAACATATGTTTTATTGGTAATATAGTTATAATTCGGTCCAATGATTAGGACGCAAATGAAGAAATTGAAAAGCTCAAACAATAAGATACCGTTCATGGACTTAATCCTGTCCAGTTCGAGGATAAAAGAGGCATTATAATACTTTTCTTACCATATTCAGTTGGACGAAATTACATCCTTTATTTGTTAATATATTATTATTTGTTCAATTGACAACTCATTGTACAACACCTTGGAATTTTGGAATCCCTTCATACACATGTCAATATTGTGGTGCCATTTTATTGTATGAGGAACAAACAAAGAAAACACAAAAGGTCTCACATCCCAAATTCACATTTTGTTGTCTAGAAGGACGTGTGCAGATACCATTATTGAATGAAGCACCCCCTTTACTTAAATTTCTCTTAGGACCAGAATCTGGAAAAAATGGGTTTAAATTTCGAAAAAATATAAGAGCTTATAACTCCATGTTTGCATTCACATCAATGGGTGGCCGAGTTGATACGTTTATCAATAAATCTGCAGGTCCTTATATTTTTTGGATGAGTGGTCAAAATTATCATCACATTGGTTCTTTGTTGCTAGAAGTTGGGAAAAAACCACAATTTGCTCAACTATATATATATATATATGATACTGAATCGTTCATGAATTATCTCAAATGTTGGATCAGCATAATAATTTGGTCAAATCCTTTCAAATGGCAAGGGTAGATTCAAAGCACAACCATAATCTACGTTTCGTTTATGACTCCTAAGTAGCAGGACAATAGATGGTCGTCAATACAATATGCCAACATCATCTAAAGTAGTAGGCTTGATAGTTGGTAATTTCAGTGAAGCAAACTTCGAGTACGACGTTATTGTAGAGCACCGAACTAAAGGAATTTAGAGAATCATAGATCTACATCCAAGTTTCATGTGTATGACGTACCCATTAATACACCCTTATGGTGAAGATGGATATAGACTTGGCATACCTTTGAGAGATGTAACTGAAAGCTCTTTAAAGAGGCAAAAGTTGACAATGAGGTAACATTATTGTTTTAGGTTGCAGCAAAGATTAAATGAGGGTCATACTCTTCTTCGATCTGGTAGACTACTACAAAAATATATAGTTGATTCTTACATAGCAATTGAAGAAGAAAGATTTCGTTGGATACGAAATAACCAAAAAAAAACTCAGATCAGACCTTTTCTCTGGTTTAATGGACGCTATTCATTGTGGTGATTCAGATTGCTCAAAAGTGGGGAAATCAATTTTTTTGCCTTCGTCACACACTGGGGGACCACGATATAGAGTACAAAATTATCAAGATGCTATGGCAATTTGTAAATGGGCAGGATATCCTGATTGATTTCTTACTTTCACTTGCAACCCAACGTGGCTAGAAATAAATGACATGATCCATTTAATAGGCCAAAAAGACGATAACAATCGGGTTGATATCATATGCAGAGTATTTGAGATAAAGCTATTCCAACTAATGCACGATCTGAAAAAAGAACAGCCGTTTGGAAAGATAATTGCATGTATGTTTATTTCACATTTGTATCCAAAATGAACTCAACTCAATTGTTTATGAAAAATGTTTTTACCAACAACAATTTCACAATTCCCACCAAAAATTCTAAATTTTAATTTTTTATCTATGTTGTTGCAGGTTTATACATAATTGAGTTTCAAAAAAGAGGACTGCCTCATGCACACATACTACTTTTCTTGCATTCGACATTGAAAAATCCTTCAGCAGACCATATTGATAATATAATAAGCGCGAAAATCCCAAACATAAATGTTGATCCTGATGGTTATAATGTCATCAATAAATATATGATTCATGAACCTTGCGGAAAACTCAATTCAAACTCTCCATGTATGATGCAAGATATGTGCACAAAACATTTTCCAAAAAAATTCAATGATCAAATGACCATCGACACAGATGGCTTTCCAGTCTACAAAAGGAGAAATTTAGGTATTCATGTCGAAAAGAAAGGTGTCCTTTTAGATAATCTATATGTAGTCCATTATCACAGGAATTTGATTGTAAAATTTGATGTACATATTAATGTCGAGGTTTGAAATTACTCTAAATTAGTCAAATACCATTTCAAATATGTTCATAAAGGGTCTGAAAGAACCACTGCAACAATGGAATCTATTGACACTGCCAAAGAAATAGATGATATAAAAACATATTTGGATTGCAGATATATCTCGGCAACTAAAGCTTGTTGGAGAATATTCCAATTTGACATACATTACAGACATCCAGCAGTTGAAAGATTACCATTCCATTTACCTGGAGAGCACACAGTAATATTCGAAGAAAACAAATGTGTTGAAAATGTTGTTTGCATACCTAGAATAGGAAAAACAAAGTTCACTCAATGGTTGGAGGCAAACAAGAATTATGATGATGCACGAGAGCTAACTTATTCAGATTTCCCTATAAGTTGGGTTTAGAATTCAAAGGAGAAAACATGGACTAGGAGAAAAAATGGATTGGCAATTGGAAGAATTTACTTCGCGCATCCTTCGACTGGAGAACGCTTCGATTTGAGAATATTGTTAAATTCTTTCAAAGGAAGCACTTCTTATGAAAGTATTAGAACAATAAATGGGGTGACATATCCTAATTTTAAAGGTGCATGCTATGCTTTGGGATTGTTAGACGATGATAAAGAGTGGATAGATTGCTTGACTGAAGCTGCAATATGGGAAACTGGAAAAGAATTAAGACATCTTTTCATCACCATAGTCATTCACTATCAGGTTTCTAATGCATCACAACTTTGGAAATCTAATTATATTGCATTGTCAGAAGACATAAATTCATTGCAAAGGAAGAGATTTAGAATGAATGATCTTAAGTTAATTGAACAACAAGTTGAAGCATACACGTTGTTTGAGATTGAAAGTATCATGCTGAAGATGGGAAAAAGTTTGAAAGATATAGATGGAATGCCCCTGCCTAATCCATCTTTGATAAGAGACTCGGGTAATAGATTGGTTAATGAAGAGCTTGATTATGACCGAGATCAATTAAAGATATTGCATGAGAAATCATTTGCTGCTCTAAATCCTTGCCGAAAATCAGCTTATAAAGCAATAGTACATTCAGTAGAGAATGAACAAGGCAATTTATTTTTTATCAATGGACATGGTGGTACTGGTAAAACATTTTTATGGAATATGTTGACCCTGTTTCTCGCCAACAGTGTATTACAAAAATTAGCTGGAATAAATTAGTGCTTAAGGGTAAACCGTAACAAGAATAATAACTCTTAAGGATGCTTAGAATGAAGTAATCAGAACACTTGTTCCTTTTTACGTGGTTCAGAGGCTAAAATCCCCCTAGTCCACGAGTCGATATTATTGCTGTGTGTCTCTCTATGTTTTTTGACAGAATATTTGCATTACACAGAGAAAACCCAACCCATTTTTCATCCAAGGTCTTGGTATTTATAGAAGAACCATTCCAGGATAGTTGTTGGGGTTGTCACATGAATATTCATCCCTTTTTGTGACCTATCTTCTACAAATGATGAATATTACAATGTATCTTAAGGTAAGGTCTAATCATTAGGTAAAAATGATCCTGGGCCACCTAGCATAATAAAACACGTGATATCTGATTACGCACGTTTATATTACGTGTCCGAGAATTCAGGGATAAACGGACATGCGATGTCTGACCACGCACGTTTATATATAACGTATCCAGCTTAATAAACTCGTGGGCGTGGCAGGTGGTCAGAGGACTCCGACCTGAGCATAATACCAGCCCGTGTCCATAAGGCTGTAAGTTATATCCATCTCCTGCTCGTACTTTAATGTTTTGTTCTCCTCAGCTCATGTCATTATCTGGGGGGTTACACTGCCTCTGCCGAGGAGATATCAACTTGTGGGTCCCTTAGAATTATTCTTAGATAGCCAGTTGTACTCAAGCTACATAAAAAACCTGGGCTATATATCAGGGCGTACATTTGCCCCCCCAAGTCTCTTCCCGTGTCTTATGACGTCATTCTCTGACTAACACAGTGGGGACTTTTAGACTTCTGTTGCGATTATCCATGTTTGTTCATTACTTGAGTACTGGACATGTGGAACGCCACGATTGGCGCCTATTTGGGTTTCGAGGATTGCATTAAATGGCCTGGCCACCTTTTTTGTCTCCATTTAATCTTTCAAAACATGACCCTCGCATCTCGCATTAGCTTGATCGGATGGTCCATGTTTCTTTATGCTTATTACATATAAATAGGGCTGGCAATTTTCAGTGTCCATACCCTCTCATTTGAAAATTTTCCCAGTTTTCTCTCCTCTGAACTTCGAAAACCTTTCTTCATTTTCTCATAAAATCCCAAAAACCTGCCACCGAAACCTTCTTAAGCCCAGCCACCAAGGATTTTTTTACGAAATCTCCTTCTACGTTACACATTCCTTCCATCGACGAACACACTGTAAGTTCTCTATTCTACTGGAACTTTCTTTTACTGGTTTTTTGTGTATTTCTTCCTTCTTTATAACGCCAATCTGCACTTCACTGTCACTAGCTTTAGGTTGTTCCCACATGTTTTCGGTACACATGTTTTGGTTTAGGTTTAATGAGTAGGTTCTAAAATACATCTAGGATGGTGATGTTCATAAACTGGGTAAATCTTCGGGTGATTCCTGGGTAATTTTTAGAAAATATCCATTAGGCATGTAGGAGATGAAAGGTTTTCAGGTTTCAACATTAGGTTGCATAGGGGCTACGCTTCTTGGGCGGTTTTGCTATAAACCGTTCCCCAAGGAGGGTGGTGGCCTGATTTTCTGACACACGGATCCCTAAATATCAGGAGTTTGTTGGGAAACCTAGGCGCGTAGCATAGGCAACGCATGGCATCACATCACGGGTTGATATTGCATCAGCTCACGTGTTAGGACCCCTGGCCTTTGTTATTTCTTCTGTTAAAAAAATTCTACGTCGCCCACTAAAAACTCCATCGTTCTTATTCGATAGGCGAGCTAATGGCACCCAAGAAAGGCGCATCCAAGAAGAACATAGATGGCTCATCGTCTCAGCAATCTCACAAGGGAAAGGAGGTCGTCCTTGATTCCCCCTTTCCTAAATTCGACCCTGTGGTGGAGAAGGAGGTCGCAATTGCTCCTGATGCCTTTTTCGATGCCGAAAGGATTGTCTCCAAGATAACGACCCAAGGAAGGGTCAACAAGATTCTGCTGTCCCATAATATCGAGGTTGGGACGGGTGCTCTCATTGCCCGACCTCCCTACGAGGGGGAGCGGAGCTATGCACCACTCCAGGACGATTTTGCGACATGGAGTGATGAACACTTAAAGGCTGGGGCCTTCCTCCCCCTCGACCAGTACTTCACGGACTTCCTAACCTATGTGAGGTTGATGCCATTCCAGCTCCCCCCAACTCATATCGGCTGTTTGCGGGGTTGAAGTACCTCTTTCTGAAGCATGAGTGGGAGGTCCCCACTCTGGCAGACATCCTCTACTTCTTCTGCCTCAAAGCCAACTCGGATCAAAGGGGACGAGGCAACAGGTTCTACTACTTGACCCGATTCCCGAACTCGCCTGCAGTCATCGAGCTGCCTAGTAATCCCAACGACTTCAAAGACTAGTTCTTTATGTCAAATGGGTTTCGCAACTGCAAACACTGATACTTCAATCGCCCTCGTAAGTATTCTTTCTTTTCTTAGCTCGTAAAAAAGAAAGTTCCTTTCACACTTAGTTTTTCTTGCGTGCATATTGACTAGAGTGTCTTCGTGTTGCCATTTTTTCTAGGACGGCCAAATCAGTGACCCTTGGGGGTCCGTATGATACTTTGGCGGGGCTCCCGTCCAGCGAGAAGGACTACCGCCAGCTCGTGTCTGACGACACGATGTTGGCGTGTAAGTTACTTGCTGAAGGTCAAACCCTGGCCTTGAGAAGAACGCGGGCCAACGTTCCTATAATTCGCGAGCTCCCGCTTGTTCCTGAAAGGAACGCTGAGGCCACTGACAGTGAGGAGCCAGAAGAGGACGAGGTACGCCTTGTGCGAAAGAGGTGAGTTCCCGAGGCTGCCCAGGACCCCATTGCTGAGTGAGCTGCATCGGGGGCAGCATCCGGCCCCTCCGGCCAAGGTAACCCATATCCCTTGAGGGATTTAGATAGGGATGTGGCCGACCTTAGGCTAGTTAGGTTTAACCCCAACCAGCTCATACACCGTCACCCTAATGACCCCGACCGTAATATAACCTTGCTCCAGTGTATGGATGATTTAGTGCTGCGTCATGATATGGTTCATCCAAGGGGGACCGTAGTAGTAGACAACACCATGTCCTTTAGGTCGGCCTTTTTTGAAGAGTATGGAACCAACTTTAGGTCGTGGCCTTCCTTTCTCCAAGGTGTTGTTGCTCCCGGACTTAAGCAATATGTAGAGGAGTCCATTCCTGAGGTAGAACCTAACCCGGAACCTCCCCTAATCCAAGAAGTGGTTGACTAAGGCTCTCTTTCCCACATAGCAGTTCCGAGGCCAGAGGTCGTGGAAATACACTCATCCTCTAGCTCGGAGGGTAGGATTTTTTGTTACTTTGTACATATTTTCTTTGTAAACTGAGGAATGTATATGCATTCTTAACGCATTTCCCATTCTTTTTCAAGTGAGGCGATGGCACAACAAGGGGAACCTGACATCTTCTTGATGTTCCAGGAAGGGAGATCCAGCGAGGGTCCCCTTGTGAAGAAACTTCGGCCCACGTCAAAGAAAACACCTCCTCCGGCCGCAACTGCCTCCAAATCCCCGGCCAAGGGGAAAGGCTCGGGCTCAGGAGCTCCGCCGGCTGCAGCCCCAGAGAAAAGGGGTCCGCCTGCACCCCCTCCTCGCTTTCCCCCAGCCCCTGCTCGGGACTCGGTAGCGCCAGTTGGTCCCCCAACTTCGGTAGTCCACGCCGCCACAGTTCGCATCCCTGTCAACACCCAAGACCTAAAGCAAATTCCAGACACTTTTCAGGGGACTGTCTATGAGATGGAAAACTACGCGGTGGAGCACTATTATAAGGCCAAGCCCAACAACCTAAGGGTGATCGAGGAGAGGAGCCCGGAGAACATTATGGAATCGACCCTAGGAATGAACCTCACAGTAAGCATTTTCCCTGACCTAACTTTTATTATTTTTCTTGGTATGTGCCTAACTATTTCCTTGCTTTTTGCAGGCGGCCTTGGCTTAACATCACAGCATGTCTTGGGCTAGGGCCAGGAATCATGAACTCAAGGCCAAGCTCCAAACTGCTCAGGCTGCCCTGACTGTGGCCCAAGCTGCTCTCGCCGCCTCTCATCAAAGCGAACAAAGTGCCAAGGCTGCTTTGGCGAAGGCCCAAGCAGGTGAACAGGCGGCGAAGGCTACCTTAACCATGACTCAAGAGGGCGAGCAGGCAGCCAAGGCTGCCTCGACTGCCCTTCAGGCCGAGCTCGAGGGGACCATGACCAAACAGCTGGAGGTCGAGGCGACTATTCAGGAGGAGAAGAAGGCATCTACATCCTACATGGAGAGCATGTTGTACCACTGCTGGGCCTTCAATCATGACGAAAAATTCTCCTTTATGGCCTCGAGAAGTTCAAGGCTCGGCTTCAACAAGAGCTGCAGTCTGAGACCAGGGTGGCCTCTGTCGCTGGCGAGTAGGAGATCGAGGAGGTGACGTCCTCAGAGCGGCCTGGATGGTCTTAGAGAATTTATTTGCCTTCATTTATGCTATATATATATATTGTAAACATTAAGCACGAGGTTATTCTCCTCAAGACAATTTACTATAATTTTAGTATTTAAGTTTTATTTATTCTTAGATTTTTCTTTCTCATGCCTCATGACGTGCACGTTTAAAGCCTTAGGAAATGACCCTTAGGTCGAGATAGATACTTTAATTATGGCCATAACCAAAAAATGACGATTTATATCCTGCCTGTTAAGTATCAGGCCTTGGACCTGGTTGTATCCGGGGTTTTTAATTAAAAACCTAGTTCGCGTTAGTTTTATCGACACCTCGCTTTTTCTTTAGAAAAAACACTGGTTAGTCAATTTTACCAACTTCTAAGTTTTGAAACCTGGTCGTGTCCAGGATATTTAATTAAAAACTTAGTTCGCGTTAGTTTTATTGACACCTCGCATTTTTTAGAAAAATGTTGGTTAATCAATTTTACCAACTTCTAAGTTTCGGAACCTGGTCGTGTCCAGGATATTTTATTAAAAACTTAGTTCACGTTAGTTTTATTAACACCTCGCATTTTTTAGAAAATCATTGGTTTATTCTCATTTTCTTAGAATACTAAGCAGACTTTAACTCCTTTCTCCCGCAATAGCAATCTAACCGATCAACTTGGCCTGGGTCGACTATCTCGGCGCGACTTACGAGTCCCGCCTTGCCTCTTTCCGACGTTAACGTCGGTTGTAAGAGGGGGTAGCCGAGCCAAGACTTCCTCAATTTTCTTATTTGCCTTTGCTAGATGGTTCCTCAACTGCATGTTCTCCATCTCTACTGCAGTCAAGTAATCCGGGTTCGGATTCGGCGGTAGAGGTGCTGAACTTCCGGTGTCGTCGTGGCCCATCGGTTGCTTTCCCGACTGCTGCTGAATCTCTGGGTTTTGCTCGTTGGAAATAGCGGTATGGTGAGCCTCCAGCCCACCATGCTGATCCGTTTTGTTACCGTTCCTTGAATGAGTGACCACCATTATGAGCTTTCTCTTGAATCTTTTTCAATGGCACTAATTTACAGCTCTCAATGAAAGCACCAAACTGTTGACGCGGTTTCTCACCAACAGCGTATTACGAAACTTAGCTGGAATAAATTAGTGCTTGAGGGTAAACCGTAACAAGAATAATAACTCTTAAGGATGCTTAGAATGAAGTAATAAGAAAACTTGTTCCTTTTTACGTGATTCGGAGGCTAAAATCTCCCTAGTCCACGAGTCGATATTATTGTTGTGTGTCTCTCTAAAGTTTTGATAGAATATTTGCATTACACAGAGAAAACCCAACCCATTTTTTGTCCAAGGTCCTGGTATTTATAGAAGAACCATCCCAGGATAGGTGTTGCGGTTGTCACGTGAATATTCATCCTTTTTTGTGACCTGTCTTCTACAAATGATGAATATTACAATGTATCTTAAGGTGAGGTCTAATCATTAGGTAAAAATGATCGTGGGCTGCCTGGCATAATCAGTCACGTGATATCTGATTACGCACGTTTATATTACGTGTCCGAGAATTCAAAGATAAACGGACATGCGATGTCTGACCATGCATGTTTATATATAACGTATCCAGCTTAATAAACTCGAGGGCATGGTAGGTGGTCAGAGGACTCCGACCTGAGCATAATACCAGCCTGTGTCCATAAGGCTGTAAGTTATATCCATCTCCAGCTCGTACTTTAATGTTTCATTCTCCTCAGCTCGTGTTATTATATTGGGGGTTGCACTGCCTCCGCCGAGGAGATATCAACTTTTGGGTCCCTTAGAATTGTTCTTAGATAGCCAGCTGTACTCGAGCTGCATAAAAGACCCAGGTTGAATATCAAGGCGTACAGAATACAATTACTACAAAGCTCAAATCACAATAAAAGATAGTCTTTCCTGTAACAACTTCAGGCATAGCTGCTTTGTTATTGCCTAATTGAAGGACATCTCATTCACGATTTCATATTCCCTTGAATGTTACAGCAGAGTCGACTTGTGAAATTCGACAAGGTACCCTACTAGTTGGACTTCTTGTGAAAACTTCTTTGATCATTTGGGATGAAGCACCTATGGCAAATAAGTTCTTATTTGAACCTTTGGATAAGACCTTAAGAGATATTTGTAGAGTCCAAGAACTTTACTTAGCTAAGATAGATAATAGTATGATAGTATTTATAGCATTATCTTTGTAACTATGGATTTTTGGTTCAGACCGGGAATTATTTGGACACTCATAGTAGTACTTATGGATTTTCTAAGTTTAAATCTATAGTTTAAGAATATTAAGTTAACCTAAGGTTTGATTAATGTGACTGATATAAAGGATTATATTTATTATACTATAAGGTTTAGATATCAACCAATAGGATTTTAAGCACATGTTATGAATGGTGATTAAGGATTAAGTATTTTTTAAGATTAAATTTAATATGGAGTAAAGTTTGAATGTTATAGGGTCAGTCAGCATCTTTGAATACGTTGAGGGCTTAGTCAAGGCTGTTTACCCCATTCAAACTTAGCTAAAATTGTGTAAATTCGTGTTTAAATATTCAGCGTATGCCGATATATCGCAGCTATAGGGGGCGATATATCGCAGCACGTAGATACGGAAAACACGAATCGATGCACGGTCGCCTCAGGAACAGTGGTCCAGGCGATATATCGCCTATAGGGGGCGATATATCGCCTCCACCAGCATGTTTTCAAACACTTTTGAATTCTTTTCCTTTCAGCCATTCAAACTCCTTCAACAGTCCAGCATCTTTTGAACGAGTCTTCAGCCTCTGCTGAACGATTATTCAAATGATTTTCACCTAAAAAGCCATTATTTTTATTCAAGTAAAATCAAGATACTTTCATTCCCAAACTCTATAAATAGGACCTAGTACCCAGCCATTATTCACCTTTTACTCTAAGTTCAGAAGCTGCAAGTGTTAGGAGAGTGTGAGAGTTAAACACCTGGGTTTGGGAAATCATAAGCTTAAACATCATAAGCTTATCAAACACTTTGGGAAGTGAGGTTCTATAGTATTTCGGTTGTGGTTAGATCGGTCTTGCAAGTCTTTGAGGTAACCAAAACTCTAGTTCATTTCTGTATTATGTTATTTTCTTTCTCATAGTCTTCTACTCAATCCCCTAACCTCATTCTTATTTTGGTTAGGGAATCCAAGTTCTTAAGCACATAAGTTGTGGTAAGCATATTTCTCAATGGTTTAGTCTTCCTATTCATTTTCATTTCTTCTTCTTCATAAGACTCACTCTTTCTCATATGGTTTTAGGAGTGTTCCAAAAGTCCCAACTCAGTCCATTGTATCCCGGTAACTTTGGTAAGGAAAATAGGATAGAATCTATATGTTCATTGCTTATGTTATCTTATGTGTTATGTTATGTTATATGATATGTTATGAATATGTTATGAATGTGTATGTTTGTAGGCTTGGGCTTATGCCCTATTTGACTAACGAGACCCCAAAAAGATTATGGGCATATGCCTACTTAGCTAGTAGGACCCCATTAATCTCATGGGCATAAGCTTGTTTAGTCTATGGGACCCCAAGTAATAATGGCCATTATAATAAGTGTATGTATTAAGTGTTATGATATGTCTTTACGTTTATTATGAAATTTATGTGTATGACTATGTGTTAGATTTTCCTTGCTGGGCATTAGGCTCATTCCTTTCTGTTTTATGTGCAGGAAAATAAGCTTTAGAGGCGGTAAGATTCGTGACGCTTAGAGGATGTGTATCGATGGTGAATGGAGTCAAGGGGCCGAGCGTTATTTGATTCGAGGATGTAGTCTTGTTTATGTTTTTTTATGGTTTTACATGTATTTTCCGCATTTTCTATGTAACTCTTTTAACTTAAGTTATTTTTGTTTTAAAGACAATGGGTACCCATATCCTACTTATTTTTATGAAAGTAACCTTTGTTTCTACAAGTTTATAATAAATTATGGTATTTTCGCAAATGTATGTTTTAGTAAGAATTTTTATGTATAGTTTCGTTAATGGTCCAAATAGTCTAGATTAGTGGGTCATTACAATATTCTAAGAACAATGTTTGAAAATAGCTCTAACAAACCTTTTGGAGGACTTACAATAGTATGTGGTGGTGATTTCCGACAAATATTACACATTGTCCCAAAAGGTACAAGAACTGATATTGTTGATGCTTATCTTAACTCACATATTGTGGCCATTTTTCAAAATATATGAGCTCAACCAAAATATGAGGCTCTATAATGGAAGCTTGACTGGTTTTGAGGCTGCTAAAATAGCTTCTTTTGACAAATGGATGTTGCAGATTGGAGATGGTTCATTATATGATGACATTAATAGACAATTAATTAAGCTTCCTTCTGATATCGCCATAAATTCATCTCAAGATCCAATGAAATCCATAGTTAAAGTTATCTACCCATCACTTTTACAAAAGTACAACGATCCTGCATATTTGACAGAAAGAGTAATGCTAACACCAAAAAATGAAATGGTCTATGAACTAAATGAGATGATTATGAATATTATACCAGGTGAAGGGAGAACATATTTTAGCTCAGACAGTATATTCAAAGCAAGTGTAAAGACAAATGATGAAGATCTTTTGTATCAAGCTGAATTTTCGCATGGTTTGAAATTTAATGGCATCCCTAATCATGAGATGCGACTTAAGGAAGGTGCTCCTAAAATGCTCCTTAGATATCTAAATCAAATAGAAGGCCTATGCAATGGCACAAGATTGATTATCAGGCATCTTGGTAAATGATCCATTAGAGGCGACATCATTTCAAATATTCATGTGGGCCCATTCTTGATAATAAGGGCATAATTGTAATATTGGCCCGTTGTGAGCATAAATGTGGTTATATGTGTGTAAATGATTGAGACCGCATTATTATGTGAATATATATTGCAATATATGGCTCGAGGCGATCCTAGTGAGCGGATTAGCGGAATAGTCACAGCGGGGTTTAATACCCGGCTCGGGATGAGCTTAGGGGTATTTTCGGAAGTTTAATGTATATTTGGGATTTATCGAGTAACAGTTCAGTAATTGGTGATTAATTGGATATGTTGGGATTAATTGGGAATTTATAGGATAATTTGAGGATTATCAGGGAAGGTGCCTATTGACGTTTTTTCCCTTGGAGGCATTAGAAGATAGGAGTTTACTTAGGGGCAATATGGTCTTTTTAGTAAGAAGATAGGCTCATTAGGAGTCTATAGACATGAGGAAACAAGGTAGAACCCCTCCCCCCCCCCCCCCCCCCTCTCTCTCTCTCTCTCCCTAGTTGGTTTGCACTTCTTCCTTTGGTGTGCATTGAGGCTAGTGGAATTCTTGGAGGATTGGTGCCAAAGGTTGAAGATTAGAAGCTTGGGGACTGAGGAAATGGAGCTAGGATCACATAAGGATTAACTCTGGGGCATAGTCTGCAATAGGGGTAAGTGAATTTCTCTGTTTTTGATTTAATTCTAAGCTTGGTCTTGGTGTTCTTAAGTTCTAACTCTAGGATTGGATTTTTGGCTGTGATGGAGTTTTGGCTTAGCTAGTAGTGTGGTTATGTTGTTTTTGATGTTTGGGAACGTTTGAGAAGCTTAAATCTGGTTTTAGGTTAGGTCCAGGATGAATTTTGGAGGGTTAAGCTCAGAGAAAACGCAAAAAGAAGCTGGGTTTTCTTGGTTCACTGGGGCGCGCCGCGACCCTATTCATGGGCATCGCGGCCCGTATGGCCCTAGGAGCCTGGGAGGCTTTCTATCTCATAGGTGTGTCGCAACCCTCAGGGCCAGGTCGCGGCCCGCATTCTTGTAGGGGTTGGGGGCTGGCGCCTCTGTCTTGGGGGCGCGTCACGACTGCTATGGATGTAGGGGTTGGGGGCTGGTTTAGTAGAGTTCGAGGTCTCGGAGGCTAGTATTTGATTCCAAAGCTTTTAATTGGTTTAGGATTTTAATGATTATCCACTATCACATTATGACTAGGTTATATCGCAAGGGCTCAAGATTTAGGATCATGCTCAGGACTGCCATACGCCAGCTACTCGGGACCTGAGGTAAGAAAAATGCACCCAAGCTGTGAATGGGGCTTAAACCTCTGTTAATGAATATATTATGAATATGAACATATTTGTAGCTGAGAATATCTAGATGGGCATGCTTGAATACGCTGCCATTGATTTCTTGCTATGCATTGTACATCTGTGATTATATATGTTTACAGGTCGGCCTAAGGGTGTCGAGGGCCGATAGCAAGCGTGCGGAACGCAGCTTGACCTAAGGGTACCGGGGTTGGCTATAAGACCAGTGGACTCAGCCTAAGGGCGTTGGGCCTGAACATTATACAATAAACAGAAGTGTGGTTCACACTTAACTATTTGTATTGATTGATTAGCCTTATTTATACATTTGACTGAGTTGAATATTACTGTTGATTGGTTACTTATATCCTGTTGTTAATTGAATCTGATGATTTATGTTTACATCTTTTTTACTATTGCCTAGTTGTGCATGCTGGTTTAAGTTTTCTTGCTGAGCCTCGGCTCATGGGTGCTACGTGGTGCAGGTGAGGTAAAGGGATAGCGGGACCAACCATGAGTTGGAGAGCTTCAGGGGCGGTGTGTACATAGGCAGCCTGCTCGATCGCCACGATCGGGATAGCTTGGAAGGAACTAGGGTTAAACCCCATTTTTCCACTTAGGACGGCTAAGTTGTATTTTATTCATCTTTCACAAGTCTGTAAACTGATTTTGGGATCCCATGTATAAACTTAATTTTAATGAAAAATAACCATTTTGTTGACCAAATATTTTAATACTTGACCATGAATTAGTCTTGAATTACACATTTAAGCTCAAATGACTTACTTAGCGAGTTAAGCACGATTTTAAACACACAGTGTAACAGTCTTGGTTATCCAGGGCATTACATAATATATATATATAGAGAGAGAGAGATTATATATTACATTATTATTCATAATAATAATAGTAATATAATAATACAATCATAAAAATGATAGGAATTGATTTAGGTAATATCTAACTTACCAAATTTGAAAAAATATATTTTCAAATAATTAATTAATTAAATAAATAAAATAAAAACAACATTGATACTTTATCAGTATCATCTTACATGCATGGCACAATCCCAGGACTATGTCATGCATGTAGCAGTATTTTCTTTCAGGGAATATTGCACTTTTCTTATTTTCTTTTATTTATTTATTTAATTAAATAAATCATTCCCACAAAATATGGTATTATCTTTTTAAGGAAAAGATCACAACCATATTTCAAATCTAAATTTTAAATTCAAAATTCAAATTGATGATCATCATTATCATCATCTTTTTAAAAAACAATAAATCAAAACTATTTTGACTTACCATTTTTATTTTCTCTCACTCAAATAAAATAATTAATTTCAAAATTTAATTTATTTTTTTATATATATTTCAAAATTCTATATTTAAATAAATAAATATATTTTTGAAAATTTAATAATTAATTCCAAATTAATTATTTAACCTCAATTATCATATAATTGTATATTTGACCTGAATAATAAAATTCTTCTTAAATTTCTAAATTATAGTTTTACCCTTGTATTAACTCTTACCTCTATATGGTGTTGATAGAGCCACCCTAGGGACCTATGGACCCATAATATCAAGCTATAAATCTCTTTGATTAAATGATCATATTTATTAATCTCATGGTTACTCCACTATAAATATGAGATTGAACTCTTGATTATTATAGACATATATTTATAGAGCACTTTATTAAAGAATAAAATATCCATTGATATAATCATTACATACAACGTTAATCCTCGATTAATGGTTCATAATTAAAAGGGAATAAAATTACAATTTTACCTTCTTAACTATATTTAGTTCCTAGTGTACCATTGACTTTACTAGTGAAGGTTGTGTCACAACAAGTTTGCGACGTGAGCACTCGTAACATTTTAAGTTCCAAAAGTCAACCCAATAGGGAAACATTATTCAATCTATAAGAAGGCATAGATTCCATATCTATTAAAATATGTCCCCAGCCATATATATCATTGAGTCCCCAAAATAATTGTTCTTAGCTTGATCACTCTGACAAACCATAACGCATGAATCAAAGGATCAGATGACATATATAGGAGTTCATAGTAACCTCAGGATTAAGATCATCGTGTATATGATCATCATTTGATGTGTTTGATTATACTACGAAACGGTGTTTAAACAATTATTAACAAATCACATCTAGTCCAGTTCTACATATCACTATATATAAAGTACCTTCACTAAAGTATCCTACTACACTAGTGACCCGGATCTAGGTCACTTGCATTCATAATGCTAGTGAACCGTACTAGTAGTAATTAATCTAAAGATTCCATAACTTTATTTTACTGCGAACTGTTTTGAGTTCACTATCTCAATCTCGATCCTCTCATACCAATATGAGATTAAGACCACATATATGAACCTTGGAATTTTATGATATTTACTTAATATTATCAACATAATATCGGACATAGTCTATATATATAATAAGTCAATTCAATTATTTATTTCATTTAAAACATTTGTCAACTACAATTGCTTTAAGGGCATTATTCTCAACACTGTCAACATGGCTGGGAAAAGGACACAGCGCAAGTCGATGTCAATGTTATGGGCTCTCATCAAAGTGTTGAAGGCCTCGACGTGGTTCAACGGATCAGTGGTTTCGTCGTACGTGGGCATGTTTGGAATTTTGAAGCCAATGGGATAGGGAGCAGCTACAATGTGAGGAGTAAAAGGCTCGAGCTCCTCATAAGAATCGCAATCATCCACGTTTTTCCCAGACAAAAGTCTCTTTATTTGTTCCTCCATCAAGGCTAGTCGTTCAAGGGTTGGATCCTTCGTTTCTAGGTTATTTGGGAATTGGTTACTAGCTCCCACCTTATCTTGCGCATTATGTGTGTTGTCCCTCCAAGCCAGAGTTCGGTTAGGTGGGATGTCCCCATTATTGCGCACAATTGATGGATATCATCTGAGCGCAACTCAGATCATTGTAACGAATTGACTGTCCTCTTAGCATGTTTAGATGTTCACGTAGATAGGACTAGGGATTGGAACACAAGCTTTGGGCAGAGCTCAATTGATTTCTCAGGTCTCTCTCATGTCTCTGGGAGGGCATGTTGCATACACTCCCAACTCTGCCTCCACGATGGCTCTCCGTATATTAACAACCGTTCACGAAGCTTACTGCTTGCGACTGAGGTCACGGGATCTGATTATGATCTGATTATTCCCATGAGGTCGCAAGACATAAGTCTCTTTTGCAGGTATAGAATTTCTCCTTCCATTCTCGTAGACTGAAGCATTCCTCTAGGGTGAGGTGGTGTTGGATGACGTATAGGCGAGGGAGGATGCCTTATTGGCGAAGCAACTCGTGTCCCATCTAGACGGACAAGATTAGCTCATCCATGGTCCACTCCAATTTCCCGAGTTAGTGGAAATACGGAGTTGTATCTTTGTACCTGAGCAGCTAGTTGAGGTGATGATGGATTCACAGGGACCTCCGCCCTTCTCGATGCGGTCTTAGCTCACCTTGGCTGACTAGGCTGATTTCTGCAAGTGTGAGCCGCTTGTTCATTCCTATGATTATTAGTAGGAGGATTGTTTCTAGCAGTTTGTCCAGAAGGCATGGAGCTCGGTGTTGCTGTTCTGATGGAACGACTCACGTTGGGTCATTTTTTTCTGTGGGAGCCTCTTTTCCTTCTTCCGACATTCTCGTTGATTGCAGGACGAGGTAGTCGAGCCATGATCTTGTCTATTCACCTATTAGCCTGAGAGAGGTGGCTCCTTATCTGGGCATTCTCCATTTCGATGGCAGTCGGATACCTAGGGTTTGGGTTTGGTGGGCGCGAAGCCAAACTTCCAGTATTTTCCTGGTTCATATGATATTTTCCAGGACGACGTTGCACAGAGGTACCCTCTCCAATTGGGTCGGTCGCACAGTAGGCTCAATGATCACCATGTCTCTCTGATTCATTGTCGCACATGGAACGAGTTACCACTATGTAGATTGTTGTGTCGAATATTGAGGAATTTCAAGCCTAATCTGTTGTCAATGAAATCACCAATCTATTGATGCAGCTTTTTGCAACAGGGGATTAAGAAATTTGATTAGAGAGATTAAGCTTGATAATAAACTGTAAATATAATCTCACAAAATTTTTACGGAGTTCAATGATTAAAACCTACCTAGTCCATGAGTCACTCTTATTCTTCTTTTGAACTCTTGAGGAAATTTTTTATGACAATTTAAGTAGAGTTCTGGCATACAAGATGTCAGTCCTTTTTACTGCCAACTATCCTTATATCTATAGGAAATTATGATGGATAGTATTGGGTAATCGTACTATAAATGGTAACATACATGATTTGGTAACTTCCCAAATAAATGGATATGTAAATACCCCAATTAAGTTTATTGTCATTTACATCAATCAATAAATGTATATAAGGAATGTGTGCATTTATTGCACCTATTGGGCATCCGAGTCTGTAGGGATTCCTCCATGTGCATCTTTGAACTGCCTCGAGCTAGATGACACCCTCGAACTGGATATAACTGGAGTAGGACGAATTGAATCAAATAATACTCGGACTTAATGAAGGCAATCTGGACAATGGACACCTCGATCTCTGTCATTGGCATCTCCAACGATCTGAAAGATCCCAAGCTGTCCCGAACTCAGTGACACAGCCTCAAGCTGTTTGACTTGGAGTTAGCAAGACATCTCTGAATTCTGGCATCCTTTTTTATTACCTGCTAGTTGTACCCTGAACAAGATAGTTGAACTCGAATTTTTAAGGTACAACAACAATATATAACTCAAAATGAAACATATCTATTGTAATTAATTCCTCCCATTGCTCCACTTCCCATTTCAGTTTTTTTGGATTAAAAGTCATCTTTCCATATATGACTTTGAATCAATTATAGAATCTTTTCAATAAATAAAAAACTAATCATTCAATATTGATGACTAAAATCTCACAATATATAATAAAAAAAGCAGGCGACATTTTGCTTTTTGAATCCCATTTTACTAAAAAATGCAACAAAATCATAATTATATGAATTGATGGTATAAATTAGGGAGGTTAGAATTTGTTTTGGGACTACTGTTTCTGTGGTAAACAATGCACATAATCATTTGTCATCATTCCTTGTATTTTTTTTTTCTATTCAATGTAAATGTAAAAGTACTTATTTTATAAAAAATAAACCAAATAAGTTATGTAAAACTATTTTAAGGAACATCTTTTTCAACGGATTCCACATAACTATTTCTTTAACAACCAAAATGTTGTACACTGATCATGTTCAAAACATGCTCACGTACAGATTGACCTTTCTTCATCTTAGCATTCATGTAGGTTCTAGTAGCCTCATGACGACTTTGATCAGATGGGCGCCCAAACATTTCCTTGAGAGATTCTAGTATCTCACAAGCAGTTTCCATGGATTCATGCTTTGTTCGTAAGACATCATTCATGCTTACAAGCATATTGCACTTAGCTTTGTTATTGGATTGAATCCATGCATCAAATTTGTCCCGAACGTTTCGAGGCATTGGCGCCAGGTTCTTCAGGACATTCCTCATTTAGGAAAAACTTGTGGTTTTCGCTAACCAACAACAGATTCATATTTGATTTCCATTTTATGAAGTTATCACCGGTTAATTTTTCTGGTACGATTAAAGCAGTGATGGGATTTCTAGAGATGGACATATTCTGAATAAAATAAAAAATACAAATATTATTATTATATTTAGAAAAATAAATATCAAAGTTTCGGAAATTAAACGTGATGCATGAGCACAATTAAAACACATAAAATAAAGTTTAATCTCCACGATAAAACTTTCTAACAATTAAAGTGTCGCCTTAGGGTCGGTCAAATTAATCTTTGAGAATTTATAAGACATTCTTATCTTTATTGTTTAAAACTTAAAATAACTCTTTATTTTCTCTTTTAAACATTAAAGTACCGCTTAGTTTGGTCAAGTTATGATTATCCACTACAAAAGCTTAATCATAACTTTGTCAGTGTAACCCATTATTTCGAAATTCATGACTTAACTTAGGACATGTCGCCTTAGGGTCGGTCAAACCTAAAATACATCATTAGTTCCTATCTAAGTAAGAAATATAACCTTGCTATTGACATGTCTAGACACCTTCCTTAGGGGGACGAAAACAAAGTCATCGCGAGGCGCTATTCATATCTCACGGTGTTATATTAATAATGGAGACCATGGGTTATGTTTGAGATATAAATCCTCTTTCACTCACTAATTAATTATAGATTCTTTAAACTTTATGAACATAATTAAAATTGGAAAGAAAGCGAGTTTCTAAGTCCATATCCAATTTTAAATGACCAATTATGTTCATCTAAACTTTACTAACAAAAAAATTTAAAATAAATTTGGTTTAAAGAAATAAAGTCATAAAGACTTAAAAAAAATGGTGTGATATTTTACCAAGTTTTCAAAGAATAAAACTAAGTAATTTATATGCAATTGGTTTCGTAAAACAATTCATATAAACATATAGGACAATCTCAATAATCATGTTTCTACCGATGCGATGCATGATAATGATTGTGTGGGTTTTTATGTATGGCACAAAATGTATGAACATGTTATCAATCACATGAAAACAGTTATTTAAATAAATAAATAAACAATAAATGTTCAACCGGGTGCATTTGGGTATTTCTAATTTTACAACTTCTTTATAAAATTAAAATAAAATAAAATAAAACCGCCTTGATCTCCATCGGGCTTCTTTACTTTACTTTCGATAGGATATGTGTCGTTGTTGGTCTAGAATAATAATAAGAAAACAATTTTCTAATTATCTTGATTAATTAAAACAAAACTTTTAAATAATCAATATTTTATTTTCCTTTTCAATTAAAACAACTTTTAATTAAAACTGAAATAAATTTAATTAAAATCTGTTATTTGAAAAAAATTTAAATAATATTTTCCAAAAAAAAAGTTTGTTAGGATAACAAAATTATCTCATTATTTAAATATCAAATTTCTAATAAATAGGATATTTAACATTTTAAAATTTTTTAAAAAAATAACAGAATAATTTCAAAAAAAAAAAATTCTGGACTAGCAAGACGGGGACACGTGGCACCATTTGGTGCTGTCGGGGCCATTTTGTACGGACCCGTACGGTCCGTACGACGTCCTCGACAGCGGCTCGGAGGGTGGCCTCAGAGGAACGGTGGCTGAATTTTGAATCTCAGGCTCCGTTTTGACTTTGTGTGATCAGAACTACAATTTTATGGTGTCAAAAACCGAATAAAATTACATAAATCATATGCCCCATAATGGCTTACACAATGATCTAATCATAAACAAATCCTAACCCAAAACACCATACAATTAACAATTGAACATTCCTATGCATTCAATCATATTAAGCCATCCATTCATTCATCAAAAATAAATAAATGCATAAAACTAAAACCCATACAGATTCAATATATATATATGTGAAGATGGCTCTGGTACCATTTGTAGGTTTTTATAGATCAAATCAAAGATTATACGCAGCGGAACAACAATCAAAATTGTTAATTTAATCCCACAAGATTTGTAGATCTACTTCTTCACATGCATATATATATATATATTGAATCAAAGATATGAATAGAAAATTACCTCAAGTCCTTCCTTGCTGCTATCTTTTTGTATGGCAAAATCCTTGAGATCTCACACCAAGATCTTTCAAAATTTTCTCAGCACACAACGAACGAGCGTGGGCTCGCTATACAAAATAATAGGCAAAATCTATTTATCAGATGTTCTCAACACATGAGATCTAATAAAGTTTGGACCTAAGTTTGTGAAGAACAGTGACCTATGCTTGTATCACTGTTCTCTTTCTCTCAGAGAGATTTCACGATATCTTTTCTATCCCTGAAAAAAGTATCTTTATGAAAAACTGATATCTTATATTTAATATATCCAATATATTAAAAATAAAATATTAGTTATTTTAAACGATTTGAAAATAACTAATCAGTTATCAGATTTTGTTTAAATAATAATATTTTAATCATATTACAATATCTCATTATTTATTTAATATTTAAATAACTAAAATTGTGGAACCAAGAAACTACCAAGAGCTTCTTATGTGTGTAGCACAGTGACTGAGCACTGTGCTACACGTGCACCACATGCCAAGGAAGGCATGTGATTTTTCCCAATTTTTTTCTTATTATTTAAATACCAAAAATCCCAAAAATAAATTAATTCAAAATTAATTATATTTTTGGTAAATCAAATAATTACTTAATTCTCAATTAATTAATTACACATAATTATACAATAATTATGTTTAGTGCATAGAAACATATTTTACTTATCAAATAAGACATTTTGCCCATTTTTGTATTTACCTTTGTCAGTGTTTGTTTGAGCCATTTCGGAGACCATGGACCTACAACATTAAGCTCCAATAAATTGTAGCTAAATAATTAAACTTTTTAATTATAATAGTTAATTTATTAATTCTGATATTTCTCCACTATAAATTCAGAATTACACTCTTTATGTTATAGATATACTTTTACATAAATCTTATTCTAAGTTGTCCATTGATATAACCATCTTTCAATAGTTCAACCCTCTAATTAATTAGTTCATAAATTAGAATGGAACAATTACGATTTTACCTTTCTAATTTACTTCTTATTCCTTAAGTACCATTAATTCACTAGTGAATAATTAATCTATAATCTAATTATAGATTTGAGCTCAAAATCTTTCAGTTCAAGAAATAACCCTTAAGGGAACTAATATACGATCCATTAGGAAATATTAGATTCCATATTGTTGATACATATTCCCAGCCATCCATGATATTAAATCTCCAAAAAAAAAGTCATTAGCCTCATTCTATGAAGAGACCTTCACGAATTATTCAAAAGATTTAATAAATATGAACAAGAGTTCATGAACACTCAGGATTTAGGTTGATCTATAAATGATCATCAGTTATGATATGAATTACAAGTCTTTATTGTTAAATAGTTTTGGATAAAAACTTTTATTCATATCGGTCCATGTCATATATAATCATATTATATAAAGCACATTTACCGAAATGTCTTACCACAACGATAATCTGAATCTAGATTATTTGTATCATCATGATACTCAGCAAATCGTTCTTACAACCCCAATTAAAGAATTTCATAACTTTAATTTGTTGTTGTTGACTATTTTTATTCATTCATGTGGTCTTAATTCTCTCGTACTAATACAAGATCACATCCTCAATAATGAATATGGAATTTTTCTGATATTTACAAAATTATTCAAACAATAATTTAATAATCTAAATATAACAATAATAAACCATTATATTTATTTATTGAAATAATAAATGTCTTTTACATACTTTTAGGACATACTCCTGACATATACGACTAGGCCAAAGTGCTGATAATTACTCAGTACAGTCAGCTCCGTTGCTAGTGGCTATCACAACTTCCTCTAAGACCTTGAAACTAGAAAGAAAATCATTAAATGTCTCCTTGAAACTATCAACATGTGTCAGAACACCCCTTTCCTTTATCTTAAAATTTTCTATTAGTTTATTAGTCTCCATTATGCATCTCACTACCTTCTCCAATTTAGCAGTCATATCTTTGCAAGTTCCACAATGATTGACGTGAAGAACTGAATCATGAGGACCTTTATATTCGCCTAGTTTAGTGGAACCAACCTGGTCGAGATATTTAGTTGCATCATCAATGATTTTACCAAGTTCTTTAACCTTTCTCTCGGTCTCCTTCATGTACCATGGAAGCTGACGTGTTTCTCCCTTCCCTTCATATAATTTAATTAATATGTTACTTACTCCACATGGTTGGTCATACCCTCTTCCATTAGTGGTTTCCATCTTGATGGTTCAAACTAACAGTGAAGCAAGAACTTGGCTACCCTCTTCCGAAAATTTAAGAGTGATGTAGTTTGTGGTCTTATATAGGGGCATCATGGTCCAATTAAATTTGTATATTTTGTTCATAGTTCATCATATTCGTGTGATACCATGACACTATCAAGTTTATATACTTTGGTCAAAGTATTATTTTTTAATTCGATTATTTCACCTTTTTAAAAAGTATATAACAAAACTCAAAGCAATGAACTTTATTAGCTGGTTTGTATCTTGCATGGCTGTATGGAGCTGACACGTAGTTTGAATAGTGACAACCTATTTGAAAAAAAAATGACATGCAAATGGCAAACGTAAACTTGGTAGGGTAGGCGTGAAGTATCCAAAGTAGTCATTCTTAATTCTTAGGGAATGGGTCATAGTAGAGAGGTACTTCCAGCGTACTTCATTCGTCTGACATGAACATTATTCAAACGTTGTTTTCGAAGTGCCTGATTTTTAATAAGATTGCTCAATTCCTCCATCTATATAGTGGACTGGGCCTCCAATGATGGACCTCATGTATTGAAATGTAAAATTACCATATATTGGTCACTGAAATAGAAAATTATCCAAATCACACACACTTTTATGAGTCAAGGGGTAACTTTGAATTATTAAAAATGTTAGAAAAGAGTAAAATTAAAATCATAACGTAAAACTATTAAAAACTTTATCATTCAAATGAATTAAATTAATTAAACATTAACAATGTTATTTATTGAAATGGTAGTAGTATTATTTTAACGAGTATTTCGCAAAAAGCCTAACTTTATGCGAGAGGTAGGTGAGGACTTATCAGCATGGGATAAAACGTGTGATATCCCTCAGATTATGGCTATATATTTTTATAATGTGAAAAAAAATTATATCTCTGCTTCTTGACCAATGGGTTTACATAGTGCATTAGATTCAAAGTACCAAAAGAGATAAAGTTTTATTGTGCAATCCAATCAATTACCAAACTATAGCAATTGGCCACTCTTACCAGATCCCTACTCCCTAGTCTGAGATGCACATTTATCGAAAACCCCTCCAAAATTTCAATTCCCCTCTATCAAACTCTGCCTATGAATTTATATGAATTCACCACTTATAAATTTACCATTGACAACTTTAACTTGTAGTGTTTCTCTTTCAAAATATCATGGAACATTCAAAAAACATTGACCCTTTAAACTTACGGTGTGTTGGCCACCAGGGAGGTGTGCAATGTGAAAATAATGTGAACTATTGCAGCGAGATGAACATTGAAGGCTCACTTAGTATGGGATCTAGAAACTTCTCAGATAATGTAAGAAAATGTCGCTGTGGAGAGGATGCTGTGATCTGAGTATCATGGACCATGAAAAATCCAGGCAGATGGTTCTATGGTTATCCCAATTATGTAAGCTTTCCTCTTGCTAACTTTTTCTTTTATTTGTTACAAGTTTATATTTTTTGTTTCTTCAGTTTTAACACAATCTTCTACAAATTATGATGGTCTGAACATACCACCCTGGATCAAGTTGGTTGTGGCCACTTCAGTTGGTGTGAACCTAAATTTTCTAACAGGTCGACAGAAGCAATGTGCATCTTAATCGAGCGTCTGAAAGTGGCAGAGGAAAATTATGCAAACAAGAAGAAAGAATGCATGAGGCTTAGGTTATTTATTATATGTCTGTCTGTTGTATTCTTTTGTGTAATGGTTATGTTCTAATTTGTGCACAAGCTTTACTAAAACTTGGTTCCAATCAAAACCATAAATTGTACTCATTTTTGTCAATCAAATAAGTATTGTTTGAAATATATATTGGGTTGTATTTTTAAGATTAAAGAATTTGATCAAGCCTTTTGGTGATCACTTAATCGATGAGTATAGTAATGGTTTGAAGATATTTCTTATAAATACCAATATGTGTTTTACTGCCACTATTTTTTTTTCAAGTAATCTTAAACTATAACTCATGTACTTGGCCATTGAAATACAAAATTTTAACACTCCTCAATGGCTTAACATTACAAATACTAAGTTTTGTCAAATTTAGAGGTTCTTTTTTAAAATTAGAGATTCAAAGTTAAATCCAATTCATAAATAGGAAGCTATATTAACGTCTTCTTCATACCTCCAATCCATCTAGCATAACCAAAATATTAACCATTAATGTCCAAGTCTATGATCCAAAGTGGAACAAAGTCCATATGTTTGGCAAAAAAAAGGTAGTCATCTTACATGTATTGGTTTTTAGTAAACCAACCCATCAAGAACATATATAGACATAGTTCATTCTTCCATCATCAAAACATTGAAGATTACCACAAAGAGGAAGACTCAAAATTAAAATTCAACTGTCTAAGATGCAACTGAAAATGTATAAAGCTAGATATGATAGCCTAGACTTCTAACGACCTAAACCTGAAGCTTTCGAGCAATTGCATTATGACTAGCACTCCTAGTTTGAGAAGACACAGTTGGAATCATGTTTGCACGTTTAGCTTTCTTGGTTGAAAAACGACTATCATACTGTGACTTAACAAGGCTCAGAAGTGGCTGGGGACTTTCACCATTGTTATTCCCAATTCTGTCTATTTTTCCACTGTCATCCACGCTGATTAATATATTATAATTATCCTCACTTTCACGAACAACCAGCTCCCTTCCTTTGTTAAATTCATTACATGCCATAAGATTTCCAAATCGAAAATGCTCCGCAATAGCATCAACCTATGTATATAATTTTTGTGTCAATTTCATAAATAACAGTACGATGGAAAAAATAAATAGAACCACACATCCCTTAAACTAGAGTTTACATACCTCGTATGCAGTGGCATTTCCATCACTAAGGGTGTTATCCCCAAATATTGGAGATCAATGACGTGGCAATAAAGGTGACAAGTGGCAGTGCATGGTCAGTAAAAGACAGATTAATAACCAATAAATACATTGACTCCTCAGAGTTGTGATAAAGTGACCCGGTAGACTGGTGAAGAGTTTGGACTGCTTGAAAGATGTCATAACCAAGCTAAGTGCATCCTAGGAGATCCCAAGGGTGTGGTCCGAGGAGACCCCAAGGGGGTGGTCCTAGGAGAGCTAAGGAGAGTGCATCCTAGGAGAGTGCATCCTAGGAGAGCTAAGGAGAGTGCATCCTAGGAGAACTAAGGAGAGTGCATCCTAGGAGATCCCAAGGATGTGGTCCGAGGAGAGCCCAAGGGACTTTGGTCCGAGGAGAACCCAAGAGAGTGGTCCTAGGAGACCCCAAGGATGTGGTCCGAGGAGAGCCCAAGAATTTGGTCTTTATACATATGTCCAACAAGTGCATGGTTGCCCAAATAAAAGAGTGCCATGTTAGAGGAGAGGAGTGCATGTCCTACCACCGTGCACTTGTCCGACCCACAAAAACATGTCCTACCACCATGCACATGTCTGACCAGCATTTGCATGAGTGGTTAGTAGGAGGTGGATCAACTAACTAGAGGAGGACTAAGTCAAGATTCCCAGAAACGGCTTCAACAAGATACGCGGGAATCTCTCATTCTTCCCACAAGGGAGGGGGGGGGGGGGGGGGGGGGTTGTTACATTTTGAATTTTGAATGCTTTTTGTAATTTAAATATAATAAGTATAATAAAATATCCCGATTCTAGGGGAGACCGTATGTATGACCCTAAGCCTATAAATAAAGCGCTTATGGGATTAGAGAGGGGCTTCTGATTCTTCTTTCTAGACTTTTGGGTCTGAGTATTCTAGAGAGAGAAAATTTGGGTCTGAGTATTCTAGAGAGAGAAAGTGCTGGTATTTGAAAGGATTCTTGTATTTTTGCAATCTGTACTGAAGAAACTCAGTTGGCTCGGTCCATCTGATCTTGAGTACAGATCTATAATCACAACTCTAAGTGGATTAGGCTATTACCGACTGAACGGGGCTGAACCACTATTAAATCTTGTGTGTTATTTACTTTTCTTGTTTGAACTGTCTGTGTTATTTAAATTCTCTTGAAGGTTTGTCGTATTTGACGTTCTCACGTCGTTGGCTAAAAAGACAGTCAATAAAGGGCCTCCATGTATTTCACAACAAACACTCCGCAGTTGTATCTATTAGCTTGCTGAGGCAAAAAAATTTCTACAGAAATCTCAAACCCAGCAAATTTCCATCCGCTCTCTTGAGTGGCATAAATATCAAATGCAAATAAAGTGTCCAAGGTCTCCAACTATATCCACATATGACAAAGTATTAGGCAGTCAATCATGCAATCAATTTTGAATAAACTAAATCTCATACCATTTCTGTAGTACAACCAAATTTATCATCCATATCCCCATTTGCTACAAAAGAATCCCATAGCACAGCAGTTCTGCATAGAAGATCCAATCGAACCACGAACATGTGTCTAGCTCCCGAATCTCCATCTTTCATTATCGGAACCACCATCTAAAATATACAAAGAATAATTATGAAAAACTCATACTAGGTTGTATTGGTAATGAAACACATAGTCAATATATAAGTCTAACTAAACAAATTGCAATATAAATCACCTCTTGGCACTTCCCAAAATAAGAAAAATGGTATTTTCTCCATTTGTTTTCTCATGCAGCACAATTAATTGAATACCCTTTACCAAAATATTTTTCCTGCAAATAGTTTTAATATAAAAACACTTCATTAATCCAGTTATATAACATTGTAATTTCAATCAGGCAAAAATAAATAAACATGATCAAAAGTTTATACAAACCCAACTCACTGATACACTCATAGGCATAAACCATATGTTTGCATTTTCGTCTAGTTGTTTCTTACGCTCAGCTCTAGTCAATATCCTGGCATATGCGGAAACAATCTGCATAACAAGTTCACTATCTGAGTTAGATAAATTGGATTTCATATTAAAAATTTTAGTCAATTAAATTTAATACATGCCTCTCCCTGAACCCATCTCCCAGGTTCCAATGACCGCATGCACTCGCGATCAATAACTAATCTATCATATTCACAAATCAGAGCGTTGCATAAAAAATTAATTAACATTAATAAAGCTTAAAATCATAGCTGAATAGTATACTTAAATAACTTATACATACTAATCTTCAAAGTCATGGTTGAAAATATAATATGTCATCTTGTATGTCTGCAGGGATGTAGGGTTTGCAAGTATGAATGATCCTACTACAAGCCCTTCACTAGAATGAAAATGTTCTAGCCCAGCATCACCCCAAGGATTTGGCTCTTTGGGTTTAGCAATTGACTTCCCTGCCTCAACAACCACATCTAGCAACTCCTGTGACAAATTCATTGCAACATCATTGTGTTTTTCTCCATTAACTGGATTCCCTCCTCCCTGATTGACATTCTCCTCTCCTACAGATTTTTTCCCTAACATTTTAGTTACCTCCTAAGTGACCATAGCCCTCAACTTATCTGGTAAAGCAACAACTAGTGCCATCAACCCCTCCACTTGATGGCAAACTTTTGTAAGCTTCTCCATCAGTATGCTACTTCCCTTATAGTCCCCACTATGGCCAGACCATCCTTGCTGAGGGCCAATATTAAGTTCAGTGACAATGTGAACCTGTTAAAAAAGGTAAGAATCGACAAGCTACCAATTAGTCCACCAAGAAAGGTGTGTAATGTACAACTTACATAAAAAAAAAAAAATTCACATACAGTTTTGCAATTACTAAAACCTCCACGTTGGCACATGTAGCCATTCACTTTTTTACACTGTCCATCAGTCCAAAAGGTGATGGTTAGAACAAATCGGTCAACATACGTGTTGGGGACTTGTATGTGGTTAAAGTATATGAACTGCCATAGTATAAAACAAAACAATAATTTATTTGTTCCTTTTATATTAAAATAATCCTTTAAACTATTTAAAGTAACAGAAAGAATAAGTACCTGAAGGAAAGCAGTGCATCCATTCAAGTGGAACAAGTTACCGGCTTGGTAGCCCAGTTCTGATAAGGAATTCTACAAGAATCGCACACTGTGTTTATGTAACTTGTGCGCAACTGGTTGCCCGATCCAGGTACGAGGACATTGCCAACAATCACCAACTGTGTATTCGCATACTCTACCAACTGTGCTTCTAGGCTTAACAATGACACACGCTTCTTTCCAGCAAGCATTCTACTCTTAATTTCACATTCAGGAACTTTTGCTTTCTCATTGATAATGTGGTTTCCATTTGGAATGTCCATCACACATTGGAAAACATCACCAGAAATGGGAAACATCTTCCTGCAAATTTTCATACAACTATTCTCAACATCGACTGACTCAACTAGCCACTGCGCCAAAGGAGTATACATACTAGGGAAGTCAACTCTCAAATATGCTCCAAACCCAGCTTCATGCACCATGGCCTTCTGTTCATCAGATAATTTATTCACAATTTAAGACACCCTCTCAAATGAGCATCGAGTCACGATGTCACGTGACCCAATCTCACGAGAGTCCACTTCTGTTTCTGCATCATCGTCATCATCATCAGTCCCATCTTGGTCTTCACCTTCAGAATCACAATCGGAATCAACTGGTGCCACCTCCCTCCCCTTTTTTGATTTACCAGTCGAAATGCTCTTTAGGGTAGACCTCCATTGGGTTGCTAGCTCCTTCTGAATCTAAACAAAAAAAACCAATAGTCAAACAATATACAGAAAATCTTGCACAACAAGGAAGTAATTCTACAAAGGTGGCTTACAATTGCATTCTCTAATCGTCTCTTCTCCCTTAGCAAATTTTTGAGCTTGGATGTCCCATTCTTAACTGTTGCCAGACTATATGTCCTGAAATCTAGCCAATAACTAAATCACCCAAAATCATTAAGGCAATACTAAACTTATAGGGACAAAAAAAAAACTACACACCCTAGATCACCATCCTCATCGTTCGTACACACCCTAGATCACCATCCTCATCGTTCTTGCCACCAGTACCTTGTTTCCTACCCACACCTCCTTGTTTGCGTTTTAAGGTCATTTCCCTAAATTTTCCAAATATGAATAAGATAACCAACAATTTAACCACCACATCATTCAATTAATCTTATTCTTAAAAATTTCAAGATTAATCTAAATAAATGATTTTCATAAATAACAATGAAAAAAAAAGATTATCATACAGAAAGCACAGCTATATCTCAGATTCGGTAACCAAACTAGTTGAAAATAGGTGATATAAATTTCACATAGCAATCATAATAACCAACACACTTCAAAAATATTGACCATACATTGGGTGCTTAAAAAGAGAAACCCATTAACTTAACTATTTAAGACATACAAAATTCTATTATTCCAGAACCCTATAAAAAATTTGACTAAACATGCATTGATTTCTTAAAAGATAAACCCATTACTTGAAAAATCTTTAAAAAATAAAATAAAATGCAAATCACACAATGTTAATGATCTAAGTCGATTATTCCTCTAATGGATTTTTTAAAACTTAAAAAAAAAAAGAAAAACTCTATTTAAACGTAAAATACTCATTTATTTGGTGTCCTCTATTATGCCATCCTTATCACCTTCATTTGTTTTTTAGTCCCAAAGTTATACGATTTTCGTAGTTATACTCAACCTCGCCACAAAACCATGGCTAACACTTGATTCATCTTTAGTAAAAACTGGCACTATCATCTACAATCAAAATATAAGTAAATTAAAATAAATAATGGACCAATTTTTTTTTCTCAAATATTACCGGTCATCACCAAAACACATTACCTCTGGTCATTTCCTAAAAAAATAGAACAAAAACTTCTGATTTATTTTAATAGTTTGTTGTCTCAGTGTCTCACCTAGGGACAAAAAAAAATGTTCAACCTTTCAAAATATGTCTACATATCCGTCTCTTATACTCAGTCATTCAAAAAGACTCAATAAAAAAGATATTCAACATACACTCCATTAAAATAAGCTCACAGAAAAGAACTTAAGACAACAAAAAAACAGGGCTTCAAGCAAATCCGAAATAAAAGAGAATAAAAATACCCAAAAATAGTTGAGAAATCCTTAAGAGTCGATCGTTAAACACCTCCCACCCTTCTCGCCACTGTTTTTGAAACTCCAACCCTCACCTTTAGACGATGAGTAGAATATGGAGGGAGAGAACAAAGGAGACAATGAAGCACATCTGTGAAGTTCAACTTGGGTTTATGGGTGAATATGAAAAGAATAGAAACATTTTTTTTTTGGGTTAACCGGTTGACAGTAAAGAGGGGTTCTTCAATATAGACTACCCCTACTCTTGTAGCCTGTTAAATGTCTACCAATGTCAGTGTAGATTTTTCTCCCAAGAAAAACTCCTCATCCACACGATCTACCACTTACAGGCACACTTATAAACAATGGCCAGGATACAATGTTCACAAACTCTTCCCACCCGTTAGATCAAAGGAAATACAATCAACGACCACGATTTGCAAACTACACTAGTGACCTGGATCTAGGTCACTTGCATTCATAATGCTAGTGAACCGTACTAGTCGTAATTAATCTAAAGATTCCATAACTTTATTTTGCTATGAAATATTTTAAGTTCACTATCTCAATCTCGATCATCTCATACCAATATGAGATTAAGACCACATAGATGAACTTTAGAATTTTCTGATATTTACTTAATATTATCAACATAATATCGGACATAGTCTATATATATAATAATTCAATTCAATAATTTATTTCATTTAAAACATTTGTTAACTACAATTGCTTTAAGGGCACTATTCCCAACACTGTCAACATGGCTGGGAAAAGGACACAGCGCAAGTCGATGTCAATGTTGTGGGCTCTCATCAAAGTGTTGAAGGTCTCGACATGGTTCGACGGATCGGTGGTTCCGTCGTACGTTGGCATGTTTGGAATTTTGAATCCAATGGGATAGGGAGCAGCTACAATGTGAGGAGCAAAAGGCTCGAGCTTCTCATAAGAATCGTAATCATCCACGTTTTTCCCAAACAAAAGTCTCTTTATTTGTTCCTCTATCGAGGCCAGTTGTTCAAGGGTTGGATCCTTCATTTCTAGGTTATTTGGGAATTAGTTACCAACTCCCATCCTATCTTGCGCATTATGTGTATTGTCCCTCCAAGCCAGAGTTTGGTTAGGTGGGACGTCCCCATTATTGCGCACGGTTGATGGATATCCCATCGTCTGAGCGCAACTCAAATCATTGTAACAAATTGACTGTCCTCTTTGCATGTTTAGATGTTCGCGCAGATTGGACTAGGGATTGGAACACTAGCTTTGGGCAGAGCTCAATTGATTTCTCAGGTCGCTCTCATGTCTCTGGGAGGGCGTGTTGCATACACTCCTGGCTCTGCCTCCATGATGGCTCTCTATCCAATAACTACCATTCACGAAGCTTACTGCTCGTGACTGAGGTCACGGGGTCTAATTATTCCCATGAGGTCGCAAGACATAAGTCTCTTCTGCAGGTATAGAATTTATCCTTTCATTCCCGCAGACTAAAGCATTCCTCTGTGGGTGAGGTGGTGTTGGATGACGTATAGGCAAGGGAGGATGCCTTATTGGTGAAGCAATCCGTGTCCCATCTGTACGGACAAGATTAGTTCGTCCATGGTGCACTTCAATTTCCCGAGTTAGTGGCAACATGGAGTTGTTTCTTTGTACCTGAGCGGCTAGTTGAGGTGCTGATGGATTCACAGGGACCTTCGCCCTTCTCGATGCGACTAGCTCACCCTTCCTGACTATGCTTATTTATGCGAGTGTGAGCCACTTGTTCATTCCTGTGATTATTAGTAGGAGGATTGTTTCTAGCAGTTCGTTCAGAAGGCACGGAGCTCGGTGTTGCTGTTCAGATGGAATGAATCATGCTGGGTCGATTGTTTCTGTGGGACCCACTTTGCCTTCTTCCGACATTCTCGTTGATTGCAGGAGGAGGTAATCGAGCCATGATCTCGTCTATTCGCCTATTAGCCTGGGCGAGGTGGCTCCTTATCTGGGCGTTCTCCATTTCGATGGTAGTCAGAAACCCAATGTTTGGGTTTGGTGGGTGCAAAGCCAAACTTCTAGTATTGTTCTGGTTCATATGATGTTTTCCAGGACGACATTGCATAGAGGTATCCTCTCCACTTGGGTCGGCCGCACAGTAGGCTCAATCATCACCATGTCTCTCTGATTCATTGTCGCACATGGAACGAGTTACCACCATGTAGATTGTTGTGTCGAATATTCTCTGACGAATTTCAAGCTTAATCTGCTCTCAATGAAATCACCAATCTATTGACGCGGCTTTTTGCAACAGGGGATTAAGAAATTTGATTAGAGAGATTAAGCTTGATAATAAACCGTAAATATAATATCACAAAATTTTTACGTGGTTCAATGATTAAATCTCACCTAGTCCACGAGTCACTCTTATTCTTCTTTTGAACTCTTGACGAAATTTTTTATGACAATTTAAGCAGAGTTCTAGCATACAATATGTCAGTCCCTTTTTACTGCCAACTATCCTTATATCTATAGGAAATTATGATGGATAGTATTGGGTAATCGTACTATAAATGGTAACATACATGATTTGGTAACTTCCCAAATAAATGGATATGTAAATACCCCAATTAAGTTTATTGTCATTTACATCAATCAATAAATGTATATAAGGAATGTGTGCATTTATTGCACCTATTGGGCATCCGAGTCTGTAGGGATTCCTCCATGTGCATCTTTGAACTGCCTCGAGCTAGATGACACCCTCGAACTGGATATAACTGGAGTAGGACGAATTGAATCAAATAATACTCGGACTTAATGAAGGCAATCTGGACAATGGACACCTCGATCTCTGTCATTGGCATCTCCAACGATCTGAAAGATCCCAAGCTGTCCCGAACTCAGTGACACAGCCTCAAGCTGTTTGACTTGGAGTTAGCAAGACATCTCTGAATTCTGGCATCCTTTTTTATTACCTGCTAGTTGTACCCTGAACAAGATAGTTGAACTCGAATTTTTAAGGTACAACAACAATATATAACTCAAAATGAAACATATCTATTGTAATTAATTCTTCCCATTGCTCCACTTCCCATTTCAGTTTTTTGGATTAAAAGTCATCTTTCCATATATGACTTTGAATCAATTATAGATTCTTTTCAATAAATAAAAAACTAATCATTCAATATTGATGACTAAAATCTCACAATATATAATAAAAAAAGCAGGCGACATTTTGCTTTTTGAATCCATTTTATTAAAAAATGCAACAAAATCATAATGATATGAATTGATGGTATAAATTAGGGAGGTTAGAATTTGTTTTGGGACTACTGTTACTGTGGTAAACAATGCACATAATCATTTGTCATCATTCCTTGTATTTTTTTTTCTATTCAATGTAAATGTAAAAGTACTTATTTTATAAAAAAAAAACCAAATAAGTTATGTAAAACTATTTTAAGGAACATCTTTTTCAACGGATTCTACATAACTATTTCTTCAACAACCAAAATGTTGATCTTTTATTGGTTCAATAGTTTTTACCATGAAAACTATCATTGTAAATGTTTATTTTTTTTATAACATATAGACATACATTTTGAATTATTTTCTTGAAAACATATGTACATATTAGAAATAATTAAACTAAAATATTTGTTATGTATCACAACTTGTTACGTAAAACTATTTTAGCGAACATTTCTTTTCAATAATTTATAAACAAAATAATTTTTTTAAGAATCAAAATGTCGTTCTTCTAAGTTCACTTATTGATTTGATAATAAACCAATTTGTTTATTATATTACACAATTTAACACTTAGACTATTTTGATCATGAAAACAAACATAGTAAATGTTATTTCTCTTATAACATAGAAACATAACATATATTATTATTGTCTTACAACACATTGATAAAAAAAAAAATTACATCCTAATGAAAAAATATAAATATTTGTGTATATGATTTGACAACTTTCATCCAAACAGTAAGACATTGGGTACTATCCAAAAAGACTGTTTTATACATGGTAACATTCTTTCTCTTGAGCACCAGTTGGAGTTAATCAAACCTTTTTCTAAAAAGGATGTTAAAAATGCTATGTTTAGCATTGGGTCTATCAAGAGTCCGGGTCCGGATGGGTATGGTTCGGAGTTCTTTAAAGCTATGTGGAATGAAATTGATGATGACATTTCAGATGCTATTTTAGACTTCTTTCAGCACGGTTGACTTCCTAAAGGCCTAAATAATGCTTTGTTGACTTTGATTCCTAAAGTTCCGAATCCCACTAAGGCAGTGGAATATCGACCAATAGCTTGCTGTAATGCATTATATAAATGCATTTCGAAGATGATTTGTGGTAGATTGAATATGGTCCTTCCAGTTTTAATAAACCAAAACCAATGAGCTTTTATGAAAGATAGACTTTTAGCTCATAATATCCTTATTTTTCAGGATATTCTTAAAGGTTATAGGAGGAAACATATCTCTCCTAGATGTGTGATGAAAGTCGATCTAAGCAAAGCTTATGATTCAATTGATTGGAATTGTTTGGAGGACATTCTAACTGCGTTTTGTTTTCCAGGCCCTTTTATTAAGTGGATTGTGACTTGCTTAAAAGACTCTTCTTATTCTATTAAATGGAAGAATTCAGGGGTGTTTTAGAGGAAGGAAGGGGTTAAGACAAGGGGACCCGATCTCCCCTTTGTTGTTTGTGCTTATTATGGAATATTTTACTAGAAGCCTCATCCAAGCTACTCAGGATAAAGTTTTTAAGTTTCATCCTAGATGCAAAAAGCTGAGATTGGTCAGTTTATGCTTTGCGGATGATCTAGTTCTGTTTTGCAAGGGGAACAACACTTCAGTTCAGGTTATTCAAGCTTGCTTTAAATCTTTTAGTGCTGTTTCTGGTTTAACAGCAAATTTGGAGAAGTCGAAAATTTATTTCGGGGGGCTTTCTGTGAATGAAACCAGTGGGATTTTGAAGGAGATTCAGATTGCTGAAGGTGATTTTCCTCTCAAATATCTTGGGGTGCCTCTAAGACCAACAAAGTGGCAAGCTGGGGACTGTGATGGTATATTAAAGAAGATAAGGCTGAAGCTTTTTCACTGGTCTAACAGACATTTATCCTTTGCTGGAAAAACTCAGTTGATTCACTCAGTGCTTTTGGGGATAAGAGTCTTTTGGATGAGTATCTTCATGCTCCCTAAGAAAGTCATTGCTGAGATTGACCATCTATGCAGGAAATTTTTGTGGGGATCTAGTGGGAGGAATGATAACAGGAGCAAGTTACATCTCACAAATTGGGACCAAGTCTGTCTTCCTAAACAGTTGGGGGGTGTTGGTTTTAAGAATAGTGTTAAATGGAATATGGTTTTGCTTGCCAAATACATATGGGCTGTTTCTACTAAGCTGGATGTCCTTTGGGTCAAATGGATAGATGCCATTTACCTTAAAGGACAGTCAATTTGGGATTATAAGCTTCAAGTGGATGTAAGTTGGTATTGGCGTAAACTCATTAAACTGTCTACTGTTATCAATGCAGGAATTTTGGCTAAGGCTTCTATGAAGAACAAGTTACATACCAGCAAATTATATGATCTGTTGGTTCACAAGGACAGAGTTCCTTTTTATCATGTTGTCTGGTGCAATTTATCTATGCCCAAGCATAAGTTTATACTTTGGCAAGCTACTTTGGGGCATTTACTAACTAGAGACAACCTAATAAAGTGTCATTTACAGATTTCTTCAGAGTTATGCCCTGTGTGTGAGTTGCAGCAAGAATGTCATGGTCATCTCTTCTTTCAGTGTCATTTCTCGCAAATGGTGAGACAGAGAGTGGCTTCTTGGCTGAACTGTGATGTTTGGCCTATCCATTACCAGGGATGGCTTAAGTGGATGAAGGGGAAGCCGAAAGGTCTCCAGCAAAAGCTACTTGCTGCTGGTCTAGCTGCTGTGGTGTACTTGGTCTGGAGGAATAGGAATCACTGCTTATATAATCAATGTTCTTTCTCTGTGAACTCAGTATTTACTGTGTTGCAAAATAGTTTATATGCTAGAGTTAAAAACTTGCCTAGATCTAAGCTTTCTAGTAAGGATGTAAGGTTTCTTGAGAGTGTTAATCTTTTGTAATACTCGGTTGGAGGGGCTCTTTTGAGCTTGTTTTGTACGGTTGTTTTTGTGGTTCAATATAATTTTCCTTTCATCAAAAAAAAAAAAAAAACTTTCATCCAAACCTGTTTAAAAAAATATATATATAACGAGTCAAACAGATATAAAGATATATGGAGATTATATATAAAAAAAAACATGAAAAATATAGTTAATAAAATTAAATAGAACAAAATTGTAGATTATTAAAAAAAACATAAACAAAATAGTTAATGCTAAAATAAAACTAAAATATTTAGAAACAGCATAAAGATTAAATATATTGGTTCAAAATAAGTAATTTGAAAGGTTGATTCTGAAAAAGACTCATAACACAGAAAAAGTAACAATAAAAAATCTAAAACAAATCAACAAAACGGGTTTATAACAAATTATACGCCAAATGCAATAGAATAAAATAAATTAAATAATTTATGAATTATAAAAATTGTTCAATAAACAAACAAACCTAAAATGTTTATAAACATTAGAGACATTGATTCAAAATAAATTAATGAAATTCTATTACAAATAAACAAAATAGTTTATAACAAATTGAATACCAATATTAATATAATGAAATAAACTAAACAGTTTATGACATATGAACATTAACGAATAATAAAAAAACCTAAATGTTTATAAACATCATAAAACTAAACATATTGATTCAAAATAAAAAAAACAAAAAAAAAACAGGATGGTTGATTCTTAGAAAAACATATAACATGGAAAACAAAGTTAAGCAAACCCATAACAAATCAACAAAATACTCTAATCCCTAAAAGTATAAAAAATGAAATAAACAAAAAAAATTAAATAAAAATCATACCTCAAATTTAGACGGTCACGGTGGCTCCATCACACAATAGCGATCATGGCAGCGTGGATGCATGAATCTTGAGGAATGTGGTGGTGGTAGCGGTGAGACTCTTCCACCTGTGGTGTTCAGATTTGGGCCAGTGAGCTCCATTACCGGTGACTCAAACGATTGAGTTTGATTCTCACTCACCATTTTGGGAGAGAAACCGATAATGGTGCTCTTACTTTTTCTTTTATCTTTTTTCTTTTTCTTTTGAGAGAAATAACAATGGAATTAACGAGAGACTATTGAATGACTAGTGTAAATGTGAACCAAGCCCAATATTCTCCTATCATCAATTTGGTGAAACTTCTCAATAAATAACCAACGTTTCCCAACAATAGTTAATATTTTATTTAAAATAATTTAATGTGTAATGTTAAAAAATGAAACAATATGGATAAAGTTTATAAATGGTTAAATTTTTTATATTATAATGTAACAATATAAATATAGTAATATAAAATATTAATTTAACTACAAAATTACTCAATTAGTTACAATTCTTGCAGTTAAATATCTATATAAAAATTTTGACAACAAAACTCTACAAATTGCTGTTAAATACCTATGTCAAAATTTTGATGGCAAAATTACTTAAATAATTGATTTTCTTGCACTTAACTCCCTGTTGTTAAGTCAACGGTTAGAATTAACCTTGTGGGACACATGGCAACCTCCAATTCGTCCAAAATATTTTTAAAATAATTAAAATATATTAAAAAATTCAGGAAAAAAAATATATTTTAATTCCTAAAAGGTTAATTTTTAAATACATGTTTTAATTTTTTTATGAATTTAAAATATGTTATTTATTTTTTAGGAATTATATTTTTTTAAATTTCTGAATTTTTAATTATTTTAAAATATTTAAAAATAAAAAAAAAATTGACGAATTTGATGTTATATGATTAGTTTTAACCGTTGACTTAACGATAAAGAGTTTAGTACAATAAAATACATTACTTAAGTAGTTTTGCCGTCAAAATTTTTACATGAGTATTTGACTACTAAACTTATAACTACTTGAATAGTTTTACCATCAAAATTTTTACATAAATATTTAACTGCAAATTATAACTACTTGAGTAGTTTGCCTTCATTGTAGGTAATAACTAATGTAAAAACCATTAATTATAACCAAAAAATTAATGGACCATGTTTTGGAAGCCCATTCATTTGTTATCAATGAATATGGCTAGTTTTGCTTTAATGAAATTGGGTCATGATTAAATGAAGGGAAATCTACAAAAATGCACTAAAAGTTAAAAAAAATCTGAAAAATACGGAATTTTTGGATAAAAACACGGAATGGCAAAAGCGTAAATACGGAGTAGCAAAATCATAAATAAAAGTTGTAAAATACAATTTTTTGTGATCAACGTTTACAAACTAGTAAATATCTGTTACAAACTTGTAAATATCTGTTACATGTTTGTAAATAATATTTACAAAATCAGTTATAAAATTGTTAATTTTTTTTTTAGATAAAACTTACAAACAAATTCGTAACTAAATTTTTTATTTTTGTAACAATAGTTTACAAATCTAATTTTACAACTAAGAAATATATTTTTGTAACTAACATTTACGAAAATATTTTATAGTTAAGAAATCAGAAACAAAATATACATAAAAATATTATACTTTCCATATTGTTACAATATTGTACCAAAAAATTACATGAACCATCATATTTATGCTATACAACTTAAAAATATAAATTTTGAGATATTTATTATTTATAAAACACTTTATTGAATATAGTGGTGAAATACAATATTTTTTTAAAACAAGTTTTACATTTTTGTGACAACAATTTACAAAACTAATTTCACAACTAAAAAGTGTATTTTTGTAACTCACATTTACATAGATATTTATAAATTTATTTAACATGATTATTACAAAGATTTACAAAACTAATTTTTTAACTTTAAATATATTTTTGTAACAAAACTTGAAACTTGGACTAGATTATGATTTTGGTTTAACATTGAGTGTTGAGATTTGACTAGCTGTGATTTTAAAAATATAAATATATAATACTTTTATAAAGAATAATAATATTGTGATTATCTTTAACTGTATATTGTAACATATAGTTATTAATATTAATTTCAATTAACTGCATATTGTAACTTGTATAAATATTTATTTATTTATCGAGTAATTATATAAATATTTATTTTAATATTAATAAATACATTCATTTTAAATAAAAATAAATTAATCTACTTTATTGAAGATAGTAGTTATGATATTATTACTTTTATTATTATATTATTTGTTAAGCCTGAATTTGCATTAAAAATTAACATAAAAAGACAAAAAAAAATTACACGTACAAATCTGAAAGAGATAAATGAGAGAGAATAATTTATATATATTATAATCTACGGTAAAAACACGTGAGTATGAATATCAATATATAATTATAGTTTAGATTGAAATTATAAAAGTGAGCATATATATTCTTGAAAGAACTGTAATTTTGTAATTAATTTAATATACTGTATAAAACGATTTTTTTTAAAAATTACGGTGTTATATGTAATTAATCCTTAAATGAACTATGTTTTGATTCTTCAAGACACGTCAGCCTTCTTTAGCAAATTACATATTTTATGGGTATTTTAAGTAAGGAACAAAAAGAAAAAATATCTCAAAAAAATTAAGGAAAAAATTAAAAATAAAAAAAATTAAATTAAATTATTTTTAAAATTAAAGAAAACATAATTATGATAAGAATGTGACAAAACTATATAGTTTTTCAAATTTATAGGAAAGAAAATCCCATAAACATGAACTTTCAAATAAAAAAACCATAAAAAATAATTAAAAAATGCCCATATTTTTGTAAAAAAAAACCTAAAAAACTCATAAATACTTAGAAAAAAAATACTTTATTTAACTATAGTGGATTGATTATTATGTTAGTCCACGACCCGAATTGATTGTTGTTGTTGTTTTTGTAATTAAATAATTTTTAAAAAAAAAATCAATTACTACCATTATTTAGGGTAATTTACGATTTAAATATATATAATAAGACAAAATATATTTAAAAAAGATAGATGAGAAAATTAATGTTTTGTTTTGAAGTATATTAAATTTTATTTTATTTTAATATGCAAGACTATTTTTAAAAAAAAATTGGACATCTCATTTCTATATAGTATAACAGATTTTTTTGTCATTTATTTTATATTATAACATTTTTTTTTTAAATTAACTAATTTTTCATTTATTGAAAAAACATATATTACCGGGTAGAGTCTGATCCACTCCATCACATCCCAAGCGAGTGTGACCCAACCTGCATCAAAAGTCTCAGCGGGACGGGAACTTAGCGGGTCAGATCGGATCTTTAGCGGGACAGAACGCCCTGCTTCATTTACATCCCTATGTTGGGCCATGGGCCTTTTTATTCATTTTGATATCCTTCAACATCTAATGTAGATGGCTTCGTGTCAGGTTGCTAGGAAGCGGTTGAATTTGTGATATTAGATCTTCTGCGTCTTGGGTTGTTGGTTAACTTTTCATAGTCGATATAATGGATGTGCAGCTCAATCATGAAGTTGCAAGATTTATTTTGGTATGCAAGGTGTCAACTGGAAGTGGTCGAATGATTTTCTCTGCCAACTTTAAGTAAAATATATGTATATATACAATATATTTTGATAATTTTTGTCTATTTCCAAAGAATGGGTAAGCGAGTTTCGAGACCCATTTTCATTTGTTGACTGAAGCTTACCCTCCAGATATTTTGATGCTTTGGGACTCTTGTTGTATCCATTTATAATGATATGTCTATTGAAGTCTCATGGCTTATTGTGTCGACTGAAACAAAATGAGTTCAAGGAGTTGACTTCATTGTCAATGAGTTAGCAAAAGCAAAAATGGGTTCTGAATCGAGTTGACATTTTCAGCTGAAAGATTGGTTTATCTTTAATTCTAGAAATCACAAGCTTCCGGGCTTCTTGCTTTTTTAGTCGACATAATGTAGATTGATGGATAAGTAGAGTTCCTTTGGACCATTATCTGATATTTCATGGTGTCATCTGAAATGAGTTTGGTACAATTATTGCTTGTTATTGGGAATTTTTTAGTAGACTGAAGTTAATGAGTTGAAGTTGCATTGATCTTATTCTTTAATGAAAATGAAATGGAAAATTATGTTATATGCATAATAACTTAGTGAAATTATTTAATATGACAACACAAGTTATTATCCTAAATATATGACAATTTTAATTTTTTAGACAAAAATACCCATAACATTCAAATACTCATTTTCTCTCTCAATCCAAACTTTCTCTCTTTAACATCTCTTATTCTCTCACTCTCTCTAATATTCTAATCTTGTAGATCTCGAAAAAATACCAAAATTAAAAAAAAAATCATCTGAAACCGACATTTGAGTGAAAAAATATGAATCTCAAAAGTTTTGTCAAATTTCAGTGCAGAGTATCGAAATTGCATCGAAAAAGCATCGTTTTGGATAAAAATCAAGTTTTCATGATTGCATCGAAATATCATCGATTGACCATCGATTTTGCATCGAAATACCATCAATTTGGCATCGAAACACCATCGATTTTGCATCGAAAAGCCACAGTTTTGGCCAAAAAATAAGTTTTCATGATTGCATCGAAATACCATCGATTTTGCATCGAAACATCATCGATGTACCATCAATTTTGCATCGAAAAATCATCGTTTTGGATCAAAATCAAGTTTTCATGATTGCATCGAAACATCATCGAGGTACCATCGATTTTGCATCGAAATACCATCGATTTGGCATCGAAACACCATCGATTTTGTATCGAAAAGTCATCATTTTGGTAACAAAAAAAAAGTTTTTATGATTGCATCACAAGAGCATCGAAACACCATCGATTTTGTATCGAAATTGCATTGAAACACAATAAAAAAAGCATCTAAATTGCATCAAAACAATGCAAAATTGATGCAATTTTAATGCTCTTGCGATACATTCATGAAACTTATTTTTTGCAAAAACAATGCTTTTTCAATGCAAAATCGATAGTGTTTCGATGTTCTTGCGATGCAAACATGAAAACTTGTTTTTCGCCAAAACGATGCTTTTTCGATGCAAAATCAATGGTGTTTCAATGGTGTTCGATGCAAAATCGATGATGCATTGATGTTGTTACGATGCAATCATAAGAACTTAATTTTGACCAAAACGATGTTTTTGCGATGCAAAATCGATGGTGTTTCGATGCAATTATAAAAACTTGTGTTTTTTGCCAAAACGATGTTTTTTCAATGCAAAATCGATGGTATTTCGATGCAAAATCGATGGTACATCGATGCAAAATCGATAGTATTTTGATGCAAAATCGATGGTGTTTCGTTGCAAAATCGATAGTACATCGATGATGTTTCGATGCAAAATCGATTGTATTTCGATGCTGTTGCGATGCAATCATGAAAACTTATTTTTTTTGCCAAAACGATGACTTTTCGATGCAAAATTGATGGTGTTTCGATGCCAAATCGATGGTATTTTGATGCAAAATCGATGGTACATCGATGATATTTCGATGCAATCATGAAAACTTGATTTTTATCCAAAACGATGTTTTTTTGATGCAATTTCGATGCTCTACACTGAAATTTGTCGAAAACTTTGGAGATTCATATTTTTTCACTCAAATGTCAGTTTCAGATGATTTTTTTTTTAAATTTTGGTATTTTTTTGAGATCTACAATATTAGAATGTTAGAAAGAAAGAATAAGAGATGTTAGAGAGAGAAAGTTTGGATTGAGAGAGGAAATGAGTATTTGAATATTAGCTGTATTTTTATCTAAAAAATTAAAATTATTATATATTTGAGATAGTAACTTATGGTGGCATATTAAAAAATTTCACTAAGTTATTATTTATATCATGAAATTTTCCAACGAAATTGTCTTTGAATCTTGTCGACTGAGAGATTAGAATTTTAAAACTTTGAAAACCACAAATCATTGGGGTCATCAATATTTTTTTTTTATTTGACATAGTGTCGACTGGAACTTCGTGTATAAAGCTATTGGAAATGAAATGGTCTTTGAATAGTGTCGACGGAAAGATTTAGGGTGTGATTGGTAGGTGATTTGGAAATGATTTTATGATTTTGAAAACTTAAAATTTGTGGGATCTACCAAAATATTTGATTGGTAGATTGTTTTTGAAAAATATATCATAATCAGAATTCTAATTTTGTGTTGTAATTTAGAAAACAACAATTTTGCGTTTTCTCTATTTTGTGATTTTTTCTCCAAAAACTTAAAATCAAAATCAGGATTTGTTTGTTCTCTCTACTCCTATCTTTTGTATCATTGCTTGTATTTATTTTATTTATTTTTTGCCAATTTTTATGACTTGAGTATGTTCCCACTAGTAATAAGGTGTTTATGGAACATTTTATGACATTTATGCACAATTCAAAAATAAGTTGTGCTGGTATTTTTATAAATGACAATGCAATATTGTTATAAATTTAATCAATAATTATTATTAAATTTTAATTTATCAATATAATTAAATTTTACTTAATTAAATCTATTGATAAATCAAAATTTAATATTATACAATCTATGTACATAAAATATATAAAATTAAAATAATATTCAAATTCAGCTGTTCCAATCACATATTCAGTTTATGTTATATTTTCAAATTTAATACCAATCATAGATTCATTTTTTTAAAACTAAAAAACAGTTTACTGACATTGAACCAATCACATTTTCAGAAACACGATTTTAGTCACTAAATTCAGATTTTCATTTTAGAATCTCACTTTTCAAAAATACAGTTTTCTAATCGCGAACCAATCATTCCCTTATAATTTCAAAATTCTGAAAACCACAAATCATTAAGGTCGTTAATATATATATATTTTTCGACAAAGCATCGACTGGAACTTTTATGTATAAAGCTATGGATGGACCTTGGGCATTTTTGATTTGGCGCTATTTGGCATAATGTCGACTGAAGCATTTTACAGGGTTTTTATTTTATATATATATATGGAGATTTTAATAATATTTTACATAAATATGGCTTTTTTTAGAAAATTTATAAAAATATGGAAGAAAGAATTATAATTTAAAGAATCTGGGAAATATATATATATATTGATGAATTATTCTATAGAAGCTTCACTTTAAGTCTTGTTGGTGGAGTTATAAGTATTCTCGATCCGTAAACAGTTTTCGGCGCGATTTTTTTGTATGACCGTATATATTGTAACTATTTAGAGCATTATGCAAATTTTTAGAAAATTCCGAATAACTTACAGTACCGAAAACTAAGTTCAAACATATTGTTTTCTACGTAAAAAAAATCCTATATATTACTCCTCCCGAAATGCATGCCTCACCATATTTTTCTTTCTCTCTTTCACGATGTCGATGCCTCCCGATGCCGAAGTTCCATCGACTCCAATCTCACCTCTCTGGTAGCCCAACAAAATGGGGTGGAAGAAGTCCTACTTGATCCGTAAACTACTTATCAATTCTTTGTCGTCCCTTGCATGATTTAATTGTTGTTTGATTTCACTTTCTAACTGCATTAATGATAAATGCTACTTTATGCTTTTCTCCAGAATATGTACAAACATATACATACCAATTATCAACCACCAAGTTGATCTTCTTAGTTAATAGAAATGAATGTATTTCTTGCATTCATGGTTCTTTTATATATATAATTTCAAGAAAGGACTTTATTTCCCGGTTTTGTTAACTTGTGTTTTATGTTTAATTAGTTATGGGTACCCGATTTTTTTTTTTGGATTGAGTTACTTAGGATTTTATATTTATTTAATAGTTTGATTACTGGAAATTACTTGCTACTAAAACAGAGCATTAAAGTACTAGATTACCTTAATCTGAGATGAAAATAATAATATAAAAAACTATAAATAAGTAAAATGAAAATAACAAAAACAACAACAAAAAATAAATTGGACATGTTTAAACACAATAAAGATAACTTGGAAGAATTACAAGCATAGCAAAGATAATAGCAAAATATAATAGGATATTGTGCAATTTATAAAATTAACAAAGACTACAACAAAAGTAAATTATAAAAGTAACTTGGTATTTTTTGAACACCATAAAATATAACCTAGTACTTTTTGAACACTATAAATGTAACAGGAAGCAATTACAAGCATCAATAAAAAGTACCAGGTTACTTCTGATGGTAACCTAATTCAAAACGAATATAACAAAGTTACTTGAGATGATAACCTATTTTGGAATAAAAGTACCAGGTTACTTCTGATGGTAAACTAATTCAAAACGAATATAGCAAAGTTACTCGTAATGATAACATATTCTGGAATAAAAATACCATGTTACTTCTTATGGTAACCTAATCTAGAACTAAAAGTAATATGCAAAATTAATGTTCAGTAATAAAAAATTTTAAAAAAATTGTTGGGAAAAGAAATTAAATAAAAAAACACATAATATTACACAAATATCCTTACAAAATTGAATGAAATGATGAAAATACAAAAAAAATTACACACACACAAAATCCTAAACACTATGTTAACAATTAAAATATGGAAATAATTCAAACAAACACAAAATATATGGACATGTTTATCCACATATTTAACGTTATTTAGAAAAAGCCATAGTTTATACAAAATCTAAAAAAATCCATATTTATGAATGCAAATAAAAAAAATTCATACCTCGCATAATTTCCCCCATTTAATGACATTTTATGCGGAAAAATTTTTGTAGATTTTTAATAGATTTTTCTTGCCCTTGAACTTGACGAATTGATGTGGTTTTGCTACATGTCATTGAGCTCTTCCTTTTGGACCCTATATAAGATGTTGCTCTTCCTTTATTATTTACTTGTCTTATTTGGGTTAAGGGGAACAAGAAATCATTTGAGGTAAGTTCTCTCTAACTTTTACTTTTCACCTTTAAGGTGTTCTTCATGTTCTTGAGTAGTAAAAAATGAGGTTTTATGTTTGATTTTAAACTTGAGTTGTTGTTTTGATCTTTAAAAATAGAAATAAAGTTGAGGATTCATTGTTTGTGGGCTCTATTAGTGGGCTCATATGTATTGGGGTTTCACTTTAATTTTTATTAAAGTGTAGGTAGGCTAAAAGAATAGTTGGAAGGATTAGTTACTAGTGACTGTGATTGTCAACTGAAATTATGCTTGCTCGGGTATTGTTGGCTGGCTTGGGGATTTCATTTGATATCTACCATTGAGGTGTAGGTTGGTGTTAGGAAAACTTATACATGATCTTAATTTATTTTCATGTAGATCTAATATTAAACAAATTAATATGAGATATCCTAGAACATGTTTATAAAATTGAATTCAAAGAGAAATAATGATAAGAATACTTACATTATACGCAGCGGAATGAATGAGTCATTCCTTCAGTTTCTCTAACCCTTGTATCCTTTCTGTCGTAGAGTATTACCAAGAAACTGAACCGATCTTTAATTTTCTTCACAACCTTCCAAAGTATCATTAGAATCACCTAGACTAGAGTGGGCAATTCTCAACACGTGAGATAGATACAGAGAGAAGAAGAGAAAAGAACAATGAGGCTTAGAAAATGACTTATGTTTAGAGAGAATCTAAAATCTATCAGAAAACGAATGTCTGTCATCTGATTTCAATTCTCACTTAACATTCCTTTAATATACTCATTTAGGTAATTTATTTAATTAAAAAATTAATAAAATAATAGTCAATAATCAGCCCTAGGTTGAAATTATCATGGGCTATAGGCTCGTGAAATCTCCCATTTGATTATAAGCCCATTGGACTTAAAATCAAGACTTGTATTATTTTCTATTAATTTAATTATTTAAATCCTTTATCAAATTAATTATTTATAATTTGAACCTTGATTTAAACTTATTTATTAATTTGGATACCAATTTATCTTAATTAATAAATTTGCCATAATTTCTCTTTTCTTCTCTAAATTACATAACTCTACGAAACTATCCAAAATTGACCTGGTCAACTTTGATAATTCTAACTGATAATTAAATCAATTAATTGAGCCTATCTAGATGATTTTATCCAAGGTACAGGGGGGACCATGTGCCTATGAAATCAAGCTCCAATAAGGTATCATAAATCTAACAAATAATTTTACTAACTTATTAATTCATCGTGACTCCACTAAAGACTCAGAATTGCACTCTTGAATTCATAGAACGCTCTATAACAAATATAGATACACTATTAATTATCCATTGTTACAACCATAATTGTCACTCAATCCTCTATAGATGGTCTACAATGAGATGAGACTAAAATACCGTTTTACCCCTCATTGTATTTTATCCTTAAAACACTTAGTTCCTTGTAAATGATATTTCATTAAACTAATATTAATTACTGAAATGAGATCGCTATCATTTAACATCTTGAACCAAACTAAAAGGAAACCATCATTTCACTTCTTCATCAGAAGCTATAGATGTTCATATCTATGATTAACACTCCCACTCAATTATACTACTGAGTTCCCAAGATGTAAGTATGGGTTAGTCCGTAGGGTAAGATGGTAATGAACAAGTGAAAGAACTCAAATAATACAATCAGTTAGAATACTAACCACTCAGAATTAAGATTGAATTGACCTATGGTGAACTATATGATATGACTAGAATAGATAATAACAGTATGTTTACTTATCCTATCAACTGTCAATATCGGTCATGTCCGATGTAACAAATACATCCATTCTTATATACTTTGCTACTGTTCTAGAAAGAACATAACACTACAATGTGTAAGTAGATCATATCGTAGATTGGCAAGTCGGTGTAAATCCTGTGTATTGACTAATCTTAGGACTAACTTATTTTGAACATATAATCATATTTATATTCCACTGTGATTACGTCACTATAAATACGATTAGCTATATGCTCGGGATTTAATAGAAGTTTATATTAAACAAATAATCATGAAAATAAAACATGTGAGCAAAGTGATTGACCAAGTCAAAAAATGATTTCTATTCTTTTATTGATAATAAATGAGAATACAAAGAAATTGGGTTTTGATTAGGGCATAAAATCCCAACAAACTCCCACTTGCACTAATTGAAACTAATGCCTTAATTCTACTAATCCCATCTCTTTGATATGCTTATCAAATGTAGCTTCTGGTAGTGTCTTTGTAAACGAATCTGCAAGATTGTCTTCAGATGCATTCTTCATAACCTTCACATCTCCCCTGGCCACATATTCTCGAATAATGTGATACTTCCTTTCTATATGCTTACTCCTCTTGTGACTACGAGGTTCTTTCGAGTTGGCTATCGCTCCTGAATTGTCACAAAACAACACAAGCAGTTTATCCATTTCTAAAATAACACCAAGATCCGAATAGAACTTCTTTAGCCAAACTATTTCCTTAATTTCTTCTGATGCGGCTATGTACTCAGCCTCCATGGTGGAATCTGAGATTGCAGACTGCTTTATGCTTCTCCATATCACAGCTCTACCTCCAAGAGTAAACACCATTCTAGAAGTAGACTTCTTGTCATCGACATCAGTCTGAAAATCTGAATCGATGTAGCCTACAGGGTTCAGAACACTACCCTTGTAGACTAACATATAATCCCTAGTCTGCCTTAAATACTTCAGGATATCCAATGTTTCGGTCATGGGTTTGACTAATACCTGCTCACTACTCCCACTGCATAACAGATATCTGGTCTAGTACACAACATGGCATACATCAGACTTCCAATTGCAGATGCGTAAGGAACTTTTCTCATTGCATCTTCCTCTTCGGGAGTCTGGGAGACTGCTTCTTTGAAAGATGAATTCCATGGCAGGATGGTAAACGTCCTTTCTTGGAATTTGTCATTGAGAATCTTTCAAGCAATTTATCAATGTAAGTTCGTTGAGAGTGAGCTAAGAGTATGTTCTTTCTATCCCTAATGATCTGGATACCTAGAACATAACTTGCTTCACCCAAATCCTTCATCTGGAATTGAGTGCTCAGCCAATTCTTCAAACCTGACAATTCTTAACATTGTTTTCAATGAGTAAGATATCATCTACATAAACAACCAGGAATACCACTATTTGATATGCCTTTAGTTGGTAAACACAAGGCTCATCAATATTTTGTTCAAAGCCATAGGTTTTGAGTATTTTATCAAACCTAAGATTCCAGAAACGAGAAGCTTGCCTAAGTCCATAAATAGACCTATTCAACTTGCAAACTTTTCTTTCTTGTCTAGCTACTTTAAATCCTTCTGGCTGATCCATATAAATGACTTCGGCAAGCTTCCCATTAAGAAAAGTTGTCTTGACGTCCATTTTCCAGATCTCATAGTCGAGAGCGGCTGCTATGGATAGGAGGATGCGAATGGATTTGAGCATGGCTACCAGACTAAAAGTTTCCTCATAGTCCACGCCTTTTCTTTGGGTATAACCCTTTGCCACTAATCGAGCTTTATAAGTCTCGATATTTCCATAAACATCTCAATTCTTCTTGTAGATCCACTTGCACCCAATGGCCCTAAAGTCACTAGGTGCTTCCACAAGATCCCAGATGGAATTTGAGTACATGGACTCCATTTCCTGTTTCATGGCTTCGAGCCATAGTTCATTTTCAGGGCTAGCCATTGCCTATTTGAAAGACAATGGATCATCATCACTAGTGTCACTAACAACCATACTGGTTTCACCATCCAAACTATAGCGAACTGGGTGTTAGGAACGAGTTTCCTAATACGTAGCGGAATAGTGGTTGGTTGGCCCAGTGTACAACAAATTTTTTTTTAACATATTTAAACTACCTTTAAATATGTGGATCCATTAATATACATACATTAATCATAAGCAAGAAAAGAATAGAAAACATACCTCTTGATGCCTATCAAGTGTCCTTGCTATCTTTTCGTAATTTGAACGAACTTCATATCCAAGCTGCTCTCAAGTACTCACACCAAGATCTTCAACAACGTTCTCTACACCTCAAGAAGTGTGTGGTCACTTAGAGAATAAAGGATGGTTAATTTCTGATTCTACTTGATGTACTCAACACATGAGATCAAGAGAATAAGTATGAGATTTGTCTTTTATCTTTTTCAGGGAGAGATAGAAAAGTATCATTCTTTTCTTTTTGAGCGAATAATAATGTCTCTTATTATTTTTTGATAAGTCTAACTTAAATCGAAAAATATTTAAATTTGAAAAATAAATATGTAACCAATTTACAATTTATCTTTTAATTAATTAATTAACTCATTAATGAAAATATCAAAAAACTAACTTTTGAATTTTCCATTAATTAATTAATTAAATAAATAAAATTGAAAAATCTATTCCTGAAAAATTGTGTAATACACGCCACACACAATCCATGGACTGTGTGTGTCGTGTACCATCCTATATTTTAGGGATATTTGATTTTTCCATAATTATTTAATTATTTATTCAAACTACCTTATCAAATAAAATCCAACAACCTGATAATTAATTCAAATTTGAATTAATTATCTTTTTAACTAATTATCAAATTGTAACGACCCAAATCTACTAATAAGGCTTAAGGGCCTTGATTAGTGTGTCGGGAGGGCATAATTGGATTATATGTGATTAACGATTAAATGCATGATATATGATTATTTGAATAACAGTGATGCATGACTATGTGTATTAGTATGCATGTAGGCCCTGTTTAGGTTAAAGGGCATAATCGTAATTTTGGCCCGTTGAGGGCATAACTGTATATATATATATTTGTGATAACTGTCGAGACCACATTATTATGTGGATATATTTGTAATCTGTGACTCGAGACGATCCAAGTGAGAGGTTTAGTGAAAAAGTCATAGCGAGGATTTATACCCTGCTCAGAGCGAGCCTGGGGGTATTTCTGGGAATTTAGAGAATATATTGGGGTCAATTTTGACATTGAGGAATATAATTGGTGATTAGTTAGGTGTCGGGAATTAAGCGGTAAATATTAGAGACATTTAAGGAATTAGCGGGAATTAGGTGAGATGACCAAAATGCCCCTAGGTGGACTAAAAGGCTTAGAAGTAAAAGGAGGGAAAATTGGTCATTTGGCTTATAAGGGATAAGAGTTAAGTTGCTTTATGCCTTAGTGGGAAAAGTCTAGAGTCTGAAGGAAAGAAAAGAAGAAGGAAAAAGAAAGAAGGAAAAATAGAAGTTCATTTTTCTCTCTGTCGGTTTAGGATTCTTCTCCATTCCTTGGGGTCTTTTGGAGCTAAAATTCAGAGGAGTTCTTGGCTAAGGCCTTGTGCTTGAGACCTTGATTAAGTGTGAGAATTCAGTAGGGAATAGGCATCCAACTGAGGGAATTAAAGCTGAGGATTTGAGGAGTAAGCCAAGGAGGTGTAGAGGCTAGCTTAAGGTCGACTCTCCATTGAAGGTGCGCGCTAGGGCTCAAGAGGGATCGTGCTTGAGGATCAATTGAACAAAGCTAGCAAATATAAAGGTAAGAAAACTTCACCCGATTATGTGTTTGTGATGGGACTAAGTTCTCCGGTTAACTGTATAATGTCATAGATGGTATTACGCCATGGGACATGTGATAAACGACCTAAGGGTGCCGTAAATTATATTTGCGCACAGGGCGCGGCTCGACCACTAGTAGCTGAGGACATCTTAATATTCACTGAGCTCGGTTTAAGCGGGCCGGAGTTAGTGGGATAAATAGAGGGTGCAGCCTAAGGGCGTTAACCCTGGTTATCATGTGTGGATTGATTGTTGATATGGAATGATATACTTGGTATGTTGAATACTTGATTAACATGAATGCTTAAACTGTTGAGTACATGCTTATGCAGTATGAGATATCGAATTAACTGTTGATTGATTGTGCTTTGTTATTGTGTTTTTTTGCTGGGCCTTGGCTCACGGATGCTTCGTGGTGTAGGTAAAGGAAAAGGCAAGTTGGACCAGTCCTGAGATGGAGGGCTGCGGGGTTGAATGGAGTGGAACAGGACGGGATATGCTTAACTGTCTGTTTTTCCTTAGTATGGCTAGTCATTGTATTCAAATCCTGAATCTTTTGTAGACAGTCTTAAACTTATTACTTTTGGGATCCCATGTAAATTGAAAATGTTTATTTATAAGAAATGCAGCTTTTGAGATAAAAAAATCTTTAACCCTAGTTCGACTATAGTTTCAGTAACACGTTTTGAATTAATTGACTTGATTAGCAATTCTTGCACCTTTATAAACACACAGTGTGGCGGTCTTGGATATCCAAGGCGTTACAACTTGGTATCAGAGTGTCCTAGGTTTAAGGGTTCCAAAAGACTGGCTAGACATGTACATTCGCCGCAAAAGCCAAGCTCGACTCAGGGTTTGGTAAATTGTGTATACATGACTATGTGCTTAAATGATCTGAATGAGATATGACTGTTAATATCTGCTTGATGAATATGGAGCATGAGATACTGATAGGGCCTGGCCCTTGACTACTCCATGATGATATTGAGGCGTGCTTATCAGCACTGTTATGCATGTGAATGAATATATGGATGAATATTTGGATAAATTGATATATCTTGACTGCTTGTGAATGTTTGGGGTTCTAATGGTGGATTATGGAAGGATTATTACCCTATCATCATAGTCTGATTGCCGAGTCGTTGATTGCATATTGACTTGGATAATTATGCGTCTAAGAAAATCTACACGACTAGTCGGTAGGTCTGGGACTAGAGATGATGATCGGGGCCAGACCCCTCCGCCAGTCCTTGAGAATTGGCAGCAGCTTATGACAGATATGCAGGCTCGGCTATAGAGCCAAGATGAACAGATCCGAGTTTTACGGCAGCAGGCTCCATCAGGGAGTGTTGCCCCCATTGTGCCACCTGCAGTGGTACCTATTGTACAGCCAGTTGAGGTTGGGAACAAGTGGGAACCGTTGTATGAGCGGTTGAGGAAACAACAGCCCCCGATTTTTGAAGGAGGACCTGATCCACTGAAAGCTGAATAGTGGATGACTATGATTACTACTATTCTAGAATTTATGAGGGGAGAGGGATATGATAGAGTGGCTTGTGCCACATATATGCTGAGATAGGATGCCCGAATCTGGTGGGAGGTGGCATCATAGACCAAAGATGTTACTGCTTTGGCTTGGGAAGGATTCAAGGACCTATTTAGTCATAAGTACTATAATGTTGCCATCAGGGCAGCGAAAGTAAATGAGTTCGTGGGGCTGGTTCAAGGCAGCATGACAGTTACAGAATATGCCCTAAAGTTTGACAGGCTTGCGAAATTTGCACCAGATCTTGTGCCTACTGATGCAGCTAGGCAAGACTGGTTTATTAGGGGGCTTAATGCGATGATAGTCCGAGATGTGAGAATTATAACAGTACCTGGAGGGACGAATTATGCCCAGGCTGTAGAGAAGGCTCTTACCCCTGAGGAACCGGAAAATAAGATATGGAGGGAGAGTGCAGTGAGGCGGGAGGGCCGCAGGGCGATGCCTCCATATTTTGGTTCTGGTAGGGGCGGAGGCCCCAGTGATTTGAAAAGGAAGACTCCTGATGCTTCGATCACTCCTGGTCCTGATAGGAGAGGTCTGGGTACTCAGGGTGGCCGTCAGGGAGGCGGTGATTCATGGAGGACTTACCCTAAGTGCACGAGGTGCAGAAGACGCCATCCGGGTGAATGTCGGGCTAAGGCCTGTTATGTGTGCGGGGTGGTAGGACACCTCAAGAAAGATTGCCCGATAGTGAAGAAGGGAGATGCGGGGAAGGTGGATAGCTTGACTCCAGCTCGAGTGTTCACCCTGATGCAGGCGGAGGCTGAGGCTAGCCCTTCGGTAGTGACAGGTTAGCTTTCTAGCGCTGACTCACCTTTTACTGTATTGATTGATTCTGGTGCTACACTCTCGTTTGTTTCTAGTAAGGTGATTGATAGACTGTGTAGAACTAATGAGTATTATACTTCAGGGTTTGGGACTATTTTGCCTACAGGGGAACTGGTAGTATCTAGGAGATGGATTAGAGCACTGCCAGTGATAGTTGATGGTAGAGAATTGTCAGTAGATTTGATTGAGTTGGGTATGGAGGACTTTGATATGATTTTGGGTATGGATTGGTTGGTTAGATATGGAGCTACCATTGACTATAGAAATAAGATGGTGACCTTTGAGCCAGAGGGTGAGGATCCTTTCGTTTTTGTGGGAGCGGTGCGTGGACCCCGTGTACCCAAGATATCGGCGTTGAGAGCCAGAGATCTATTACAAGGAGGGTGTATAAGTTTTCTGGCTAGTGTGGTGGATACCACCAGGGTTCCGCTAGTAGGACCGGAAGAGACCAGATTGGTTTGCAAGTTCTTGGATGTGTTCCCTGAGGACTTTCCGAGGTTGCCGCCGCGTAGAGAGATTCAGTTTGTCATTGAGTTGGCGCCGGGGAAAGAGCCAGTGTCGAGGGCACCATATAGGATGGCACCAGCAGAATTGAAAGAATTAAAGATACAACTACAGGAGCTTCTGGATTCGGGGTTTATTAGGCCTAGTTACTCGCCATGGGGTGCTCCAGTTCTATTTGTGAAGAAGAAGGACGGGACTCTGAGAATGTGCATAGACTACAGGGAATTGAACAAGTTGACCATCAAGAATAAGTACCCCCTACCAAGGTTTGACGACTTGTTCGATCAATTGCAAGGTAAGACGGTGTTCTCAAAGATTGATCTTCGATCTGGTTATCACCAGCTGAGGATCAAGGATGAGGACATACCGAAGACGGCCTTCCGAACAAGGTACGGGCACTATGAGTTTTTGGTCATGTCGTTTGGTTTGACCAAAGCCCCAGCAACCTTCATGGACCTAATGAACAGGGTGTCCAAGGACTTTTTGGATCAGTTCATTATTGTCTTCATCGATGACATCTTAGTGTACTCCAGTTCAGAAGCAGAACACGAGATTCATCTCCGACAGGTTCTTCAGAGGTTGAGGGAGCATCAGTTGTATGCCAAGTTTAAGAAATGTGAATTTTGGTTACCAGAAGTGACATTCCTTGCACATATTATGGGCGCAGATGGGATTAAGGTGGATCCGTCTAAGGTAGAGGCAGTTAGGGATTGGCCGAGGCCAAGGAACACCTCAGAGGTTCGGAGTTTCCTTGGTCTAGCGGGTTATTACATACGGTTTGTGTAGGGCTTCTCGAAGATAGCGGCACCGATGACAGAATTGACACGGAAGAATTTGAAGTTTATCTGGTCAGATAAATGTGAGGACGGTTTCTAAGAGCTGAAGCGACAACTTATCTCTGCACCTTTATTGAGTCTTCCTTCGGGGGAAGGGAAGTTTGTGGTCTATTGCGATGCGTCGAGGTTGGGTTTAGGCTGTGTGATGCAGAATGAGAAGGTCATAGCTTATGCGTCACGACAGCTGAAAGAGTATGAAAAATGATATCCTACCCATGATTTGGAGTTAGCAGCGGTGGTATTCGCACTAAATATTTTGCGACATTATCTGTATGGGGAGAAGTGTGAGGTATACACTGACCACAAGAGTCTGAAGTATTTCTTTACATAGAAGGACCTGAACATGAGACAGAGGCATTGGCTGGAGCTAGTGAAAGATTATGATTGTGATATTCTTTACCATCTGGGGAAAGCCAATGTAGTGGCAGATGCATTGAGCCGAAGAGGCCCAGGTCAGTTATACAGCTCCACCCAGATCTCGAGAGAGTTAGCTGATGAGATGGTCAGAGCAAGGATAGAATTCGTGGTTGGCCGGTTGGCCAATATTACTCTGCAGTCGACCCTGCTAGAGCGGATTAAAGAGGGACAATTGGTAGATGCTCAATTACAGGAGGTTAGAGATGATGTCTTAGCGGGAGTAGCTAAGGACTATTCTATTTCTGAGGTTGGTCTGCTTCAGTATCAAGGATGGATCTGTGTTCCAGCTGATGAGGGGATCAGACAAGAGATACTGGATGAGTCTCATATGACGCCGTACACACTTAATCCGGGTACCACGAAGATGTACCAGGATCTACAGATGTTATATTGGTGGCCCGGGATGAAGAAGGATGTGGTGGAGTACGTAGCCAGATGCTTAACCTGCCAGCAGGTGAAAGCTGAGCATTAGCAACCGGCAGGGTTGCTTCAGCCTTTGGGTATTCACAAGTGGAAATGGGAGGATATTACGATGGATTTTGTGGGAGGTTTACCTAGGACGGTAGGGCTCCATGACTCGGTGTGGGTGATAGTGGACAGGTACACCAAGTCAGCCCATTTTCTTCCAGTGAAGTCAACATATACTGTGGATCAGTATGCTAAGTTGTACGTGAAGGAGATTGTACGTCTCCGTGGGGTTCCTAAGTCTATAGTGTCAGACTGGGATCCTATCTTCACTTCTAAGTTTTGGGGTAGTTTACAGAAGGCTATGGGGACTCAGTTGAAGTTCAGTACAGCCTTTCATCCTCAGACTAATGGACAGTCTGAGAGGACGATTCAGGTGTTGGAGGATATGCTCAGAGCGTGCGCGATCGACTTTGAAGGGTCATGGAGTAAGTATCTTCCGTTGATTGAATTTTTGTATAACAATAGTTACCAATCAACGATTGGAGTGGCTCCTTACGAGATGTTATATGGGAGGAAGTGCAGATCACCCATTCACTGGGATGAGATGGGTGAGAGGAAGTATTTGGGGAAAGATATGGTTCAGAGGACAAGTGAAGCTATAGAGAAGATCCAAGCTAGGATGCTTACCTCTCAGAGTAGGCAGAAAAGCTACGCTGATCCAAGGCATAGGGACGTGGAGTTCCAGGTTGGGGACCACGTGTTTCTTCAAGTTTCACCATTGCGAGGGGTGAGGAGGTTTGGTAAGAAGGGTAAGCTAAGCCCTAGGTTCATCGGACCTTTTGAGATCTTGGAAAGGATAGGTCAGGTGGCTTACAGGTTAGCCTTGCCGCCATCATTGTCAGGAGTCCATGACGTATTCCATGTTTCTATGCTCCGGAAGTACGTCTCAGATGCGACTCATCTGTTAAGGTATGAAGACTTGGAATTGCAGTCAGACCTAGCTTATGAAGAGCAACTGGTTCAGATCTTGGATCGGAAAGATAAAGTTCTACGAAATAAGAAAATTCCTCTTGTTAAGGTACTATGGTGGAATAGTAGGGTCGAGGAGGCGACCTGGGAGCTTGAGACAGCAATGCGAGATCAATATCCCGAGTTATTCAGGTAAATTTTGAGGACGAAATTCTCATTAGGAGGGGATAGTTGTAACGACCCAAATCTACTAATAAGGCTTAAGTGCCTTGATTAGTGTGCCGGGAGGGCATAATTGGATTATATATGATTTAACGATTAAACGCATGATATATGATTATTTGAATAACTGTGATGCATGACTATGCGTATTAGTATGCATGTAGGCCCTGTTTAGGTTAAAGGGCATAATCGTAATTTTGGCCCATTGATGGCATAACTGTATATATATGTGATAACTGTCGAGACCACATTATTATGTGGATATATTTGTAATCTGTGACTCGAGACGATCCCAGTGAGCGGTTTAGCGAAAAAGTCATGGGGGGATTTATACCCGGCTCGGGGCGAGTCTGGGGGTATTTATGGGAATTTAGAGAATATATTGGGGTCAATTTTGACATTGAGGAATATAATTGGTGATTAGTTAGGTGTCGGGAATTAAGCGGTAAATATTAAAGACATTTGAGGAATTAGCGGGAATTGGGTGAAATGACCAAAATGCCCCTAGGTGGACTAAAAGGCTTAGAAGTAAAGGGAGGGCAAATTGGTCATTTGGCTTATAAGGGATAAGAGTTAAGTTGCTTCATGCCTTAGTGGGAAAAGGCTAGAGTCTGAAGGAAAGAAAAGAAGAAGGAAAAATAGAAGTTCATTTTTCTCTCTGTAGGTTTAGGATTCTTCTCCATTCCCTGGGGTCTTTTGGAGCTAAAATTCAGAGGAGTTCTTGGCTAAGGCCTTGTGCTTGAGACCTTGATCAAGTGTGAGAATTCAGCAAGGAATAGGCATCCAACTGAGGGAATTAAAGATGAGGATTTGAGGAGGAGTAAGCCAAGGAGGTGTAGAGGCTAGCTTAAGGTCGACTCTCCATTGAAGGTGCGCGCTAGGGCTCAAGAGGGATCATGCTTGAGGATCACTTGAACGAAGTTAGCAAATCTGAAGGTAAGAAAACTGCACCCGATTATGTGTTTGTGATGGGACTAAGTGCTCTCGTTAACTGTATAATGTCATAGATGGTATTACGCCACGGGACATGTGATAAGCAGCCTAAGGGTACCGTAAATTATATTTGTGCACAGGGCGCGACTCGGCCACTGGTAGCCGAGAACAGCTTAATATTCATTGAGCTCGGTTTAAGCGAGCCGGAGTCAGTGGTATAAATAGAGGGTGCGGACTAAGGGCGTTAACCCTGGTTATCATGTGTGGAGTGATTGTTGATATGGAATGATATACTTGGTATGCTGAATACTTGATTAACATGAATGCTTAAACTGTTGAGTACATGCTTAAGCAGTATGAGATATCGAATTATTTGTTGATTGATTGTGCTTTGTTATTGTGTTTTCTTGCTGGGCCTTGGCTCACGGGTGCTTCGTGGTGCAGGTAAAGGCAAAGGCAAGTTGGACCAATCCTGAGATGGAGGGCTGCGGGGTTGAATGTACATGGTCAGCTGTTCGGCCGCCACGGCCGAGGAGTGGAACAGGACGGGATATGCTTAACTGTCTGTTTTGCCTTAGTATGGCTAGTCATTGTATTCAAATCCTAAATATTTTGTAGACAGTCTTAAACTTATTACTTTTGGGATCCCATGTAAATAGAAAATGTTTATTTATAAGAAATGCAGCTTTTGAGACCAAAAAATCTTTAACCCTAGTTCGACTATAGTTTCAGTAACACGTTTTGAATTAATTGACTTGATTAGCAATTCTTGCACCTTTATAAACACACAGTGTGGCGGTCTTGGCTATCCATGACATTATACAAATATAATTAATTATTTGAATAAATATCAATATTTTAAATTCAAATCTAATTTGAACTTATCAGATTATTATCTCCCACTCAAATAAAGACACTTAATTAATTCTACCAGTTAATTAAAACCAATTTAAATTTCAAAATTAAATATTTAATTTATTATAATTTCAAAAATAAATTTAATTATTTAATATAATTTCAAAAATTACATAATAATTAAATATTAATTAAATTTTTTTAATTACAACTAATTTGTAATTAATTAATCAATCACTATCATCACATAATTGCATATTTGGCTCGAAGAACAAATTTCTTCTTAAATATGTCTTTCTACCATTTTTCCCTTTATATCAACTCTTGCCTTGAATAGTATTGATAGAGCTGCTGTGGGGACCTATGGACCTATAATTCCAAGCTCCAATAAATTTGAGATTAAAATTTAAACTTTTTAATTAAATAATCTTAATTTATTAATCTCATTATTACTCCACTATAAATATGAGACTGCACTATTGTAATTATAGGCATTTCATTTACTGGGTATTTTATAATAATAAAGCGTCAATTGATATAATCATTACATACAAATTAACCCTCTAATAATGGTTCATAATTAATCGGGAATAACATTACCGTTTTACCCTTTTTAATTATATCTTGTTTACTTAAGTACCATTGACTTTACTAGTGAAGGTTAATTCATAACGAAATTATGAATTTGATCTCAATAACCTTTCAGTCCCAAAAGTCAACCCTTAGGAGAACCATTATTCAATCTCTCATGAGGAGGTATAGATTCCATACCTGTATACTATGTCCCCAGCCATTTACATTAATGAGTTAAAAAAAAAAAGTTTCTAGCCTGATCATTTTGACAGATCCTAACGAGTGAATCAAAGAACTCATATAACATAAACAGGAGTTCATAGTAACTTCAGGATTAAGATCTATTTTTATATGATCATTAGTTGATATATTTAATTAATACTTCGAAACAGTATTTAACTAAGTATTAATAAACATATCTGGTCTAGTTCTATATATTATCTAATATATAAAGTACCTCCACTTAAGTGTCCTACTACACTAGTAATCCGGATCTAGATCACATGTATTCATAATACTAGTGGACCGTACTTGCAATAATTAATCTAAAGATTCTATAACTTTATTTTATTGCGAACTATTTAAGTTCATTTATCTCAAATACAATCCTCCCGTACCAATACGTGGTTGAGATCACATATATGAACTTAGGAATTTTTCTGATATTTACTTAATATTATCCCAGAATAATATAGTCCATAAAATATATGCATAACAAATTTAATTAATATATTTATTTCTTAAAACAATGTCTACTACATATGCTTTCACGGCGCAATTCCCAACAATCTCCCACTTGCCCTAAAGAAAAAAGAGGCATCTCTCTAATTCCCATGTTTCTTACATGCTCCTTAAAAGATTTTATGGATAAAGTCTTTGTGAAAGGATCTGCAAGATTATGCTCTGAAGCTATCTTCATAACTGCAGCATCTCCTTGATGAACTATCTCTCTTACCAAGTGATACCTCATCTCGATGTGCTTTCCCCTCTTGTGACTCCATGGTTCCTTTGAGTTAGCTACTGCCCCACTATTATCACAGTATAGGACTAGTGGCTTATCTACATCTGACACTACTTCCAGATCGGAATAGAACGTTTTGAGCCACACAGCTTCCTTAGCCGCTTCACAAGCTGCTATATACTCGACTTCCATGGTGGAGTCTGCAATTTTGGTTTGTTTAATACTTCGCAAGACTACTGCTCCTCCTCCAAGAGTAAACACTGATCCAGAAGTCGATTTTCAACTTTTTCTATCTGATTGAAAATCAGAATCAGTGTAACCAGTGGGGTTCAGGTCTCCACATGAATATACAAGCATATAATCTCTAGTATTTCTAAGATACTTGAAAATATTCTTCACTGCAATCCAATGACTCAATCCAGGAATAGATTGATAATGACTGACTATCCCTACTGCATAACAAATGTCAGGTTTTGTACACAACATGGTATATATTAGACTGCCTACCACTGAGGCATAAGGATGTTGTCTCATATCTTCCTCTTCCTAAGGTTTTTTGGGACATTGCTCCTTGGAAAGGAATACTCCAGAACGGGTTGGCATATCACCCTTTTTGGAGTTTTGCATATTAAAGCGTTCTAGCACCTTATCAATATAATTTTCTTGAGATAGTGCCAAAGTCTTGTTTTGTCTATCTCTAAGAATTTTAATGCCCAGAACATACTTGGTTTCTCCCAAATCTTTCATTTGGAATTGTTCAGCTAACCAGTTCTTTACCTTTGATAATGATGTTACGTCATTGCCAATCAGTAATATATCATCAACGTAAAGAACGAGGAATACTACTACACCATCTTTAATTTATTTATAGACACAAGGTTCATCAACGTTTTGTTCAAAACCAAACGCTTTAATTGTGTCATCAAATAATATTCCAAGATCTAGAAGCTTGTTTGAGTCCATAAATGGACCTAAGAAGCTTGCAAGCTTTTTGCTCTTGACCTTTTACTTCGAACCCTTCTGGTTGAGACATGTAAATGGTATCGTCAAGGTAGCCATTCAGAAAAGTTGTTTTGACATCCATTTGCCAAATCTCATAATACATGCAAGCATCAAGGCTACAGGAGAAAAGATTTCTTCATAATCAACCCCTTCTTTCTATGTGTAGCCTTTGGCTACAAGCCTTGCTTTGAAAGTCTCTACTTTCCCATCCGCTCCTCTTTTCTTCTTGAATATCCACTTTCAACCAATGGGTTTGATATTCTCATGGCGTCTTGCCATTTTTCTTCTTGAATATCCACTCTCAAGAACCCAGACATAATTGAAATACATCGATGCCATTTCTTGGTTCATGGCGTCTTGCCATTTGTCCTCGTTAGAATCATTCATTGCATCTTTAAATGTCAATGGATCGTCTTTGTTTGTGTCAAACACAAGCATTTGAACTTCGTGTTCATAGTGTATGGATTGCTTACTAACCCTCCTACTACGATGAGGCTCTCTACTATTCTGACTAGAACTAGCAGTTTCCTCTTGCCGTTTTTCATTGGTTGTTGTTGGTGACTTTGCAGCTTCATTCGAGACTATCTCTTCTAGTACAACCTTACTGCGAGGTTTGTGGTTATTAACATAGTCATGTTCAAGAAAAGTTACATTTTTCAATTCAAATGTTCTATTTTCTTTTGGACTATAGAAAATTCCACCTCTAGTCTCTTTGGAATAGCCCACAAACATGCACACTTCAGAGTGTGATTCCAACTTCCCAGTCTTTCCTTTAAGCACGTGTGCAGGACACCCCCTAATTCAAAAATGGTGTAAACTAGGTTTACAACCATTCCATAATTCCATGGGTGTCTTCTGGATAGACTTAGATGGAACAACATTCAATATGTATAGAGCACATTGAATCGCATAGCCCCAGAATGACAGTGGTAATGATGAGAAACTCATCATTGATCTAACCATATCTAATAATGTTATGTTTCGTATTTCTGAAACACCATTTTGTTGTGGCGTTCCAGGTGCTGTGAGTTGGGATTGAATACCATGCTCAAGAAAATGGTCATCGAATTCAAAATCCAAGTACTTTCCTCCTCGATCAGATTGAAGAACTTTCAATGATTTACCTAATTGTTTTTCAGCATCTGCTTGAAATTCTTTGAACTTTCTAAAAGTTTCAGATTTTCTTTGTATTAAGTATAGGTAACCATATCTTGAATAATCGTCAATGAAAGTGATAAAGTATTCATAACCTCTTCTTGCTTGTACATTAAGTGGACCGCAAACATCCGTATGTACTAGCTGAAGTGGTTCTGTAGCTCTTGAACCTTTAGAAAAGAAAGGTCTCTTGGTCATCTTGCCTTCTAGACAGGATTCATAAACAGGGAGAGATCCTATAGATAGTTTTCTTAAAGGACCATCCTTTACAAGCCTATTAATTCTGTCTAGACCAATATGTCTCAATCTCAAGTGCCACAGATATGTTTCACTATTGGAATCACTCTTTTGTCGTTTAATAGATCTAGGATTAGCTGTTTTAAATAATTTAGAATTAATTAAAAAATTTGTCATTCATTATAAGTATGTACATTTTGTTTATCCCAAAGTATTTGCATAACAAGTAAATAATTTCTTTAAATAATAACTACTTTATTAATAAAAGAAATAAATGTCATGCAAAAATAGAAATAAGTTTCCAAACATTAATAATCAAAATTACTAATAATAAACTAAATTTCTAGACTGTAGTTTTCTTTGTTAAGAGAAATCTAGAATTTCTAAAACAAAATAAAATTTTAAATTGTTCAACTAACAATAAAATTTCTAAGTAAAACTACTCTCCAACTCCTCCAGCTTTACTTGCTATCAAAATCCTCAATAGTCTCTTCCTCCTTTTCAGGGTTCTAATTCTGCAAAAGGAAAAACAAAGAAAAATAGATTAGTGGCATATATTTTTGAATCTACTATCCAAAAATTTGAATATGCTATTCATAGTATTTGAATCTACCATTCAAAGTTGAAAAAATATATGTCAATCTCATTTACCTTTTTCGTTTGATACAAACGATGACACTCAGTATAGACTTCCTTTGTCATTGCTTGCCACATCTCATGGGCTGAGTCATAGTGTATATATCTTTCCTTTGTTTCGTCAGGCATGGTTGAAAGCATGCAATAACGTGCCAACCAATCGAATTTCATCCAATTCGTATATTTTTCTTCTGCTTCATAGCTAGTAGCCAAAGGTGGTTCTGTTGGAGGTTTGTTATAGACAGTTGACATCAACTTCTTATAAGAAAAAATGGTAAAAATGCCTCGAAACCAGTGTTGCATGTTTTCAGGTTCAAAAACCAAAGATTTGAGAAATGCATCGGTGTGTAATTCACCAATAGACATCTTTGCTGGGAATAAATAAATAAACAAAAATGAATTTATGCATATAATAAATATCAGTAATTTTTGGAATAGTAAATGTGATGCATGAATGCAACAATTAAATAACACATAAAAAATATTATTACTAATTCCACGATTAATTAATTTGAACATTAATGGACCAACCTTAGGGTAGGTCAGACTAATTCCAAATTAATTTTGAGACAAGTTCTCAAATTTATAAGTAAAAACTTAAATCAACATTTCTCTTCTGACTTATAAACAACCGCTTGTTTGGTTAAGAATACGCTTGTCCGCTCGAAAGCCTAATGTACCTTGTGAGTGCAACCCATTATTTTAGATCAATGACTTAACTCAAGAGTGTGCCTTAGGTTCAATCAAACTTGAAATACATCATTAAATCCTATTCTTGAGAAAGAAGTTTGCCTTGAGAATAACACAGTCAGAAGCCTTCCTTAGGGGGACACAAGCAATGGTGCCGCGAGACCCTCTCCATGCTACCTCGGTGCCAACTAATAATGGAGACCATGTGACTTATTGTCATAACTCCCTCTCCCACTCACTATTTTTAAGATATGTGTTTTCTCAAAACATCCTATGCTTTTTAATTAGTTTGTACAAATAAAGTGATCTATTTTTACCAAATGATATTCTAATAATTACTAATCAAATTAAGCAAAATTAAAATTATATAACTATGCCCTAATTAATTCAATTTTAATTTTCTATAATTACTAAGAATATCATTTATTATTTAATAAAATAATTTTATTAAATACTAGAAATTAAACAACTTTTAAAATCTATTTCCGCTCAACTAGTTAAAACTAGATTTATTATTATATGGTCCATCACATAAAGCATATAATCACAAAGGACAATCCTAAGGCATGTTTCTACTCATATGAGATGCATGCATAATTTTAAATACTACGTGGGTAATATATATGACATGTCAAAAATGCATGATAAAGTATTAAACAATTTAATCACATTCAAACATTTAAATAAATAAATACTAAATAAATAAATGCAGGCCAGGTTTCTTGGGTATTTCTAGAAAAATTACAACACTTGCAAAAATATACACAAAAATGTAAGGGACTAAATAAAACCTAAAGAGGTCTCTATCTTTGCCTTCACAAGTAGTCTTGATCCATAAACCATTTATCCATTTAATTTTGAATTAAAATAACTTTTAATTATCTTAAACAAATTTTAAGAATAATTAACTTGAGCTTTAATGCCCAATAAGTTATTAGGCCCAATTTTTAATTTGGGCTCAAACAATTAATTCAAAATAAAACAATTTTTAATTATGGGCTAAAATTAATTAGGCCCATAATTTAAATGGATAACTTAGATGAAAGCCCTAAGGTTTAGAAACCCTAGGGGCGGCTGCATGAGGCTCGACATGGGGCAGGAGGCAAGCGGTTGCTGGAAGGTGCAACTCCAACTGGTGGCTAGGCATGGGCGGTGCGTGAGGCTAGCAGCACAGGGGTACGAGTGCACGCGGCAGCTGGGTGCACAGGGGCGCGGGTACGCGCGGTAGCAACAGGCACAGGGGCGCAGGCGCGCGCGGGGCTGGGTGCGCAGGGGCTTGCGACTTGGCTCAGGCTCAGGCTCGGGCTTCTAGGCACGGAACTCAGGGCTCGAGCCTTACAGAATTATTCTGTTTACCCAAAAACGGACTACCTAATGATGTGGCAGGATTGGTCTACACGTGGGATGCACGTGGCAGTTTTTAGTGATTATAATTTGCTCGACCCTCGACCAGAATATCATTGGCTTATCAAGCATCATAATTATCAGCGACCAGCCTGGTCGCGTAGATTCATTTATTTCCTTCAAATATGCAATCTTGTAATTTCGTATTAAATCCAATTTCCATTATTATTTAGATACGCCCGTATTAAATGTAATTAAGGCCCATTGGCCCATGTAGAACTCCTTGAGCCTATAAATAAAAATCAAAGTGCTCAAGAGAGGAGACTTTTGGACTTTTGGCTTTAGAATGCTTGAGCTTAGAGATTCTAAGAGAGAAAAAGAGTGTTGTTATCCACCACAATTGTATTCATCTGAGAGCTAGTGAAGCTCGTGAACCCTAGTTCATTGATCATTGTTCTTGGAATTTTACATCAATAAGAACACTAAGTGGACGTAGTTTGTTACCATTTGATTGGGGCCGAACCATTATAAATTGTTTGTGTCGTTTATCTTTTTGTCTTGATTTCATCTCATTTTCATCTTATTTTCTATCATTTATGTAACTCTGTGTCGTTAACCAATTCGAGGGTCAACATTTTGGTGCTTTCATTGAGAGTTGAACTCAAGACTTCCAACAAGATCAAATGGAGAAAACATCCAAAAAGACGGGACAAACTTTTGGTGCCGCACCAACCTAGCCTCTTCCACCAAACGTGGTTGAGGATGAGCCACAAGTAGAGTTTGAAGAGGAGGAGATGGATTCCGAGACCTTGAGGACAACACTAATTGTGTTGTAGGAGGAGTTAGCTAATTTGAGGGCTAATCAGGAGAATGTGGTTGAGACGATGGCATTGCAACAAAGGGAAATTGAATGACAACGTCAAGAGTTGAATGAGCGGTAGGCCGACATGGACCGCCGATAGAGGGACACCACTGCCGCCTTGGAGGCAGCCATTCAGTTGTCTCGGGGACAACCTGCGCCAACCTCTCAACCAGATCAGCCACCAAGTGTACCACCACATCAAGGTCCACACACCCAAGTCATCCACAACATCATCACACTCCACCTCAGCCGGCAAGCCCTTAGAGGCCAGAGCAACCTCTTGCTGCTCAACAGGATATTCCATTTCATGATCCTGAGCATTAACCACCTTCTCGTGTTGGTCGAGATAATCCCCAGCATCAAAGGCAGAATAGGGCTGGGCAGCCTCCCCGAACCCCTAGATACCAAACTGTTGAGGAACTTAATCCACCGAGCAAGGGACAACGTCCTTCTGCTAATAGAAGGCATGCCGAGTTAGGCTTTGCAGTCAGGGGCCCCCACGACATAATAATGCTCGGGGACCCACCGACCAACGTAGGCCTCCCCCTAACGCTCAGGAGGTGCCAACAAGTGGAGGAAATAGTGAGATCAGCTGGTCGCGCCATAACCGGTCGCATTTTAGGGACGGTCATGATTACAATGAAGCTGATTCTGGCAGAGGAAACGCTGGCCGAGGGCAAGGAGAGAAGGGTGGAGAAAGGAATCCCCCACTAAGAGAAAATATGCCGACGAGCCAGAACGCTGGGGGGCAGCCTAGGCAACCTAACATCTTTGATCGACTGGGCGCTAGTGAGCAAAGGCGTAGAGATGATGACTTGAGGGACGTGCTCAAAGATAGGTGAGAAAGGCACAACGAGTATGCCCCTCCAGCTCCAGCCGCCCCAACGATACCAGACGTTGTACAGGCCCATATTGATGCTTTGAATCAGGCCGTCCAACAGCTAGTGGGGAGCAAACATCCTACATCGAGATTGATCGGAGAAGATGCACTCCATTCATACAAAGAATAGCGATGGCAGAAACCCCAAGCAAATTTAAGATGCCAGTATTGTCCAACTTCGATGGATATGGGGACCCAATATCTCATGTGAATAAATTTGAGATACAAATGGACATCCAGAAGGTGTCAGATGATGCTCGTTGCAGAATCTTTCCGACCACTTTATCCAACACTGCTCAGGAGTGGTTTTTCAAATTCCCTCATGCTAGCATAGTGTCATGGGAAATGTTCGTGAAAGAGTTCTATGGGTAGTTTTATGCTGGTCGAGTACATCTGATCGAAGCCAACCAACTGGTCAAGATTCGCCAGAAGGAGGGCGAATCCCTGAAGGAATATGTCCAGCATTTTATGCAAGCTGGAGCTGGAGCTTAGATAGTTGGTGATAGGGGGAAAATGATGGCACTTACTGCTGGAGTACGGTGCCACTCACCCCTTTGGAATAGTTTAAGGAAGAACGAGGTGAAGAGCACCCAAGAATTTTTAGACCGAGAAGACCGGTACATCAAGCTCGAAGAGGCGATTGCAAATGAAGGGAAGGCACTTGTAGACGACAAGGGGCCGAAAGAAGATCCCACCAAAGTCACCAATGGGTCGGATAAACCCAATGGAAATGGAAAAAACAACGGGAAAAACGGTGGAAAAAGGGCGAACCACGAGCCATCAACATCTGAGAATAAACACCCAAAAAGTAATAGGTACGAGCCAAGGTTCACCAACTACACAGGCCTAGTCAACAGCAGAGCAGAAGTGTCCCAGGCGACCAGCACCAATGTCCCTTACAAGTGACTAGCGCCGATAAGGAAAGATATCTCCAAGAGAGATACAACCAAGTTTTTTCATTTTCACAATGACTACGGTCATGACACCAATGAGTGCAACCAGTTACAAGATGAAATTGAGTTCCTTATTAGACAAGGACACCTGAGGAGATATGTACGAGCCACTGGAGGTTCTCAGCGAGAGGCTTAAGGAGGCAACGAGCAGGCACCTGTACGCCAATGCTCGCCCCCTTTACAACCAACTCCAGTGGCGAGTACATTGTTGACTATCTGTGGCGGCCCACACCTAGCAGGTGATAGTGGGAAAGCAAGGGAGTGATACGCTTGAACCTTACGCCACGACTAGGACATTGAAATGCTGAATGTAGAGGAGTGAACTCCCAAGAAATCTTGAACAGAGGAAGAACTGATATCTTTTTCTGAGCTTGATGCTCAGCATGTCCGGTTTCCCCATTCAGACCCTCTGGTCGTTTACGTCCAAATCGCCAATATGATGGTTAAGTGGGTGTTAGTGAACACAGGGAGATCAGTAAACTTCTGTACAAGTCTTCACTAGAAATGATGAAGTTGTCAGTGAGGGATTTGGAGCCATGCAACCAAACCATTTATGGTTTTTCTGGCGAAGGGCTCAGGCCAACAAGTTCGATCAAGCTTCTGGTCACAGCAGGAACTGCACCTGCGAACAGGACATCTCTCACTACTTTTATAGTGGTTGATTGTCCTTCTGCATATAATGCTGTGATTGGAAGGCCTATTCTAGTCGACCTGCGAGCCGTAACCTCGGTCTGGCACCTCGCCATGAAGTTTCCAACCAACGCAGGGGTAGGATGCGTGTTGTGAAACCAGCAAGAAGCGAGGGAATGCTAAAATTCCTTGATTACTAGGGCGAAAAGGGGTGGATCGAGGGAAGGAACCGAAAAAGGGTTTCTATTGGCTAATGAAATACAAGCCCAATCAGGTGAGCAGGTCACCAAATAGGGTGTTTCCCAAAGTGAGGATAGGGATTTAGATCCTCGCTTTGAGGATTTTGAGGAAGATGTAGGACCAGTCAAGGACCTCGAGGAGGTCCAACTTGATGAGGTAGATCCGACCAGGGTTCTGAAAGTAGGTAAAAACTTAGAGACAACAACAAAACAAAAACTGGTGGAATTTTTGAAGATGAACCAGGAGGTGTTTGCTTGGTCGCATAAAGATATGGTTGGGCTTGGCCCAGCAGTTATTAGCCATGTCTTGAATATAGATCAAAGTTTTCCGCCAGTGCAACAGAAAAGGAGGTTGCTTGACAAAGATAAATCCAAAGCATTAAAAGAAGAAGTCGAGAAGCTAAAGGAGAATAGATTCATCAGGGTAGCATTTTATCCATCGTGGGTCTCTAATCCTGTACTGTTTCCCAAGCCGAATGGCAAGTGGAGAACATGTGTGGATTTCACAGACCTCAATAAATCCTGCCTAAAGGATTGTTTCCCACTCCCAAGGATCGACCAGCTGGTCGATGCCACTTCAGGGCACGAGATCCTATCATTCATGGATGCATACTCTGAATATAATTAGATCAGTATGCACCCACCTGATGAGGATCACACTAGCTTTCAGACCGATACAGGGCTTTACTGTTACAAAGTAATGCCTTTCGGTTTGAAAAATGCTGGTGGGACTTACCAGCAATTAGTCAATCATATGTTCAAAGAGTTGATCAGTGTAAACATGGAGGTTTATGTTGATGACATGCTGGTTAAGTCGAAGAAGGTAGGGGAACACATCAGGGACCTACAAGAGTGCTTCAACGTCTTAAATAAATATCAGATGAAGTTGGATCCCCGTAAGTGTTCCTTCGGAGTTGGATTAGGGAAATTTTTGGGATTTATAGTGAACTCACAAGGTATCAAAGCTAATCCCAAAAAAATCAAGGCCCTGATCGAGATGAAGTCGCCAACAAAGATAAAAGATCTTCAAAGTTTAATCGGGAGGATTGCCGCTTTAAGTAGATTTATCTCCAAATCAACGGACAAGTGCGTTCCATTTTTTAATCTACTTAGGGGAAATAAGAAATTCGAGTGGACAAAGGAGTGCGAGTAGGCTTTCCAGGCTCTAAAATCTCATATGTCGCAACCACCAATTTTGTCCAAGCCAATCGAGAAGGAAACTTTGTTCATCTATTTGGCAGTCACATAATATGCTGCTAGTGCTGTCCTGATCAAAGAGGAGGAGCATGTGCAAAAAGTTGTGTATTATATAAGCAAGAGGCTAATAGGAGCATAATTGCGATAACCGCCCATTGAGAAATTAGCCTATTGCTTGATCTTAGCCTCCAAAAAGCTGCGACCATACTTCCAAGCTCACCCCATTGTATTACTCACCGACCAACCACTACGGCAAGTCCTGCAGAAACCAGAAGTCGCTGGTCGATTGTTGAAATGGGCAGTTGAACTTGGACAACTCGATATTTCTTACTCGCCACGAGCAGCTATGAAGGGACAGGCTCTAGCAGACTTTGTCGCAGAACTTACTGGACTTCAGAATACCGAACCGTTAGAAGAGCCTGAGCTCCAAAGCCAAACTCCTTCCTGAAAGTTGTTCGTAGATGGCTCTTCCAACGAACACAACGCTGGAGCAGGTGTGATTTTAGTCATGACTGAAGGACATCGATTCCACTGCACAATCAAATTCAACTTCACAACATCCAATAACGAAGCCGAATACGAAGCTTTGCTCGCAGGATTAAGATTAGCCAAGGATATGAACATAAAGTCACTCGAAATCTATAGTGACTCCCAGTTAGTGGTTAATCAAATTACTGGAGAATATCAAGCTCGGGGTTTGAAGATGGTTGCTTATTTGAACAAAGCAAAGGACTTATTGGTACAATTCAAAAAATATACTCTCCAGCAAGTACCTCGCGACCAGAACTCAAACACTGATGCTTTGGCCAAGTTAGCAAGTGCGAAGGATGCAGACACCTTAAATATAGTGCCTGTTGAATGTTTGTCCGCACCGAGCATCCAAGCAGAAGAGTCCTCTTTAGTAATTCAAGCAGCAGATACATGGATGGCACCCTTCATCGAGTACTTAGAACATGGAGCACTGCCGATGGACAGAAATAAAGCAAGAGCCCTTTAGAGGCAGTTGGCTCGATTCATCCTAGTCGATGAAGTTTTATACAGAAAAGGGTACTCAATGCCATTCCTGAGGTGAGTTTCAAAGGAAAAGGCCAAAGAATTAATGCGAGAAGTCTATGAAGGTTTATACACGGATCATGCTGGGGGGCAGAGTTTATCGAAAAAGATCCTAAGGCAAGGATATTTCTAGTCAACGATGAATGAAGACTTTGCTGATTTTTTTCGAAAGTGCGACAAGTGCCAAAGATTCCCCAAGATACCGCGAGCAGCCCCTAATGAGCTAAAACAGATGCAAAGCCCGTGGCACTTTGCAGTATGGGGGATAGATTTGATTGGGTCTTTGCCCACGGGAAAAGGCAATGTCAGGTATGCTGTAGTTGCTGTTGACTACTTCACGAAGTGGGCCAAAGCTGAGCCACTTGCAATAATAACGACCAAGAAGGTGCTGGATTTTGTGGTCAAGAACATCGTGTGTTGTTATGGGTTACCAAGGAAGATTGTCTCAGACAATGGCACACAGTTTGACAGCGATATCTTTACGGATTTTTGCGAAAGGCACGGGATTGTCAACAACTTTTCTTCAGTAGCTCATCCACAGGCAAACGGACAGGTTGAAGCTGTCAACAAGACACTGAAGGATACCCTGAAGAAAAGGCTTGAAGAAGCAAATGGGGCATGGCTAGAACAGTTACCCGAAGTCCTTTGGTCGTATAGAACATCCAATCGAACAGCAACGGACCATACTCCATTTTCTTTGGCTTATGGGTATGAGGCCATGTTGCCTATTGAGTTAGATCCACCATCTCATCGAAAATTGGCATACGATCAAGATGTTAATAGTCAGTTATTGATGGAATCTTTGGATTTGGTCGATGAAAGGCGCGAGTAAGCTCAACTCTGAGTAGCAGCTTATCAGCAAAAAGTTGCTCGGTATTTCAACTCTAAAGTACACGAAAGAATATTTAATGTGGGAGATTTGGTACTTAGAAGAGTTTTTCTTAATACCCACGATCAAGCTGCTGGAGTGCTTGGACCTAACTGGGAAGGTCCATACCAAATCGAAGAAGTCCTTCAACCAGGCACTTATAAACTTACTCGCTTAAATGGAGATCTCATTCCTCGCTATTGGAATGGAGAACACCTACGCAAGTATTATCAATAAACAATTCTTTTTAAAGAATTGGCTTCTATTAATTTTTACTTTTTACAAGTTTATGAACAAGGGTTAGTCAGTCATATGACTAATCGCTTATAAGTGTAAGATCAAATTTTTGATCACTCGTACAGACATGATTGTCCATTTATTACGAGAAATAAAAGGAACTGTGCGCAGCCAATTATTCTTGCCCATTATTGTATTTATTACAAGTATTTGCTCATTACATGTGTTGTTTTGCTATATTTTTATAAGTCTCTATTACGAGAAGTAATGTTCGAGCAGGTCTTGGTCAAGGCAAGTGACTGAGGACCTTAAGCTCCTTAATCACTTGGGGGGCATATAAGGTACTAAGTAAGCAAAGCATATCAATAGGTATATGTAAACACATGAGCAAAATAAGGAAAAGCATACTACAGTACTTAGAGTATTTTCAAAAATTTTGTTAAATCAAAATAAACTGCTATGCTAAGTTCGGTCATGTGAACAGATGTTATAATAAATCAAATATTATAATATCAAAAGTAAATTATTTTACACCACAAGCAGTTGCTGCTCGTATGTAATTGCTAATTAAAAGGAAAAGATGTCTGTGCAGCAAAAAATTGTCTTGACATCACGAACCGTGGATCGTGTGTCCCAAGTTACAAATTAAAATAAAATAGTGAAAATTATGGAGCAGCTGGAGGATCTTGTGGGATCTGTTGGTCGATGGAGGCCCCAACTTCCCCGTCGACGTCGTCAATACCCATCGCCAAAGAGATTTCAGGAATTGCTTGAGCTTTCTCCTCCTCTTCAAGGCGATCAATGCACCTGGTCAGCTCAAACTGCTTCATACGCTCTGGTAAATAGTCCAAATTCGCCTCGCGGTTGTTTTTCTAGAACATGTAAAAGAAGTTAAATGTGGCTCCCTTAAACCTCTCTAAGTCACTGGCGTTAGTCTCTTCGAGCGCTTTTACTCGCTCCTCCAGCTCAACAATTTCTTTATTGTTGATCAGTAGCTCATCTTGAAGTTTGGAGGCCTCTCTGTAATTAATCAATGAAGCCTCCTTATACTTCTCTTTGGATTCAGTGACTCTGGCCAGGGCATCCTTATGTTGTTTCAGCTCTTCGACCAGCTTGGCATTCTTCTCCAGCAGTTCGACATTTTTCTCCTCGGCCGCCTTGAGCTGCTTGGCGTGTTTAGCCTCAGCCATTTTGAGCTGCCCAAGTCTCTCCTCATACTTAGTAGCCATTGCTTCCGAGCGACGCCAACCAGTGCTCATGGTTAGAACTCCATGCGATCAAAAAAACTGTTAGTGGAAATAAAAGGATAAGGTAAACAAATAAAGCACAACAAAAATGTCAACTTACATTGAGCATTTCGTTAAGCGCGTGGCTGAAGATTTGGTTGACTTTCAGGGATCCAGTGTTGTTGATGGCTTCTCAATTGCATCAGTGCCTTGATCGCTTTATCAGCTTATCTTTGGCCGAGCTGAAAGCTATGTTCATGAGGGCCTCTCCTGTCTGACTAGGTTGAGTCTGGTCGGCGGAAGCTGGGGGAGGAGTCTGGTCGACGAGAGCTGGAGGAGGTATTGTTTCCTTGGAAGGAAATTGCTGCTGCTTTCCCTAGGATGCTACCTACTCCCCTTTTTCTTGCTCGTGGGAGCAGTGGTCTTGGGCTGGCTGTACAGGTTGAATGGGTCTTTGGCAGACATGACTACAAAATAGAAACAAACAATCAGGAAATATAAATTGAGGTACTTACTAAAGCAAGGAAATATGAGTAAGGAAAATTCTAAGTAATATACCCGAGCCCTTATTACTAGTTGATACATTATCTATTGTACTACTGCTACACTCACTCTTTGCCTTGAAGAAGTTTGAATTTAAACTAGTCGCATATTTAAAGTTGCCATCCCTGTCAAATAAATGACAGCGAATGGGCAAACTGTCTAAAAGTGAGAAGTCAGTACCGTTCTCATCCAAGGACTCAAGTATGGGCTCAGAGTTGTTAGGAAGCTTCTACTTGCCCTTTCCATGTTGAGCAGGGACATCAGCTGCTCGAGGAGTGCTGGAAGGTTCTCTGATGGTCTTCCTTGTAGCCCTCCTCCTTGGGGGTTGTGACACATCCTGGTGCTGCTTGGGAATTTCTCCCTCAGTAACATTCCCCGTTGTTGACTCCCTCACATCCTGGAGATGTGCAAGATGGCCGACCAGCCTTAGGTTGTTCTCCGTGACCAACTCTTTGACACTCTTTTCAATGTTTGTCATGCTGGCCAGGGCTGCTGCCCCTATCTCCATTTCTAGAGTGGGGTCTGGTCGATGCCATGGACCTGAACGAGACTGAAGTTATAAAGAATGTATGGAAAAGCTGAAAGAAATCAAACGACTAGTGAGTAAAAGATTTACCTCCTTCAGTGGAGGCCAGATTACTGGCGACCAGGTCTGTTGTTAGAAAGTACTCATGGAAGTACTTCCCTACATTGGACTTATGGGTGATGTCACTCAGGAAGGTGCGAGCAGACTCCTGGTGGTAGAAATGGAAGAACCCCGTGTTGTTGTGGTTACGGTTAGACTTGAGATCAAACAAGTAGTTGATCTCATGTGGCATAGGAACGGGCCACTTCTTATGGTTGTAGAGGATATAGAGTACTTCCATTTGGGGTGATTTGAAAATGAGCGACCTTGAAATAATTGGTCACCCCCTGGAAGAATGGATGTAGAGGCAAGGTTGCCCCTGCCTCGATGTGATACCTCGACCAAGCACTGAAGGTGCCCCAGGCACATTTGCCCGTTGGTCGGATGAAGGCTTGATGAAAGTTCTCCCAGGAAGGCCATACTTCTTGAGATAATTGGTTACCATCCTAGCTGTAATAATGCTAGGAGGTGCTACATACCATTCGACCTCCAGCCTAAGGATGTCGCAAGGTCGGGCTTTAAGTTGAGATTCTGGTGGTGAAGTGTTTACAGGCTGGGGGTTGGTAGAAGGAGTCTCAGTGCGAGGGGCAGGCTGATTAGCAGGAGGATTGGCCAGTTTCTTCTTTCTTTGAGCAATGGACTTTACTCGACCCATATTTGTTGGGCTGGTCGGAGGTCTGTTTGTTGAGTTGGGTTGGGAAAGAGGAACTTCTGAAAATGGAACCAACGACTATTCTTGATCTTCAAACAATAGTGCGAGCAAGTCGTCGTCAATCGTCCTCTCACCTCCCCACGAGTCATGCATGAAAATCTGCGAGCAGAAAAGGGGAGATGAGAATCTATGACCAATAGACATAAGAAGTGGAAATGTTGGGATAACGTTGCTCGTGTATAAAAGTTAAGCTTTTATATGACCAACAACATTCTAACGTAAATACTAAAAAACACGCGAACAGTTTGAAAAGTGGATTAAAAAGTAGAAGTGAAAAGTTTTTTCAGGAAAACTTTTCGACTCTTAGAAAGGACGGAAAAAATCCATTTTTTTTTGGAGTGCCTAAAAATCGAATTTTTACTTCAATTTTGCTCCCTAAATAAGTAAACCTAACTCCCAAACCAATTCCTAAGCCTCATTTAGTGTTTTCTCCCTATCCATTCATGCTACTACCTACATGTAATGACCCAACTACTCTAGACTTTGGACCATTAACGAAAACTATACATAGACCCTAATCTTTTATAGAACTTACAAGTGAAAAAGATCATACTTTATTAAAAACTTGTAAAAACCAATGTTTAAACTTACATAACTCAAAGCAGGATATGGGATCCCATTGTTTTAAAAAGAAAACATATCTTAATTGAAATAAAAAGAAATTACATAAATAGGTGCAGAAAAATTACACATAAACCATAAATAAAAGACTACATCCTCGAAATCGAACTCTCGACTCCTTGAATCCATTCATCACCGATACACATTCCCCAAGCGTCCACGAATCTTACCCGCCACTATAGCTATTTTCCTGCACATATAAACAAAAAGGAATGAGCCTAATGCCCAGCAAGGAAAATCTACCACATAGTTCATATACATAAATTTCATAAGAAACATAAAAACATAACATTACACTTATATCAAACACATACTATAATGGCCATTATTACTTGGGGTCCCATAGACTAAACAAGTCATATGCCCATTAGATTAGTGGGGTCCTACTAGCTAAGCAGGTCATATGCCCATAATCTATTTAGGGCTTGTTAGTCATATGGGTCATATGCCCAAGCCTACAAACATACATATCATAACACTTATCATAACATAAGAAACATAAGATAACATATAAAACATATAACATATGAATTTCTATCCTATTTTCCTTACCAAAATATCGGGATAAGAGGATAGAGGTGGGACTTTGGAACACTCCTAAGAACCATTTGAAAAAGAGTGAGTATAGAGAAGAAGTGAAAGGAATGGAAGGACTAAACCATTGAGAAAAAATACTTACCAAAAACTTATGTGCAAGATCTTAGATTTCCTAACCAAAATAAGAATAAGGTTAGAATAAGTAGAAGACTATGAGAACTTTTAAAGAAAAGGTACAGAAACGAACTAGAGTTTGGGTTACCTTGAAGACTTGTAAGATCAATCTAAACCTCGAACCGAAATACTATGAAACCTTACTTCCCAAAGTGTTTGATAAGCTTATGATGATCAAGCTTATGATTTCCCCACCCAAGTGTTTACACTCTCACACTCACCTAGCAACTTGCAGCCTCTGAACTTAGAGCAAAAGATGAATAATGGCTGGGTACTAGGTCCTATTTATAGAGTTTAGGAATGAAAGGATCTTAATTTTACTTGAATAAAAATAATGGCTTTTTAGGTGAAAATAATTTGAATTGTCGTTCAGCAGAGGCTGACGACTCGTTCAAAAAGGTGCTGGACTTATCAAGAGGTTGAATGGTTGAATGGAAAACAAATTCAAAAACTTTCAAATTATGCTGAAGGAGGCGATATATCGCCTGGACCATTATGCCCGAGGCAAACGTGCATCGTTTCGTGTTTTCCGTATCTACGTGCTGCGATATATCGCCCCCTATAGCTGCGATATATCGGCATTCGCTGATTATTTAAACACGAAATTACACATTTTTAGCTTAATTCAAATTGAGTAAACAGCCTTGACTAAGCCCTTAAACATATTCAAAGCTGCTGACTGACCTTAGAGCATTCAAACTTTACCCTTATTAAATTTAATCCTCAAAATACTTAATCCTTAATCACCCATACATAACATGTGCTTAAAATCCTATTGGTTCTTATCCAAATCTTATAGTATAATAAATATTATCCTTAATATCAGTCATATTAATCAAACCTTAGGTTAAAATTAATATTCTTAAACTATAGGTTAAACTTAGAAAATCTACAAGTACTACTATGAGTGTCCAAATAAGTCCTGATCTGAACCAAAAATCCACAGTCATAAAGATAATACTATAATTACTATAATACTACTATCTAATTAGCTAAGTAAAGTTCTTGGACTCTACACTACAAGCCCGATTACCCCAAATCATTTTTTCAAGAACATTCGGAAACTCAGATACCAAATCATCATAAAACTGAAGGGATAACTATTGCATGGCTGTAGAGTCCCAAATTTGCTAATAAGGCTTAGGGCCTTGATTAGTGTGCCTGGAGGGCAATAAGTGATTTATTATTATTATATGTGAATTTGATGAGTATGTATTAGAAATGCATGTTTAGGTGAATTAAATATGCATGTGGGCCCCGTATGGTTATTGGGGCATGTTTGTAATTTTAGCTCGTTGAGGGCATAAATGCAATATATATGATATTTGTGATATATTGGTGATATATTTGTGATGCACGATCCGAGACAGTCCTAGGGAGCAGTTTAGTTAGAAAGTCACAACGGGGTCAAATACCCGGCTCCGGAGGAGCTTACAGGTATTTTGGGAACGTAAAATGTGTTCGGGAATTATGAAGTAGCGGGTAGTAATTTCGTAATGATTGAGATATGTTGGGATTAAATGGGGATTTGTAGGTTAACTCGAGGAGTTAGCGGAATAAGGCAAATGAAGGAATTGCCCTTGAGGTTAGTATAGGAGTTTAATTGGTAGGAGGGGCAAATTGGTAATTAGCCTTATTATAGATAGACTTTGGCTGAAGTGGGTGTTCCACATTTTCTTCTCACCTTGACATTTGCTTGGGTCTTTTAGAAGCTCTAGAGGAAGCTAGAAACCCAAGGAAGGATTTCAGAGTTTGTGGATGAAAGTTGGAGAAATCAGGCCAGGGATTGAAGCCAAGGGAGCTGGAGGTCGTTCTACTCATTTGAGGTAAGAATTAGAGCTAGGTTGTTGTTGAGTTTCTCTGTTTTGTTTGAGTTTTGGAGGTTGAAATTTAAATAATTGAACTTGGATTGTGGTAGGACTTTTGTTTAGTTTCTTTAAGTTTTTGTGCTGCCCTGAGTTTGGTAGGAGTGGTTTTGGATTGAATTATGGCTTTAGTATTGGTTTGAGTTGTATTGTAGGGGATTTAGAGGTCCAAAAATCGAGGAAAATTTCTGGGTTTTGGGGTTGAGCTGCGGTCCTATTCATCAGCGCCGCGGTTCGCTTGAGCTTTTAGGCAAGAAAGGACTTCGGGAAAATTGCCCAGGCATCGCGGCGCAAGTTTGGGCGCCGCGGCCCTAGGCTGGCAGATGTGAGGCAATTTTTCCTCTATTTTGGGGCACGCCGCGATGCTCAAGGAAGGCTGGGCCATGACCCAAAAGAGGATTTTTGGCAAAATGAGGGTTTTTAGCTCGGGAACTTGAACGTTAAGGCTCGGGAAGGTTTCTATTACCCAGTTTGGTAGAAACCAAGGTTCCGGAGGTTAGAATTACGTCTCGAAACTATTTAATGGAGTAGAATGTGGTGGTTGATTATTATTCATGCGTTGTGACTAGGATTTCTTCAAGGCTCGGGATAGAGGTCTGTGCTCATGATCGCGGTGCTTGGAATGCTTGGGACATAGGTAAGAAAACTGTTGTACCCATAGAGCTTATGTGCAGGGCACAACCCTATATGATTGTGTTGCAGGGCATAACCCTTTGATTGAGTTTATTCATGTTAAGCATTTGCTTTATTATGCTATGTTTGCATATGTGTGAATGATCGGCAGGGCCGAGAACGGCAAGGGGCTGGGAACGACGTCACGCACATGGAGTGTAAGGCCGAGTGCGGCAAGGGGCCGGGAGCAGCGTTTAGCACGCAGAGTGCGAGTTGCCAGGGCGAGATCCTAAGGGATACCTGAGATATCCTTACTGTGTGGACCGCGAACCCAGGGCCTAGTAAAGCGCCTGGGACGCCATGGCTGTATGTGTATAGCCTGTTGATGGCTTGTTTATATGCTAAGTGTTGATATGCATATGTTATCTGCTTGTGAGGGTTTTCTTGCTGGGCTTCGGCTCACGGGTGCTCTATGGTGCAAGTAAGAGCAAGGGGAAAGTCGACCAACCATGAGTACGGAGAGCGTGAAGCGGTGTGTACATGTTTGACCTACCTGGTTGCCACGGCCAGGGGTATTTTTTGGGAGATGATAGTACTAAACCTATATTTTGTCGTTTAGCCGACTTTAGTTATATTTTTGAGTTGTAAATATTTCTAAACAATATTTTGGGATCCCAAATGTTAAATGCTTTATGTTTTTCAGTGAATGGAATTATTTTCAAAATATAAGACTCTGATTATGATTTAATCACACTTTTTCCTTAAAACCTTGATTAGCGAGTTAATTGCACGTTTTAAACTCACTTAGTAACGGCTCTAAGGAAGGAGGGCGTTACAACTTGGTATCAGAGCGAGCCAAGGTTTATGGTTTCTGGAGAATGACCAAACATGTACGCTCACTGTCAGTGACAAGCTCAACTCAGGGTTGGTTGGTAATGATTGACTAATATGCTTGAATATGTGCTTAAATGCCCTGTTTGCCTGCTTATTTTATATAGAGCATGATGAATGAGTTAACATATGCATGATGCAAGTGCATGACCCATTGAGTGTTATATGCTATTTGTATGTTCTGTGGATTGTTGTTTATGGTTGACTGATATGAATTGGGAGGTGGTTTTGGATGTTGTTATCTTGTCTGATGAGCGGCGTCGTTGGTTACAGGCATATTGTTGTGATGCCTCGACAATCATCTAGACTCTACGGCTGTAGGGCCGAGGATGACAATCAGGGTCAGGACTCTTCACCAGCTCCACAGAATTGGCAACAGATGTTTGCCGAAATGGAAGCAAGACTGTAATAAACAGAGGAAGAACTTCGATAGTTGAGACAACAGGCCCCTCCACAGGTCACTGGGTTGCTAGTTCAGCAGGTTGTGGCACCAGTGCCGGTTCAACCTGTTATTGAGAACAGGTGGGAGCCTTTGTATGAGAGATTCAGGAAGAAACATCCTCCCACCTTTGAGGGTGGACCAGACCCACTGCAGGCAGAGCAGTGGATGAATATGGTTTCCTCTATCTTGGATTTCATGAAGGTTGAGGGGAACGAGAGGGTAGCTTGTGCTAGCTACATGTTAAGAGAGGATGCCCGCATCTGGTGGGATGTAGTGCTTCAGACAATAAATGTGGTAGTTATGTCTTGGGAAGAGTTCAGAAACATCTTCAATGAGATGTATTACAGTGTAGCAGTCCGAGCTACAAAGGTTGACGAGTTCATCAACCTAACTCAGAACAAGTTGACAGTTACTGAGTATGCTTTGAAATTTGACCAGTTGTCGAAGTTCATGCTGGATTTGGTGCCGACTGATGCAGCAAGAGGAGACAGATTTCTATGGGGGTTAAATGTTATGATCGCCCGTGATGTGAAGATTACTTTAGATCCAGAGACTACTACCTATGCTCAGGTTGTGGACAAGGCCCTTACAGCTGAGGGGGCCGAGGACCAGATTTGGAGAGAAAGCGCTGTTAGGCACGATGCCAGGAGGACAGTGTCTCGTTTTATTGGATCCAGTCGGGGTAGTGGCTCCAGTGAGGAGAAGAGAAAGGCCCCAGATTCTTTTGTTCCTCCTAGCTCGGATAGGAGGGCGCGGGGTGCTTTTGGTGGCCGACAGGGCTAGGTGACAACTGGAGGATTTTTCCAGTGTGTCCTCGGTGTCGGAAACGTCATCAGGGAGAGTGCAGGATTAGGGCTTACTTTATCTGTGGGAGTGCCAATCATGTGAAGAAGGATTACCCACAAGCCAGGAAAGAGGAGCCGAAGCAAGGCGACAGTCTCGCTCCTGCCAGGGTGTTCACTTTGCCTCAGACTGAGGCGGAGGCTAACCCCTCGGTTGTGCCAGGTTAGATTTCTAGTGATGGATTTTCTTATACTGCATTGATTGATTCAAGAGCTACTCATTCATTTGTGTCTGCTAAAGTGATAGATCTGCTGTATAGACCTAATGTTTTGTATGCTAGGGGTTTTCAGACTTTATTGCCGACTGGGGAACTGGTAGTCTCTAGGAGATGGATTAGAGCATTGCTAGTAGAGATAGATGGTCAGGAGTTTTTTGTTGATCTAATTGAGCTAGTGATGAATGACTTCGATATGACCCTAGGGATGGATTGGTTATCGAAGTATGGGGTGACGATTGACTGCAAGCGCAGGATGGTGACTTTTGAACCAGAAGGGGAGGTACCCTTTGTATTTATGGGGACTGTTAGTGGACCGCGAGTACCTAAGATTTTACCACTGAAGGCTAGAGACCTGATGCATGAAGGTTGCATAGGATTCCTAGCAAATGTTGTGGATACCTCTATGGTTGTGTCGGTTGGACCGGGGGAGACCAGATTGGTGTGTGAGTTTCCAAATTTATTTCCAGCGGATCTGCCAGGGTTACCGCCGCAGTGAGAGATTGATTTTGTTATAGAGTTTGCGCCAGGGGCGGAGCCAGCATCTAGGACACCTTATAGAATGGCTCCGGCAGAGCTGAAAGAGTTGAAGATTTAGTTGTAGGAGTTACTTTATTTGGGGTTCATCAAACTGAGTTTTTCGACATGGGGTGCTCCAGTGTTGTTTGTCAAGAAGAAGGATGGATCTCTTAGGATGTGTATTGACTACAGGGAGCTGAACAAGTTGACCATTAAGAATAAATACCCACTGCCAGGATCGATGATTTGTTTGACCAGCTACAGGGAAGGACAGTGTTTTACAAGAATGATCTCTGGTTAGGTTCCCACCAGTTAAGTATCAAAGAAGAGGACATACCAAAGACCGCTTTTCGCACAAGGTATGGACACTATGAATTCCTGGTTATGTCCTTTGGATTAACTAATGCCCTAGCAACTTTTATGGATATGATGAATATGGTTTTCAAGGACTACTTTGACAAGTTTGTGATTGTGTTCATCGACGACATTTTGGTGTATTCTCAGTCAGAGACAGAGCATGAGCAACATCTGTGGTTAGTATTGCAACAGCTGAGGGAGCATAAGTTATATGCTAAGTTCTGCAAATGCGAGTTCTGGTTACCGCAAGTTTCATTTCTGGGCCATATTGTCAGTAAGGAGGGGATTCTGGTTGATCCAAGTAAGATTGAGGCAGTTACAGATTGGCCTAGACTGAGTAATGTTCCTGAAATGAGGAGTTTTCTGGGATTGGCAGGATATTATAGGCGGTTTGTTGAGGGATTCTCCTGGATAGCTACGCCGTTGACAGAATTGACAAAGAAGAAGACAAAGTACGTTTGGGCAGACCGATGTGAGAACAGTTTTAAAGAGTTAAAGCAATGACTGATCACCGCGCCAGTGTTGAGTCTGCCGACAGATAATGAGAAGTTTGTGGTTTATTGTGATGCTTCCAGTCAGGGTTTGGGGTGTGTGCTGATGCAAGCTGGTAAGGTGATAGCCTATGCATCGAGACAGTTAAAGGAGTATGAGCAGAGATATCCCACACATGATTTGGAGTTGGCGGCGGTGGTATTCACACTTAAGATTTGGAGACATTATCTATATGGTGAGAAGTGTGAGATATACACTGACCATAAGAGTTTGAAGTACTTCCTTACTCAGAAGGATCTGAATATGCGCCAGAGATGGTGGCTAGAGTTGGTTAAGGATTATGATTGTGATATCCTATACCATCCTGGGAAGGTTAATGTAGTGGCTGATGCATTGAGTCGGAAGAGCCCAGGGCAGTAGTTCAGTTTGAGGCAGATATCCAATAAGTTAGTGGAGGAGATGACCAAAGCGGGAATAGAGTTGGTGGTTCGTCAGTTAGCCAACATCACTCTTCAGTCTACGCTCCTTGAGAGAATCAAGGAGGCGCAGGGGAAGGATTCCCAGTTGAGAGGTCACAGAAAGAATGTCTTAGTCGGAGCAGTTAAGGACTCCTCTATCTTGGATATGGGGTTACTAAAGTAAAAGGGTCGGATCTGTGTTCCGATGGATTCTGATATTCGGTGGGAGATTTTAGATGAATCACATACCACTCCCTACTCCTTACATCTAGGTACGAAGAAGATGTACCAAGATTTGAGAGCTTTGTATTGGTGGTCAGGCATGAAAAGGGATGTGGTGGATTATGTGGCCAAGTGCTTAACGTGTCAGCAGGTCAAGGCTGAACATTAGAGGCCAGCAAGGTTACTGCAGTCTCTAGGGATTCCAGAGTGGAAGTGGGAAGATATCACCATGGACTTCGTGGGTCGTTTTCCGAAGACCATGGGACAGCATGACTCGGTTTACGTGATTATGGATAGGTATACCAAGTCTGCCCACTTTTTACCTGTCAGGACGACTTATACTGTGGAGCAGTATGTCGAGTCATATGTGAAGGAAATTGTTTGACTTCATGGGGCTCCAAGGTCGATAGTATCCGACAAGGACCCCACCTTCACCTCCAATTTTTGGGAGAGTCTGCAGAAGGCTATGGGCACGTAGTTACGGTTTAGTACCGCTTATCATCCTCAAACAGATGGACAATCATAGAGGATGATTCAGATATTGGAGGACATGCTACGAGCCTATGTGTTAGATTTTGGGGGATCTTGGAGTAAGTATCTCCCTTTGATAGAGTTCTCATACAACAACAGTTATCAGGCGACTATCGGAGTGGCTCCATATGAGATGCCTTATGGGAGGAAGTGTAGATCACTTATCCATAGGGATGAAACGGGTGAGAGGAGTTATTTGGGTCCTGAAATGGTTCAAAGGACCAATGAGGTGATTGAGAAGATTAGAGCGCGACTGCTCGCCTCCCAGAGTCGCCAGAAGAGTTACTCAGACCTGAAACGCAGGAGCGTGGAATTTCAGGTTGGTGACTAGGTGTTTCTTAGGGTTCCACCTTTGAGGGGAGTGAAATGGTTTGGTGTTTGGGGAGAGCTGAGCCCTAGGTTTGTTGGCCCCTTCGAGATTCTGGAACGGGTTGGAGAGGTAGCTTACAGATTGGCGATGCCTCCATCCTTATCATGGGTTCATGATGTGTTTCACGTATCCATGCTCCAAAAATATGTATCAGATTCGACACATGTGCGGAGTTATGAGAATTTGGAGCTAGACCAGGGTTTGTCTTATGAGGAGAAGCCACTTTAGATTCTTGACCAGAAGGATAAAGTCTTACGGAGCAAGACCATCGCCTTGGTGAAAGTGATGTGGAGGAACAACAAAGTTGAGGGGGCGACGTGGGAACTTGAATCAGAGATGCGGGAGCGGTATCCCGAGTTGTTCAGGTAATTTCGAGGATGAAATTTCTGTAAGGAGGGGATAGTTGTAGTGTCCCAAATTTTCTAATAAGGCTTAGGGCCTTGATTAGTGTGTCTGGAGGGCAATAAGTGATTTATTATTATATGTGAATTTGATGAGTATGTGATTAGAAATGCATGTTTAGGTGACTTAAATATGCATGTGGGCCCCGCATGGTTATTAGGGGCATGTTTGTAATTTTAGCCCGTTGAGGGCATAAATGCAATATATATGATATTTTTGATATATTGGTGATATATTTGTGATGCACAATCCGAGACAGTCCTAGGGAGCATTTTAGTTAGAAAGTCACAACGGAGTCAAATACCCGGCTCGGGAGGAGCCTAAGGGTATTTTGGGAACGTAAAATGTGTTCGGGAATTATGAAGTAGCGGGTAGTAATTTCGTAATGATTGAGATATGTTGGGATTAAATGGGGATTTGTAGGTTCACTCGAGGAGTTAGCAGAATAAGGCAAAGGACGGAATTTCCCTTGAGGTTAGTATAGGAGTTTAATTGGTAGGAGGGGCAAAGTGGTAATTGGCCTTATTATAGATAGACTTTGGCTGAAGTGGGTGTTCCACGTTTTCTTCTCACCTTGACATTTACTTGGGTCTTTTAGAAGCTTTAGAGGAAGCTAGAAACCCAAGGAAGGATTTCAGAGTTTGTGGATGAAAGTGGGAGAAATCAGGCCAGGGATTGAAGCCAAGGGAGCTGGAGGTCGTTCTACTCATTTGAGGTAAGAATTAGAGCTAGGTTGTTGTTGAGTTTCTCTGTTTTGTTTGAGTTTTGGAGGTTGAAATTTAAATAATTGAACTTGGATTGTGGTAGGACTTTTGTTTAGTTTCTTTCAGTTTTTTTGCTGCCCTGAGTTTGGTAGGAGTGGTTTGGGACTGAATTATGGCTTTAGTATAGGTTTGGGTTGTATTGCAGGGGATTTAGAGGTCCAAAAATGGAGGAAAATTTATGGGTTTCGGGGTTGAGCCGTGGCCCTGATCATTAGCGCCGTGGCCCTAGGCTGGCAGATGTGAGGCAATTTTGCCTCTGTTTTGGGGCGCGCCGTGGCGCTTAAGGAAGGCTGGGCCACGACCCAAAAGAGGATTTTTGGCAAAATGAGGGTTTTTAGCTTGGGAACTTGATCGTTAAGGCCCGAGAAGGTTTGTATTACCCAGTTTGGTAGAAACCAAGGTTCCGGAGGTTAGAATTATGTCTCGAAACTATTTAATGGAGTAGAGTGTGGTGGTTGATTATTATTCATGTGTTGTGACTAGGATTTCTTCAAGGCTCGGGATAGAGGACTGTGCTCGTGATCGCGGTGCTTGGAAAGTTTGGGACACATGTAAGAAAACTGCTATACCCGTAGAGCTTGTGTGCAGGGCACGACACTATATGATTGTGTTGCAGGGCATAGCCCTTTGATTGAGTATATTCATGTTAAGTATTTGCTTTATTATGCTATGTATGCATATGTGTGAATGATCGGCAGGGCCAAGAACGGCAAGGGGCCGGGAGTGGCGTCACGCACATGGAGTGCAAGGCCGAGTGCGGCAAGGGGCCTGTAGTAGCGTTTAGCACGCGGAGTGCGAGTTGCCAGGGCGAGACCCTAAAGGATACCTGGGATATCCTTACGGTGTGGACTGCGAACTCAAGGCCTGGTAAAGCGCCTGGGACGTCATGGCTGTATGTGTATAGCCTGTTGATGGCTTGTTTATATGCTAAGTGTTGATATGCATATGTTATCTAATTGTGAGGGTTTTCTTGCTGGGCTTCGGCTCACGGGTGCTCTATGGTGCAGGTAAGGGCAAGGGGAAAGTCGACCAACCATGAGTTCGGAGAGCGTGAAGCGGCGCGTACATGTTTGGCCTGCCTGGTTGCCATGACCAGGGGTATTTTTTGGGAGATGATTGTACTAAACCTAGATTTTGTCGTTTAGCCGACTTTAGTTATATTTTTGAGTTGTAAATATTTATAAACAGTATTTTGGGATCCCAAATGTTAAATTCTTTATGTTTTTCAGTGAATGGAATTATTTTCAAAATATAAGACTCTGATTATGGTTTAATCACACTTTTGCCTTAAAACCTCGATTAGCGAGTTAATTGCATGTTTTAAACTCACTTAGTAACGGCTCTAAGGAAGTAGGGTGTTACAATGGCGTATCAGAGACAAAGAAGCTCAAGAAACTTACTTGAATAAAAGGTTGAAGTGAAGACACGAGCGTTGATTCGAGCGGCTGGACAGATACTCCTCGGATCACCAAAGTTGTCTGAGTTTTCTGGGTTCTTCGCGCTTTGTTTTTCAGTGTTCTTGAGGAAAAGAGGAAGAGTAAATAGTAAAAAGTGAAAATGAGGGATTATTTATATTGATCGAGGCATGGTTAATAAGGTAATGATGGGGGATGAGTTTTCAAAACGTGGGGAAATGTGTTAGCCGTCAAAATGCTTTTTGGGAAACTGCAATGACATGATTGATTACCTTTTTCGAAAAGGCGTTGGCGACTGTGACAGGTCTGACAGGTCACGCGAAGGGTCGGTCATTTAAGTTTACTTTATGCCGGTCGTTGTAAAATAAACTTGGGAGGCAAATGTTTACCCAAAAATGGACTACCTGATGACGTGGCAAGATTGGTCTACACATGGGATACACGTGGCAGTTTTTTTAGTGAGTATGATTTGCTTGACCCTCGACCAGAAGATCATTAGCTTATTAGGCATCATAATTATCGGTGACCAGCCTGATCGCATAGATTCATTTATTTCCTTCAGATATGCAATATTGTAATTTCGTATTAAATCCAATTTCCATTATTATTTAGATACGCCCGTATTAAATGTAATTAAGGCTCATTGCCCCATGTAGAACTCTTTGAGCCTATAAATAAGAAACAAATGGCTCAAAAGAGGAGACTTTTGGACTTTTGACTTTAGAACGCTTGAGCTTAGAGATTCTAAGAGAGAAAAAGAGTGTTGTTATCCACCACAATTGTATTCATATGAGAGCTAGTGAAGCTCGTGAACCCTACTTCATTGATCATTGTTCTTGAAATTTTACATCAATAAGAACACTAAGTGGACATAGGTTATTACCATTTGATTGGGGACGAACCACTATAAATTGTTTGTGTCGTTTATCTTTTCATCTTGATTTCATCTCATTTTCAACTTATTTTCTATCATTTATCTGACTCTGTGTCATTTACCAATTCGAGGGTCAACATTTTCCAATAATTTAATGCAGAAAATTAAATTACAAAAAATTCCTATGCCCCATAATGACTTACATTTTTCATCTAGAAATTTTAAGAACAATTCCTAAACCCAAAACACCATATAATTAACAACCCTTAAGAATAAACTTTAATTATACATACACCCATCCATTGACACATATTACAATAACATAAGAATGCATATTATGCCCACACGGTAATTAATGTATGTAGAGATTAATGACCGCTCTAGTACCAATTGTTAGGAGCGAGTTTCATAATACGCAACGAAATGGTGGTTGGTTGGCCCAGTGTACAATAAAATTTTTTTGTAACAAATTTAAACTACCGTTAAATATGCGGATCCATTAATATACATACATTAATCATAAGCAAGGAAAGAATAGAAAACATACCTCTTGATGCCTATCAAGTGTCATTGCTATCTTTTCGTAATTTGAACGAACTTCCTATCCAAGCTGCTCCCAGGTACTCACACCAAGAAATTCCACAACGTTCTCCACACCTCAAGAAGTGTGTGGGCACTTAGAAAATAAAGGATGGTTAATTTCTTATTCTACTTGATGTACTCAACACATGAGATCAAGAGAATATGCCTGAGATTGGTTCTTTATCTTTTTCAGGTAGAGATAGAAAAGTATCGTTCTTTTCTTATTGAGCGAATAATAATGTCTCTTATTATGTTATGATAAGTCTAACTTAAATAGAAAATATTTAAAGTTAAAAAATAAATCTGTAACCAATTTACAATTTATCTTTTAATTAATTATTTATCTCATTAATGAAAATATAAAAAAACTAACTTTTGAAATTTTCATTAATTAATTAATCAAATAAATAAAATTAAAAAATCTATCCCTAAAAAATTGTGTAGTACACGCCACACACAGTCCATGGACTGTGTGTGTCGTGTACCGCCCTATATTTTAGGGATATTTGATTTTTCCATAATTATTTCATTATTTATTCAAACTACCTTATTAGATAAAATCCAATAACCTGATAATTAATTCAAATTTGAATTAATGATATTTTTAACTAATTATCAAATATAATTAATTATTTGTATAGTATCAATCTTTTAAATTCAAATCTAATTTAAACTTATCAGATTATTATCTCCCACTCAAATAAAGATATTTAATTAATCCTACCAATTAATTAAAACCAATTTAAATTTCGAAATTAAATATTTAATTTATTATAATTTCAAAAATTATAATTAATTAGTTATTTAATATAATTTCGAAAATTACATAATAATTAAATATTAATTAATTTAGTTAATTACAACTAATTTGTTATTAATTAATTAATCACTATTATCACATAATTGCATATTTGGCCCGAATAACAAATTTCTTCTTAAATATGTCTTTCTACCATTTTTCCCTTTATATCAACTCTTGCCTTGAATAGTGTTGATAGAGCCGCTATGAGGACCTATGGACCTATAATTCCAAGCTTCAATAAATTTGAGATTAAAATTTAAACTTTTTAATTAAATAATCTTAATTTATTAATCTCATTATTACTCCAATATAAATATGAGACTGCACTCTTGTAATTATAGGCATTTCATTTATTGGGTATTTTATAATAATAAAGCGTCAATTGATATAATCATTACATGCAAATTAACCCTCTAATAATGGTTCATAATTAATCGAGAATAAAATTACCGTTTTACCCTTTTTAATTATATCTTGTTTCCTTAAGTACCATTGACTTTACTAGTGAAGGTTAATTCATAACTAAATTATGAATTTGAGCTCAATAACCTTTCTATCCCAAAAGTCAACCCTTAGGAGAACCATTATACAATCTGTCATGAGAAGGTATAGATTCCATATCTGTATACAATGTCCCCAGCCATTTACATTAATGAGTTCCCAAAACAAAAGTTTATAGTCTGATCATTCTGACAAACCCCAACGAGTGAATCAAAGAACTCATATAACATAAACATGAGTTCATAGTAACTTCAGGATTAAGACCTATTTGTATATGATAATCAGTTGGTATATTTAATTAATACTTCAAAATGGTATTTAACTAAGTATTAATAAACATATCTGGTCCAGTTCTATATATTCTCTAATATATAAAGTACCTCCACTTAAGTGTCCTACTACACTAGTAATCCGGATCTAGATCACATGTATTCATAATACTAGTGGACCGTACTTGTAGTAATTAATCTAAAGATTCCATAACTTTATTTTACTTTGAACTATTCAAGTTCATTTATCTCAAACACAATCCTCCCGTACCAACACATGGTTGAGATCACATATATGAACTTAGGAATTTTTTTGATATTTACTTAATATTATCACAAAATAATATAGTCCATAAAATATATGCATAAAAAATTCAATTTATTTATTTATTTCTTAAAACAATGTCTACTACATACGCTTTTAGGGCACAATTCCCAACACCGGGTTCCTAGAAACCCTTCCACTACAACGAGGCTCCGTGATGTTTGCTCAGGAACAGTGGTACTTTATTCATTTAAATCGACTTGTGTCGGTTGAACATGAAGAGTGGGAATTTCATCATCAACTCGCGTTGATGACGATGAAACATTGGTTGGAGTCAATTCTTTAACCATCTACTCTAAAACTACTTTGCTGCGAGGTTTGAAGTTTTGGACATAGTCATTTTCCAGAAACGTAGCATTCGTAGAAGTAAACACTTTCTTTTCTGAATGACTATAGAAAATTCCACCTCGAGTACCTTTAGTGAAATGACCCGAATTTGCTAATAGGGCTTAGGACCTTGATTAGTGTGCCTGGAGGGCAATAAATGAATTATTATGTTAATATATGAATTTAAATGAATATATGATTAGAATGCATGTTTAGGTGGAATAAATATGCATGTGGGCCCTGTTTGTTTGTTAGGGGTAAATTGGTAATTTTAGCCCGTTGAGGGCAAAAATGTGATAATTGTATTATATGATTAATACCACGTGTGAGTGGTGATATTGTTGTGATGCACGTGCCGAGACGGTCCTAGGGAGCTAATTAGTTTAAAAGTCACAACGGGATTAAATACCCAGCTCGGGAGGAGCCTAGGGGTATTTTGGGAATTCTATACTTTGAGTATGTGAGTTAATGGTTAATGGTAATTGAGTAACTTGAGTGACCATTGGTGACCATTAAGAGTAACAGATTTTAGATGAGAAAATGGTAGATTTGTAGGAAATGTGAAATGGCAAAAATACCCTTGAGGTTTAGTTAGGAAAGGAATTACTTGGATGGGTAAAATAGTCTTTTGGCAGGGGTTTAGATAACTTCAGCTGGAGGAAAAGATGATTCATGTTTCTATACTTAGGCATAATCTTTTTTGGCTGAAAACTTGAGGAGAAAACTAGAAGGAAAGAAGAAAGAAAAAGAAAGCTGAAATTGGGAGACCTAGGAGGAGAATCTAGTGGTTTGAGGCAATTAAAGTTGATCATAACCAAGATTGTTCCGAGGTAAGAGTTTATCCCCTATTTTGCTTAAGTTTTAAGCTTGATTTCTAGAAAGTAAGTATAGAAATTTAAAGATAGTTATGGCTGGTTTTGTATGGAATTCAACTTGGTAATCAAGAGGAATTGGTATAAAGCTGGGATTGGAGGGAGTTCAAGCTGAGTTATTGGTTGAGGTAAGAGTTTTCAACATCTTTGAATTTTCATATCTGATGTGGTTTAAGAATTGGGAAGCATGGTTTCCATTTTTCAAGCCTTGGTTTAAGTTTTAAAAGCTATGGTTTAAGTTTCTGGAATTTGAAACCAAAGTGTGGATTTTGGGGGTGATTGTGTGTTGGACCTTGTTGTTGGTGTTTTTAGGTTGTTAGGTGGTTCATTTGAGGATTCAAATTGGTTTTAGGGTTTAGGTATGTGTTTGGGTTGAATTGGAGGTGTTTTGACTTGGGGAAAATGCAGGGGAAAACCCAGAATTCTGGGTTCGCGAAGGGGCGCCGCGGCGCTAGGCTGCAGCAGGAGGGCGGACCATTCTGGGCGCTGCGGCCCTCTTTGGTGGGTGTCGCGGCGCTAGGCTATTTTCTGGGCAGGGAAAATTTTCATTTTAGGGCTTTTGCCCAGGGGGCTCGGGGGATGTTTCTGCTACATTGTTTTGGGTAATTGGAGGTCCCGAGAGTACGGGATTGGTTTTGGGAAGTGGTTTTGGATTGGTTAGTATTAAAGGGTGTTTTATATGTGTTGTGACTAGGTTTTCAGAGAGGCTTGGGATAGAGGACCGTGCTCGTGACTCTGGTGCATTGTGAAGCTCGGGATACAGGTAAGAAAACCCTTGTTCCCATAGAGCTTGTATGCAGGGCTGAGCCCAATGTGTTTGAATTGCAGGGAGTAGCCCTTTGATTGAATTGGTTAGTATTCAATATATGTTTGTTATGCTATGAATGCAATTATGTGAATGATCGACAAGAGTCGGGAATGGTGTAGACCGAGGTCGGCAGGGGCCGGGAACGGCGTTAGGCACGTTGAGTGCAAGGCCGAGTACGGCAAGGGGCCGGGAGCAGCGTTGAGAACATGGAGTGCGAGTTGCCATGGCGAGTCCCTAAAGGATACCTAGGATATCGTCACGGTGTGGACCGCGAACCCAGGGCCTGGTAAAGCGCCTGGGACGTCTAGGCCGTATGTGTTTAGCCTATTGAGGGCCAGTTTGTATACTTGGTGTATATTTTGCATATGTTATTTTTTTGCGGGTTTTCTTGCTGGGTTTCGGCTCACAGATGCTTTGTGGTGCAGGTAAGGGAAAGAAGAAAGTCAACCAACCATGAGTTTAGCAGGCATGAAGCGACGTGTACATGTTTGGCCAGCCTGGCTGCCATAGCCAGTGGATTTTGGGAGATGTTTGTAAATAAACCTAGATTTTGTCGTTTAGTCGACTTGTTTTAATTTGTATGTTGTAAATATTTCTAAACTGTATTTTGGGATCCCAAGTGGTAAACTTTTATGATTTTCAATAAAATGGAATTATTTCTAAAGTTTTCCTCTGTTTATGGCTTAATTACACTGTTTGACTTAAAACCTCGATTAGCGAGTTGAAAGCACGTTTTTAAACTCACTTAGTAACGTCTCTAAGGAAGTAGGGCATTACATTTAGGATAGCCAACAAACATGCAAACTTCAGTTTGCGGTTCTAGCTTTCCTTCCTTTTTCCTCAAGACACGGGCAGGACATCCCCAAATTCTATATTGGCGTAAACTAGGTTCACGTCCATTCCAACGTTCTAAAGGTGTTTTGGGGATTGATTTAGACGGCATGACATTGAGTCTGTCATTCACGGTTTCAATTGCATGTCCCCAGAATGAAGTTGGTAGAGTTGAGTAACTAAGCATGCATCTAACCATTTCAAATAAAGTTCTGTTCCGGCGTTCCGCTACACCATTTTGTTGCGGTGTACCTGGGGCAGTAAGTTGTGATAAAATTCAAAGTTTAGTTAAATGATCTTGGAACTTCCTATCCAAATATTCTCTACCCCTATCAGATCGTAAGATCTTTAACGTTTTACCTAATTGGTTCTGAGCCATCGCTAGTAATTCCTGAAACTGTTAAAATTTTTATGATTACTATGCACTAGGTAATGACATGAGTATCTAGTGTAATCGTCAATGAAAGTGATGAAATAATCTAAACCACCCCTGGCTTGTGCATTCAAAGGTCCACAAACATCTGAATGCACAAGTCCAAGTGGTTCTTTGGCCCTATCACCCTCTGCAAAGAATGGACGCTTGGTCAGTTTGCCTTCTTTCACAGACAATAATTCATCTAAGGTGAGTTCCCTCAAAGGCTCATCCTTTGTAAGTCTTTGAATCCTATCATGGCCAATGCGATCTAGTCTCAAGTGTCATAAATACGTCATATTATCATTATCAGTCTTTTGACGTTTATTGGTCCTAGGTTTAGCTACTTTGAATAAATCATTGTTAAGAGCGAGGGGTTTATTAGGTTGCAGAATATAAAGCCTGTTTTCCAAACATGCAATACACAATTGTGATCCATTGAAGGAAATAGATATATTAGAACTTGTGAAAGTCATAACAAATCATTCTAATTGCAACATGGAAACTGAAATTAAATTTCTAGTAAAATCCAGAATAAAAACTACATCATTTAAAGCTAAAAATTTATTTCTGAACTTCAGACGAGCTCTTCCTCTAGCTTGGACCGCAACGAACGCTCCGTTCCCAACTCTAAGCTTTAAGCTGCCTTCATCCACTTCTTCCCATGATTCAAGAAGCTGTAAAGAGTTACAAACATGGTTAGTAGATCCAAAATCAATAATCCAAACAGATTTATCATTCTCTAAAACACATGTTTCTAAGATAATTGAACTATAATCATTACCTTTGTTTTTAGCTGCTAGAAACTTGGGGCAATCCTGTTTCCAACGCCCCTTCTCTTTTCAGTGAAAACACTTACCTTTACCTTTCTTGTTTTTCTTGTTCTTCCCCTTAGGCATCTGTGCATTTGGTTGTGCACTCGTCTTTGCAGCCTTTGCAGGCTTGGGGTTGTTGTTTTGTCCACATTTTCTCTTGTTTCCAGCTTTCGAAGACGAAGCTTGGTTAGCTTCAGCCTTAGCTGGATTAGCAGCAGTAGTAGTAGTTGTCTTCTTTTCTCCTCCCTTACTTGGTCCACCCATGATAGACTCAAAAGTCTGAAGCTCGTTCATGAGCTGCGTCAGACCATAGTTGAGTTTATTCAACACATAGTTGGTTGTGAACGATGGGAAAATTGGAGAGAGACTGTTGAGGATTAAGCCAACTTGAGTTTCCTCATCTATTGTTGCTCCATGCAATTCAACTTCCTGAAAGTAGTTTGTCATTTTGATCAGATGATTGCGGACATGTTGAGAAGGTGCCATCCGAGCATTGACATATTTCTTGGTGGCCTCAAAACGAGTCTGCGCTGACTTGGCACCAAACATGTCTTGGAGCTGATCCATGATTTCGTAGGCCGTCTCGATATTCTCAATCTTTGTCTTAAGAGTGTTGACCATACTAGTAAACATGTAGTACCACGCCTTGTTGTTAGCCGCCTGCCAACGCTCATACTTATCCCTCACAGACTTGGTAGCTCCTTCAACTGGAACTTTCAGGGATTCTTCAAACATGACGAACTTGGAGTTGTCACCAATCAACACAATGTTGATGTTTTGCTTCCATTTAAGGAAGTTCTCTCTAGTGAGTTTCTCCATCGAAAGTTGAGAAAGGATGGGAGTAGACACAGGCATACTTAAAACTACAAATTATCAATAAAATAGAAATCAATCACATTTCCTCAATAAAACTCCTATTCACACAAATTTCAAGAAATAACACAACATATATAAAAAATATGTAAGATATGAGAACAAATACCAAAATTATCATATCTCTATTTCTTTAGGTTTTTAACTAATCTGTGATATCCTTGTCCCGATTGGTGAGAGTAAAAAATACCACTAGTTAAATAAAGTTGTAAACTTATTTAATAATGGACACCATTATTAACAACCTACTATTCGATCAAAATAAGAAAACAAAATCTCTTATTTTATGAGCTAGACCCACGGTTTCGATAATCACAGATTTAGTCCTAGTAGTCACCGTAGAGGTGAGTCTAGTAGAATTTGATCTATAATTATCTATCTTTCAAAATCTAACCTTGTCAAAATAACTAATGAACACCTTTTGTAGGGGGACGAATCAAAGCATCTTGAGGCCCCATTAAGTTATTGATGTTGTTAAATCAATGGTGGAGATTGAATATAATTCTTAAAATAAGCTCATTATAAAATTAAAATTAGTATTTTTATTATTTTTCGAAAATTAATGTTTGGTTCTCCAAAAAATTGTAAGATTAGAATTTTTTAAACCAAAGTCCTATAATTTCCTATTAATTCTAAAGTGTCACATTGAAACAAATTCAATTAATTTAGAATTAATTTATTATTAATCAATATTTAGGTTTAACTAATATACGAAACATATACAATTAAGTCCAACTCAGGTAAATAGGCCTTAACAATGGGGCATGTATGGAGGAGGGATGGGTCCAATATGTTGTTCCCACTACAAATGTAATGCCCTGGCTACCCCAGAATAGTTACGGTGAACGGTGAACCAGATATTTAACTCGCTACCCGAGTCCTTTGGTTAAAAACGTGCTTTCTAAGTGTTATTAACAGGCTAAGGTGGAAAACCAATAAAAAGGAAAGTATATGCTTTATTAAGTATATAAAACTGTTCATGAGCTCATAAAAACATTTACAACTCAAAATGGTCATTACTGTTTCAAATTTACAAACCCGCCAACCTAAGCGGCAAAAGTAGGGTAAACCCCCTAGTTCCTTTGAGAACTCCTTGGCCGTGGTGGTCAAGCGGCCACATATGTACACATCACCACCTAAGCTCTCCACTTAGGGCTGGGTGAGCTTTTCTTTCCCTTTACCTGCACCACATAGCACCCATGAGCCAAAGCCTAGCAAGAAAACACAGTATTGTATATAAACATTATCAAATGATTATCATTATAATCACACAAAGTTTATAGCTCTTAAACAGATGAGTGAATATCACTTGAGGTTCTAGTAAACCATACTGAGTGATTGACAAGAAAATCACTAATTAAAACCGAAGAGTGACTGCTGGGTAAGCCACTAGCCTTAAACAGATGAGAGACTGATGGGTAAGTCTCTAACTTAACAGATGAGTGACTGATGGGTAAGTCACACAAGTGCTTATAGTATTCATCAAACTTGAGGTCGGTCCGACATTAATGCTCTTTGAGTCATCCAATGCAGTTATCGATTAGATCTAATCTTTATTGGCTTGCGTTGAACATGCTAAGGCCGTTCCTGACTTATGAGTTAGCACTGTGTGACCAGTGCCCGGTACCACTGCCGAACTTGACTAATGAGTCACAGCTTCACAGCTGATACTGACACCTTTGCCAAATCTAACTAATGAGCCAGTACAATGCAAAAGTGAGCAAGATTTGCTAAGCATTTAGTAATCAATCCATGTCCACATTTACACAATCAACATGCCTCATGAACAACCATGCATGTCACATTTGGGGTGCAGTTTTCTTACCTTTGGTTCGAGCGAGAATTAATATAAGAACGACCCTTGAGAACGACCTGTCTTTTGTCTCCTTAGCGGTTACCTGGTCATAACCAATTATGGGATTCCATCAATAAAATGAATAACAAAGGTTCCCAAACCAAAACCTAGCCTCCGAGACATCGAATACTACTAAACCGGGTAGTAGGATCGATCCCGAGGCCTAAGGCTAGAATGCCCGAGCCAAAAACTCAATTCTGGCCAAAATGCCACTAAGGGCCACGGCCCGCCCCTCAAATAGAGGCGGCCTCCATCAACACCCCTAAAGAGCCGCGGCCCTCCTTGGCCATGCCGCGGCCCAACCCCCAGTTCAGCCAATACCCTGGTTTTTCCTCCCTTGCGATTTTCCTTGGAACCAACCTTTCAAATCAAGCTCAAACACCACTCAAACATCCAATACAACCCCTAAACTTGATCTATAACACTCCCTCATCAAAACCCAAGTTAAACCCCAACCAAAACTTCCATCAATTCCAACTATCCACAACAAAATCATAAACTAAAACTAACAACCAAAACAGAGCAAACCAAGAAACTAGTGGCTAGAAACTTACCTCAAACTCAGGTTGTGATGCTCTTCAATGGTAGAACACTCTCCCAAACTCCCAAGGTCTACTTCCTAAGCTAGAATCCTCAACAAGTGCTCAAAAATCACAAAGAAGATGAAGGAGGAGGAAGGTACGGGTAAGCTCTTGATCACACTCTGTTTTCCCTCTGTTTCACAGCCAAAGGTAGTTTATATCTATCCTAGGGGTAAAAATACCATTATACCCCTAGGTCAACTAAAGATTTCTAAAGGCTCCCAAGGGAAAAATTGTCCTTTCCAACCTATCTCGTTAATCATAATTAACGCTCTCCAATTTCCGCTATTCTCAATAATCTCAAGCACCAATAATTTATATCTCGTTACCCTTTAACTCCCGGTAACGCTCTAATCATTATAATCACCCCGAGACTCATCCTGAGTCTCGAACTTAAACCTATTATGACTAGACCGCTAATCAATAAATCCAAGATCGTCTCATGTCGAACAGCTCGAACAAACCCACATTATAATGTGGTCCCAACAACATATCACCAACATGCATACAAATATACAATTATACCCTCAGCGGGCCAAATTATCATCACACCCCTGAAATTTAAAATGTGGACCCACATGCATGCATTTAACATCATGTTAAAATATAATTCACATATACATGCATTTTACATATTAATGGCATAATTAAACAAGTATGGCCCTCCCGGCCTACTATTCCCGCCATTAAACCATATCGAAGAATTCGGGGCATTACAACAAAGGCCCCTATACTTCCATACAAGGTCCAAAAGACAGGAATTTAAACATTCGTTTTATTAATTGTTATTAATTGATTAGGCCCACTACAGTCATGCAAAGCAAATGAGCCTTCACAAGTGGAACCACCCATAAGAGAGGAATTTAAACTTTACATTTTCTAATGTGCCCAAATAAAACCAATCATTTTATGAATATTTATTTGGCAAAAAATCCATATATCTAGCAAACATATGGGCCACTATATGCATCTAAGCTCAATTGCAAAAATACTACATATAGTGCAAACAGACATGTTATAATTGGATGGGCCTAATCATGTTACTATATGAGTAATTCTATGAATTTATGCAAAAATACCACAATTTATTTCATTTGCATAAATACCACAATTAAATTTATAGAATTTATCAAAAAATTCAAATTAATTCATTTTTTTAAAAAAAATTAGTCAATTTAAATGAAATTTATCAACAATAAACAATAGTTAATTTAAATTTCATTTGTCAACAATCAACTTGGTTTTAGGTTAATTTTAAAAAAAATATCAATTTAATTTAAATATGATTTATCAACAATTAACCAAAGATAATTTAAATCCCATTTATTAAAAAAATATTTAATTAATTGGTTGAAAAAAATAACATTTTTCAAAATTTAACCAATTTTAAACTTTAAAAACAATATCTTAACTGTTTTTGAAAAATATCTTGTGTTGTTAAAACTATAAGCAAATATTTTAAGCATTTAAAAAAAAACACTAATAGTTACAACAACCATAAAATATCTCAAAATAGTTAAACAAATTCAAATATCGATGAAAATATCTAACTAACAAATTTTAAATTTCTAATAATTTAAATATTAAAAAAATTATAGAATAAACAAATTTTTATATTTTTAAATAAATATTTAATAAAAATAATAAGCATTTTAAAAGAAAATATATTAAATATCTGATATCTTAATTCTAATATTTTAATATATTAAAAGATTTAAAATTAAGTTGTTGGTCTATTTTTAAATTTGAATTTAAATATTTCTTGAAAATATATATTTATTTAAATCTCAACTAACAAAAATATCTTATTTTTTAAAAAACAATTTTAAATGATAAAACAAATCTGATATTTTTAGCTTTGATTATAAATAATTTATTTTCACAATTTTATTTTCTTTGATTAAAAAAAATGGGTGAACAATACCCGTGACGTGTGCAGCTGATGGCAGGGTGTGCGCGTGCGGAGGCTGGGCAGATGCACGCTGGTAGCTGGGTGACGCGCGCAAGAGCATGCGTGGGGAGGGGTGACGCACGCTGGTGCGCGCGCGCGTGGACAGCTAGGCCAAAATATTCCAAAAAAAAAAATCTGTAATTTTTCTAACCAAAACTATTTTCTAATTAATTTTTAACATGTTTTACACAAAATAAACACATATATAAAAATTAATAGCATAGAAAACACAACTAAATAACCTAAAAATTGCTAATAATTATATAAAATCAATATGCTTCATAAAAACATGAAAATCCAAGCAATTATCCGAACACATCAAATAATTTAATTTTTAACATGTTCATGCATGAAATAAAGATTACCAAAGGCTCATAGGCCAGATATTAGGAAAACTTATACATGATCTTTATTTATTTTCATGTAGATCTAATAGTAAACAAATTAATATGAGATAACCTAGATCATGTTTCTAGAATTGAATTCAAAGAGAAATAATGAAAAGAATACTTACATTATACACAGCGGAATGAATGAGTCCTTCCTTTAGTTTCTCTAACCCTTGTGTCATTTCTGTCGCAGATTACCAAGAAACTGAACCGATCTTCAATTTTCTTTACAGCCTTCCAAAGTATCCTTGGAATTGCCTAGACTAGAGTAGACAATTCTCAACACATGAGATAGATACAGAGAGAAGAAGAGAAAAGAACAATGAAGCTTAGAAAATGACTTATGTTTAGAGAGAATCTAAAATCTATCAGAAAACCAGTGTTTGTCATCTGATTTCAACTCTCACTTAACATTCCTTTAATATACTCATTTAGGTCATTTATTTAATTAAAAAATTAATAAAATAATAGTCAATAATCAACCCTAGGTCGAAATTATCATGAGCTTTAGGCCTGTGAAATCTCCCATTTGATTATAAGCCCATTGGACTTAAAATCAAGGCCTGTATTATTTTCAATTGATTTAATTATTTAAATCCTTTATAAAATTAATTATTTATAATTTGAACCTTGATTTAAAATTATTTATTAATTTGGATACCAATTTATCTTAATTAATAAATCTACCCTAATTTCTCTTTTCTTCTCTAAATTACATAACTCTGTGAAACTATCCAAAATTGACATGGTCAACTTTGATAATTCTAATTGATAATTAAATCAATTAATTGATACTATCTAGATGATTTTATCCAAGGTACAGTGGGGACCGTGGGCCTATGAAATCAAGCTCCAATAAGTTATCATAAATCTAACAAATAAATTTACTAACTTATTAATTCCTCGTTACTCCACTAAAGACTCGGAATTGCACTCTTGAATTCATAGAAAGCTCTATAAAAAATATAGATACGCTATTAATTATCCATTGTTACAACCATAATTGTCACTCAATCCTCTATAGACGGTCTACAATGAGATGGGACTAAAATACTGTTTTACCCCTCATTGTATTTTATCCTTTAAATACTTAGTTCCTTGTAAATGATATTTCAGTAAACTAATATTAATTACTGAAATGAGATCTCTATCATTTAACACCTTGAACGAAACTAAATGGAAACCATCATTTCATTTCTTCATCAAAAGCTATAGATGTTCATATCTATGATTAACACTCCCACTCAATTATACTACAGAGTTCCCAAGATGTAAGTATGGGCTAGTCCGTAGGGTAAGCTGGTAACGAACAAGTCAAATAACTCAAATAAGAAAATCAGTTAGAATACTAATTACTCAAAATTGAGATTGAATTGACCTATGGTCAACTATATGATATGACTAGAATAGATAATAATAGTATGTTTACTTATCCTATCAACTGCCAATATCGGTCTTGTCCGATGTAACAAATACATCCAATCTTATCTACTTTGCTAATGTTCTGGAAAGAACATAACACTACAATGTGTAAGTAGTTCATATTGTAGATTGGCAAATCAGTGTAAATCCTGTGCACTTACTAATCTTAGGACTAACTTATTTTGAACATATAATCATATTTATATTCCATTGTGACTACGTCACTATAAATACGATTAGCTATATGCTCAGGATTTAATAGAAATTTATATTAAAAAAATAATCGTGAAAATAAAACATGTGAGCTTAGTGATTGACTAAGTCAAAAAATGATTTCTATTATTTTATTGATAATAAATAAGATTACAAAGAAATTGGGTTCTAATTAGGGCATAAAACCCCAACAATGGGAAGGTTAGGGAGATTGGAAATGTCAGAATATGGTAGAGTGACAGTTGTTGATGCCTACTCATGGCATAAGATGGGGTAAGATGGTGTTCGTGTTGTGTCGTCATCTGAGCCTCTAATCCCCACTGCCATGAAAAGTTATGAGTTTGGTATATCCAGACAAGAGGTGGACTCTACTGAGGATGGAGTGATAAGTCAACCTCAATATATCATTCCTAAGAATTTGTGCTCCATACTCAAGAAGGGTGACTGAGAAAGGATACGGTTTTCTTATCAAATTCCAAGGTCTGTTGAATTGATGATACCCAAATCGTAAGAGAGGGCTGACTAGAATATGGGAGAATGGATTTGTTTTTATGAGATACCCTTTATGAATGGAATCAGGCGCCCAATCCCAAATTTGGCATGGGAAGTGCTAGACTACTATGAGATTGTTCTGAGTCAACTCATGCCAAATTCATGGAGGTTGCTTATGGGGCTACAGTGTTTATCAGCGCTACATAATTTGGAAATTGTGTTTAATGTAGTTCATCTTTCATACTTCCTAAGGGAACATGACAGGGAGAAAGGTCACTATCAATTTAATATTCATAATGGTTGGGATCATTTGATTATTGAATTTACATCCAACATTCTTGGAAGATGGAAAAAGTGTTACTTCTTTGCTAGAAGAAATTTTATCTTTCGTCAGAAGGGTCCACGTGACATTTCTCTACATTGGAGAGTGATTGGTATGTTATTTGAATGTTTTGTGTGTTCCAATTAATGTTAAGACTTATCTTTTTTTTTTTTGCAGTCTGAGAGAGCAACACCATTGGAGTTTTGTATTTTGGCTGAAGAGAGGACCGCTGCCATCCTTGAGATGAATGACGAAGAGCGAAGCTTGAGCTACATCCTTGAGGAATGCAAGTTGTGAGTTAGTGTGCTTTGGAAGCATATAGATCGTGATCCTCAAGGTATTATTCCTTCTTCAAAAAATTATTTTCCAATCTTGACGCTTATTCGATCTCTTGAACGGTTGGGCTCCAAATTATCTTTCATTCCACACTTAACTGAAGAAGCACAGACACTTGCAAACAAGATGATTATGGAGAGAAATTTTAAGGTTCCATCCTCTACTGATGCTAAGGTGAAGTTCCTTGAGTGTATGAAGTCTAGAAAGAGTGCTGACAAAGAGAAATGTCCACTAGGCCCAAAGAGTCGAATCATCTGAATCTTTCTAAGAGGAAGCATCCTGAACTCACACCGACTGAAAGGGGATCGATTGCTTTTTCATTTCCAAAAGATGAGTTTATTTATTTTGACCCCGCATCAATTTCTAGTGAAGTAGACAACATTTTGTTCCCAACAGTCGAGACACGTCTAAGTGAGCCAGGGACAACCAAAGCTACAGACTACACTGTCTATAAGGCATTCTAGGTCAGTTCTTGTGTTGATAAATATTTACTTGGATATTTTTGTAATGTCTAACTATTTTATATTGTGTTGGCTCTTCAAGGGGAATTATATCTTCGGAAGAATGAGTTAGCAATGTCTCGTAAGAATCCCCAGTTTTCAGATACAAACACTTCCATTCGCCAAGACTTGGAGAAGTGCAAGTTGGACCACGCTTCCAGTCTGGAGAAGTTGGTTGTTGAACTTGACGTTATGAAGGTTAATCTCAATGCGAAGCGAATAAGGAGTCAAGAGTACTATGACCAGCTGGGTTCCATAGCAGAGTCAACCGTCTTGAAGACTAGGGGGAGATAATGCTCGAGTACAAGGAAGGCAAGCACACTAATTGGGATGTCGATAGTGATATTGAAGTTTATGAGAAAATCAAGGATATTGAAGCTGATGAGGTTAAATAGGTTGCACGTGCGCAAGGAGTGCTTCTACCACTTCTTGAGTCATCTGCAGTTGTCGATCATTAAGGGGAATCAATCAACCCTAGAAATGAGCTTCATCAGGCTCCCTAGACTTTGTTGTGGAATGGACTTTATATTTTGTAGACCTGAAGATGTGTTTGTATTTTGAGTTGAAATGTGTTGTATTTTGGCTTGAGAAATATTGTATTTTGGCTCAAGCATAGGTTGGATATGCCCTAACAAGACTTTATTACTAAGAACACTTAATGGACTTTATTGACTTTACGTAGGTTGGAAGAACTTTATTTATTTATGATTCGATAGTACAATTATGTCATCTAAAACATTAATGTCAACTCATTTTCTTTTGAACTTAGAATTGATGCACATATCTAATAATTATTGTTGAAACTATGACGCTAGAGTGGATGTGATTTTGAATCACCATTATGAACTTAATACAAAAGTGTTAAAAAAGAATTGTCGACAAAAGCAAGCTAGATTTTATTCTTAAGTGGTTAGATGCAGTGGGATTTGCTTGAATGATTCAAGTACATAATCTTTGTTATGTTGTGTTTTGTGAGTAATATAGGGACATGTTATTCGCCTTGCATAACCTATGAGGATTGATGCTTGTAATTGAGTGCCTAAATCTGAATTGACATAGGAATATGTTTAATTAGTTGTTACTATAACATTTGGAAAAATCCTACAAACAAATTGTGAATTCTTGTTAACTCTAAAATATTTTGCTAAAAATAATACGCAGCTTATTGTCCAATATATTGACATATGGGGATTTAATGATTCAAATCCACTATTTCATAGAGAACTTTTTATCGTTGTTTTCTTGTTTGTGGCTACTTTTGAGCAGTTTCAAATTTTGTATACTTTAGTTTGAGTTTACACAATCAATCCAATTAATTTTTTTTTATTCTAAATTGTTAGTAATTGGTTTTACATTGATTTCCACTTTGTAATCCCTATGGAGACTATTTACTTATGATTGTTAATTATGTGATTACGTGCACTTGCATATTAATTTTCACAATAAGTTTTTTGTCATTGTTGTCAGGGATTGAAAATAGAATTTTGTGTAGTTGTCAATTGCTTTAAAATTTACATTTATAATTTTTTTTTATCTTTTTTGCATGTTCTTGTGTCCTGCTAGAATTATCTCAGTATATGAACGAGTTACAGGACCTTGAACTACATCTTATTGACCCTGGGGTTGAATGCACATTTGGAAGAAGAAGTAAAAGAGAGCAACGAGCTCAAGTTGATTTTGAAATGGATGAGGAAGCCGAAGAAGGTGCTAATAAGGCCACTAGTGCTATTATTATAACAAATGATAGAGAAAGGGCCATAAGAGAGTATGCTGCCACTTTGTTCAATGAGCTTAATCTGGGCATTGTTTGGCCATAAATTCAAGCACCTTAAGTTGAGTTGATGCTCGTAATATTCCAAATGTTATAAATAGTGGGTCAATTTAGTGGGTTGACCACGAAAGGTCCTCATCTCCATCTTCACTCATATTTGGAGACGAGTGATTTCTTCAAGCTAAAGGTGTTACTGAGGAGGCCTTGAGATTGAAATTGTTCCGTTTCTCCTTGAGGGACTAAAAACTCTCTGAAAATAAAGTTATTTAGCTCTTTTTTTGCATTCAATTAGTTTTGTTCTCAAAATTTTTTAGTTTATTTTAGTGACTTTTAATTAGTTTTAATTTAATTTTGAATAAATATTTATTTTTATATTATTTTTAATTAGTTTTTAGATTACTTTATTTAGTTTCCCATTAAGTAATTAATTTACCTCAATGATGTGTAATTTTGAGGATAGCTAAATTGATTTCAAATTCTAATTTTTGGTGTGGGGATTTCAGGAATGTTGCAACATTTTCTATAGCAAAATACACAAGAAAGACTTTAAAAAAGATGAAGTGAACACCATATAAGTCACTTAATGAGCTACAATCTAAGGGTGACATGGGGAGGTTCACAAGGACTAATTTGGGTTGGTTTTAAGTGATCTAAATGATGGGATTGGGCTTTGCACTTTATAGCAAAAGAAATTGGGGAAAAATATGGCAGTATCCCTAATTTGTGGTGCCCTGGTATTATAAAAATTAGAACCCAGCCACCACTTAAAGGGGGACATGCTATTGTAGAGAGAATAACACCAAATAAAATGAAGAAAAAGAAGAGGAAGAAAATCCAAGCTTGAGGAGGAGAATCCAAGGAAGAAGAAGAAGAGGAATCAAGTCTACAAGTGGACTTCATTGTTTGACTTGATTTTTTTTCCCTCTTCTTTCTTGTATTTTATCCTTAATTTTGATTATCATGGGTTTAATGGCTGAGATGATTATAATGATGGTTTTAATTTTACTTTGAACATGAGCTAAGTTATTTTAGTTACTGCTAATGAACCCTAATATGTAGTTGTGGGTAATTATGGAAAGAATGGTATTACAAATCTAGACATCGATTATCCAAATGGTTATCTTGCTTATACTTAATTTTGTTTGGCCATCAAATGTGAGTGATTGATTCGGTATTAATTCTAGAAATATTGATATCATTGGACATATGATTTGGATAATACATGCTTTAATCTCTTTACAGTTTGAATTGTGATGTTATAGGAATATATATTCACTTTCCATGACAAAAAAAGGAGTTGAGCTTAATTGGATATTCTTACAAATAATTATGCTTAGGAATATGTTAATTAATTTGGAGAATCAATTCATAAAAACTTTGAAAAAAGGCTTATGAGCTAAGTGAATTCCTAGTTGACAAAGTCAGTTTTACTATAGCATTTCTCTGTAGCATTTTCCCAGAGTTGCATTTTAAGGGGATTTATTAACTCTAACTTATCACTATTATTTTATTCATCACTTGTTTGCTTCCTTGACTTAATTTTGTTGTCTATGTTATTTTTTTCTGCTTATTTCTCAAAGTTAGTTAATCAACTCCCTTTATTTCTTTTCCTTCCGAGTTGTTAAGTGTTGATTTTACACAATTTGTTGCTAATACAATCCATGTGGAGACGATACTCATACTTATCACTTTATTACTTGTTTGACAATTGTTTACACTTGCACACACAAATTAATTTTGCAACAAGTTTTGGCGCCATTGCCGGGGATTGATTTTAGTGAATTTTTTTTTTTTTGTAAAACACAATTTGCTAACGAACAAAGCTTTGGGAAACTAAAATTTTCTTTTCATTTCATTTCTTTTTTTTTTTTGTTCGTTTGCTTGTTTGTTTTAGAAAAGAAAAAATATTTGAGGTATATCTGCTTTTGTTTGGTGATTTTCCACATTCCAATAATAGGATATATGATTAATATTGTGTATAACTTGTTGAAAAATGTGAATATTGTTTGAGATTGTGACTAATTCTTGTGTTTATTTCATTTTAATTATGATATGTCCATATTTGAGGACAAATGCCTTGATCAATGAATTGTGTGTGATTTTGGTGAAAGTTTGTGTAAATATATGATTTTGCAATCTCATAAGTCCTAGAATTTGTTTGATTCTCTCTTGAGGCGAAATCCTAGACTATACTTGACCAAAGACATGATTTAGGTCATCTTTGGACTATTTGAGGCTTTCAGGCCTACATTGATACATTTTATATCCCTAGTTACCCCCATTGAGCCTAAATTATTGTTTTATTTGTTAGTCACATATTAGCCTAGCTTTTAAAATAATTTTCCTACTTTGTCACCTTCACCTTCAAATATAAGCACTTTGATCTTTATGGGACATATGTTGAGTGGTTCCATTTAGGGGAGAATGTGAGGAGTTTGGAAAATTTGTTATGTATTTTGCCAAAAAAAATAAAAAATAAAAGAAGGGACAACTTGGTGAAAGATTGCATTTTCTACTTTTTCTTGTTTTCAATATTGAGAACAATGTTGATTTTAAGTTTGGAGGTGAGGTATATTTTCACCATTGAGTCACTTTTCATTATATATATATATATATTCATTTTTAAAAAAATTAAAAAATAAGTTTAAAAAAAAAGATGAAAAAAAAGTGTTACACTCATGTATTCCACTGCAAAAGTATAAGTTTGGGGGTGTAGCATCTCTTTAGAATTTTTGTTTTAATAAAAGTGTATGGCAAGAGAAGTGATCTTGATTTTTGGGTATTTTTGAGGGGTGTTGTAAGTTCTTTGATGTTCCTAGGAAGATTAAAGTGCTTAGGGTGATTTGTGCCAAAAATTTGTATCATTTATCCTACATTCACTCAAGCCTAACTTACAAGCTTAAAAAGTCCTATTGATCATTGGTTATGTGTTTGTCTACATTAGTGGATAGAGAGATGAAAAACAAACCTATGAGACTTTGTCATTCTAGAGATTTTTTGATTAATTGATATTTGCATAAATTGATTTAAATTGCACGCAATAATTTGAGAAAAGACATCACACACACATACATGGAGTGATCAAAATTGGAATGAGGCACACTCTTGAATTTTTTACAATATTTGGATAATCTTGTATTTTTATTTAAGATATGATCATACAACAATCTTTGAGGAAAATTATGGAAATCACCAACATTAGTCACTTATTGTCTCTTGTTTAATTTAATTTAATTTCTTTTCTTTTGCTTGAGGAAAATCAAAATCTTAAGTTTGGGGGTGTAATAACTCTATGAAAATAGAGTTATTTAGCTCTTTTTGTGCATTGAATTAGTTTTGTTAACAAGCATTTTTAGTTTATTTTAGCGACTTTTAATATTTTATATTAGTTTTAATTAATTTTTAGATTACTTTATTTAATTTCTCATTAAGTAATTAATTTACTTCAATTATGTGTAATTTTGAAGATAGCTAAATTGATTTCAAATGCTAATTTTTGGTGTAGGGATTTCACGAATGTTACAACATTTTCTATAGAAAAATACACAACAAAGACTTTGACAAAGATGAAGTGAACACCATATAAGTCACTTAATGAGCTACAATGTAAAGGTGACATGGAGAGGTACACAAGGACTAATTTGGACTGGTTTTAAGTGGTCCAAATGAGGGGATTGGGCCTTGCATTTGAGAGCAAAAGAAATCTGGCACAAATATGGTAGTTTTCCTAATTTGTGGTGCCCTAGTTTTATAAAAAAGAGAACCCAACCACCATTTGAAGGGGGATCTACCATTGTAGAGAGAAGGGCACAAAAAAATGAAGAAAAAGAATAGGAAGAAAATCCAAGCTTGAGGAGGAGAATCCAAGGATGAAGAAGAAGAGGACTCAAGTCTACAAGTGGACTTCATTATTTGACTTAATTTCTTTCCCCTTTTCTCTCTTGTATTTAGAACCTTCATTTTGATTATCATAGGTTTAATGGCTGAGATGATTATTGTAACAACCCTCAAAATATACAAGACAAAAACATGCAAAATTCTGAACTTTTACTTTAATTCATTCTACAAAAAATCCATATAAAAAAACTTTTAAAAAGATTGTGTGCGCACACTTTTAGTTTTAGCAAATAGAATTACAACTATTCTTTTACAGAGTTAAAGCAAAATAAATGTCATAAAAGAGATAACAAGCTCCCTAAGTTTTTTTTTCTTTTCAAAATGGTGTTCATGAAAACCTCCCCAGGTCAGGCCACATGTACATATCCACAAGTAGACTCCGGCGCTCACTGCTCCACTTTGCTTTTGCACTTACCTACAACATGAAACAACTAGGTAAGCAAAAATGCTTAGTAAGAATAGTCTTGCACACAAATATACTAAACCTAGTAACGGGTTGCCCTAAGGTAGCTACCGCTACCTGTCATAGGGTAGTGGATAAATTCAAACCCTATCATACAATTCTCAATAATAGTCCAAACAGAAAATCAAGTGCATTGGTTGTGCCCAACAACCAATGTTCATACATATCAAAACCACCTACATTCAGAAAATCAAAGACATTCAAGACATATAAGCATATTCGAAATAAATACTCTGGTTGTTCTAACAACCAAGTTCACACATAGCACGATAACCAACATTTAGAAAATTTCCAGAACATACAATATATCACTAATATCATAATATCCTACACTCAGAAGATTCTCAGAATATTCAAATATATTTAACACACATCATGACTAAGCAATTAAATTATCAAGAAGGGATCTGGGCCACAACCCGGTTCCAGCATTAGCATTTATGTCCTGGCTCCAACCTGGACTAATTGTCTTGGCTTCAACCCGGACTATATACTCACTATTGTTAGGCTTCAACCGAGACAATATTACCATTGTCCTGGCTCCAACCCGGACTATATTACCATTGTCCTGGCTCCAACCCAAACTATTTTACATTAGGGTTCTGGCCCTAACCTGAACCCACTTACAATTTAGCCGCAGAATGTCAAAGCATTGCAAGAGTAGGCATTAAGCATACCCTGGTCTTAATGACCCAAACAAAACTAGTGTAATCTACTACTACAAGCACACACTAGTATATTCATGTTGTAGCCAAGAAAGAGAAAGGCTAACTTACTTGGAGTCCTTAGTTCCCAGCTGGATCTTTTAACTCCGCTATCCACTTTTTCCCTTCGCAGTTACTGTAATTAATACAGTGTACTCGAATTAAACTATGCCACACTCGTATAGCTAATATTCTATGATAGCTGCATTCAATAAAATTCTCTTAGAGACTATATATTAAAAATTCCTCTTATACACTTTACAGTGTATAAGAACAGATTCCGCTTTAATCAATTTACGGCTTTCTGAGAAAATAGTCCTTACCGCAACATGCTCTCCGCGCTGTGCATTTTAATATTCTATCTCTAGATGACTCTCTCAATCGTATTACACGTATTTTGTTTACTTATAAAAGGATTTTTAAACATCTCTTAATCTTAGAAAACTACCCACTTTTTACTCAAGTACGGAGTTTACCATGTTCGATTATTTACCCAAAAATACCCAGTTTTAAATTTTTACAATTTATTATCCATTAACAATAATACTTTTCAATTTACAGTTTTATAAAACCTAACTCCCATTTTTACCATCTTTAATCCATAATCTAGGATCTCTATTACGTCATTTTTGAAAAGAAAGGGCAATTGGACCCCGTGTTTAGAAAATGGTAAAAGTGAATTCTCAATAACCTTAAGCTAATTTGGGATTGGTTAGATATCCAAAAATTTAGCTATTTTTTAAAACAACTTCATTTCCAATTTCGAACCTAACTTTTTCACTATTCATTTCAACGTGATAAAAATCCCTCTTTTAAGCTCATATTCTATGTTAGGTTCTCTAACCACAACCCTTTAAAATCCCTTTCACGTATTATGCATCCTAATGATGGGAACTAGGAAAGACCTCACGTCAATATTCAATTTAGGTTAGGAGAACTAACCTCCCAAAACTAGTTTTTTGTTAAGGTTCGTAATTACTAATTTTCCCTGTTTTTAGGTAACTTATAAAAATTACTACTCTTAAACCGTGACATATTTTAATATAAACTTTTACCAAGAGCTTGATACATATCTTCAAAATTTTCCCACAAAGTTTCATAATTTTTGGATTGCAAAACCCATTAAATCATTTAAAGAAATCTGGGCAGTGCCTGCAGCCGATGAGTTTTTCTCAGATTTTTAGGGTTCTTTGAAAAATTATTTCTCTTACACCACAGCCCATTTTTTTCTAAAATTTTTCCAGGATATTTAATTATATCTATTTTTATTTCTCTCAAAAGTTTATAATTTTTAAGAAAGGTGAATCCATTAAAAAATGTAAGACAATCGGGGCAAAGTTTGCTGCCCAGAAATTTCGTTTTCAGATTATTATGGCAAACTTTGAAAAACCATTACTCTTTAAGAATTTTGCTTTTTCCTCTAAAATTTTTCTGTGATCCTTATACATATTAAAACTAACATTTTACAAAATTCCATGGATTTTGGCTCAGTAAAATGTGTTCAATATTCAAAATAATCTGGGCAATGCATGTTGCTTAGAAATTTTCCAGATTGCATCAAGATGCCAAAAAGTTCATAACTTAGGTTTGAAAACACCTTTTTTCGATTTTTCAAAGCCTAAACTCAAGTACTCATCTAGAAATATGCAATTTATAAAAATTATTTCTACAAACAGAGGTAGTAGGGTACGATCTGACTGGTTGGAAGTCAGACCAGCAAAAATAAACACAATTAGCAAAACCCTAGCCACATGCATGCATGCAAATCTTCAAATAAACCAATCTAACCCTCAAGCATAAAATAAACTCTAAAAACCAATAAAATAGTCTATACAATCAGATCTACTAATATAAACCAAAAATACTCAAGAACCAACCAAAATGCAGATTTTTAAAAGAGTGTTAGGGTAGAAGATGGAGGGGAGTGGAAAAACTTAAAACTCTAGAACCCTTACCTTTGTCTTCACTAGATCACCAAAAAGCTTCAAACTTTGGGATTCTCCTAGAACCACCTCTCTTGAACCCTAGAATACAAGATCCATGCCATGCTTGGCTATTAGAATCTCATGCATGCATAGTAAAACCCTTAAGATTTCGGGTTTGAAAGAAAAAGAGAAGGAAAAAGAGTGTACTAGGGTTCGAAACTTACATTAGCCTAGATATCTCTTGAGTTTTCTTCCTTCTTCAATGGGGAGAGAGTGCTCTTGCTCTTGGATAGAAAATTTCAGCCATGGAGGGTAAAGAGAGATCAAGCTTCGGTTTTGGGGAGAGAAATGGAAAGAGTTCTTTTTTGTTTTCTTGAGTAAAAAGAAGGAAATTAAAAAAATAATGATTGGATGTGTAAGAGGGAATGATTGGAGGTTTAGCCAATGTGTGAGATAGCCTCCTACTCTTCCTAGGATAGGTGTCATAGATACTGGAGTACACTAGGACATATCCTAGCTGCCCATCACACCCTCTCTCTATCTTTCGAAATGACTAAAATGCCCTTGCCCCTTTTAACTCACGTCTAATGCACTCAAGGGCCCTTTGGTAAAAATTTAACCAAACTTTTACCCTATAGTTTTTAAATATCTCCACGCTAAAATAAAATAAATGTGACCAAAAATAAATTTTGTCACAGAACAAATAATTTTGGTAATTTACTCAAATTGACCAAAATGCCCTAAGAGGCTCGGGCAAGATTTTCCATTCTTAAGTCTAGTAGATTGGAATTAAATCCTCAATAATTTTTTCTTAAATTTAGTGGCTTGACTATATAGTCCTAGTTGCCAAATATTTTTATGTCATAGTATTCCTTATTTTACCTAATCCGAGATTTTTCCATTATTAAGGTTTGCCCCTTAGTCCAAGACCAATTTTCTTTTCATAGGCCTAAACCCTTTATCAAATTACCTCAACGACTATAAAATTCACTAAATGACATACTTTCACGTAATATTATTTATTGAAATAATATTCCACAAAATTCTTCACCAGCTCCAACCAGCTACTAAAGGTGTTCAAAATACGGGATGTTACAATACCTACAATTTATAGAAGTTTCGTCCCCGAAACTCAAAATAGATGGAGTACCACTCCCGCATATTAGCTTTCGTCTCCTAGGTCACCTCTTCAATGTCATGGTTACACCACTGCACCTTTACCAAAGGTATAGTTTTGTTCCTTAACACCTTGTCTTTCCGATCCAAAATCGCGACCAGTTTTTCCTCATAGCTTAGTTGAGGATCTATGCTAAGTTCATCGTAACATAGCACATGAGTGGGGTCTTTCACGTACTTCCTTAATGTTGACACATGGAAAACATCGTGAACTCTAGAGAATGTGGGTAGAAGGGTTATTCGATAAGCCGCCTTTCCAATGCGTTCTAGAACCTCAAACGGTCCTAAGTACCTAGGGCTTAACTTGCCCTTTTTCCCGAACCTCATAATTCCTCTCAGTGGAGCTATCTTTAACAGTACCTTGTCCCCAAATTCAAATTCTAATGGTCTCCGACGACGATCAGCATATTTGCATTGTCGATCTATAGAGGTCTGCAACCTTTGGCGGATTGACCTAATGTCTTCCGTAGCTTGGTCTACCTCTTCTGATCCCAAGAATTTCCTCTCACCAGTCTCATGCCAGTAGATTGGAGATCAACACTTTCTTCTGTATAGTGCCTCATACAGAGACATTTTTATCGATTCATGGTAACTATTGTTGTAGGTGAACTCAATTAATGGAAGTTTTACTCTCAACGAACCTTGAAAATCCAACACGCAAGCTCTTAACATATCTTCCAAGGTCTAAATTGTTTGTTCGCTCTGGCCATCCGTCTGTGGATGGAAGGCAGTACTAAACTTGAGTTTAGTTCCCAATCCCATTTGCATTCTCCTCCAAAACGTGGAGGTAAATCCTCCATCATAATCAAGCACTATAGAGATGGGAACCCCATGTAATCGCACTATCTCAACAATGTACAAGTCTGTCAACTTATCTGCACTGTCTGTTGTCTTAATGGGTAAGAAATGAGTGGAGTTTGTCAATCTATCCACGATAACTCAGATAGCATCGTGCCCCTTCGAAGTGTGTGGTAACCCGATAAACCATTTCCCATTTCCACTCAGGGATCTCTAGCGGCTGCAATAACCTTGCAGGTCACTGATGCTCTGCCTTGGTTTTTTTTGACACGTCAAACAATGTGCCACATACTCCGCTACATGTCTCTTCATTCCTACCTACCAATTGGTGGTTCCCGCATGCATATCATAAGAAGTATTGCGAGCCTCATAAAATATTTGCCTCTTGATCTCCTCATCATCGGGCATGCATATTCTGCCCTTGAAACCCAACATTCCATCCTCCGAGATGTGAAACCCTAGTCGTGTGTCTTTCATAGTTTCATGCACCACTCGTTCGATCCACAGATCTGCGAGCTGTCCCCCTTGGATCACTTCCATGATCTTGGGTTGCACAGATAACTTTGCTAATCTTCCCACTATTATCTCCAAATCCAATTTGGATATATCGGTTTGTAGTTCTTGGGGTATTTCTTTCACTGAAATTACACAAGCCATTGGTTGCTGACTCAGCGCGTTAGCTACTTTATTAGCTTTGCCTGGGTGGTACAATATATCGCAATCGTAATCATTGAACAATTCTAACGACCTCCATTGTCTCATGTTCAACTCTTTCTGGGTGAAGAAATATATCAGACTCTTGTGATTAGTGTATATGTCGCAGTGGATCCCATAGAGATAGTGTCTCTAGATCTTCAATGCGAACACTACCGCTGCTAACTCCAAGTTGTGAGTTGGATAGTATTTCTCAAAAAAATTCAGTTGTTGGGAGGCATATGCGATCACCTTCCCTTGTTGCGTCAATATTGGTCCGAGTCCCTGACCTGATGCATCACTGTAAATGGCATAATCCTCTGCACCTTTTGGGATAGTGAGTACTTGAGCAGTTGTTAATCTGATTTTTAACTCTTAAAAACTCTGTTCGCACTTGTCTGTCCACTCAAACTTGATGTTCTTCCGGGCAGTGCGATCATAGGGGTAGCTATTTTGGAAAAACCCCCCACAAAACGCCTATAATACCCTGCCAGACCCAAGAATTTGCGGACCTCTTGTGTGTTCTTTGGGGCTTTCCATTGTTTCACCGCCTCGATTTTGGCCGAATTGACTGTAATCCCATCTCCTGACACCACGTGTCCTAGAAAACTCACTTGAGTCAACCAAAATTCGCACTTGGAGAACTTGGAGTACAACTTTTTCTCACGCAATCGCTATAAGATTAGTTCCAGATGTTGAGTGTGTTCTTCTTGGTTTCATGAGTATACGAGTATATCGTCTATAAACACGATTATGAATTTGTCTAGATACTCACCTAGTACCCTATGCATAAGATCCATGAATGACACAGGTGCATTGGTGAGTCCAAAAGACATCACCACGAACTCATAGTGGCCATACCGAGTTCAGAATGCGGTCTTGGGAATATCCGACTCCTTGACCTTCTACTGGTGTTACCCGGATCTCAAGTCGATCTGTGAGAATACCGATGCTCCCTATAGTTGATCGAATAGATCATCAATTTTGGGCAACGGGTATCGATTCTTGATCGTCACTTTGTTGAGTTCGCGGTAGTTTACACACATTCTCATGGAGTCTTCTTTCTTTTTCACGAATAGTATCGGGGCTCCCAAAACAGAATGACTTGGTCGTATAAATCTTTGATCTAGGTATTCTTGTAATTGCGCTTGCTGTTCTTTAAGCTTTGCCAATGCCATTTGGTATGGTGCCTTTGAAATAGGTGCGGTTCCTGGAATCAACTCAATCTCGAACTTGACTTCTTGGTTCGGGGATATCCCTGGAAGATCCTCAGGAAACACTTTCGGAAATTTTCACACCACTGCTACCTCAGTTGGTTGTAGCTTAGACTCCTTATCCTTGTCTATTACATTCGCCTGGTAGTTGATACATCTATCATCCAATAATTTCCTAGCCTTCATTGTGGAGATTATAGCGAAATACTTCTCGTGGGTTGTGCCTTGGAACACGAATGGTTCTTCCCCAGGTGGGTTAAAAGTCACCTTTCTTTGTTTGCAATTTACCACCACCCCGTATTTAGTTAGCCAATCCATACCAAAAATAACATCGTACTCATGTAAATCTAAAACTAGCAAATCCATGGTCAACTCCCAACCTTCTACCCAGACTGGTATGGCTCTAACCCAAGACCATACCATCATATCCTCCCCCAAAGGTAAATATACACCACATACATTTTCCATACGCTCAGGCTTCCTATCTTTCTTATCAACATAAGATGCAACAATAAAAGATTGGGATGCACCAGTGTCCATCAATGCATATGATGAGTTAATAGCCACAGGAAGCTGACCTGACACCATTTCGAAAGTCCCAACTCCTTTATCACCCTGGGTTAGTGCATAGATTATTGGCGTAGTTCCTACTGGATTTGGTTGGTCGTTTCCTCCCTTCTGACTATGAGTCGGGCAGTGCCTGGAGAAATGAACAGCTTTCAACAGAGCAGTTGTTGTTGTTGCCCTCGCCTGAATGGCGCCGATTGCACTTACTGTACTACATCCAATAATTGTTTTCTCTCCTTGGCTGCTTGTCGAAGTTCGAACTTTGGCTTGGTGGCTCCATTCTTCATTTATTATTTCCACAATTGGAAAATTGAGAGTTTCCTGGAGTATTGGTCTTCCCCATACTTTGATTTCCTTTGAATGAAAACCTCCCAGAAGATCCACTTTAATTGTTAGAGTATCTTCCTTGGTCATTTGGAACATAGGCTCGTTCTTCAGCTCTGTATGGCTCATTATTTTCTTATAATAACCAGGATTCTTGGCGGATTGCTTGCTCTACGACTTCATCATAAGTGCATGGGCTAGTCGTCCCAGTATCCATGAACTGAGTTATTTCTCTTTTCAACCCCTTCGTGAATTTGCGTACCTGGTTGGCTTTAGTGTGTACCTGATCCGGAGCAAATATTGAGAGTTGGTCAAACTTGCGGATGTAGTCCTGTATGCTAGATGACCCTTAGACTAGGTTGGCGAACACAACCACCTTTCGATCTATCACTTTCTGGTTGTAGTACATGGAATTGAACATGGTCAGGAATTCCACCTATTCCATTTATGCAACATCACGCCCCTTCCTAGCAATATCCCACCAGATGTAGGCATCCTTCCTTAACATATATGACGCACATATTAATTTTTCCCTTTCAGTAGCCGCCATAAAGTCAAAGATTCTCTCCAGGACGCTGACCCATTCCTATGCCATCAGGGGGTCTAAAGTCCCTTCGAACACATGTGAGTTTTGCCTGCTAAACTGTTCCAAGATTGGTTTTGGTTGTTCTGTTCTAGATGTATCAGTTGGTGGATTTTCTTCCACTAGTGGGTCTTCCTGCACTGGGGATTCCTGTTGTTTGGGAACGTCTTCCTGAGGTGCTGGGGGTGCGGGGTTGTGTGCGCTTCCGGGAATCTCCACATCAGTGCCTCAAACATATGGGCATTCGCTGCATTCTGCTCATGCACAGTCCTTCTCAGATCCTCTATCTGATTTGCCATATTTGCTTCTGGCTGTGCTCTTTGTCCACGGCCTCTCCCTCGGCCTCAACCCCTTCCTCTGCCTTGGCCACGACCTGCCTCTTGGTCAACAGCCGCTCTCTTGGATGGGTCTAGTGGATTAACAGCTCAACCTCCCCTGGCTCAAGTGTTAGGCACCATTGCAAGTCTCTATACAACAATGTTTAAAACCTTTTAGCATACAAGTTTCCTGCGCATAAGGAAAAGGAAAGAAAATCATAACGATTAAACTCAAAACAGGTAGTCATAACAGTCAAGGCGATAACCTAGCAATACAAAATGATCATGGCAGATCATGCCATAAAATTTTAGTTAGCCGAACGATAAATACAAAAGAGAACCCTAACTATGCGTGGGGTTTCTACATACGCCTACTACCACTATTCAAAAGTTCTACAAATAAGTAGGTTTGCAAAGTCTTTACAAAAGTATCAACAAGACTTTCACAGCAAAACCTAATCTACCCTATCCATCAGCATATCCAGCTCTATATCGGAATCCTCATTCGTCTGCTCGGAATCCTCCTCAGGCTCTACCATCCAGCCTCAAGATATGCCATCAACCATGGAGATAGGCCAATCCATGGCCCAAACGTCGGCTCAAGCTCCATATGGAAGTCATCCCACATGATGTGAACCATCTTCCAATGTCGGTGGCAGAACCACACCTGGGCCGCACCTCTCAGACAAGTGCTAGCAAACCGCGCTCTCTGTCACTCGGGTATGTTGGCCCTATCGAAAACCTCAGTCATGTACTGCGTCCATTGCCAAATGGCACGCCGATGTTGCTAATCGTACTCGAAGTGTCGAGGATTCTCGTTGTGAATTAACCTATAATAGTCAACCCTAGGTGTAGGGATCATGGGTAGGATCTCTATCACAAAGTCCTCTATCTCAGGTATATCAGCCATAACCTACAATTTATAAGATTGAGGTAAATAAAAGAAAGTAAAGGAAATATATATGAAAAAAACGGTACTTAACGTGAGTGTCGGTCTATCTTGCAGAATGTACATGTTGGTTTGTCTACAGAATCGGCTAAACTTAAGCTCTGATACCACTTGTAACAACCCTCAAAACATACAAGACAAAAACATGCAGAAATCTAAATTTTTCTTAATTCATTGTACCGAAAATACATATAAAAAAATTTATAAAGATCGTCTGCACACACTTTTAGTTTTAGCAAACAGAATTACAACTACTCTTTTACAAAGTTAAAGCAATTAAAGCAAAATAATTGTCATAAAAGAGATAACAAGCTCCCAACATTTCTTTTCAAAATGATGTTCCATCAAAACCTTCCCAGGTTGGGCCACATGTACATATCCACAAGCAGACTCCGGCGCTCACTGCTCCACTTTGCTTTTGCACTTACCTACAACATGAAACAACTAGGTAAGCGAAAACGTTTAGTGAGAATAGCCTTGCACACAAATATACGAAAACCAGTAACGGGTTGCCCTAAGGTAGCTACCGCTACCAGTCATAGGGTATGGGATAAATTCCAACCCTATCATACAATTCTCAATAATAGTCCTAACAGAAAATCAAGCACATTGGTTGTGCCCAACAACCAATGTTCATAAATATCAAAACCACCTACATTAAAAAAATTCCAAACATTCAAGATATATAACCATATTCGAAATAAATACTCTGATTGTTTTAACAACTAAGTTCACACATAACATGATAACTTGCACTCTGAAAATTCTCAGAACATACAATATATCACTCATATCGTAATATCTTGCACTCAAAAGATTCTCATAATAATCAAATATACTTAACACACATCATGACTAAGCAATTAAATTATCAACAAGGGATCCAGGCCACAACCCGATTCCAACATTTATGTCCTGGCTCCAACCCGGACTATATTACCATTGTCCTGGCTTCAACCCGGACTATATACTTACCATTGTCTTGGCTTCAACCCGGACTATATTACCATTGTCCTGGCTCCAACCCGGACTATATTACCATTGTCCTGGCTCCAACCTGGACTATATTACCATTGTCCTGTCTCCAACCCGGACTATATATTTACCATGTCGTGCCTCCAACCCGAACTATATACTTACCATGTCTTGGGTCCAACTCGAAATATATACTTACCATGTCCTGGTTCCAACTCGGAATATATACTTACCATGTCCTGGCTCCAACTCGGACTATTTTACGTTAGGGTTCTGGCTCTAACATGAACCTACATACAATTTAGCTATAGAATTCCAAAGCATTGCAAGAGTAGGTTTTAAGCATATCCTGGTCTTAATGACCCAAACAAAACTAGTGCAATCTACTACTACAAGCACACACTAGTATATTCATGTTTTAGCCAAGAAAGAGAAAGGCTAACTCACTTGGAGTCCTTAGTTCCCAGCTAGATCTTTTAACTTCGCTATTTGCTTTTTCCCTTCGCAGTTACTGTAATTAATACAGTGTACTCGAATTAAACTATGGCACACGCATATGGGTAATATTCTATGATAGCTACATTCAATAAAATTCTCTTAGAGACTCTATACTAAAAATTCCTCTTATACAATTTACAATGTATAAGACCAAATTCCGCTTTAATCAATTTAGGGCTTTTTGAGAAAATCGTCCTTACTGCAACATGCTCTCCGCGCTGTGCATTTTAATATTCTATCTCTAGACGACTCTCTCAATCATATTACACATATTTTAGTTACTTATAAAAGGAGTTTTAAACAACTCTTAATCTTAGAAAACTACCCACTTTTTACTCAAGTACGGAGTTTACCGTTATCCATTCTTTACCCAAAAATACCACGTTTCAACATTTTACAATTTATTATCCATTAACGATAATACTTTTTGATTTACGGTTTTATAAAACCTAACTCCCATTTTTACCATATTTAATCCATAATCTAGGATCCCTATTACATCATTTTCGAAAAGAAAGGGCAATTGGACCCCGTGTTTAGAAAATGGTAAAAATGAATTCTCAATAACCTTAAGCTAATTTGGGATTGGTTAGATATCCAAAATTTTAGCTATTTTTGTAAACAACTTCATTTCCAATTCCGAACCTAACTTTTTCACTATTCATTTTAATGAGATAAAAATCCTGCTTTTAAGCTCATATTCTATGTTAGGTTCTCTAACCACAACCCTTTAAAATCTCATTCACATATTATGGGTCCTAATGACGGGAACTAGGTGAAAGGCCATGTCAAAATTTAAGTTAGGTTAGGAGAACTAACCTCCCAAAACTCGTTTTTTGTTAAGGTTCGAAATTACTAATTTTCCCCGTTTTTAGGTAACTTAGAAAAATTACTACTCCTAAACCGTCACATATTTTATTCTAAAATTTTACCAGGCCCTTGATACATATCTTAAAAATTTTATCACCAAGTTTCATAATTTTTGGGATGGTAAAACCCATTAAACAATTTAAAGAATTCTAGGCAGTGCCTGCTGCTCAGGAGTTTTTCTCAGATTTTTAGGGTACTTTGAAAAATTATTTCTTTTATACCGTCATCCAGTTTTTCTGAAATTTTACCAAGATATTTTATCATATCTATTTTATTTTCTCTCAAAATTTCATAATTGTTAAGATAGGGGAACCCATTAAAAAATGTAAGACAATCGGGGCAGTGTTTGTTGCCCAAAAATTTCGTTTTCAGATTATTAGGGAAAACTTTGAAAATTCATTAATCTTTAACCATTTTGTATTTTCCTCTAAAAATTTTCTGTGATCCTTATACATATTTATGATAACATTTTACCAAATTTCATGGCTTTTGGCTAAGTAAAACGTGTTCAATATTAAAAAAAAATCTGCGCAGTGCCTGCTGTCTAGAAATTTTCCAAATTGCATCAAGATGCTAAAAAGTTCATAACTTAGGTTTGAAAACACCTTTTTTCGATTTTCCAAAGCCTAAACTCAAGTACTCATCTGGAAATATGCAATCATAAAAACTATTTCCACAAAAAGAGGTTGTAGGGTACGATCTGACCCATTGGAAGTCAGACCACGAGTACTTGGCAACATGCATTTTTAAACACTCTAGCAAAAATAAACACAACTAGCAAAACCCTAGCCACATGGATGCATGCAAATCATCAAATCAACCAATCTAACCCTCAAGCATAAAATAAAATCCAAAAACCACTAAAATAGTCTATACAATCAGATCTACTAATATAAATAAAAAATACTCAATAACCAACCAAAAATACTACCTTTGATGGTTCTAGATTGGAGATGAGGTTCCCTTAGCTTTTCAAACTTCCTCCTTGTGTTCTATACACTCAAACCGTGCCCCAAGGTTCCACATGAAGATTTTTAAAAGAGTGTTAGGGTAGAAGATGGAGATGAGTGGAAAACATAAAAACTTTAGAACTTTTACCTTTGTTTTCACTAGATCACCAAAAAGCTTCAAACTTTGGGATTCTCCTAGAACCACCTCTCTTGAACCCTAGAATACAAGATCCATGCAATGCATGGCTATTAGAATCTCATTCATGCATAGTAAAACCCCTTAGGATTTTGGTTTTGAAAGAAAAATGAAGGAAAAAGAGTGTACTAGGGTTTGAAACTTACATTTGCTTAGATATCTCTTGAGTTTTCTTCCTTCTTCAATGGGGAGAGAGTGCTCTTGCTCTTGGAGAGAGAATGGAAGCCATGGAGGGTAGAGAGAGACCAAGCTTCAGTTTTGGGGAGAGAAATGGAGAGAGTTCTTTTTGTTTTCTTGAGGAAAAATAAGGAAAATAAAAAAATAATGATTGGATGTGTAAGAGGGAATGATTGGAGGTTTAGCCAATCGGTGAGGTAGCCTCTTACTCTTCCTAGGTTAGGTGTCATAGACACTTGATAACACTAGGGCATAGCCTAGCTACCCATCACACCCTCTCTCCACCTTTAGAAATGACTAAAATGCCTTTGCCCCTTTCAACTCACTTCTAATGCACTCAAGGGCCCTTTGGTAATTTCACTCTCCAAATTTAACCAAATTTTTACCCTATAGTTTTTAAATATCTCCAAGCTAAAATAAAATAAATGTGACCAAAAATAAATTTTGTCACATAACAAATAATTTTGGTAATTTACTCAAATTGACCAAAATGCCCTAAGAGGCTCGGGCAAGATTTTCCATTCTTAAGTCCAGTAGATTGGAATTAAATTCTCAATATTTTTTTTTTTAAATTTAGTGGCTTGACTATATAGTCCCAGTTTCCAAATATTTTTATGTCATAGTATTCCTTATTTTACCTAATCCGAGATTTTTCCATTATTAAGGTTTGCCCCTTAGTCCAAGACCAATTTTCTTTGCATAGGTCTAAACCTCTTATCAAATTAGCACAATGGCTATAAAATTCACGAAATAACATAATTTCACATAATATTATATATCGAAATAATATTCCACAAATTCCTCACCAACTCCAACCGACTACTAACGGTGTTCAAAATATGGGATGTTACAGGCGGGTATCCGATCCGATCCTCGTGCTCAAGCCAAATGGCACCTGAAGGACCTGCATAGACTTCTTCGACCTTAACAGGGCTTTCGCTAAAGACTATTTCCCACTGCCGAAAATAGATCATATCGTCGACGCCTCCTTCAGGTTCGAGATCTTGTCCATTATGGATGCGTACTCGGGCTATAACCAGATTTCCATGCATGTCGCAGATCAAGAACACACCAGCTTTAGAACTGATAAAGGAGTCTACTGCTATAAAGTGATGCCATTGGGGTTAAGAATGTTGGTGCCACCTACCAAAGGCTCGTGAATCCTATGTTCAAGGAACAATTGGGATAGAACATGGAGGTTTATGTAGACGACATGCTGGTCAAGTCTAGAACATCCCCTGACCACATAAAGGATCTGGCGGAGGTATTTTCAGTACTTCGCAGGTTTGGGATGAAATTGAATCCCCAGAAGTGCACTTTTGGAGTTTCCTCTGGGAAGTTCCTGGGCTTTATTGTAAGTGCTCAAGGGATAGAGGCAAACCCCGAGAAGATCAAAGCCCTGGTTGACATGCCATCTCCTCGAAAGCATAAGGATGTTCAGAGCCTCACTGTTAGGATAGCTGCCCTGAGTTGCTTTGTTTCCAAGCTAACTGACAAGTGCATCCTCTTCTTCAATATACTTTGAGCTAGTCAGAGGTTTGAATGGAAGAAGGAATGCGAATAGGCATTCCAATAGTTGAAGGCGCACATGACAAACCCACCTATCTTGTCAAAGCTCGTAGTCGGAGAGCCCCTCCTATTCTACATGGCTGACTCAGAGAATGCCATCAGTGCCGCCTTAGTACACGAGGAAGGTCGTGTCCAACACCTCGTGTACTATGTAAGAAAAACACTCCTCAAAGTGGAGTCTAGATACCCGCTCATGGAGAAGCTGACCTTTTGCTTAATGGTAGCTTCTCGGAAGCTAAGGCGCTATTTCCAAGCACATTCCATCAAGGTCCTCACGAACCATCTCTTACGACAGGTCCTCCAAAAGCTGGAGTCATCTGGGAGACTCCTGAAGTGGTTGGTCGAACTTAGTCAGTTTGACATCACTTACCACGAGGAGTGCCATAAAGGGACAGGCATTGGCATATTTCATCGTCGAGTGCACAGGAAACCATGAGAGACTTGGGGATGCCCTAGTGGTTGGGCCCATGTGGTGGATATATGTAGATGGATCGTCAAATGAAAATTGTGCTAGAGTAGGCCTCATTTTTGTATCCCCTGAGGGGCACAGGGTTCACAATGCCCTAAAATTTGGGTTTGACGCCTCAAACAATGAAACAGAGTATGAGGCACTTATTGTTGGGCTCCAAGTAGCACTTGAGCTCAAGGCCGAGAGCCTCAAGATTTTTACTAACTCGCAGCTTGTAGTTAATCAGGTACTCAGGGAGAACCAGGCCCGAGGGACAAAAATGGCCGCTTACTTAGCGAGGACCCAAGAAATACTACACAGCTTGAAAAAATTCACCATTCGACAAGTGCTACGGGAACAAAACTTTAACGTTGATGCCTTGGACAAGCTCACAAACGCCAAGGATGCTGAATTGATCAATGTAGTCCCCATTGAATACTTGGCTGCTCCGAGCATCTCAGGCCCCAAGGAAGTGGAAGCAGTCTAACCCCAGGACGGTTAGATGGAGCCCATAGTGAAGTATCTTATCTTTGGGGAGTTACCGCAAGACAAAAAAAAGCTTAGAAATTGTTTTACCAGGCACCTCAATATGTTATCATGGTCAGTAAACTATATAAGCAAGAATATTCGTTGCCCTTGCTCCGATGTGTGTCCAAGCAAGAAGCCGGCCTGATACTCTGGGAGGTGCATGTGGGCTTTTGCGGGGACCACGCTGGGGGGCAGAGCCTTGCAAAGAAGATCTTGAGACAAGGATACTTTTGGCCCACCATGAACAGAGACGTGATGGACTATGTCAAGAAGTGTGAAAAATGCCAACGCTTCACCAATGTACCTCAAGCTCCTCCAAATGAGCTCATCCAGATGACCATTCCTTGGCCCTTTGCGGTCTGGGGCATTGACCTTATTAGGTCATTGCTCACGAGAAAAGGTGGAGTAAAGTATGCAATAGTGGCGGTTAATTACTTTATGAAGTGGGTCAAGGCCGAGCCACTCACTACAATCATTTCTAAGAAGGCACTGGAATTTGTCATCAAGAGCATCGTTTTCCACTACGAGCTCCCGAGGAAGATAGTCTTCGACAACGACCTGCAGTTTGACAATGAGGTGTTCTATCAACGGCACGGAGTTCTGAAGAGCTTTTCCTCTGTGGCCCACCCACAGGAAAATAGGCAGTTGGAAGCAGTCAACGAGACGCTCAAAGCCACCTTGAATTAAAGGCTTGAATAGGCGAAATGTGTTTGGCCCGAGGAGCTACCTAGGGCATTGTGGAGTTGCCGCACCTCTATCAGGACCTCCACTAGCCACTCTCCATTCTCTATGGCCTATGGGTATGAGGTCATGCTCCTGTTGAGGCAGCAATCCCCATGCATCGGCGAGATACGTATGATCTGACCACAAACCACACTTTACTCCGAGAGTCCCTGGACCTTGTGGAGGAGCATTGTGGAGCTTCTCAGCTTCGAGCAGCATCCTACAAATTGAAAGTAGCCAGATATTTCAACTCTAAAGTAAAGGACATAAATTTGGGGGTTGGAGTCTGGTGTTGCAAAGAGTCTTCTTAGCCACCCGAGACCCCAGTTCGGGAGTGCTGAGACCTAATTGGGAGGGTGCATACCAAGTTGAGAGTGTTGTATGTCCGGGGACATACAAGTTAGCCCGACTGAATAGGGAATTGATACCCTATGCCTGGAATGCCGAGCATCTTCGCCGGTATTACCAGTGTTATGAGCTATAAATTTATTAATTTTTGTAATCTCCTTATAGCCTCCGAGAACAGTTAATGGAAACCGTGTAGACAAAACACAGTAATTTTTTTTTTGAGATTTTTCTTATATTTTTTAGTTTCCTTTAATAGTATGTACTACTCATAGAGCACCCGCTCGCTGGCTTGAAAAAGTGAACGCAAACTAGTCTCCGATCACTTAAGGGCATGGAGTTAGGGAAGCCTCGCAGAGTACCATGCCTTGTGAAGGATGACCTAGGAAACTAAGCTTGTCAAAAGCAGAGTAATCCTAGTGTCAACTACCCGAGAGTAGAAAAACCCAGGAAACTAAGAAGTCTTGAGTCTGCGACCTAAGAAACCAAGCTTGTTGAGAGTGGAGTAGGCTTAGTGTCTAGAGACTAAAGACTAAGAGTCCTAGCAGCGCAAGAATGGACTTAGGTCACCTCCCGTGGACATTGCGCCCGAGGAGCACTAACCAAAACCCTTGATCTCAAGATGCGAACCAAAGACAGAATCCTCTGTACTTTGTCCTGAGGCATGGACTTGGGATACCTCCCATGGACACTGGGTCCGAGGAGCATTGACCAAGTCTTAGGTTAGCCACAAGAAAAAATGGCATCGGGAAGTTGATGACAGCGCATGCCCGAGGAGTAATAACAAAATCCCAATCCTTGAGATGTGAACTAAAGCCAGAGTCTTCCATACTCATGCACAAGCCTAAGTCGCCTAAGACTTAAAATCCCAAGCAGCACGAGTACGAACTGAGGTTACCTCCCAAGCACACCGTGCCCGGGGAGTAATGACCTAGTCCTATGATCTCGAGATGTGATCGGAAGCCCGAGTCATTGGAACTCAGAGCTAAACCTCAAGTGCTAATACTCGAGTATTTGAAAAACATATTCTAAGGGCGGGAACTCGATTATCTGAACCTCGGATGATGAGTTCATGACTTCCACATGATTAGGAATTGAGGTGTGCACTTGGGGGGAAAATCTAAAGGCCCGAGCTGACCCACCGGTGGCCGCGTACCCAGGGGCAGATAGCTTAGTGCGAAGGACGTCCTATGGGCCCGAGTCATTAAGACTTGAGGACACATGATGACATTAAAGTTACTTTCAAGGACAACGAGCCTGGGAGACAACACTAAATGTCCTAAGCGTTGAGCTCTAAGGCAAAAGACCCTACAGTGCAACAAACCTCCTAAAAGCCTGAGTCGTTGAAACTCGAAGGCGTAGGATAGCCAAGTGCTCTCACTTGACACCGCATCAAAGTTACTCTTAGGACCACGAGCCTAAGAAGAAACACTAAATGCACAAGCATCTAGACAATGGCAGGAGGATCCTCAAGCTCTAAGTATCACAGGCTGGCCCCGTCTTTAGTTGTTGGAACTAGGGGACGTAGGGACACGTCATGTGTGTCACTTAACCTCGCATTAAAGTTACTCTTGAGGACAGCAAGCCTAGAGAGCAAAATTAAATGCCTAGAAATTGTCTAAGTACTAAGAGAAATCGATAAAGAGTAGAGCACAAGACCTAAGTCAATGACTTGGGACTCTCATGAGTTAGGTTACGTTAAGTTGAATTAACAAAGTTCAAGTTTCCTATTTACTAAGTTCAATTCGATGATAATAGTGCAATCATGGAAATAAAGTAGTGCAAGCTGCATCTGTTTAAATGGAAAAATATATACAATAGTGCTCAAGGGCTCGATCAATTATACCCCAATAAACTATGGCACACATGCCTACTTAGCTAAAAATATACATGTAGAGAACAAAGTTACTGGGGCCCTTAGCCTAGAGGAACCTCTGCCACCAGCTCGATCACGGGATCGACCTCGGGGATGTGACCACAGCCACAACTTCCATCTCCTGGGGCGCCCTGGCCTCCTCCACCTCAAGGCATGCCTTAAGCATTGTCCTCATGTTTGTCTCCTCAGTGAATGAGAGATCCATATCTCTGTTGCTTTGCCATGCAATAAAGAGTTTATCATCAGCTATCACGTTGAGGTCTTTTTCTAGTTCTTCTGCTTGGAGACGGAGGTCTTCAGCCTCCTTGGTGGAAGCTTCTGCATAAGTAGCCCCCCGTGCAGCTTCCTCCCTGGCCTTAATCAGCTCCTCGGTGCAGGCCAAAGACTCCGCCTGGCTCAATCGGAGTTCTTTGTGGGCCTAAGCCAACTCCTCCTCCACTGTGCGCGTGCGACTCGCGATGTCCTCTAACAACTTAGAGGAAGTGTCCTCCAGAGTAGACAACTTTGAATGCTCGATGGCCATCATAGTCTCCATCTCATGGCCACGGGCCTTCGTGTCCTCCACCTCCTTCTGGAGTTCCGAGTGCTCCTTCAGTGGGACCGCGATTTCTTGGTTCCGCACCAGCTCTTCCCAAGACTGTACCAACTCTTCATGAGCCTCCTTTAGCTCAAAGGACTGCATCAGTATGATATCCCCAAGTCGTTGGTTGAAAGTCGCAGTCTTTGCCAAGTTGAGAGTATTAGATCAATAAAAAGAAGCTAATGAAATAAATAAACTGAGACAAACGCTTGAAGACTTACCCTTACGGAGGAGTGGCGGCTGGCAATGATCAGTGATACCTCAATGTCGCAGCCACAACGAGTGAAGCTGCGAGAAGGCATCTTGCACAGGGACCCCGCTATCCCTTTGAGGAGCTTCACGGCGTGCAGAGCAGTCTTTCCTTCTACTCTCCCCATGAGGAGAGGCTCCAACTCCTAGCGGTTGGGAGGAGCGACAGGACCCTGCACCCGGTCTTTGTGCAGGAACTTAGCAAGGAGTCTGAAGTCCTCGTTGCCCTCGTCAATATGGGCATTGTAGTACTCAATGACCCGTTTATCCTTCTCGAAGTCTTTCCCATCATAGTGCTCCGAGAAGACTATCAAGCGAGGTGCCTTGACCAGAGGAGCGTTGGGCACCTTTGAAGGGACTTCCTTACCCTTCCTAGGGGATCCCCCATCTTGAGGGGGGAAACCTCGAGGTCAATGACCTCACCAGGAGCCACTGTCCTCGAGGTGAGGACCAGTGAAGCAGCTGCAGGAGATGTTGGGGCCACCAAGGCTAAACGCGCAACATCCGAGGGCATGGACGTCATGGTTGATGTCGCAGAGAGGTCTATCTGAGAGGCTCCCGACACCCTCAGACGCTTCGACCTGACCAATTCTGACAGGCCCATGCTTTCTGCATAATGAAAAAAAAATGGTTAAGTCCTCAGAAGGAAAGGAAAGCAATAAAAATAGTCAAAAAATGAATGCAATACTAAAAATAAAAATCTCCTCGGAAGCCCCACCACAATCAGGCTCCTTCGGGTGAAAACACGGACAACAGTTTCCATCAATCATTAATATCTTTAGGGAGTTAAAGTCCCACCCTCGAGATGTAGCAGCCATTAAGTCTCTTGTTAGTGTCTTAGCAAAATGATCTACAAAGTTTTCACTTGTTCTCACATAGGATATGGAGATGACTCCTCTTTGAATCAATTCTCTTACATATCCATGTCTTAGACTAATGTGTCTAAACTTTCCAGTATACATTCCACTATATGCTCGAGCCAAATTTGCTTGGCTATCATAATGTATCAATATGGTGGATGTTGGTTTTTGATCATGTGATTGACAGTGCAGCGAAAGCATGGGATAATATTTATGTGCGATAATATCAATTATTAAAGCATAAGAATGAATCACTCTATGGACCATAACTAGAATGAGATATTTCTCATGTGACATGAATCTAAATGAAAAGAAAAATACAAATACATTTTCGTAGATGTAGAACACGAGTGAAACAAGTAGCGTATTAGCCTCCTAACCCACCATCTTCCATACTATGGCTCGCCCAAAGAGAAGGAGACAAGTGGATGTCTATGCTATTTGGTAGGATACACAAGAACATAATTTTTGATCTCAACACATGAGAGAGTGTTCTTCTCATAATTCAGAGAGAACAAAGTTCTCTATTTTTCTCTCTTGGCAAATAACGTGAAACACATCTGATGTCTTCTTCGTTTTTCCTGATGTTATATTCTATTAATATAATAATAGAAATAAGATCTATCCCTAATATCATTGGGCCTATGCATCGGCCACAATCCATTTGGACTGTGGTTAGCACCAACTACAGGGCCACGGGCCAAGTGATATTTTATCTCTATAAAATGCTATTTGTTGGGCCTTTATCATATTATTTAATGTAGTATACAATTATACCACAAAATTAAATATGATTAAATTAATTTTCAATAAAAAATTCATTTAACAAAATTATCATTTTATTTGCCAAATATTATTTCATAAATAATATTAATTTGTTAGATAAAAAATAATACTTTGTTATTTTTAATTATTTCATTTTAATACAAGAATCCTACCTCTATGTTATCGAGCTAGTACGCGGACAGTATGGACCCGTAGTTCTAAGCTCCAATAATTTAATTAATTTCACTAACTCTTAGTTCCATTAATTAATATATTAACTATGAATTATTCCACTAGAAATTCATAGCTGAACTCTCAAAACTACAGTCTGATATTATTAGAAGCTATAACTATAAAGTTGTCCATTAATTTAGTCATTACATGAGTTATGACCCTCTACTAGTTGTTCATAATTAGAGCTAGGTCTTAATGTCTGTTAACCTCTCTAATTATGTCTTTATCAATTAGTTCCATTGATTCTCTAATGAACATTATTCTATAAATTTAATTACAGAATGAAATTTCTGTTCTCTAACAGAAATTGAGCACTCTATGTTCATGCCCCGAATCAACACTAAAAGGAACAAATAATATGCTTTCACTTAAGGAGCGGATTCCATATCTAAGAAGTATGTTCCAAGCCACTTGCAATTCTAAGACTTTAAGATATCAGGAATTCAGTAGTAGGAATATTGAACCTTACCTGATAAGTCAAAAGTCATAAAAGCACAAATAGGAGTTCATTACTCACTTCAGGATTGAGGTCAAGTCTAAAACAACCATCGATTGATGAATGTTTAACGTCTATATTTTAACGAAGATTATCAAAATTTCTTTCTTTCATCGTGTCTTAGTTCAATACAATCTATATTGTATACGACACCTCTATATTTTTGTGTGTTGCCTTAAACTATTAGCCTTTCTTTGAATGTCTCTACTTCCTCATCAACTCCTCTCTTTCTCTTGTATATACATTTACACCCAATGGGTTTTACATCTTGAGGTGGATCTACAAGTTTCCTGACTGAGTTGGAGTACATCGACTCCATCCTGAGTTCCATAGCTTCAAGCCACTGTTCCTTATCAGGATCATTCATCACTTGACCAAAGGTCAACGGGTCATCAACATTGCCGTCAGTTATTGCTACTTGTGCTTCTCTGAATCCAGTGTATCGGACATGTTGTCTTACATCCCTCCTACTACGATGGACTACTGTAGTATCCTGGTTTGATATTGTGGTCTGTTCTGTTCCAAATTCTGAAGTCAGTTGTGGTGTGATCTTATCACCAAAAAACTCCTCGAGTACAAACTTACTTCGAGGCTTGAAGTCTCTCATATAGTCTTCTTCCAAAAAAGTAGCATTTGTCGATACAAATATTTTATTTTTTGTCGGACTGTAGAAGTAACCTACTCTAGTGCCTCTAGGGTATCCAACAAATAAACATACTTTAGATCTAGATTCCAACTTCCCAGTCTCAGCTTTTAGCACATGTGTTGTACTTCCTCATATATGCACATGCCTCATACTAGGTTTGCAACCTATCCACAATTCTGAGGGTGTCTTAGCTACAGACTTATATGGAACTAAGTTTAAGATGTATGCAGTTGTTTGTAAAGCATATCCCCAAAATGATAGGGGCAACAATGAGTAACTGAACAATGATATCATCATGTTCAGCAAAGTCTTATTCCTCTTTTCTGCAACACCATTTTGTTGTGGAGTCCCTGGTGTAGTGAGCTATGAAACAATTCCATGCTCTATCAAGAAATCTTCAAATTCCTTGTCAAGGTATTCCCCGCCTCAATCTGATCGTAACATTTTAAGAGTTTTGCCCAACTAATTTTTCAACTTCGACTCGAAATTCTTTGAACTTCTCAAAGGTTTCTGATTTCCTTTACACTAGGTATACGTAACTGTATCATGAGTAGTCAATGAAGGTGACATAATACTCATAACCACCTTGAGCTTGTACATTCACTGGACTGCAAACATCTGTGTGAATTAACTTGAGAGGTTATTTGGCTCTAACACTTTTTGAGGAGAAAGGTCTTTTGGTCATTTTTCCTTCTAAACAAGATTCGACAAACCGATAGAGTTCCGATCTTTAACTCACTTAGAGACCTGTCCTTAACTAGTCTTTGAATCCTATATAAGTTAATATGACCTAATCTTAGATGCCAAATATACGTATCCTCTTGAGATACTCTTTGTCATTTTTTCTTTGATTGTTCAGATTTGAACATTTTAGTATTGAGTAGTGAAGACATTTTAGATCTTATCACATATAGACCTTCCTCTAGATTTCTATTGCAAATATGTCAACTATTTCATGAAATAATAATATAACTATAATTAATAGAAATAGAATAACATTGTTCTAAACATTTTGAAACTGAAATTAATTCCTTTTGAAATCAGGAATAAAATAGATGTCTGCTAGAGATAACAATTTATTTTCAGTAAAATAAATTTTCGCTTCTCCCACCGCTCTAGCTGAAACAAAAGCCCCTGTCCCCACTCTTAGTGTGAACTCTACTTCTTGGAGATCTTTCCAAGAGCTGAGCATCTGCAAGAAAATAAGAACAAACATGATTAGTGGCTCCAGAATCAACTATACAGGTATAACAATTATTTTCCAGTAAGCAAGCCTTAATGTCTAGTAAATGAGATTTACTTTCCTTTTGTTTCTTGAACTCCTTGAGATTCCTTTTATAGTTCCTCTTACTTTACCCATCTGTATGGAAGTGGGAACGATTTCCATTATAGTTGGAGTGGGCAACATCTTTTCCCTTGCCTTTGTTAATGCCAGGCTTCTGAGTTGTTTGTTTAGTCATTGGCAATAGATTCTTGTTACTTTTCCACCTTTTAATATTACTAGTTAATTTGTCATTAGCAAGAATGGACATTTGAGAGTTTTCTTCGGTCATTGTATTACTGTAATTAAACAAATCAAAATAATAAATACAACCATACACACATACACCATAAATCATAGTATTCATACAATGAAGTAAAAAATGAACATGATGCATGCTTACAAAAACCTATTCATATAAGTACAATAATGAGATAACCAACACAAGTAAGTGTCGTCGATATGATAGGTCAAATACTTGCTAGTTAAAATGAGAAGCTCTCAATTGTTATTATATCAAAATATATGATATCTTTAAAATAAATAATTACTATTATTTTGGTCAAACATATATCCAACTAGGGTAGATATAATTTTTGTGAGTGTAACCTTCTATTTCAGGTTTCTTAACTTAACCCATGAATGTCGTCAATAGGATGGATCAAACATGGAATAGATCTTAAAATCTTATCGCAAAGAGGTCTACCTGTAAAAATCCTAGCCAAAACACCTTCCAATAGGGAGGATGAAAGCAAAGTCGTCTCGAGGCTCTGACTAGAACCAACCTTTTTTAAACAATAGTAGGGACCGTAGGTTATAGTGTCTTATAACCTTCTCCCGCTCACTATTTTAAAAATAAAAGGTTTTCTATTAAAGTATCTCATCATGTAATTACTAAGTGATTATTACCAAAATTTAACTATTAAATCTAAATCACTTATGCAATCCAAATTTTAACTCTTAAAATTCTAAGATTACCAAATTTAGAATAATTACTAATTAATTCTAAACTATATTTTTCTTAGGTATTGAACTCATTAATAACCCTAAAACATATTAAGGTAATCTAGACATGCTATTAATGTGATATTATCCAATTCAACTACTTAAATCTAATTCACATTATTTGTGTCCATTTATGGTAGAAAAATAAATATACTATTTTTATATCCTAGGAGACATGTTAACTATAAAAATTATCATTCATACATAGCATGCCATTTTAATGATGCAATAAGTGGGCGGTTCCTATTCTATATGTCATGTGAAGTAATTATATCGACATGTTACCAATCATACAATATAATTAAACATTATGGTATTGATCGAGTTCTCTTTGTTAAATGAAATTACAAAAATACACCAAGACATTCATTGGGCTTCAAAGCTTCTTATAATCTCCATGGGTTTTGTCCTTTGTTGTAGGTCTTCCCTGATTGTACACTTCAACATTAACCCCATGTAACGACCCAAAATCACTAATATGGCTTAAGGGCCTTGATTAGTGTGCCGGGAGGGCATAATTGGTTTATGTGTGAATTTATTGATTTAATGCATGATTACATGATAAGCATGCTTGTATGATTATATGATTATAGATGTGGTTAAATGATATGTTTGTGAGAACCACATTATTATGTGGGTAAATCTGCAGCGGGCGACTTGAGGCGATCCTAGGGAGCTAGATAGCGGGAAAGTCACAACGAGGCCTAATGCTTGACTTTGGACAAGTCAAGGGGTATTTCAGGTATCAGGTGGTTATTTAGATTATCAGGTTATGGAAATAAATAATTGGAGATATATTTGAGGTTAGGAAGTCTAGGTGGGAATATTGGGGAATTTTACCATTTTGCCCTCGGGGACATTTCCGGTACCCCAAGCTTTGGGATTAGCTTAATTGTCTAAGGATAGACTTAAGGAGTTGTAGAAAACAGTAGAACATAATAAACCAACTCTTTCCTCTTTCTCCCTTTCTCTCTCAAAGGAAACTCTTGGAATCTAAAGGAACTCAGCTGAAAGCTCTGTGATTTAGGCTTGGGTCTTGAGGGATTAGCTCAATTTTAGAAAAGGAATTCAACCAGGACTAAGTGTTGCGATAATTTTGCTATGCAAGTGCACACAGTCCTAATTTGTAATAAAATGGTAAAACCAAGTATCGTCCTCAAGGACTGATTTATCAATTACCAGTCGATTAATTTCTTGTTCTATTTGATGAATTAAAATTCTTGATTTTTGTAAACACAGCAAAAGAAACTATAAAGTGCAGAAACAATAATTGAAAATTAAATGGAATAACAACTAATAGTAAAACTTTTAATTTAATCACTGAAGAAACAAATAGGATATTTAATCTCATCGACAATCCTCCCTATTATTCCCTAATGCAAAGTATGAGTTCTTCTTCTTTTTACCTAATTCAATTAACAAGTTGCTACAGCAGCCTATAATCATACTATGAATTATAAACTCAACCTAAGTGACAATTTCCTATATTTCTATGGTAAATTGAACCACAAAGGTAGCATTAATCTCGACAACTTAATAAACAGTTACACAATTAATTCAGATACTTTCGTTCTAAATTAGAATTATGTCCAATATAACCACAGCAGATTTAAATCTTAGTTCTCAGATTTTGACTTAAAAACATATGTATATGACTATAGATGGCCAATCAATAATCAGTCTATAAGAACAGGTTATATGGAATTGAAGAAGATTGAAGAAGAAGAAAATTGAAATTGCATTAGTTCATAACAGGGTTTCAAGTGATTCAATTAAACATCCTAAACAGAAAATTAGTTCCTAATCATAATGCTAATCACAACAAAAATTAAAGATAACATCAGGAAGAAGAAGAAAAACATGTAAAATACTCCAAGCCTCAGCCTTCAAAACCAGAGCTGATCCCCCATCCGTACGTCCCTCTTCTCTTCTCTTTTTCGCCATATTAAAACCTAGGACTCAATTTTTAAAGAGGCGGGCCGCGGCTCTATGTAGCCATGCCGCGGCCCGTGTCAAAATTTCTGGGCGAAATGCTCTTTCCATGCCGCAGCCCTATCTAGCCATGCCGCGGCCCGCGTCGAAGAATTCTGGGCGAAATGCCCATCAATGCCGCGGCCCTCTCTAGCCATGCCGCGGCCCGAAGATCTCCTTCAAAACAGTGGTTCTGTTTCACCACCTAGCCGCGGCTCTATGTTGCTCATGCCGTGGCTCTTAAGGGATTTCTCAATTTTTCAAGTTTTCATCCCAAAAATTCACCAACACTTCCAAATTATGTTGAGATCCATTCTTTCTCGAAATATCATGAAAAACTTGGTTATTTCTTCCCTTTCGTTGACATTTTTCTCCAAGTGCTCAATTCTTCCTGATATTCACAAAGACAGACAAACAAAGCATAAACCCGCACTAAATGAAAGAAAAACGAAATAAAAGACTACTAAAAACATCACCTAAACATGACAAAAACTAGACTCAACAAACTCCCCCAAACTTAACCTTTACTCGCCCTCGAGTAAAGACCAAGTTAAACTAACAAAAAGAAACAAACACAAAACAAACAAGCTAAACCATCATTACCATCTACACTGCTTTGCCAAACTCATGAAATCTCAATTGCAATATTAATAACCAGAATTTCAGTTCAATTGCCTTAAAGTCCAATTTGTAAAGTTCAATTAGGGAAATCAATAATATATCACGAAAATGACTACAACACTTGGACTCTATCATATATGCTCAACTCATTCCAGACAATTCCACAAACCAATTTTTCAATATTCTTGCATTACTTGACCTTCTCCACTAATGTCAATAACACGTGTTTTGAAATCAAAAGGACTTTCACAGGTTATAGCGTTAGGCTTAGGCAAGGGTAGATGAAATTGTCATTTAGGCTCAATCGTTACCATAAGCATATAAACTTTACACCCAATCTTGATATTCTCAACACAATTTAACACAACCCAAAGATTCTCTTTATTTCCAAAGATTGAGAAATTTAAACACTAGAGAGTTTTTTTTCTTTTTTTATATACTATCTTTCCCCCAAACTTATGCACTTTAATGGGGACATCAAAAGAAAAGTAGTTTCTCTCAAATCTCTTTTTTTTTTTCTTTTTTTTTTTAATTTCTCAATCTTTTCTTGAAATTTTTTTTTCTATTGCCAACACCAATACACAAGAGTAACACCCATTATAAATCAATCCCCTATTATATTTTATAAGCTCATGGTACAAATCTAGGAATGGAAAAATAATAAGGTATTCGGTTAAGCTCAGAACAAGTGTTTAACAATAAAAGGTCGACTTTTAGGCTCAAAGAGGGTATCTAGGGAAAATTAAATCAAGGTTGGCTTGAAAGGCACAATCGATCCAATAAAATTGCCTAAATCACTTTTCTAAACACATGTCATCAAGGATTTCGCCTCAAAGGCCAAATAATGCAAGTTCTATCAGATTCAAATTGTCATACCACCAACCCTAGTCAAACACATATAATAAAATCCAAAATGTTGCATTTTCAAAACATATTAAAAATTTCCCACAAAACCTTTAAATTAAACTCTAAAAAAATTGAACCAAGCACACAGTTGAATTCAATTTCATTTTCACAAGCAAAGACAAAGCAACAACAGACAAGAATGACGGCTTAACAGTTACACAAAATGTAACGCCCTACTTCCTTAGAGCCGTTACTAAGTGAGTTTTTAAGACAAAACAGTGTGCAATGAACTCGCTAACCGAGGTTTTGAAACAAAAGTGTGACTAATTAAAAGTTAAGGCTGTAATCTTTGAAAATGCGTCGTTTCATTAAAACTTCTATTATTAAACATTTGGGATCCCAAAATAACGTTTGAAAACTATTTACATCTTGAAATAAGTTTACAGTTGATCAGTTACAAAATCATAGATTATTACAGCCATTTTCAAATAAACCCCCAACCAAAGCAGTCGGGCAGGCCAAACATGTACGCGTCGCTTCACGCTCTCCGTACTCATGGTTGGTTGACTCAGACATTGCCCTTACCTGCAACACAGAGCACCCGTGAGCCGAAGCCCAGCAAGAAAACTCATGCAGTACATAACATATGTAATCTATACAGTTTATCATAATAGATAATCCACATATAAACAAGTCAATCATTAGACTAAGCAAACACGGCCATGCCGCCCCCGAAGCCTTACCGAAGCCTGGGGTCTCGGTCTTCACCGTAGGGATACCACCCGTATCCCCTGGGTCCTACCCTGACCATAGCATCCCATGTGCTAGGTGTTACTTCCGGCCCCGCTGCCGTTCTCGGCCTTGCCGCCCTCGGCCATAGCCGTTCATTTCACTATAATCATATATAGCACAAATCAAACAACATTCAAACAAATATAAATTCATTTAAATCTGCACCCTAACATGTAATGCACTATAGGGCCGTGCCCTGCAATCATTTCATCATGCAACATGCAATATAGGGCCGTGCCCTGCAATCACACTATGGGCCCATGCCCCATCCTACGGGTGTTATAGTTTTCTTACCTACTTCCCGAGCTTTCCGATGCACCAAGGCCACAAGCACGGTCCTCAAGCACGAGCCTCCTCGAAATCCTAGTCACAACACACATATAACACTTTTAATACTAACCAACCCAAAACCACTTCCCGGGACCAATCCCGCACTCTCGGAACCTCTATTTCCCTAAAACGATACATCGGAACCATCCCCCGAGTCCCCGGGCAAAAGCCCTAAAAACTAGAATTTTTGCCTGCCAAAAAGGCCTAGGGCCGCGGCGCTCCCCTCAAGGGCCGCGGCGCCCAGCGACTTGCCCCTCTCCTGATGCAACATCGCGCCGCGGCGCCCAAGAACAGGGTCGCGGCGCTCATACGCGAACCCAGATTTTCTGGGTTTTCTCTTGCGTTTTCTCCGAGCTAAAACCTTCCCAAATCATACCAAACCAATACCCAAACCCCAAAATCAATTTAATACTTCAAATGGACCATATAACAACCCATAAACACTAGATTCAAGCTCAAAACACAAACATATCCAACAATCCACCCTTAGATTGCAAAAATCAGCAACTTCAAACTCAAACTTTAAAAAACTTAACTCAAGCTTTAAGTTTCACAAATCTAAACATAATCAAACTTAAATATGCATAAATCCTTACCTTAAGTAGAGAATCCCAGCCTAAGCTCCCTTGATTCATCTCCTAAGTCTCCAAATTTCAGCTCCTTCACTTCTCTTCTTCTTCTTCTTCTTCTTCTTCTTCTTCTCATTGCCCTAACTTTTCTTCTCTTTATTTTTAACAAAACCAATCAATGACCAAAATAACTAAGCCCCAAACCGTGTACCCCATATAACCCAGCTGCCATTTATCTAATTCCCAACCAAATGACCATTTTGCCCCTCCTTGCCTATCCTTTCCTACCTAAACCTCAAGGGCACTTAAGTCCTTTCATTTCTATTTCATTTCTACCATTTCTTTCTAAAACTTGTTACTCTCAGCAGTAACTAATGGTTACCCAGGTTACTAAATCTCCAATAACCATTACCCGCTAAATCTCAACTTAACCATAAAATTCCCGAGGTACCCCTAGGCTCCTCCCGAGCCAGGTATAGAAATCCCGTTGTGACTCTTGAGTTAACTAGCTCTCTAGGACCGTCTCAGCACGTGCATCACAATAATAAAACCACACTCACGTGGTACAATTCACAGAATAAAATTATCACTTATCGATACAGTTATGCCCAACATGGCCAAAATTACAATTACGCCCTTCTAACACGATCCGGGCCTACATGCATACTAATATACGTAGGCATGCATCTCAGATAAACAAATAGCCAAATAACATGCTTTAAATCATAACCACGCATTTAACTCATAAAATCACACATAAATCCCAACCTGCCCTCCTGGCACACTAATCAAGGCCCTTAAGCCTTATTAGCGATTTTGGGTCGTTACAACTATCCTCTCCTCATAAAAATTTCGTCCTCGAAATTTACCCAAACACACCAGACAGCAACCCGCAATCTGACCATAATCTCCAAGGTCCACTGCCTTACTTTAGTTCCCAACATCACTCTTTCAGGAGTAACAATCTTGCCCCGCAAGATCTCGTCTAATAGCCATACCTTGATAGCTTCTCGTTTACACCGCAACCCTGCTGAAGCCCAGGGTGTGCGCGCGCGGCCATGGGAGGCCATGAAGTTTGATGCGCGCCGCGGCCCGTGTGTGCTCCAGTGAAGTGCTAGCCTCTGTTTCGAGGCTAGCCGCGGCTCTTGTGGGTAGGGTCGCGACTCTTAGTGCCAGTTTGTGTATTAATGTGTGTTTAGGCTTGGGAACTCAAAGGTTTAGGCTCGAAATGGATTTTATCACCCGGATTGATGGAATTCAATGTCCCGGAGATTATAATTATTTTTCAAAGTTATTTAATGGATTAGAACTTGATGGTTGAGTACTATTAATGTGTTGTGACCAGGGTTTCGGCGAGACTCAAGCTAGGGGACTGTGCTCGGGATATCGGTGCTCGGAGAGCTCGGGACGCAGGTAAGAAAACCCCTGTTCCCATAGAGCTTGTATGCAGGGCTGAGCCCAATATGTCTGAATTGCAAGGTGTAGCCCTTTGATTGAATTTGTTAGTGTTCAGTATTCGTTTAATATGCTATGAGTGCTATTGTGTAAATGTTCGACAGGGGCCAGGAACGGCGCAGGCCAAGGTCGGCAGGGGCCGGGAAACGAAAAAGGGCCGGGAACGGCGTTGGGCACGTTGAGTGCAAGGTCGAGTACGGAAAGGGGCCGGGAGCAGCGTTGAGCACGTGGAGTGAGAGTTGCTAGGGCGAGACTTTAAAGGATACCTGGGATATCCTCACGGTGCGGACCGCGAACCCAGGGCCTGGTAAAGCGCCTGGGACGGCTTGGACGTATGTGTTTAGCCTATTGATGGCCTGTTTATATGTTATGTGTTGGTTTTGCATATGTTATCTGTTTGTGGGTTTTCTTGCTGGGCTTCGGCTCATGGGTGCTCTGTGGTGCAGGTAAGGGCAAGGAGAAAGCTAACCAACCATGAGTATAGCAAGCATGAGGCGGCGTGTACATGTTTGGCCTGCCTGGCTGCCACAGCCAGTGGATTTTGGGAGATGATTGAAATAAAACCTAGATTTTGTCGTTTAACCGACTTGGTTGTATTTATATGCTGTAAATATTTCTAAACAGTATTTTGGGATCCCAAGTGTTAAACTTTTATGATTTTCAATGAAATAGAGTTATTTCTAAAATTTCTACTCTGATTATGACTTAATTACACTTTTTCTTTATAAGCCTCGATTAGTGAGTGGTTGCACATTTTTAAACTCACTTAGTAACGACTCTTAGGTAGTTGCGTGTTACACCGAGGACAACTTATTATGCACTGAGCTCGGTTTAAGCGGGCCGGAGTCAGTGGGGTAAACAGAGGGTGCGACCTAAGTTGTTGGCCCTAGTTATTATGTGATTTTACTGTTATTAATGATTGGTTGCATCTTTGATTCTGATTACATGCTATGTGATTAATGTGGAATGTTAAGTGGTTGATCATGCTTGATGAATTATTCTCTTGATATGATTGTTGAGATGTGTAATATGTTTTCTTGTTGGGCCTTGGCTCACAGGTGCTACGTGGTGCAGGTAAAGGCAAGGGCAAGCTTGATCAGCCCTGACTTGGAGAGCTCTGTGAGCAGAATGTACATGACCAGCTGCTTAGCCGCCACGGTTGAGAGGATAACAGGAACAGAAAAGCTATAAATGTTTGTTTTGCCTTAGAGTGGCTGATGGTAGTCTGTATTTTGGAAATTTTGTAAACTAACCTTTAAACACTGTTTCTTTTTGGGATCCCATATGTAAATTTGTTTGAAAATATATGAAATGTATCTTTTGAGACCAAAACCATTTTAATCCTAGCACATTTGTGGTTTAGTGACACGTTTTGACTAAATGGCTTGATTAGCAAGTCCTGCATCTTTATAAGTACACAGTGTAGCGGTCCTGGCTATCTAGGGCGTTACACCCTAGGTGCTAAATGAGATGACCTAATTTCCAAAATTATAATTTATCAAAAGTTAAGAAACTTTTGTTATTAAAATAATAATTTCATAAATTATTGATTGATAACTAAAAGAAAGTGGTTATCATTTATTAAATAATAATTTCATAAAATATTAATTAATAACTATTAGTTTCCATAACTATTATCAAATTTTAGGAAAAAATAATTCATAATTATTTTTATTTATAATAAATAGTTTCTTAAACTATCATTATAATTATAATTATTGGGATTATTATTACTTAAATTATATTTAATTAATAATTAATTAGCTTCTGTATACTAAATTTAGACTCCAAGGTGTTTGTTGACGCGGTTCTTCACCAACAGGTAATTAAGAAAATAAGAGGAAGGGATTAGTGCTTAACTATGACCGAAATAAATGAATGATCTTTGTAAATGGACTGGTGACACAATCACGTTTTTTAGGTGGTTCAAAGGTTAAAATCCTTCTACTCCACCAGCCAATATTATTGCTATATGCTTGGTATTCTTTTACAGGGTATTTCCTTACACAATAGAATCCAACCCTTTGCAACTCCCAGGGACTCCATATTTATAGGAGAGGGCACCTGGGAGTTGGTAAGAAGGTCATCTCGTGACCTTCTTACCTATCATGTCAATTCTGTGACATTCATGATTAATTCCTAAAACCTGACACATGAAGTGTGGCCTAATCAATAGGTAAGGGGGATAATGGGCCGCACGACCCAACCTAGTCGTGGGTGTCTGAATACGTACGTTCATGTTGCGTGTCCGAGAAGTCAGGGATATATCAGACACGTGATGTCTGATATATGCACGTTTACCTTGCGTGGTTGACTTTATAAAAGGTCACATCCTCCAACTCTAGCTTGTACCACGAGTTGGATGCTTCCCTCGACCTGTGGCCTTCAGAGTCCAGACTCAGTCCTTAAGTAATCTTGGCGAACCTCTGGATACCCCGAGCTAACGAGGCAGGACCTGACGACAATAGCTCCAGTCATGGGGGATCCACGTGGCTGATATAACTTAGGCCGTATCTCAGCTCGCTAATAGCCCGTTGGAAAATCAGGGCGTACATTTGCCCCCCAAGCCCCTGCTCATGGTACACGACGTCGTGTAGGGCCACAGTAGGGGATTTTAGGCTTCCCCATGAACTCTTCATATTCCACACTTTACGCAGGCGTCGAATACGTGGAACATCACGGTACGTCTTCCGAGAACCGCATTAAATGGCCTAGCCTATACTCAGCCGTCGTTTCGTCTTTCGAGTGGAGAGCCTTGGATCCCACATCAGGGTAATCCAACGGCCCCTCTCATGTGGCCTTCCAGGTATATAAAAGGGGTGGCCACCTTACGCATGGGCCACCCGTTCATTTGAAATTTTTCAGAATTTTTCTTCTTCTTCTCTCTTCTTCATCTTCAAAAGAAAAACCTTCTTCTCTCCGGTCGCCATTCCCAGCACTCAAGAAGTTCAGGTGCAAGGGCTTCCTTGAAGCTTTGGAATCGACTACTCCGACGAGGCCCCAACCCAGACGACCCCTTCATCCTCTTCTCAACCAGAACACTCTGTAAGTCTCCTGACCGTGCATGTTTTGAGATTATTTTTCACTGTAGCCTAGGTAAATATTTACTGTAGCCGCATGCAAGGTTTAGTTGGATTTTTGTGGGTTATGAAGGGAGAAAGCCCTTAGGTTAGGGTATCTCTTGTAGTAGAAAACCATTTAGGAACACGGTTTATAGGGTGCATTTTCTGGGGAAATTTTTTGGGTAGGATTTTTGGTATGCCTGTTTAAAATATCCAGTATTTTGGGTGCAAAACCGGGTAGCTTAGGGGACACGCTTCACAGGCAGTTTTGCCACTCTTGCCTACTGAAACTTTCCTTCCAAGGCAAAATTCTATCCTGACCCTCCTGACACACGAATTCCGAGTAATCGGGGATCTGTTAGGAGCACAGGCGCGTGTTCACAGAACCGCGTGGTCCCACTCTCCACAGGCTGAGATTACCTCAGCTCGTGCAAAGAAACAATCCTTTTGATTCTTCCTTATGCTTAGGTCGCCTTTTCTGAAATCTTTTCTTTTGTTCGCTAGGCGACCAGATGGCACCCAAGAAGAACGATCCAAAGAGGAAAAGAGGTGATGACAGACTCCCCAATTCCTGTCTTCGGGCCGGCCGTGGAGCAGAAGCTCGAGGTGGCGCCCAATGCTTTCTTCGAGGCTGAGAGGATCATCTCGAAGATCACTGACCAGGGGAAAGTGAATAAGATATTCCTTTCCCATGGCATCGAACTGGGGAGGGGCGCCCTGATCGCCCTACCTCCCGCAGATGGTGAGCGGAGCTGCGCGCCGCTCGACGAGGAATTCGTGGCTTGGAGTGACGAACACTTCAAAGTTGGGGCTTTCCAGCTCCATTATGTGAGGTTGGCCCCTTTCCAACTCCCCCCCAATTCCTATCGCTTGTTTGCGGGGTTGAGATATCTGTTCTTGAAACAGGAGTGGGAGGTCCCCACTCCGGCATATAGCTTATACTTTTTCTGCCTCAAAGCCAGCCCGGAGCAGTGGGGGCGAGGCGACGGGTTCTATTACTTAACCCGGTTTCCAAATACGACTGCGGTCATCGAGCTGCCCAACAACCCAAACAACTTCAAAGACCAGTTCTTTATGTCCAAGGGGTTTCGCAACTGCGACCTGCACTACTTCAACCGTCCTCGTAAGTACCTTTCATCTCTAGCTTGTAAGTTAAGTATCGGTTAGCTCCCCCTTGTATCCATTTCTGACTTAGAATAATTCTGCAGCTATCTTCGCGAGGACAGAGAAGTCTGTGATCCTCGGGAGCCAGTACGAGACACTGGCGGGCTTGCCCCCCAGTGAAAAGGACTATCGCCAGCTCGTGATAGACGAGACGATGCTGGCCTACAAGCTGATCTCCCTAGGCCAGACTCTGAACCTGAGGAGGCCCCGGGTGCCTCCCCCAGCTCGCGAGATGAGGTCTATCCCCGTGGAGGAGGCCGCGGGGGATGAGGATGAGGAGGACGAGGTGCCCCTCATGAGGACGAGGAAGCAGTCGCTGGAGGTCGCCCAAAGAACGGACGAGGAGAGGATCCGGTCCGGAGCAGCTGTAGGTCCCTCCGGCCAAGGTAACCCATATATGTTTAGGACCTTAGATAGGGCCACTGCAGACCCTCGGCTAGCTAGGTTCAATCCCAAACAGCTCGTCCGACGCCATAGAAGTGACCCAGACTTTGATGAAACCCTGCTTCATTGCGTCAACCAGCTCGTGTTGGATTACGAAAGTAGCCACCCTAGGGGTACCATAGTTGTAGATAACACCCTAGCCTTTAGGTCGGTTCTATTCAAGGAGTATGGGACTAACCTTCGGTCATGGCCATCACTCCAGGAGGGTGTCGTAGCTCTGGGTCTTAGGCAATACATAGAAGAGTCTAGTCCTGAGACAGCCTCGGATCTAGAACCCGCGCTAGCTCGAGAAGTAATTGTCTTAGATTCTCCCACAGAAGCTCCGGGGCCGATGGTCGTGACCATAGATTCCTCTTCTAGCTCGGAGGGTAGGATTCCTATTAGTATATATATACTTGAGTTTCGCCTTTTTTCCCCCTTGTTTTTATTTTTGCATGACTGCTTACTGACATATTGATGTTGTCTTTGTTTTTCCAGAGGAGATGTTTCAGCCCAGGGGAAAAAATATGCGAGCTATGTTCACCGGAGGGAACTCCTCAGCTAGGGCTTCTGGGCGCAAAATGAAGAAGCTCCGGGTGACGAAGAAAGCCGCTGGGACCCCAACCAAGTCTCCTGCAAAGGGGAAAGAGTAGACCCTAGCTGCCCAGGCCGAGGAAACTACACCTCTTGCTGTAGTGGAGAACATGCCCCCACCCCCTCCGCGAGCTCCGGCCTTTGTTCGGGACACAGGGGTGGAGCTCGGGGCCTCGGCAACTGCGCCCCCCGAGGTACGTATCCCGGTGGACCCCCAGGATCTGGAGAATATTCCAGATGTGTTTCGAGGGATGGTGTATGAGACGGCGAGCTACGCCGTCAACCACTTCTACCTCTTCAATGAGAGGGAGCTGCGGGCCATCTAAACAAGGAGCCCGGTGGGTGTAATGGAATCTTCATTGGGCATGGCCCTAACGGTAAGCTCACTTTTCCCTTGTTTTTTATTATCATGCCTTGCCCTGTTTTTCCTCTCTTTTTTTTTTCTAAGGCAGTTGCCTCTGTTTTTGCAGAGCGTCTTGGCCCTTCACTGGAGGATAGCTAGGACCAAGGCCCAGCTCAAGGATATGAGGGGCGAGCATCAGGCGGTTGTGGCCACCCATCAAACTTCCTTGCAGACGGCCCAACATAAAGAAAAAGAAGCCAAGAATGCCCTGGCGGCCGTGCAGGCCGAGCTGGAAGAAGCCCGTCCTAAGCTTCAAGAGGCTAAGGCTACCAAAGCCGCCCTCGCTGCCGCGCTGGTCGAGCTAGACTCTGCGAAGGCTGGGGCCGAGGAGGCTAAGGCTGCCTTGGAAATTGAGAAGGCAGCCTCCAGCACCGCCATGGAGGACATGCTCTACCATTGCTGGGCCAATAACCCAGATGGCGACTTCTCCTTCTTAGGAGCGAACGGGGAGGTCTTTCTGGAGGGGTTCAAAGCTCGCCTCCAGCAAGAGGCACCTTCTGAAACCGGGGAGGCATCCGTTGTAGCCGAGCAGGAAGGCGAGACAGCGACCTCCACGGGGCAGCCTGGTGGAGCTTAGGGCCTTTCTTTTTTGCACCCATTCCTTTAATATTCTCTTTTTTTTTTGTGTAACATTGCATGAGGTTTTTCTACCTCGAGACAATCGGTTTTATCAATTTTTGCCTTTGATTGGTTTATTTCCTTTTGCCTTTACGCATTTTAGTTACTATTTTGAAAAACTTAGTTCGCGTTAATTTTTATCAATATCTCGTGCTTTTTAAGAAAAACAACGATCAATCAATTTAAATTAACTTCTAAGTTTTATGACCTGGTTATGTCCAGGAACTTAATTTGAAAACTTAGTTCGCATTAATTTTTATCAATATCTCGTGCTCTTTAAGAAAAACAACGATCAATCGATTTAAATTAACTTCTAAGTTTTATGACCTGGTTATGTCCAGGAACTTAGTTTGAAAACTTAGTTCGCGTTAATTTTTATCAATATCTCGTGCTCTTTAAGAAAAACAACGATCAATCGATTTAAATTAACTTCTAAGTTTTATGACCTTGTTATGTCCAGGAACTTAGTTTGAAAACTTAGTTCGCGTTAATTTTTATCAATATCTCGTGCTCTTTAAGAAAAACAACGATCAATCGATTTAAATTAACTTCTAAGTTTTATGACCTGGTTATGTCCAGGAACTTAGTTTGAAAACTTAGTTCGCGTTAATTTTTATCAATATCTCGTGCTCTTTAAGAAAAACAACGATCAATCGATTTAAATTAACTTCTAAGTTTTATGACCTGGTTATGTCCAGGAACATAGTTTGAAAACTTAGTTCGCGTTAATTTTTATCAATATCTCGTGCTCTTTAAGAAAAACAACGATCAATCGATTTAAATTAACTTCTAAGTCTTTAAGGCGACCTGGTTATATCCAGGCACCATATGCCCCCCAAAAAACTAGGAAAGGGTCTTTCGTGGTTACTTTCGATTACACTTGTAAACATGTACAATCATGCACGAAAAGTTAATTCTCATTGCTTAATACATAAAAAATGGCCTTTTAGGCCTTACAAGGGGGTCATTGATAATATCTCTTCAAATGGATGGCGTTCCAAGTTCGTGGGACTGCCCCTCCATCAAGCCGAGCTAATTTGTAAGTTCCTTCTTTAATAACCTCGATGATTTGATATGGCCCTTCCCAGTTCGGTCCCAATACTCCATCTTTGGGATCCTTACCGACTAAGAAAACCCTCCTGAGGACCAGGTCGCCAATGCTAAAGGCGCGCTTTTTGACTTTTGAGTTGAAATAACGAGTGATTTTTTGCTGGTAATGTGCAAGCTGGAGTTGCGAATCTTCTCGTCTTTCATCAACCAAGTCAAGGGAAGCGCAAAGTAGCTTATGGTTGCGGTCCTGGTCATATGCCTGGATTCTATGCGAAGGTACCTTAATCTCCACGGGGAGGACCGCCTCACTCCCAAAAGTCAGGGAGAAAGGAGTATGACCCGTAGGAGTTTGGTGCGAGGTCCAGTATGCCCACAGAACCTGGGGGAGCTGTTCTGGCCAGACCCCCTTGGCTACGTCTAGTCTCTTCTTGAGGCTCGCCTTTAGAGTCTTATTGACGGCCTCGACCTGGCCATTCGCCTGAGGATAGGCCACGGAGGAGAAGCTTTTCACAATTCCGTACCTTTCGCAAAACTCGATGAATAGGTTGCTGTCGAACTGAGTCCCATTGTCAGAAACGATCTTCTTGGGTAGCCCGAATCGGCAGATAATGCTCTTAACCACGAACTTTTGGAAGTTATTGTCGCCAAAGGTTCTGCCTCAACCCACTTCGTAAAGTAGTCGATGGCTACCACGGCGTAACGGACCCTGCCTTTTCCAGTAGGGAGGGCGCCAACCAAGTCGATCCCCCAAACTGCAAATGGCCATGGGGAAGAGATCATCTTCAGCTCAACTGGGGGAGCTCGGGCAACTGTGGCGAATCGCTGGCACTTGTCGCACTTCTTGACATACGAGATCGAGTCCTTGGACAGAGTGGGCCAGTAATATCCTTGCCTTAAGACCTTTAGGGCCAAGCTTTGCCCCCCAGTGTGATCCTCGCAAAAACCCTCATGCACCTCCTGCAGGATGGCCTTTACTTCGCCTGGAAGAACACATCGTAGGAGAGGTAGGGAGTGCCCACGTCAGTATAGTATCCCATATACCATCGTATACCTTGGGGCCTGGTACAGTACCCGCCGCGCATCATTGCACCCCTCAGGTAGCTTCCCCTCAGTGAGATACTCAAGGATGGGGGTCATCCAGGTCGACCTAGCGTCGATCATCTCGACCTCCGTCCTGACTTCTTCTATACTTGGTTTTTCTAAGAACTCTACTGGAACTAACCCCAGAGCCTCCGTCTCCACGGAGGTGGTGAGCTTGGCAAGAGCGTCTGCGTTAGCGTTCTGCTCCCGAGGTATCTGCTCGATTGAGCCTCGCCCAAACGCGGACAGCTCAACTTTTACCTTCGCTATGTAGGCAGCCATCTTGGGTCCTCGTGCTTGATATTTGCCCAGAACTGGGTTTACCACGAGCTGGGAGTCACTGAAGCACTGGACGGAGCTCGCCTTCAGCTCCTGGGCTATTCTTAGCCCGTCCAGCAAAGCTTCGTATTCAGCCTCGTTGTTGGAGGCCTTGAATCTGAATCTCAGCGCCGAGTGGAATCTATGTCCCTCAGGGGATATCAAAATGATTCCAGCCCTAGAGCCGTTCTCATTGGATGAACCATCCACGAAGATCTTCCACGACGCGTGAGCCGAGGTGACATGGGGTGAGTCTTCTGCAGGATCCTCCTGGAATCCTGTGCACTCTGCCACAAAATCAGCCAGGGCCTGACTTTTTATAGCAGTTCGTGGGGTGTATAAAATCTCGAACTGACTGAGTTCGATAGCCCACTTTAACAAGTGTCCCGATGCTTCAGGTTTTTGCAAAACCTGCCTTAAAGGCTGATCGGTCATGACGTGTATTGAGTGGGATTGGAAGTACGGCCTGAGCTTTCAGGAGGCCGTGATAAGGCAGAATGCCAATTTTTCCATCAAAGGGTATCGGGATTCAGCTCCGAGGAGTCTCTTGCTGATGTAATAGACCGGTCTCTGAACCCGGTCTTCTTCTCGGACCAATACGGCACTAGCTGCATCCTCTGTGACAGCTAGGTAGAGAAAAAGGGGCTCTCCTGCCTTTGGTTTGGATAATACGGGTGGCTCGGCCAGATGTGCCTTCAGATCGAGAAAAGCGCTTTCGCACTGTTCTATCCATTTGAACTTCTTATTTCCTCGGAGCAGGTTGTAGAATGGCAGGCACTTATCGATGGATTTTGAAATAAATTGATTGAGGGCTGCCACCCTTCCTGTCAGGCCTTGGACGTCTTTGCGCGACCTGGGTGAGGAAAGCTCGAGTAATGACCTGATCTTGTCAGGGTTTGCCTCGATTCCTCGGGTATTGACGATGAAGCCCAGGAATTTTCCCGATGCGACTCCAAAAGTGCACTTCTGTGGATTAAGCCTCATGCCATACTCCCGTAATATCTTGAAGTATTCCTCCAGGTCGGAAACATGGTTATCGGCATTCTTTGACTTGACTAGCATGTCGTCAATGTACACTTCCATGTTCTTCCCGATCTGGTTGGCGAACATTCTATTTACTAACCTCTGCTATGTAGCGTCGGCATTCTTCAGCCTGAATGGCATGACCTTGTAACAATAAACGTTAGTCGGGGTCATGAAGCTGGTGTGCTCCTGGTCCGCCGGATTGATGGCGATCTGATTGTAGCCTGAGTACGCGTCTATAAAGGACATGAGCTCGTGCCCCGCCGTGGCATCCACCAATTGGTCAATCCTTGGCAAGGGAAAACAATCTTTGGGGCAGGCTTTGTTTAGGTCGGAGAAGTCAATGCAGGTCTGCCACTTCCCATTGGGCTTCGGGACCAACACGGGGTTGGCAACCCAAATCGGAAACTTGGCTTCACGGATAAAGCCGCATTTCTTGAGCCGGGCTACTTCTTCCTCTAAGGCCTCAGCCCAGGTTGTTCCCAGGCGCCTCTGCTTCTGGGATTTCGCAGGAATGCTCTTGTCCAGATGAAGGGTGTGCATGATGACATTTGGACTGATTCCCACCATGTCCTCGTGTGACCACGCAAACACATCCAGGTTATCCTGCAGAAATCTGATCAGCTCCACTTTCCTCTTGCTACAAAGGTTTTTCCCGAGCTTGACCATCCGTGAAGGGTTCTGTGGATCGATGTTTACTTCCTCGAGCTCTTCAATAACCTGGAGCTCGGACTTATCCTCGCCTATTCGGGGGTCAATATCCTCACTTAAGATGATATTTTCCCCTTCGGCGCTCTGAGGTTTTTCAATCTCAGGATCAGCTAAAGGTTCCTGAGATTCCTTTCCTCCACCTTGGATGCCCATTACTAGCTGCCCAAGTTTCGACTTTCCCTTCATGGAAATGCTGTAGCATTCCCTGGCAGCGAGCTGATCGCCACGGGCCGTGCATATTCCCGTGGAAGTAAGGAATTTCATCGCGAGGTGGTGAACAGAAGTGATGGCCTCAAAATGTATAAGTGTGGGTCGGCCCAAAATAGCATTGTATGCAGCGGAGCAGTCGATGACCACGAACTCGAGGAGTTTTGAGACTGTTCGAGGCCCTTCGCCTAAGGTGATCACCAGCTCGATAGTCCCTATAGCCGCTGATCCTTCTCCCGAAAAACCGTACAGCATCATGGAGGTCGCCTTCAGCTCGGCAACAGTCAAACCCATCTTCTCCAGTGTGGATCGGAATAGAAGGTTTACCGAGCTCCCATTATCGATCAGCACCCTCCTAACCCTCCGATTAGCGAGCTGAATTGCTACGACCAGAGGGTCGTTATGAGGGAACTGGACATGGCCCGCAACTTCTTCTGTGATAATGATCGGTTGCCTCTCCAATCATTGCTGCTTTGGCAGACGCTGCTCCGGGACGAACTCTACTCCATTATGCGCCTTGAGTTCGTTTACGTACCTCTTATGGGTACCCCTGCTCGCGCCAGCTAAATGCGGACCTCCAGAGATTGTGGATATCTCTCCTACTATCACGGGAGGAGGGACATCTTGATCTACCCGAGACCCGGGCTGACTAACCGGGACTTCTGGAGCAGGTCGACTTGCTGGAACCCTGTTCCGCGCGTACTGAGCCAAGGGGCCGGCTCTGATGAGAGTTTCGATCTCATCTTTCAAATGCCTACAATCATCAGTATTATGGCCAACGTCGTTGTGAAAACGGCAAAACTTGGAGGTGTCTCTCTTCCCCTTCTGGTGCTTCAACGGCTCCGGCTTCTTCCAGGGGAGGCGAGCAGAATTCGCCAGGAAGATGTTCTCCCTAGAGTGGGTGAGCTCTGTATAAGTCGCGTAGACCGACTTAAATTTGTCTACGGACTTATTCTTCTTTGGGTCGTGCTGGTTGCCCTCGCTGTTCCCTTTTCCTTTTCCTCCACCAAACCGGTTATTCTGTGTAACGTTCTGGGTCGCTGTCACGACCTCCGTTCCCACTCCAGCGGGCTGCTCAGGGACCTGGCTGGTTCCTACAGCTGAGGCTTGGGCTTCCTCCAAGTTGATCCATCCTTGGGCCCTATTCAGGAATTCATTTACCGAGCTGACTCCTTTCCTTTGTATTTCGTTCCAGAGTCCCCCTCCGACGAGGATTCCACTCCTCAAAGCCATGAGCTTAGAGCTGTCATCTGCGTCTCTGGCCCGAGCAGCGACGTTCGCAAACCTGCTCAAGTAAGCCTTCAAAGGCTCATCGGGCTGCTGCCTCACGTTAGCCAGAGAATCGGCCTTGACGCGGGCAGCCTGGGAGGCTCGGAATGCCCTCTTGAAGTCTGCAGAGAAAGTTTTCCAGGAGCTGATTGATTGTTTTTGCTTTGTTTGAACCACTGTCTGGCTAGTCTGATCAATGTGGAGGGAAATATCAAACATCTCAGCTCAGGACCAATGTTGTGGGCCATCATCAGGGTGTTGAACATCCCCAGATGATCCGACGAGTCTCCGTCCCCGTTGAATTTGGACAGGTGCAGCATACGGAAACCGGGTGGGTACGCCGTTGCTGCTATGCTGGGGGCGAAGAGCTCCAGCTCGTCCCCCGAATCATATTCATCTTTCTCTTTCTCCGACAGGAGCTTCCTCATTAGCTCCTCCATCTGAACCTGGCGCTCGAGGGTTTTGTCCTGACTTCCTTGGTTATTCCGGGGATGCTCAACAGCTTTGGATCTACTGTGTACGTTTGGTGGGTTATTGCCCCTCCTATCTTGAGACAGGTTATTTGGGGCGTTCCCTCCGTTACGCACCTCGGACAGGTCTCCCCCTGAGCGAGCATGGCTGCCACCTCCTACTGGCTCTCCTCTATGAGAGTTAAGGTGATCTCGAAGGTCGCTCCTCTGGGTGGCTTGAGGACTTTGTGCCTAGCTTAAGCGTTGACACAGGTCTCCGCCAGAAAGGTCACTCCGGCGACTGCCGGTCCATTAGCTCCCGTTAGAAAAGCTCAGAGTCCGCCTTTGGGGGTGAGGTTCCGGGCTCTCTCTCGGCGTCCTGCTACGTCGGGAAGGTCCTGCGAACGGCGGGTTTCTCCTGCTGCTTCCGTAGGCTGGAATATCTCGGATGGGCCGAGGAGGAGATAGATATCTTATTGGAGACGGAGGATGCCTGAACAGAGATGCAATCATGGTTCCATCAGGGCGGATCAAGCTAGGTGGGGGCCTTTCGGCCCTGCCAACCTGCGGGTCCCGCGCTTAGCGATCTGGACGAGGCGCAGGACGGCTGGTGGGGACGGGCTGATGCTGTGAGTCCTCCCCGGATCTCCTCCTGGAATTCCCTCGAGCTCTCCTGGGCGCGCTCGAGGCTGGTTGGGAGCTGGGAGTTAAAGTTCGGACCGAACGGCTATACTGTTGTTCGGCTCTAGGCATTTCTTCGAAGTTTGCCTCTCGATGGTACGATGAGGGAATAGAGTTGGATGTCGGAGGTCTGTCCGAGCGGCTAGGCCTGGACCGATTACCCCGGCGGGACTTATGAGTCTCGCCTTGCCTCTTTCTGACGTTAGCGTCGGTTGTAAGAGGGGGTAGTCGGGCCAACACCTCCTTAATCTGCTGATTAGATTTTGCTAGTTGGCTCCTCAGCTGAGCGTTTTCCATCTCTACCGCAGTGTAAAAATCTGGGTTTTGATTAGGTGGCCGGGGCGCCGAACTTCCAATGTCATCTTGGCCCACCGGTTGTTTGCCCGGCCATTGCTGGATCTCAGGAATTTGTTCACCGAGGATGGCGATATGATGAGCCTCCTGCCCATCATGTTGTTCCGCCTTGTTACCGTGTCTTGATCGAGTGGTCACCATAGTGGATGTTTGCGATAGCACCAATCTAACTAGCTCTCAATGAAAGCACCAAACTGTTGACGCGGTTCTTTGCCAACAGGTAATTAAGAAAATAAGAGGAAGGGATTAGTGCTTTACTATGAACCGAAATAAATGAATGATCTTTGTAAATGGACTGGTGACACAATCACGTTTTTTAGGTGGTTCAAAGGTTAAAATCCTTCTACTCCACCAGCCAATATTATTGCTATATGCTTGGTATTCTTTTACAGGGTATTTCCTTACACAATAGAATCCAACCCTTTGCAACTCCCAGGGTCTCCATATTTATAGGAGAGGGCACCTGGGAGTTGGTAAGAAGGTCATCCCGTGACCTTCTTACATATCATGTCAATTTTGTGATATTCATGATTAATTCCTAAAACCTGACACATGAAGTGTGGTCTAATCAATAGGTAAGGGGGGTAATGGGTCGCACGGCCCAACCCAGTCGTGGGTGTCTGAATACGCACGTTCATGCTGCGTGTCCGAGAAGTCAGGGATATATCAGACACGTGATGTCTGATATATGTACGTTTACCTTGCGTGGTTGACTTTATAAAATGTCACAGCCTCCAACTCTAGCTCGTACCACGAGCTGGATGCTTCCCTCGACCTGTGGCCTTCAGAGTCCAGACTCAGTCCTTAAGTAATCTTGGCGAACCTCTGGATACCCCGAGCAAACGAGGTAGGACCTGACGACAACAGCTCCGGTCATGGGGGATCCACGTGGCTGATATAACTTAGGCCGTATCTCAGCTCGCTAATAGCCCGTTGGAAAATCAGGGCGTACAGTGTTAAAAAAATTTCCATTTCTCTAAATGAAAATTAATTATTTATTTTATTAGTAGTTTCTTAAACCAATATTTGATTTCAATAAATCAAATATATATATTTTTTAAAATAATACTAATTATCTTGTTTCACATACAAGGTTTCTAATAATAAAATTAAGAAAAAAATAAATAATTCATTTTCTTAATTTTGAATTAAAATTAACCATTAATAATTTATTTGGTAATAAATTAATTAATTTGAATTTGAATTTTGGTAATCATTACTAGCTTACCTATTTTTAATTAATTGACCATTGATCTTGTGCACTTATACGTATCCAACTTTGTTTCTTTCATGATAGATTGGTTCATGACCGTCTTTCGTGAACTTCATGCATTGAATGCACAATTCATGTATGCACTTACAGCACCTACGTATGGTTCTTATAGCACACTCACCGCTTCAAATTTATTGATTAACAATATATTCACCATTTGCACCTAGCACATGTACCTACATGTGCCCATACACGCCGCAACGTACCATTTGATCAACAATTGATCAATGTAATGCACGACTGTCATGACCTTTTCAAATCAATTCAAAACAGTTTTGGTGATTTTCTAATATTCAATGTCATAATAACATCTCTTCTAAAAATAAAATTAAAATTCTAAAAACAATAAAATTTAAAAATTACAAAGAACCTATACCCAACAAAATAATATAGATGTACATTGAATCTAATTCAAAAATTAAGAACAAAACTAAAAAACAAAGAAAGTCATATAGTTAATGATCAATCACATTCATTACATCTGTAAATCCTAAAATTGGCAAATTTTATAGAAATATATTTTTCTTTAAAAAATAATTTTACTTTTCCATTATTGTAATTTTCAGAATATTACTTTCTCATTATTATGATTTTCAGAATATTAAGTTTCATATTATTCCTTATTTAGCTTGATTTTATCACAATATGATGATAAAGGGAAGTTGTATCTTAGTTATATAAAGCAAATATTTTGTACTTACTCAAAATCATTTCCGGGATATTTGTCTTTTAATTTTTGTGCAACTCAAGGTAATAAACTTCAGGAAACTAAATCTTTGAAGTACATGTATTAGCTGTCCCCACCAAATCTGTATTTGTCGGATCTGAATCTTCTAAAAAAGGAAATTCTTCATCAATCAAGAATATCTCCAATTATTCTTGTTTTTATTAGGAGATTCTTTCTCAGCCTTTCTGAGCACGAAATAAACTCTATAAATAGGCTTCTAAGACATTGAGAAAAAGTGAACTCGTTGGTGCATAATTTGTGAGTGTATTGTAATATTTGTGAGAGTTCCTTGTTTGTATTCAAGATCATAATATTCACGTGATCTTGTAGGAAAATGAGTATTTAGCTTTTGTGGTGAGTTTATACCACGTTCATGAGTGAATACACATTGTAATTTGAACACAACTTTTAGTCTTCAGGAGAGGATTTTTACAAGCCTTGTGTCGGGAGGATGCAAACACTCGCTGGCCATTGAAGGGAGTTCAAGTGGTTGAGCATTTCAATCATAATTAGATTAGTGAAGAGAAGTACAACAAAGTTGCGGCAAATCTCAAGAGGGAGTCTTGTTTTGTTTAAGTCAATATTTTGTACTTGTGATTCTTTATTAATTGGTTTTATTCTCTAGGCGTGGCCCTAAGGAGTAGGTTATCCGAAAGTGTTTCTGAACCTTGTAAAAATTCATTGCGTTCTTTATTGTTTTTAATTGTCTTTTTATTGTGTTCAGTTTTATCGTGACAAGTTTGTATTTTGTCTCGACAGATCAAAAATCTGTGTCAACATTTAATTACCATTCCGCACCTTAATTAATTCACCTGGTTTAATTAATTTGGTAATTACTAAAAATGGAATTTCAATTGGTATCAGAGCGGGTCACTAAACTCTTAGTGAGATTTTGTGGTTTTTCGTTTGTTTAGTTTCTTGTGAAATGTCTTTCTTTGTAGAAGGTGGATCTATCACTCGCCTTCCATTACAGAATAATACAAACTATCCATACTGGAAAGTAAGGATGAAAGATTTTATCAAATCCCTTGATGAAAAGGCTTGGAGATCAATATTGACCGGTTGGACACCACCTGTCGAGACAGATTCGAAATCTGGTAAGACACAGGTTGTTATCCAAAAAATTAGCATTGATGACGTGGCAAGTGATCCCTGGACACGTGGCCGACGCCTGGAAGAACTCTGCTAGGGCATCGACCAGAGGACACACTAGAAGCAGTAAACAACCCAGTCTTACCTGTGACCAGTCTGGTCGATAGTTCCGCATACAAAGTAACATTACCGTGAAGATCTTTGTAAATCCCGAATTTAACTCACACAATCTCCTGAGTATCCGATTATTCAGGAGAGAATATCTGTAACAATCTTTTGTAATCCCCCTTGAGCCTATAAATAGAAAAAGATAGCTCAAGGAAGGGACTTTTGGCTTTTGAATTATTTGAGATTAGAGTAATTCTCCTTGGAATATTGTATTGTTCTTTAGAGGTTTGTGAAACTCATTGAACCCTTGTTCTTTGATCACTCCTTTGATTCTTATATCAATAACAGTCTAAGTGGACGTAGGTCATTACCAGATCCTGGGGCCGAACCACTATAAAACTATCGTGTTCTTATTACTTTTCGTCATTTGATTCTTCTTAACATATTCATTCACATCAAGCATATTCCGACTCCGTGTCAGTTGACCAAAATCTGGGTCAACATTCCGGTGCTTTCATTGAGAGCTTGATTTATCATTGTTGAGAAAATCAATGGCGAAAACTGGAAGGAAAACTGGGCAGGCGGCTGCTGCTGCGTCATCAAATCCACCTCCTCCTCCCCCTGCAAGCGTGGCGGAGGATGAGCCACATCTGGACTTTGAGGGGGAAGAAATGGATGATGCAACGCTGAAGAGTACCCTGGGGGCGTTGCAGGAGGAGCTGGCTAGTCTGAAAGCCAGTCAAGAGACTGCTGCCGAAGTTGTGGCGCGGCAGCAGCAGGAGATTGAACAGCAGCGCGCGGAATTAAGCGAAAGGTAGGCGGAGATGGACCGCCGCCAGAGCGAAGCCATGGCAGCCCTTGAGGCGGCCTTGTAACTGGCAAGGAATCAGGCCGCACCTGTTTCGCAGCCTGACCAATCTGTCAATGGGCCACCATAGAGGGGTCCTAATCCAAGCCCACCAATCCAACCTTCGAGTCCGCAAAGGCCCGAGCAGCCTCAGGTGCCCCATGACGATGTCCCACTGGATCCTGAGGCGCAGCCACCATCCCAAGCTGGTCGCGACAATCCCCTGCCACAAAGGCAGAATAGGACCGAGCATCAGCCTCGTAGTCCTAGACGCCGTAGGGGCGATGAGCCAAACCTACCGAACAGAGGGCATTATCCCCCTGGTAACAGGAGGGACTCAAAGTTAGGCTCTGTGGTCCGAGGTCCCCCACGGCATGATAATGCACGGGGACACCACGACCAGCGCAGGCCGCCCTCTAACGTTCGGGACGTTTCAGCCAGGGACAGAAATTGAGGGAACAGCCAATCTCACCATAGCCAATCAAGGTTCAGAGATGGCCATGGATATAATGAGGCCGACTCAGGCAAGGGAAACGCTGGTCGAAGGAATGAAGAAAGAGGTAAAGGCAGGAGCCAGGTACGTCAAGATGACCAGCCCAATAGACGGGACGTTGGGGGGCAGCACAAACAAAATAATGTCTTCAACCGGCTCGGGCGTAGCGAGCAGCGAAGAAGAGACGAAGATTTTCTTGACGTACTCAACGATCTCCGCGAGCAGCATGGCGAGAACGTCCCCCTAGCAACAGATGTCACAGCGATTCCTGCCGCTGTACAGGCCCAAATAGATGCCCTCAACCAAGCAGTGCAGCAGCTGGTCGGGGGAAGGACATCTTATATCGACCACGATAGGAGGAAAGGCACTCCTTTCGTACAAAGGATAGCTAATGCCGAAACTCCAAGCAAGTTCAAAATGCCTACACTTCCAAACTTTGACGGGTATGGGGACCCAGTGTCTCATGTCAATAAGTTTGAAATACAAATGGACATTCAGAAAGTGTTCGAAGACGCTCGGTGCAGGATCTTCCCTGCAACACTTTCTGAAGCCGCGCAGGAATGGTTTTTTAAGTTCCCTCCCGCAAGCATAGTTTCCTGGGAAATGTTCGTAAGGGAGTTTTACGGACAGTTCTATGCAGGTCGCGTGCATCCGGCCGAAGCAAACCAGCTGGTTGAAATTCGCCAGCAGGATGGAGAATCAGTGAAGGACTACATCCAGCACTTTATGCGAGCGGCGGCTAGAGCGAAAATGGTGGGGGACGAAGGCAAAATGATGGCCATAACCGCAGGGGTTAAACGTCGTTCTCCCCTCTGGAAAAGTCTTCGAAAGGAAGGAGTGAGAACTACCCAAGAATTTTTGGACCGGGCTGATCGCTACATCAAGCTCGAAGAAGCCATTGCTGACGATGGAAAGCCCTCAAGCAAAGATAAGAAGGCTTCTGAACCCGCCAAAGCCGCCAATGGTTCCAAACCTAATGGAAACGGCAAAGGCAACGGCAACAGCAATGGTAAGAATGGTGGAAAACGGCCGTATAACGAGCCTTCCACCTCCGACAATAAACGAGCCAAGGGTAATCGTTATGAACATCGGTTCACTAACTACACTGCCCTCATTGAGTCTCGAGGACAGGTTTATCAGGCCACAAGTTCTAGTGTGCCTTATAAAAAACCTGGCCCCATTCGAAAGGATATTTCGAAAAGGGACACTACCAAGTTCTGTCGTTATCATAACGACTACGGACATGACACCAACGAATGCAACCAGTTGAAAGACGAAATCGAGTTCCTTATTAGACAAGGACACTTGAGAAGATACGTACGGGCCTCGGGAAATTCCCAACGAGAACCTCCGGGAAGCAACGAGCAGGCGCCCATGCGCCAACGCTCGCCACCCTTACAGCCTGCCCCCGTGACTGGCACACTCTTAACCATCTGTGGAGGCCTGCACCTCGCGCGAAATAGCGGAAAGGCCAGGGAACGATATGCTCGGACTCTGCGCCACGACCAGGACATCGAGATGATGATTGTGGAGGACCGTGCACCAAAAAAGGCTCGGTCAGAGGAAGGTGAGATAACCTTCTCTGATGGCGATGCCCAACATGTCCGCTTCCCACATTCCGATCCGCTGGTCGTGGACATCCAGATGGCCAACATGATGGTGAAGAGAGTACTGGTCGATACAGGAAGTTCAGTGAATATCCTGTATAAATCAACACTGGAATGCATGAAATTGTCCGTTAAGGACTTGGAGCCCTGCAACCAAATGATATGCGACTTCTCTGGAGAAGGACTCGCCCCCGCCGGATTGATCAAACTGCCAGTGACGACGGGTACAGCGCCTGCAACAAGGACATTACTCGCCACTTTTGTAGTGGTCGATTGTCCTTCAGCGTACAATGCCGTTATTGGAAGGCCTATACTGGTTGATCTTCGGGCCGTCATCTCTATGTGGCACTTGGCCATGAAGTTCCCAACAGACGCGGGAGTAGGACGCGTGTTGGGAAACCAGAGGGAAGCCAGGGAGTGCTACAATGACTCAATCACAAAGGCGAAGAATGGAACGTCGAAAAGCACTACCTCAGATAGGTTGCAGATGGCAGTTGATACACAAGCCCAATCCGGTGATGAAGTCACCAAATAGGGTGTTGCCCAAAGTGAGGATAGAGACTTAGATCCTCGCTTTGAGGATTTTGAAGAAAATGTTGGACCCGTCGAGGACCTAGAGGAGGTCCAACTCGACAAAGAAGACCCGACCAGAGTTGTAAAGGTTGGGAAAAACTTAGAGCCTACCACGAAGCACGCACTGGTGGAATTTTTGCGAAAGAACCAGGAGGTTTTTGCCTGGTCGCATAAAGACATGGCAGGGATAGATCCTGCAGTTATCAGCCATGTCCTGAATATAGACAAGACCTTTTCACCCGTGCAACAAAAGAGAAGGCTGCTCGATAAGGATAGATCTAGAGCCTTAAAAGAGGAAGTTGAAAGGATAAAGGAGAATGGGTTCATCAGGGTGGCATTTTATCCATCGTGGGTCTCCAATCCAGTGCTGGTTCCCAAGCCTAACGGCAAGTGGCGGACCTGCGTGGATTTTACAGACCTCAATAAAGCCTGCCCAAAAGACTGTTTCCCACTCCCAAGAATCGACCAGCTGGTCGATGCAACTGCAGGGCACAAGATCCTCTCGTTCATGGATGCATATTCAGGCTACAACCAGATTAGCATGCACCCCCCTGACGAGGATCACACCAGCTTTCGGACCGATACGGGCTTATACTGTTACAAAGTAATGCCCTTCGGACTGAAAAATGCAGGTGCGACTTACCAACGGCTAGTCAACCACATGTTTAAGGAGCTGATCGGAGTAAACATGGAGGTATACGTGGAAGACATGCTGGTAAAGTCTAAGAAGGCAGAAGGACATGTAAGGGATTTACAGAATTTCTTTGATGTATTGAACAAATACCAAATGAAGTTAAATCCCCTCAAATGTTCCTTCGGAGTTGGATCAGGGAAGTTTTTGGGGTTTATTGTAAATTCAAGAGGAATCGAGGCCAACCCCGACAAGATAAAAGCCCTGATCGACATGAAGTCTCCAGAAAGGATCAAAGATGTACAAAGTTTAACCGGGAGAATCGTAGCCCTAAGTAGATTTATTTCGAAATCAACAGACAAGTGCGTCCCTTTTTTCAATCTACTTAGGGGAAATAAGAAGTTTGAATGGACAGGAGACTGCGAGCAAGCATTCCAAGCCTTGAAAGCCCATATGGCACGACCTCCCATCTTATCAAAGCCGATCGAAGGAGAAACTTTGTTTATTTACCTGGCGATTACTGAAGTTGCTGCTAGCGCGGTACTAGTACGAGAGGAAGAAGGTGTACAAAAAGCAGTCTATTATGTCAGCAAGAGACTGATTGGGGCAGAATTGAGATATCCACCAATCGAGAGGTTAGCATATTGCCTAATCCTGGCCTCTAGAAAGTTGCGCCCCTACTTTCAAGCCCATCCTATTACAGTTCTAACCGACTAGCCCCTTCGACAAGTCCTCCAAAAACCAGAGGCAGCTGGGCGATTATTAAAATGGGCAGTCGAATTAGGGCAGTTCGATTTAACTTATTCACCGCGAGCAGCAGTCAAGGGACAAGTCTTGGCCGACCTTATTGCAGAGTTCACCGAACTCCCAGACAGCGAATAGTGCGAACAGCGTAAAGTGCCTGAGCCTCAAGACAAAGCTCCTTCGTGGAAGTTATTCACGGATGGGTCATCCAACGAATCCCACGCTGGAGCGGGAGTGATATTGATAACGCCGGAAGGGCATCGATTTCACTGCGCTATTAGGTTCGACTTCACTGCGTCAAATAATGAAGCCGAATACGAAGCACTCCTCGCTGGATTGAGGATGGCGAAAGATATGAGCATAAAAACGCTTGATATTTACAGTGATTCACAGCTGGTGGTGAATCAAGTTCTAGGAGAATATCAAGCACGAGGCTTAAAAATGGTGGCCTACTTAAATAAAACAAAAGACCTGCTAGCCCAGTTCACGAAGTACACCCTCCAGCAAATTCCGCGAGATCAGAATTCAAACGCAGATGCCTTAGCCAAACTCGCGAGCGCAAAGGATGCTGACACTTTGAATATTGTGCCAGTAGAAAGACTGAGTAAGCCAAGCATACAAGCGGTCGAATCCAATATGGAGATTCGGATGGGAGATACATGGATGGCACCTTATTTGGAGTATCTGACGAATGGTACGCTACCAACAGATAGAAACAAAGCCAGAACTCTACAAAGGCGAACTGCTAGGTACATACTGGTCGATGGTGTTATGTACCGAAGAGGATATTCCTTGCCACTACTCAGATGCGTTACACCAGAAAAAGCTAAGGAACTCATGAAAGAGGTGCATGAAGGCTTCTGTGGGGATCACACTGGGGGGCAAAGTTTGGCAAAGAAGATTCTAAGGCAAGGCTACTTCTGGCCAACTATGAACGAGGATTCGATGGAGTTTGTGCGAAGATGCGATAAATGTCAAAGGTTCTCCAAGATTCCACGAGCAGCTCCGAACGAATTAAAACAGATGCAAAGTCCGTGGCCTTTTGCAGTATGGGGGATAGATTTGATTGGATCCTTACCTACAGGGAAGGGCGGAGTAAAGTACACAGTCGTAGCAGTCGATTACTTCACCAAATGGGCCGAAGCTGAACCGCTCGCTACCATCACAACCAAGAAAGTTCTTGACTTTGTTATCAAGAACATTGTCTGTCGATATGGCTTGCCTAGAAAGATAGTTTCAGACAACGGAACCCAATTTGACAGCGACTTATTCACCGATTTCTGCGAAAAACATGGAGTTATCAAAAGCTTTTCTTCAGTTGCACACCCCGAAGCGAATGGGCAGGTCGAAGCTGTGAATAAAACTCTTAAAGATACCCTGAAGAAGAGACTTGAAGAAGCTAAGGGAGCGTGGCCAGAGCAGCTACCTGAAGTCCTCTGGTCGTATCAAACGTCTCACCGAACAGCGACAGGACATACCCCATTTTCCTTAGCCTACGGATATGAGGCGTTGTTTCCTGTCGAATTAGATCCCCCCTCACATCGACGATTAACATACGACCAAGACCAGAACATCCAACTGATGATGGAATCCCTAGACTCGATTGACGAGATACGGGAGAAAGCCCAACTCCGAGTTGCTGCATTGTTGGATTAGCTTATGCAGGATCTTTATTTATTTTCATGTATATCTAATATTAAACAAATTAATACGAGAAATCCTAAAACATGTTTCTAAAATTGAATAAATAGAGAAACAAAAATAGAATACTTACAGTATACGCAGCGGAATTAAAGAGTCCTTCCTTCAGTTTCTCTAACTCTAGTATCCTTTCTGTCGCAGAGTATTATCAAGTAACTGAACCGATCTTTTATTTTCTTCACGATCTTCCAATGTATCCTTAGAACTACCTAGACTAGTGTGGGCAATTCTCAACACATGAGATAGATATAGAGAGAAGAAGATAAAATAACAAAGTGGCTTAGAAAAGGACTTGTGTTTAGAGAGAATATAAAACTATCAGAAAATCTGACTTGTGACTTATCTGTCATCTCTGAAATCTTCTCTCTAAGCACTCCTTTTATAGACTCAATTAGGCCATTTAATTTAATTAAAAAATCAATAAAATAACAGCCATTTTGAAGCCCTAGGTCGAAATTATCATGGGCTATAGGCCCGTGAAATTTCCCATTTGATTATAAGCCCATTGGACTTAAAATCAAGGCCTGTATTATTTTCTATTGATTTAATTAATTAAATAATTATTTAAATCCTTTATCAAATTAATTATTTATAATTTGAACCTTCATTTAAATTTATTTATTAATTTAGATACCAATTTATCTTAATTAATAAATCTACCATAAATTCTCTTTTCTTCTCAAAATTACACAACTCTGTGAAACTATCCAAAATTGACCTGGTCAACTTTGATAATTCTAATTGATGATTAAATCAATTAATTGAGACTATCTAGATGGTTTTATCCAAGGTACAATGGGGACCATGGGCCTATGAAATCAAGCTCCAATAAGTTATCCTAAATCTTACAAATAAATTTACTAACTTATTAATTCCTCGTGACTCCACTATAGACTTGGAATTGCACTCTTGAATTCATAGAACGCTCTATAACAAATATAGATACGCTATTAATTATCCATTGTTACAACCATAATTGTCACTCAATCCTCTATAGACGGTCTACAATGAGATAGGACTAAAATACCGTTTTACCCCTCATTGTATTTTATCCTTAAAACACTTAGTTCCTTGTAAATGATATTTCAGTAAACTAATTTAATTACTGAAATGAGATCTCTATCATTTATCACCTTGAACCAAACTAAAAGGAAACCATCGTTTCACTTCTTCATCAGAAGCTATAGATGTTCATATCTATGATTAACACTCCCACTCAATTATACTACCGAGTTCCCAATATGTAAGTATGGGCTAGTCCGTAGGGTAAGCTGGTAACGAACAAGTCAAAGAACTCAAATAATACAATCAGTTAGACTACTAACCACTCAGAATTGAGATTGAATTGACCTATGGTCAACTATATGATATGACTAGAATAGATAATAACGGTATGTTTACTTATCTTATCAACTGTCAATATCGGTCCTGTCCGATGTAACAAATACATCCGATCTTATCTACTTTGCTAATGTTCTGGAAAGAACATAACACTGTAATGTGTAAGTAGATCATATCGTAGATTGGCAAGTCAGTGTAAATCCAGTGCACTGACTAATCTTAGGACTAACTTATTTTGAACATATAATCATATTTATATTCCACTGTGATTACGTCACTATAAATAAGATTAGCTATATGCTCGGGATTTAATAGAAATTTATATTAAACAAATAATCATGAAAATAAAACATGTGAGCAAAGTGATTGACCAAGTCAAAAAATGATTTCTATTCTTTTATTGATAATAAAATGAGATTACAAAGAATTTGGGTTTTAATTAGGGCATAAAACCCCAACATGCATACCAACAAAAAGTCGCTCGGTACTTTAACTCCAAAGTTAAAGAAAGAAAATTTAACGTCGGAGACTTGGTGCTACGACGAGTTTTCTTAAATACCCGCGACCCTACTGCTGGAGTGCTTGGACCTAATTGGGAAGGACCTTACCAAATTGAAGAAGCCCTTCATCCGGGCACCTACAAACTTGCACGCTTAAACGGAGATCTCGTTCCACGTTATTGGAATGGAGAACACCTGCGCAAGTATTATCAGTGAACAGTCCTTTTTAAAGGACTGGCTTGTATTAATTCTTTCTTTTTACAAGTTTAGCAAAGAGGGTTAGCCACACTATATGGCTAATCGCTCGTATATGTAAGATTCTATTTCAGAATCACTCATAAAGACATGTTTAGTCCATTTTTAATACGAGATTATAAGGGACTGTGCGCAGCCAGTCATTCTTGCCAACCTTTGTGAATTTATATTTACAAGTATTTGTTCATTACTGTATTACAAGTATTATTTTTTCACACAAACAGGAATGTTCGAACAGGTCATGGTCAAGGCAAGTGACCAAGGACCTAAAGCTCCTCGATCACTTGGGGGGCATATAAGGCACATCGATAGCAAAGCATACCATGAGGTATGTAAACACATGAACAAAATGAGTGAAAGCATGCTAAGGTACTTAGAGTATTTTTCAAAATTTATATTTTGTTAAATCATGCCAAAGTACTATGCTAAGTTCGGTCATACGAACAAATGTTATCATAAATGAAAATGTTATAGCATCATGATGTAATCTCTTACACCGCAAGCATCACTGCTTGGATGTAACTGTTCAAGTAAAAGAAAAGGTTTGCTGCCCATGCAGCAAATTCAAAAAAGGAATTGTCTTTGCATCACGACCCGTGGGTCGTATAATCAAAAGAAGGAAAAAATATTAAAAAAGCTCAAGAGGCATTGGGAGCAGGAGGGTCTTTATCAGCATTCTGGTTGGCAGCATCCTCAGCAACTCCTTCTTCCTCTACGACAACAATGCTTGGGGAAGCAGGGACCCTGGCTCTTGCCTCCTCTTCAGCCAGTTGAGCAGTGCAGCGAGCCAGCTCAGCAGTCCTGACATCTTCTGAAAGATAGATGAAGTCGGCACCCTGATTATGTTTCCAGAAATTGTAAAAACACAGGAGCGTCGTCCTCTTATATCTTTCCAGATTCTTGGAGTTGTCAAGCTCCAGCTGCTTTACTTTGCCCTCAAGAGTAGCAATGGCCTCATCTTTGGACTTATGCTCCTCTTCCAATCTCTTGACTTCCCAATACTGGGTGCTGCTGGCATCTTTATACTCCTCCCTCTGCTTTATTATAGCTTCCTTCATAGCTTCAGCCTCTGATAACTTTGTCACCGCGGCATCCCTCTGCTGAGCCAGCGCCTCCAACTCCTTTGCGTGCCTGGCCTCTGCAGCCGAAAGTTCCTCGGCTGCCTTCACTTGGTGCCTCTCGATGGCCTTTGCCCGAGCCTGTTCAAGGGTGGCTTGGGTGCGGGTACGAGCAGCACTTGCAGACAGCAAGGCCTGAGGACAGAAGATAAAGTTAGAACCTATTACAAAGAATAAAAGACTAAGGCCTAAGAGATAAAGAGGCACTTACGCTGGCTATTTCGTTTAGAGTCTTGTTCAGGATTTGGTCGACTACCATACTCTCTGCCTCGACCAGTGCATTTTTGACGCGGTCGTTCTTCGCGATGTGCGCGAGGCGATCTTTAGCTGCTCGTAAGGCATGGCTCGAGAGTTTGGCCCCAAGAGCTTCTTCCCGCTTGTCTTGTTCCCTGGTGGGCGCAGCCGGAGGGTTCGGCGGGGGGGGGGGAGGAGTCTGCTTCTCAGCAGGAGCCGGAGGATGAGTAGAAGTTTGCCCAGCTGGCACGTCCCTGGGAGTGTCATTTGTTCGACTCTTCTTGGCCGGTCTCTGGCTTGTTTCGCCGGCCTGTCTCCTTAACGACTTTCGCCGGAGCTGAGGAACTTCCTCTTCCTCCTCAACATTGTACAGGTCGAAGACGTTGGGAGTGGCCACATCTGCACACAAGAAAAAACATGCAAAGGGTAAAGATAAAAGCAGATGAAGACTCTTTATCAAAACGAAAAAGAAGGTCACAAAGTTAGTACCCGAGCTACAACTACTGGTCGCTATACTGTTGACTCTATTAGTCATACACTCACTATCTGGCATGAAGAAGTCTGGCCCTAGATTTGGAGTATATGTAAAGTTGCCCTCCCCGTCAAACAAATGACAGGGAATTGGCAAGCTATTTAAAAGCAAGATAACTTTACCATTTTCATCAGAGGATTCCCCCAGGTCCACAACTGGCTCTTTGGCCTTTTGTTTCCCCTTGCCTTGGGGAGCAGAAGGCCTTTCTGCGGAAGGATTGCCCGTGGGCTCCCTGATTGTAACCCCCGTCGGCCTCCTTCGAGGAGGGGATGCGGGAGGTTGCTGCTCGGGAACCCCCTCGGCAGTGGCATCAGCTACCACGGACCCTCTTGTTTCATGGCGAGGAGCCAGGAGGCCAGACAGCCTCAGGTTTTCATCAGTAACCAGGGACTTGACGCTTTTTTCTGCGTCTGTCATCCTGGCCAGTCTATTGGACCTCAACACCATGTCTGGTGTTGGGGTCGGACGTAACCATGGGCCTGAAAGACAAAGTACATTTTGAGAAAAATGAAAGGAAACTCCTTGGTTAAAAGTATCGACCAATCAAAGACGGTACTTACCTCCTCGGGTGAAGGCCAGGTTGTTGCTGGTTATGTCCGGAGTAAGGAAGTACTCCTTATTGTACTGCCCCACGTTAGAAATGTGCGTAGTGTCACTCAGGAACGTCCGGTTTGTCTCCTGGTGACAGAGGTGGAAGAAACCCGTCCCATATTGTTGCGGGTTGGATTTAAGGTCGAAAAGATAATTGACCTCGTGGAGAGTAGGTTCTGGCCATTTTTTAAGTTTGTACAGGATATAGAGTGCAGCCAGCATTCTATATCCGTTTGGAGTAATTTGGAAGGGGGCGACATCGAAATAATTAGCCACCCCTTGGTAAAAAGGATGTAAAGGAAGTAAAGCCCCCGCCTCTATGTGATATCGAGACCAGGCGCTGTATATACCTCCGGGGAGGTTAGCCCTTTGGTCTGCGGCAGGAATTTTGATGGAAACCCCTGTGAGGGGATACTTCCTGAAGTAGTTAGCAACCATCCGAAGGGTCACTACGCTGGTCGGGGAAATATACCACTCGACATCAGGCAGATTCTGATGGCGGGGGCGGGCTCTAATTTGGATGTTAGGGTCAGGAACAGGAGTGTCTCGACCACTGGTCGAGGGAGCCCTAGCCTGCGAATCAGGATGGGCAAGAAGGTTTGGACTATCGTCAGATTCAGCTCTTTTCTTGCCTACGGATTTGGAACGGGCCATTTGAGGAGGAGAAGGACGAGATCTGGTAGAGGATCATGAGAAGGGAATCTCGTGGACTCGGTCGGCCGGTTGTTCTTCGCCTTCGAGCAACTGGGCGAGAAGATCATCGTCGATGGGCCGTTCACCTCCCCACAAATCTAGCATCAATGTCTGCAAATAGAAGAATGGGGAGGTGAGGATAAAGAATTTTTAAAGGCTTTTCAGAATAGCGCTGGTCGAGTATAAAAGCCAAGCTTTTATACAACAGCATTCTAACAAAAAGCTAAATTTTCCGCACGAACAGTTTGAAAGACGGATCAAAGGGTGAAAGTAAAAAGTTTTTCAAGAAAGCTTTTTCAACTCCCCTTAGGGCGGGAAAAACCTATTTTCCAACTAGCCTAAAAATCGAATTTTTACTTCAATTTTACGTCCTAAAAGTATGATCCTGACTATTAAACTAACTCGTAACCCTTTTTTGCCTACAAAACATTCTACTCACAAGCGTCTCAAACCAGAAGCAGATGAACTCAAACAGTTAACATACAGAAGCATGCATCATGAAAATTTGAAGCATAAGAATTCGAAAACTTACCAAGAAAATGATCGTGAAGATGGAAAAAGGGTCTTCAGAGATCAAGGAACTCTCGGACTGAGTCTTGAGAATACAGAAGAAACGGTCTCTGGAGACGATTAAAGCTCTGGTTTTTAGGGTTTCTTGAGAAGGCAATGGCGTGCGTAAAAAGAAAAAGAAGATTTCAGAGGTATTATATAAGTTTTTCTGTGGCATTAAAAAGGTGTAATCATCAGTTTCCCTTTTTCGAAGTATGGGGAAGCGGAATGTCCGTCGAATTATTACTGGGGAACCAAAAAGTCATGATTAGACAGGAGTAGGTTTCTTTCTCCAAGAACACACGAAGGGTTCTGACACGTAAGGCGGGGTTACCGAAGAGTCGTTCGCTCAAAAGTTTATTTATTGCTCGTGATAAATAAACTTGGGGGGCAAATTTTATCCAAAAAATTAGCATTGATGACGTGGCAAGTGATCCCTGGACACGTGGCCGACGCCTGGAAGAACTCTGCTAGGGTATCGACCAGAGGATGCACTAGAAGCAGTAAACAGCCCAGTCTTACCTGCGACCAGTCTGGTCGATAGTTCCGCATACAAAGTAACATTACCGTGAAGATCTTTGTAAATCCCGAATTTAACTCACACAATCTCCTGAGTATCCGATTATTCAGGAGAGAATATCTGTTACAATCTTTTGTAATCCCCCTTGAGCCTATAAATAGAAAAAGATAGCTCAAGGAAGGGAATTTTGGATTTTGAATTATTTGAGATTAGAGTAATTCTCCTTGGAATATTGTATTGTTCTTTAGAGGTTTGTGAAACTCATTGAACCCTTTTTCTTTGATCACTCCTTTGATTCTTATATCAATAACAGTCTAAGTGGACGTAGGTCATTACCAGATCCTGGGGCCGAACCACTATAAAACTATCGTGTTCTTATTACTTTTCGTCATTTGATTCTTCTTAACATATTCATTCACATCAAGCATATTCCGACTCCGTGTCAGTTGACCAAAATCTGGGTCAACAAAGGTAAAATCTGAACTTGAATGGTCTAATGAAGAAGATAAATTGTCAATTTATAATAATAAAGCTTTACATGGAATTTTTAATGGTGTTGGTGAGAGTTATATAAAATTGATTTCATCTTGTGAGTCTGCCAAAGATGCTTGGGAAATCCTTCAAACTCAATTTGAAGGAACCACTGATGTTAAGCAATCTAGGCTTGTAATGTTGACCACAAGATTTGAAAACATTCGCATGTCTGAAAAAGAAACCCTAACTAAGTTTTATGAAGAATTGTCTGACATTGCTAATGAATATTTTGTTTTAGGAAAAAAGTTGTCTGACTCTGTTTTGGTTAGGGAAATTGTTAGATCTCTTCCTGACAAGTTTCAATCCAAGATCACAACCATTGAGGAGGTAAAGAACCTTGACACCTTGAAAGTTGAGGAATTGATGGGATCTCTTCGAACTTTTGAACTTAATCAAAAGATCCACAAACAAGAGAAACCAATTGTTGTGAAAGAGAAACCGATTCCCTTGAAATCTTCCAAAGAGAAAATGGAAAGTTCAGATGAGGAAGATGATGATGAAATGATTTTGTTATAAAAAAACTTTAAGAAGTTTATGAAAAAGATTGGTAATAAGAAAAATATGTCTAAATCCTCCAAAGGTAATAATTTTTCAAAATCTTTTGAATCTACTAATAAAAAAGGTATTCAATGCAGGGAGTGTGAAGGTTTTGGACATATTCAATCCAAATGTGTCAATACCTTAAAGAAAAATAAGAAGGTCATGGCAATCACTTGGAGTGACCAGGACTCTGAAAGTATTGATGAGGAAGAAAATTCTAATCTTGCCTTAACTTCTGTTTTTTCTTGCTTACCTCTTTCTATGCAGGTGAATGAGAACATTGTTTGTTTAAATAATACTATTTCAACAGATGAGGGTTCCCATGGTGATTCAGATAAATCCGATTTGGATGAGGATTCCTTGAAAGAATCATACAAAAACATGTATGATCAATGGTTGAAAGTATATTCAGATAATCATTTGATGGCAAACAATAACAAAGTTCTCAAGAAGAGAAATGAAGAACTTGACTCTCTTGTTAAAAAATATGAAATTGATATTGTTACTAAAGATTATGAAATCAAACATTTGTCTAATGAAGTTGATCAAATTGTGAAAGGTGTCAAAATGCTTAATCATAGATCTATGGTTTTGGATGATGTTCTGCTTCCAGGTCAAAAAGCTTGTGATTTTTCTAGGTTAGGATCAAATGGATCTAAACCTAAAGGAAAAACAATTTTTATTTCTGGAAATCTTCCTGTTGTTTCGACAACTGACCTTTCTGCAGGAACAACTCAAACTCATGTGACATCGGCTTCTCAATCTGTCACAACACATGAGAAACAGACAAGAAATTTCAAGAATAAAAAAACTGGTCATTTTATTCTAATTTTCCATTTCTGTGGAGTGAAAGGTCATATCTGACCTAAATGTTTTACCTTGATGAATTTTTCCCAAAATAATTATTTTAATCATCATGGTAATTTGAGACAAATGCCCTTGAAGAAAATGACATGACCTAAGAAAGTTTGGGTGAATAAAAATGAATTCAAATGTCTTGCTGCCTTTACCTGTCTTAGAACATGTGCTTTTAACTCTTGGTATTTTGATAGTGGTTGTTCTAGGCATATGACAGGTAAATAAAGCATACTCACTGACTTCAAGACTTTGAAAAATGGGGAAGTCACATTTGGAGATGGTAAGTCTTGTAAGGTACTTGGTAGTGACATTCTAAATTATGAAGGACTACCAAAGTTGCAAAATGTTCTTTTGGTTGATGGACTTAAAACTAATCTAATTAGTATAAGTCAAATTTGTGACCAAGACTTGTTTATAAATTTTTCTCATGATAATTGTTTTGTGCTTGACCAAAATGGAAATTGTGTTTTGAAGGGTTATAAATCTGTTGACAATTGTTACACATTATCTAATCACACAGTTGGCACACAATCGCGAGTGATACTAATTTGTGTCATGAAAAACATGGTGATGTGGTTTTTTAAAATTTGAGAAAAATTGGAAGTGTGAGTCATGTTCATGATTTACCGAATTTAAGTAAATATTTTTTTTTGGTAAATATGAACCATGTCGATTGAGAAAACATTTGAAAATTTCCCATGAAAAATGTTTTAGTGTTGGAGTGTGTGCTCGCTTCCAAGGGAACCCCATGGAGTCTCATGTGACTGCTGTAAAAAGAATTATTCGTTATATCAATAATACTCTTGATTTAGGCATTTGGTACTCCAAAGAAACAAACTATAACCTTGTGTGTTATAGTGATGCAGATTGGGTAGGAAACACTGATGACCGCAAAAGTACAAGTGATGTTGTTTTTACTTAGGAAACAATTTGGTTTCCTGTCATAGTAAAAAACAAAACTCCATCTCTTTGTCAACAGCCGAGGCTGAGTGCATAGCTACTGGAAGCTATTGTTCTCAACTTTTGTGGATGAAACAAATGTTGGCTGACTATGAGTTTGATCTTAAAACCTTAACCTTTTTTTTGTGATAATACAAGTGCTATTAATATCTCCAAAAATATCTCAAAACATATTGACATTCGTCATCATTTTATTAGGGAACTTGTTGAAAACAAAACTCTGATATTAGAATATGTTGAGACTAACAAACAAATTGGAGATATTTTTACTAAAGCTTTAAACACAGTTAGATTTGATGCCCTCAGGAAATCCTTGGGGTTTGTTTTATTTGAAATTGCCAATAATTGATTGTCTTGCCTTGCATATGTGATTGTGTAAATCTCTTGTCCTGTTTGGAAGAAATTTGATGACCATATTTTTTTTAATTTTTAGAAAATGAACGTTATAATTCTTATACTTTGTGAGGAATAAAAACCATATTTGAAAAAAATTTAGACCATCTAATTTATATTTGATCAAATCACTATGTTTGTTTTAGTATGAGCATTCCTTAATCCAGTTTCTTTTTCAGGCTCCATCTTGGAAAAGAGTTACCTATACTGATGTGTGAAAGCTGACACTAAGTAAGTTGGTACCAGATAATTAGCAATTATATTAGAGGATACTCTACCAGTGTAAGGGGATACCATCAGTATAAGAGTTATAGCCTCCATTATTGCTACAATTTGAAAAAGGCTACAATTGCCAAATATGGGCAATGACCCTAGCTTTAAAAGGCCAAAAAGAACGCCAAATTGATTACACATGCACACACATATGCCTGTTAACTCAACTGTGTAAAAATGTCGTGATACTCATACACATAATGAATTGATTAAAATATTTTTTTGTGATTGGTATATTCTTTTTCGAATTATGGTTATCATTATCACTTAGTATTTTAATTATAATTCATTATTCTAATTTGTAAAAAAAAAATGGTTATCTTGTTTCTCTTGAACAGGACTTGGCATTTACATGGACACATATGGTATGACAATTTATCTTTTTATTTTCGGCAATTTAAAAAAAAAAATTAAATTGACCGAGTAATAAAGAAAAAAACAAGTTTGAAAAATAATTGATGCAATTTATTTGTTTTATCTCATTATATTCAAAATCATGCAAAAGTTTCCAATTTTGAGGTGTGAAAGAATTTGTTTTAAAAAAAAGAAAGAGGTATTTTGGCATTTATCACATTAATTTCGGTTACCCATTTTCAAACTTGCCTCATTTGTGCACCGAATTCTCTATATATTCGAATTCACTTTGGCTGTTTAATTCTAAGTGTTTTCTTGTTTTTCTCTCTCGCTCACTTGTAACCAAGTTGTTTAGGGTTTTGTTCTTTGTGTGTCTCCTTTTGTTTCTCTCCTAGCAGCCATGAAGACCCAAGGTTGTGGATCTACCTCCAAACCTGTGAAGTCTCAGAAGGAGACAGTTCCTTTTGCCCTCCTCCTGTTCTAGCATCAATACCAGTTGCCTCGCCTCCTACAGGCTGTCGACCCAAAACCACAGCAAGGAAGAAGGTCCTTGCTCTTCTGGGTCCTGAAGGATCTCACTTGATTGGGGCTATGAGTAAAGGAGTGACCTTTCCCAACCTTGATGCGCAGCAAAACCAAGCCTCGGCAGTTCGACTCGCCTCACCCGAAAGTCAAGTAAAATCCAAACCTGCCCTGACTACAAGACCTGCACATTATGTCTCCACTGAAGTCGTGTCTGATCCGTCTGAACATGACTCTGAATCGTCATTTCCCCTGATGTGTTAACACCCAAGTCAAAGTGCAAACACAAATCCAAAGTCGCTAGATCAAAGAGAACCAAGAAGGCCAAAGTGGCTCCAGCAAAAGTTCCTAGCTCCATCTCTGATTCCTCTCCTTTATCCAAATTCAAATTGAAGGCAAAAATCAACCCACCACCTTGCACCTCCTCGGAGGATGTCTCTCTTGAAACGAAAGACTCACCTCCTCGGAGGATGTCTCTCTTGAAACGAAAGAACCTCATGAACATTTGGAGGAGACTGAATCTGAAGAAGACCCATCAGAAATCACTCCTGTTGCATCCGACCCAAAGGGCCCAACATCATTGGCATTTCTTGAATTGTCTACCAAAAGCATTAAACAAAAAGGTTGCCCCATCCGTACTTCAGGTTCCTCTTTCAAAGCTCATTCTTTTACTTTCTATTTTAATGGTAATGAAAAAAATATGCAATTTTATGAGCATCGTCACTTTATTAGTGAACGTAATTTCCTTTTTGCTCCTCATCGTGTTTTTGGGGTTTTACACTTTAGAGGAAAGGGGTTGGTTATGATCTTTGTCTGGCTTTGATGGGTTTTTGCCTCGAGTAGTTAAGGAGTTTTATGCAAATCTGAATGATGATTTGTTAGATCAGACTTCCTTTATGTTTCATAAGGTTTATGTTAGGGGTCATTGGTATAGGTTTAGTCCTTCTGAAATTGCTAAGGCCCTCAATCTCGTTCATGTTGAGATTGATGATTCTATTGAGTTTTATCTGAATTAGTTGGCCAGGCTATGGTGTGGGAACCAAGTGCATCTCTCCATGTCTCGGACCTTACTCACTAGTATGGTGCTCTTTTCAAATTTTCATTGTTCAATTGGATGCATACCACTCACTCCTCGACCATCACTCAAGATATGGCCTTTCTATTGTTCAAAATTGGGACTGGTGTCATTGTCGATCTTGCTCCTGCTATTTTTTATCAAATCATGTCCTTGAGTGATGCCAAATGCAAGGGTCAACACTTGATGTTTCCGCAAGTCATTTACAAACTTTTGGACTCTCAACGTCCTTTGAAGAAGTCACACGAGACCTTGATTTCTCCTTTGGTTGGACCTACATACACTGTCAAAGAGATCAAAAATGACAATGCTTCTACCACAGCTCATAAAGTCAAGGGCATTAACTTGGCTGGCTCTGTCTATGGAGATGTCGAGCTTGACACCCCTACTATCCCGACTGTTCTCGCTTCTGTCCAAACATGAATTTCAAGTCTCTCCGACCGGTTCACTGCCATGGAGGATACTCAGCGCCAAATTCTGGCTTCTTTGGCAATCATCAATGCATCTACCACTCCAACTCCATGACGGTTACCGTTCCTTTCAATCTATTTTTATTTGCTTTTGATAAATGTAAAAGAACACTAATTGATTTCGTTTCATTTGTTCTTTGGCATTTTCTTAGACAATGAGGGGGAGAGAGAGTATTTGGTACTATTGCTTGACCTGCAGTTGTTCATTGTTTTTGTTAATTATTTTAGTCATGTGCTTTGGTTATTTTTGGCAAGGGGAGTCATTTTGAGACTCTTGTGAATTTAAGCACTCACTTGTTTTATGCAAGATCTTTTTTAAAAAAATAAATATGCCTTGTCTATAAAATTGCCAAAGGGGGAGATTGTAAGTCCTAAAATTGGCAAATTTTATAGAAATATCTTTTTCTTTAAATGATAATTTTACTTTCCCATTATTGTAATTTTTTGAATACTACTTTCCCATTATTGTGATTTTCAGAATATTAAGTTTCATATTATTCCTTATTTAGCTTGATCTTATCACAATATGATTATAAAGGGAAGTTGTATCTTAGTTATCTAAAGCAAATATTATGTACTTACTCAAAATCATTTATGGAATATTTGCCTTTTAATTTTCGTGCAGCTCAAGGTAATAAACTTCAGGAAACTAAATCTTTGAAGTAATTAATTGGTATTTCTATCTTGAGATATTTGATCTGACACAGGTATTAGCTCCCTACTAAATTCGTATCTGTTGAATCTGAATCTTCTAAAAAAGGCAATTCTTCATCAATCAAAAATATCTTCAATTATTCTTTCTTTTATTAGGAGATTCTTTCTCAGCCATTCTGAGCACGAAATGGACTCTATAAATAGGCTTCTAAGGCATTGAGAAAAAAGTGAAATCGTTGGTGCATAATTTGTAAGTGTATTGTAATATTTGTGAGAGTTCCTTATTTGTATTCAAGATCATAGTATTCACGTGATCTTGTAGGAAAATGAGTGTTTAGTTTTTGTGGTGAGTTTATACCACGTTCATAAGTGAATACACATTGTAATTTGAACATAACTTATATAGTCTTTGAGAGAGGATTTTTACAAGCCTTGTGTCGGGAGGATGCAAGCACTCACTGGCCATTGAAGGGAGTTCAAGTGGTTAAGTGTTTCAATAAGAATCAGATTAGTGAAGAGAAGTACAACAAAGTTGCTGCAAATCTCAAGAGGGAGTCTTGTTTTGTTTAAGTCAATATTGTGTAGGTGTGATTCTTTATTAATTGGTTTTATTCTCTAAGCGTGGCCCCAATGAGTAAGTTATTTGAAAGGGTATCTAAACCTTGTAAAAATTTGTTGTGCTCTTTATTGTTTTGGCACTGTCTTTTTATTGTGTTCAGTTCTGTCGTGACAAGTTCGTAGTCTGTCTCGACAGATTGGAAATCTGTGTCAACATTTAGTTACCATTCTGCACCTTAATTAATTCACCTAGTTTAATTAATTTGGTAATTACTAAAAATGGAATTTCAACATCCATAAACATATTCAAAATAAAACAAAAATAAGAACAACCATTAAGCCTACACATAAAACATGTGCTCTATGTGTTCATACATTCAAAATAAACATAGATTAGATGTATGACACATGATCTTAACATTGGCTCTAATACCAATTGTTGGTTTTTGATCATGTGATTGACAGTGCAGTGGAAGCACGGGATAACATTTATATGCGATAGTAATAATAATTAAAACATAAGACAGAATCACTCTAGGAACCATAACTAGAATGGGATCTTTTTCATGCCACATGAATCTGAATAAAAAGAAAAATACAAATACATTTTCGTAGATGTAGAACACGTGTAGATCAAATAACATCTTAGCCTCCTAACCCACCATCTTCCATACTATGGCTCGCACTAAGAGAAAGAGACAGGTCGATGTCTATGCTATTTGGTAGGATACACAATAACACACTTTTTTATCTCAACATATGAGACTGTGTTCTTCTCACAAATCAAAGAGAACAAAGTTCTCTATTTTCCTCTCTTGGCAAATAACGTGAAATGCATATGATGTCTTCTCCTTTTTTCTTGATGTTGTATTCTATTAATATAACAATACATATCCCTAATCTCACTGGGCCTATGCATGGGTCATAGTCCATTTGGACTGTGGTTGGCACCAACTACACGGCTATGGGCTCTGTGGTATTTTATCTCTATAAAATGTTATTTGTTGGGCCTTTGTCATATTATTTTATGTAGTATACAATTATACCACAAAATTAAATATGATTAAATTAATTTTTTTTTAAAAATGAATTTCACAAAATTATCAATATAATTTTATTTTTCATTATATATTATTTCATAAATAATATTAATTTGTGAGATCAAAAATAATATTTTATTATTTTTAATTATTTCCTTTAATGCCGAAATCATACCTCTGTGTTATCAAGCTAGTACGGGGACAGTATGGACCCGTAGTTCTAAGCTCCAATAATTTAATTAATTTCACTAACTCTTAGTTCCATTAATAATATATTAACTATGAATTATTCTACTAGAAATTCATAGTTGAACTCTCAAAACTACAATATTATATTACTAGAAGCTATAACTATAAAGTCGTCCATTGATTTAGTCATTACATGAGTACGACCCTCTAATATTTGTTAATAATTAGAGTAAGGTCTTAATGTTCGTTAACCTCTCTAATTATGTCTTTATCAAGTAGTTCCATTGATCATCTAATGAACATCATTCTATAAATTTAATTACATAATATGCTCTATGTTCAAGTCCTGAATCAACACCAAAAGGAACAACTAATATGCTTTCATTTAAGTAAGGAGCAGATTCCATATATGTGAAGTATATTCCCAGTCACTTGCAATTCTATGACTCCAAGATATCAGAAATTCAGTCGTAGGAATATTGAACCTTACGCAATAAGTCAAAAATCATACAAGCACAAAAAGGAGTTCATTACTCACTTCATGATTGAGGTCAAGTCTCAAACGACCATCGATTGATGAATTTTGAACTTCTATATTTTAACGGAGATTATCAGAAGTTCTTTCTTTCATCATGTCTCAGTCAATACATTCTATATTGTATACGTTACCTCTATCTTTTTGTGTCGCTACACTTAACAGTCTGAATAAATTACTCTATCTTAAACAGAAGATATACCATATTCATAATCTTTATTAAATAAAGCTCCCACTTTAATTAGCGATTACAGACAATTTTTATATTTTTATCTTGAATTAAATCCTCTTGTGTCTATATATATATATCATTATACATATACTTAATTCAATACCACATCAATACTATTAGATCTTCATGATAAATGACATGTATAATTAAATACAAATATGAGTGCAAAATATTAACTTTATTTAATTTACAGTAATCGTTCATACAGAAATACGCATTAAGGGCATAAATCACAATAGTGGATACATTCTATTTGATGAGAGGAATCTCTATCAAGAGATCCCTTAACCATTTAGCATCTTTTCTAGTGGAAACTACACCTATGAACTCTACTTCCATGGTAGAGTGAGATATACAGGTTTGTTTCTTAGAACCTCAAGAAATTGCACACCCGTCACGTGTAAATACCCAACCAGTGGTGGATAAATTGTCTCCAAGATTGGATATCCAACTTGCATCTGTATACCATTCTAAGATTGAAGGAAATTTGGAGTAGTGAAGGCTTAGGTCATTGGTTTTCTTAAGATAACGTATGACTCTCCCAATTGCCTTCCAATGATCCACACTAGGATTACTTGTAAACCTACTAAGTTTATTGACCACAAATACTATGATAGGTCTAATACATTGGGCAGCGTACATAAGACTCCCTATAGCACTTGCATACTCCAATTGAGCCACCGTTCTTCCCTCATTCTTCTCTAGTTTTACACTATGGTCAAATAGAGTGTTGACTTCTTTAATCTTAAGATGATAAAATCTGTCCAATACTTTCTCAATATAGTGGTCTTGTCCCAAAGTAAAATCCCCACTATTTTTATTCATTTTGATACCTAGTATGGTATCAACTTCTCCAAGATCATTCATCTTGAAGGTTGATGATAGAAACCTCTTTGTTTCTACTATCCCTTTCATGCTATCACTCTAGATTAGCATGTCATCCACATATAGAAAAACAATGATCACATATCCCTTACAAGTTTTTTAATACATACACTTGTCTCCATTTTTCTGTTAAATCCATTTGATAGAATGACTTGATTGAATTTTTCATGCCATTGCTTTAGAGGTTTAATCCATATAAGAATTTTACAAGTCTACACACTTTATGTTCATTATTTGGTAGGAAAAACCCTTCAGGTTGTTCCATGTAGACCTCCTCATTGAGGTCACCATTAAGGAGTGTCATTTTGACATCCATTGGATGAGTATATTGTTATATTATATAATTTTATAATATAATGTTTTAGATTAAATAAATGTGACATAGAGTGTCACATATTGTAACATATAATAGAGAGTTACATTATTTAGATATATGTGAAATATCCAAATATGTAACATATTTGGTGTTACAAATTTGTAACTTCCAATACCCATTCTTGTGTAAATTTTTTGCTACACAATATTGAGATGAATTTCTTAAAGTCATAAGAGATATGATTGTTAGAGATGTGATTTTAACTCCCATAATATGTATGGAAGTTACAAAATCAAGTTAGAATGAATTTGGAACATTTTGGCAAAGTTGGAAAATGGGTTGCTGAAAAAACGTCTTGGGCCGCGGCCTGAGTTTTTTAGGCCGAGGCAAAAACACATCGTGGGCCGCGGCCTGTGTTCAGTCCGCAGCATAAGCGGCTGACAACATTTTCCAAACTTCAGTTTTATCCAATTTTGAACATTTCCAACAGCCAAGTAACTCCCAAATCTCTATTTTAATTCCATAAACATCCAATTAATCATTGGTAACAGCCATGGGGGTTGGTGGAATTTGAAATTCAAAGGGTGTCTCAAAACTCTATAAATAGGAGCCTATTGCTCACTTGAAAGACACAACATTTCTATTCATTAGAGGACTTGGCTAGAAACACCTTGAGGCTTGATTATTCCAGAAAGCATTTCCAAAAATCTGTGAGAGATCCCTTAGTGCTTGAGTTAGGGGGAAATAAGCTTTTGGACAAAGGTTTCACACCTTGTTCAAGTTGGTGATCCCCAACACTCTTCACTTTGATAGTGTGAGTGAGAGTTGTTTCTATTTTGTTTTCTTGTTCTTTCTTTCTATTCTATTGCTCTTCATCTTCATATTCTTCTCTTTTGTTTATTTGTATTATTTTGCATAGGGTTGTATTTCTCTATTTCTCTTCTTCTACTTCTTCTTTTATTTATTAGTATTTCAGTCATACAGTTGTAACTTTATTTAATCAATCAATATTTGTTTGTAATATTTTTTTTAGAGTTGTAATTATCTTACCATTTCCATTGAGGTAAAACTATTTTTCCTAACACATATAAGTTGTGTATAGAAGCGAAAGCAAACAAAATTCTAATTAAAGTTGTTCTTGCCACAAGCGCATAGGTATCAAAATTGTAGCGCCCCAAATTTTCTAATAAGGCTTAGGGCCTTGATTAGCGTGTCAGGAGGGCAATAACTAATTTAATTATGTTAATATGTGAATTAAATGATTATATAATTAGAAATGCATGTTTAGGTGAATTAAATATGCATGTGGGCCCTATTTGGTTATTAGGGGCATATATATGTAATTTTAGCTCGTTGAGGGCATAAATATGATATATGTGTATATTGTGATTGATACCACGAGGGTGTGGTGATATATTTGCGATGTGTGATCTGAGACGGTCCTAGGGAGCGAAATGGTTAATTAGTCACAACAGGGTCGAATACCCAGCTCGGGAGGAGCCTAGGGGTGTTTTGGGAATACAATATATGTCGAGAATTACCGGGTAACAGGTAGTAATTTAGAAATTATTTGGGCATGTTGGGATTAAATGGGGATTTATAGGAACACTAAAAGATTTAACGGGATGTGGCAATTGAAGGAATTGCCCTTGGTGGCACTATAGGATTAAGATTGACTTAATGGTATTTTGGACTTTTTTGCTAAGGGATAGACTTAAACATTTTGGGCAACTGAAACTCTAGAACCACTTGGAATAAAAATAGGAATTCTCAGCTCTTTCTCTCACATTCGGCTCTCTCTCCCTCTCTATGGCACTTTGAATTTTTTTATGAAACTTGGAGGATTCTAGACTAAGAATTTGAGGATTTAAAGCTAGGATCTGTTGTGGAAAACATGCTTGAAGACATGGGGAATTAGCTCGAGCCGAAACTATCACAGAGGTAAGAATTATGTATTGAATTCTCTAAGTGTTTTGCTGTAACTTTTGGTATGATGGCCTAGGTTCTAGTTTGATTGAATTTAGGTGTTAAGCTTAGATTGTGATGAGGTTTTGTTGAGTTTTTGGATGTTTGTATTAGTTATGTTGTTTAGATATGAATCCTAGGTGGAATTCTAGGATTAAGGCTCGGAATTGGTGAGTTTCAGAGAGGTTGGCTCATGAAATGCATGGGAAATCCTGGATTTAGAGGCTCGAGTCGCGGCCATGTTCATCAGGCACCGCGGCCCGCTTGAACGTAGAGGCATGGGGGCCTCAGAAATCTGGCCAGGCTCTACAGCGTAGGGTATAGCGCATCGCGGCCCGTGTCTGCCAGTAGAGAGGGCTTTGCCCTTTGACTTGTAGCGGGTCACAGCCCTAAGGGGCAGGCTGTGGCTCAAAAGGAGAAAAAGGGGGAAATAGAGGTTTTAAGCTCAGGAACTCGAATGCTAAGGCTCGGGAAGGATTCTACTACTCGGTTTAGAATCTAAGGTCCCAGAGGCTAGATTAATATTCTGAAGTTATTAGTTGGTTTAAGATCTGATGGATGGTTATTATGAATGCATTGTGACTAGGTTTTCAACAAGGCGCGAGTTAGAGGACTGTGCTCGGGATCGCAGTACTCAGACAGCTCGGAACACAAGTAAGAAAACTGTTGTACTCATAGAGCAGGGCGCGACCCTATTGTATGTGTTTCAGGGCATGACCCTATTGTTTATGCTTAATATATGTGTGGATATGTGTGATTATTATGTTGTGTTATGTATGTTATGAGTGAACGATGAGTGGCCAGGAACAGCGAAGGACGAGAATGGAATGAAGCCGGGTATGGCAAGGGACTGGGATCGGCGTTAAGCACGCTGAGTGCAGGTCGCTAGGGCGAGACCCTCCTAGGGTGCTGAATCCAACCGCTTGGTGAAGACCATGAGCCTCGGGCCTGGTAAAGCGCCTGGGACGGCGTAGGCTGCTATGTGTTTAGCCCGTTGGTTGTTTTGTTGTATACTGTGGATTGTTATGTTATATGTTATATGTTGAGTTTTCTTGTTGCGCTTTAGCTCACGGGTGCTCTATGGTGCAGGTAACGGCAAAGGGAAGTTCGACCAACCATGAGTACAGAGAACGTGGAGTGACGAGTACATGTTTGGCCAACTTGGCTGCCACGACCAGGGTTATTTTGGGAAAATTACTGTAATGAACTACTTTGTCGCTTAGGTCGCCATAATTATGTTTTTGAGTTGTAATATGTTTTCTAAACAATATTTTGAGATCCCAACTATATAATTTTTTATGATTTCAATGAATGTCCAAATTTTTATAATTAATGTCATTAAACAAGTTTTATTTCAATTTAGTCACACTTTTAACCTAAAACCTCATTTAGCGAGCTAATGGCACATTTTTAACTCACATAGTAACAACTCTAAGGAAGTAGGGCGTTACAAAAATAATCAATAACATCTTTATTCCTAAACCTTATAGCTACTGATCTAGCTTTAATGGTTTGGATAGTGTCATCCGTGTGGTATTTCCTCCTAAATACCCACTCACACTTGATTGGCTTAGATCTCGATGGGAGACCTACCAATTTCCAAGTGTTATTGGAAAGAATGGAGTTCATATAATCATTGATGGCTTCTTTCAAAAATGCACTATCTCTTGATTGCATGACTTCTCTATATGTCTTAGAATTATCCTGAATAAGAAGTACAATTGGAATTTTTCCTACTGACTTCTTCTCTATTTCCTTCTACCATGTAGAAAGAAATTCGTTTAGAATCTCTCTCATCAAATCGTAGACTTTTCTATTCTCTAACCCTTTGATGTTTTCTAAGTTCAATGGATTGCTCTACCATCCTTTGAGTGTTCTCCTCTTGAGAATCTTCTTGGGATGTAGATGCTTGAGAATTGTTCTCATATAACAAATTCTCCTTTAGAGAAGTAGAAGTTTGAGAATTGTTTTCACATAACATATTTTCAAAAAATTCAACTTCTCTATATTCTATCACAACATTAGACTCTTGGTCTAATAACGTATAAGTTTTGTTATTGTTGACATAACCAACAAAGGCTTATGGCTCTTGAACCCAACTTTGTTCTATTAGGTTCATTTTTCTTGCAATATGCAAGACACCCTTGCACTTTGAAGTATCCTTTGTTGGGTTTTCTTTCTTTCCATAACTCATATTGAGATATCTCATTTTTCTTCATCAATATCCGATTAAGAATGTGACAAGCGGTTAATAACGCCTCACCCCATAAGTTAAAATTTAACTTAGAAAACACCAACATAGAATTTATCATCTCTAGATAATTTCTATTTTTCCTTTCGGCAACACCATTGTGTTGTGGTGTATATGGTGTGGTACATTCATGAATTATGTCATTTTCTTCACAAAATGCATTAAATTCATTAAAGAAGTACACTCATCCTCTATCACTTCTTAGCACCTTAATCTTTTTACTAAGTTGATTTTCAACTTCTGATTTATACACTTTAAAAGCATCAAAAGTATCATATTTATGCTTTAAAATAAACACATAGGTATATCTACTATAATAATCTATAAAAGTAAGAACATACTATTTACCACCTCTAGTTAAAATATCATTTAACTCACAAAGCTCACTACAAACTAACTCAAGTAGATTAGATGTTCTTTTTACCTTAGGAAATGGCTTCTTTATCATCTACTTAACACATGTTTCGCCTTTTCCATAGTTTTAAATATTGCATACAATCATACCACATTTAGCTTTATTGGATTCAAAAAAAGCTTTATTGCTGGATTTACCTAGCAAATCTCCACTTAGCAAATTTCTACTCATTTTGGGAACATAAAGCACATTTGTCAATGTGACTTTCTTGCCAGAGGTGAAAAAGACTTCAATGGTAGCTTAGCCAAGTACCTTGGATTTTTTCTCATTTCCCATTTGAATCTCATGGTTATCCTTTAGACTCTAAATAGGTTTTGAACAATGATTTGTCATAAGTAACATGGATGGTAGTATAAGTGTCATACTACCATCCCTTCACTTTACCTTGGATTGCATTCACCTCACTAAGGGTTGCAACAATATTTTCCTCTTCGGTTGCATTTACCTTAAGTCATTGTTGGTCTTTTCTATGCCTACACTGTAACGTCCTGCATTTTGGGCACCACTTAGACAAAATTGGTCGAGATCATTTTCCTATTATGAATATTTTATAATATTATATTATTGGGAAACCAATTTTCATGTTGTTATTGTTGGCCAAAAATATGAAAAGAGCAGTTTGCATTACTTTTTCTAAGGATATTGATTAGTTTAGTGTGTTTAGATTTATTTTCTATAAGTTTTATTGTTAATAGTTAATTTAGTGTTTGTGGTTGGAAATCTCAGGTAAAGGTATGAAACTTGGAGTCAAACACACATTTTTCGTTTAAGTTATATTTTGATTCGGTATGTGTTGCGCAAAGCTGAAACTTCAATGTTATTTTTGACCATCTTTTTATCATTTTATGGGAAAAATTCTTGAAATAGATGTTGTAGATCTATTTCTCAGCTTTCTAAATCATTTTGAGCGTCTCATTTAGAGTTTTTATGAGAAATTTATGCTCATTTTTCTAAGAAAGGTCGAATTAGAAAAAAAAAATACTTTGGATAGCAAGCTCTACGTGGGCACAGGGAGTCGCGATTAGGGCTTAATTTAAGGCCTTTTTGAAGCCTATTTAAGGAGGAATTCATAATTTTTATTAGGGTTATCATATGAGATCAGATCTGAATGAGGAGAGCAAGTTCTTGGAGAGAAAAATACAAGACAAGAGTGGATTTTGAAGATTGAAGACGAATCTATACACTAGTTTAATCTTTTCTTCTTTATTTGATCTTGTTCTTTTGAATTTTAAACCATGATTTGTGACTATTGTTTGGTATTTTCCATTATGATCATGAACTAAATATCTTTTTCTTGGGTTTTAATGGAACCTTATGTTTATAAATAAGTTTTCTTTTTAATTCTTTATTTTGATGTTCATATTGATTTGTAATTAATATTTTTCAAAGAGTAATCAACTTTGAAATTGATTTAGTAATTTCGGTGGAACTTGGAAGAGAAAATCTAAATTAGACCTAATTAATATAACCTCAGATCTAGTATTGACATTTATTGTTGATTTGTGTTTAAGATAGATGAATACATAATCACCCTAGATAGTCAAATTAGGGCTAAACTTAATGCTATTGATAGATTAAAATTCTTTATAGGAATATTGGAATTAATATATTGGTTAGATACACTTGTGATTTGGGAAAACCTTGTGAATACTTAGGAACCTTAGACTAGCAATTGGAACATTAAATTAAAGATGATGAAAGATTCTTATGGAAGAACATAGGGGGAATTTATGACCTAAATTTTTATTGATTATTTGAATTCTTAATTTGCAATTAGAATTACTTTCTTGAATCTTTATTTACTTTTATTTATTTTCTTTGGATCATTATTTTGACTTGGATTGAAAGAAAAATAGAGGTTGGTGATTAACAACTTAAAGATTAGTCTTAGCAGAATCAATTTTAATATACTTGTAACGATACTTGCTCTTGTGTAAGGTTGATAAAATCAAGAACATCAAGCAAACCAAAATCTAGGTTTTAGACCAAACCAAAAATCCTAATCGGGAAAAAATCTCCGATAATAAAATATTGGAAGGTCATTAATTATGACAAAAATATATATTGGACATAAAATTTATTAATAAAGTTTGGAATATAGTTAGGTAAATAAAATTCTTGGAAAGAAGAATTTTAATTGCATTTTAGTAAGAAAATGCTTATTTAGCATAAGGGTGGAAATTTAATTATAAATATATTCCACAAATAAACTATAGGCTATTTTATCTATGTGTGTATTAATTAAATTAAATGTGGTGTCACATTTTATTTAATTACCTTAGTAAAATTTAATTAATTTATGTGATATGATAGATATATGGTGGGAAAAATAGCATTTTTGAATTAAATGGTTTAGGCATCTTCTTAATTAATTAAAATGAATAAAATCAGGATCATTGGGTACTAGGGGAGGCCAACCATTGGGTGTGAGGGAGGTGCGTGTGGTAAATTCAAAGTACCATCATTTGTTTTCTTAAGGAGTAAGATAAGAGTTTAGTGAACAGTTTTCATTATAGCACCCAAGTTATTTTGATAACATATAGCCAATAATGACATGATTATATTGTATTGCATTACATATCATACAATATTTATAATTTGAGCATATGCATATTTTACAAGTCTTTTGACGCATAAGTATAAAAGTTGTGTATATGTTTGTTATGTGTATGTTCAATATTATTAACCCTGTCACACTTACGTTGTCTTATTATGGATGTTTTATGTGCTTAAGATATAAGAAAGTATGGGCAAGACATGAATCAAGTGATAAAATTGAGATATAGAAGGCAAAAGATGTTGAACTATGAAAAATAGTACAATGTCGATTACTAGTATTTCAGTGTAAAATTGAGTATTAGTAGATTTACCAATTTTATTTGAGGTATGATTAAGGTCTCGTTGATGAAAAAAAAATAGTTTTAGAACCATTGAACCAAGTCTTGATGGGAGGTATACATAATTAGCGGTGTTTGCGCAAAGTCAAAATGAGCTTAGCATAAGTGCGCTACGCTCAATTGGGTAAGCATAACTATTGGGTATGAACTCATATGGACCTAAGGTTTGGTGTGAGTGTTCATACATCAAGAATAGTCCTAGCAAATGATTAATTCGAAATTATTGAAGAGATAAGGTTTTCATAAGTCAAAAAGTTAGGTGATAAGGTGAACGTTGTCGAATTTTGATACAACAAGGCCAAATCATTGAAATTAAGTGATTATCATCATCCTTACCCACTTACCACGACAAAGACTCTGAAAAATAGAGAGAAAATAAAACCAAAAATATTTCTTGGCTGGATTGAAGAGATTCTAAGGAGTTCCAAGTGAAATCAAAGCCAAAGAAGTGGATTAAGCTTAGTTTTGGAATTTTTATGGTAAGTTCTTGTACTTGGAAGTTAAATCATGTTTTTGAATTTTTCTGAGAGCTTATCTATGGTGTTTTATCTTGTTTAAGATATCTCCTGGTGGGTTCCAACTGGTTTAAGGTCTAGAAAATATAGAAGAGATTGTTTCCCCCGAAAAGTTGCTCGGTAAGTGAAATTTTGTGTTTTATGAGAATTTTATGGTTCTTGGAGTACAAACTGATTTATGGTGATTTTAATGAGTTTATAATAGGTTTAATATGTTTATAAATTTTAGAATAGACGTGGAGGCTCATTTAATTTGAGTGATGATATTGAAAATTAGAATTTTATCGAAATCGGTATATAGTATTTTGTGATGAATTATGTTGTTATTTGAAATATGTTGTTATGGAAGATTACTTGATGTTGATTATTTATTGATTTTGATATTTGGGGATAGGGAAAAATTAAGGAGAAACTCTGCCGAAATTTCTCCAACCAACTAAGATCAATCTAACACTCAATCTAAGTGATTTAAGACATTTTAGGCATGATTTGGATATGAAATTTGATATAATATTTTATGGATATTTTCAAATGATAGTTCAATACCTTGCTGCCATCATTATAGTGTGAAATTGAGTTTCTATAACTTGGGTGATAGTAACCTAATTAAGTGTTAAAATTTCTCGTAGTCATGATTAGGATATTATGTGGATTTTGGGATTTTTCGAAAGGATTAAAACATTCAGGTAACTTATTTTATATATATCAATAAAGATCTTAAGAAAAATCATATATTTGAAATGATATGAAATTCATGCCCTTGTCAGGTTAAGCACATCAACCTCTAAGATACCACTTGTTACATGGTGAAATATATTTTGGACACAAGGTAAGTAAAGTACTCAACTGTAACACAAGAATTTCATGTTATGTGAAAGTATGCATTATTTGAATAGTTTGTGAATAAGTAGTATTCACGTACATTGACACTTTATCGTAATTTGTATGTGTGGCATAATAGTGGTATGGTAATGTATTGTATGATATAAGATCACGCATGATATCATGATGATTAATTATGTGATGCCTTATCAAGTTTTATGCAACATAAAAGAAAGTTGTAATAAGAAGTTTAAGTTTAGTGCCACTGTTTTGAAAAGGTAAATAAAAGTGTAAGTAAGTGTAAATGGAGGCCTATAGGCTCATAGTGGCAGCCCAATACTTTGGGCTATGTTTTAGTGAACCAATTATATTGTTTGCCATGTTCTTGTTTTTATTTTTCCTCCACATGAGTTATTGTTATATGTATTGACACCACAATGTGTGGCCACCTTAACTCTTGAGCTCAATGGGGTAACGATGGAATAAGATTTTTAATGCGCCCTACTATGGTGATGGCTAGCCAGATGAGAACCCATGGTATTTTATATTATATGTGTAACAAGCCCTGCAGGCATTGGCATAATCAAACAATGTGCACAATATTAAGGGCCTCAAAATTTAAAAAGAAGTTGTGTATGCACATTCACATAGAGAATCATTAGCATTGTGTGCATTACTTTGCTTACTGAGCTTTAGGCTCACAGTTGTCTTGTGTTGTGGGTAAAGAAAGAAATGAGTAAATGGCAAAGGAGAACTGAAGCATGGTCCTGACCCTGATTTGTACATATGACCATATCGACCTTATGTGAGTTATTTCAGTTTATCAGTGTGTATGTTTGTAATAAAGTGTGAGGTTATGTTTTGAAAGCAAATTGGGTTATTTGATACTTATGTATAATATGTTTGAGACACATTTCATGTTTAATATAAATAATGTGAAATAAGTTTTAAAAAAAAAATATCCACACTTCCGCTAAAAGTAATTATAATATAGTTTAAAACGTAACATCTCAAACGTGGTTTTGACATATATAAGTGAGGGTGTTACAGTCATCATTTTTCTTTTCCTCTTTGCTCCCCCCCCCCCCCCCCCCCCCTCCTCTCTCCTTTCATTTTTCATTTCACTTAAACAAAATTCAGAGTCTCTCTCTACCCCTTCCATCTCATTTTCGTGCTCCCCTCTCTCTTTTGCTAACTTTTGTAATGTTTGGGGGAGTAGCTTGAAGACACTTGAGAGCTAGTAGGATGTCAAAAAAGTGAGAGAACACACAAACCCTATATCTAGAACACAAAAGGTAAAACTCTTGTATTTTTGGATAACTTGTGTATAGTTGTAAATCCGAGTTTACATGTATTATTTCTATGGTTTATTCTCTTTATTATGGTGGAATAATGTCTGTTATTATGTTGGATTATGCATGCATAATGGTTAAGTTGACTTTTAGCTAGGGAATCCAAAGTTCCTTTAGGTGGTGTAAAAATGCTTGCTGCCAAAGTTTTAGTCTTGACTTCCAATGGGTCAAACAAGCCTTGAACGACTTAGTCTCTAAATTTTTACCTCACCAATGCATTATTTAGGAAAATTAGATGATTTTAGGCTCTTAAAATGTTCAAAAAGGTTTTGTATTCAGGGAGTGATGGTTTTTTGAGAAGGTAGTATAAACTGGAATTTTTGGACTAGCAGTTTAATGTCCAAACTTTGGACAGTAAGTTTACTGAAGAAAAAAGTCATTTTTACCTAAAATTTGGCAAGGATGTTCATAACATATCCAAGTTTGAATCTGGATAGTTTTACAAAAAAAATAAGAAGTGGTTTGAGATTTATGACATGCCAAATTTTGTGAAAACCTGGACTTAAGATTTTGGGCAGTTGACCACCTATTTTTAGAGATGTATTTAACCAAGAAAAAATAATGTCTTTGACCTAAAATTTTGTGAGGACCTATTTAATATATCAAAGTTGTAATCTAAAAATTTTGGTAAATAATTGACAAGTAGTATATGATTTATGATTTACCAAAGTTGAGAGTTTAAATTAAAATTGGACAGTTTTAAACTTAGTAAAAATTTGGTATTTTGACACCTAAGTAATTGAGTCTAGGCTATAACTAGTTTTAAAAAATTTAGGACTTAAAAATAACCCTTTGATTAATTATTAGAATTATTTTGGTAATTACAAGATAACTATTATTATTTTTAGAAAAATGTAGAACAATTCAAGCTCAAATAGATGCATTGAATCAGTTGTTCAAGAACTTGTTGGAAACAAGACTTCTGACATAGATTATGATCAGAGAAAAGGCACTACATTCATCAGTAGAATTACTAAAGCGGAAGTCCTGAACAAGTTTAAAATGAAAGTTTTGCCCAGCTACATTGGAAAAGAAGACTATGTGTCTCATGTCAACAAGTTTGAGATTCAAATGGATATACAAAAAGTATATGATGACGCTCAATGCAGGATATTCCCTGCAACTCTATATGATGATGCACAAGAATGGTACTTCAAATTCCAGCCAACTATGATCACCTCATGGGAGATGTTTGTCAAAGAATTTTATGGACAATTCTACGCTGCTCGTGTACACCCGACAGAGGCAAACCAGCTGGTCGAATAAGGCAAGGGGATGACGAGCCTTTAAAAGTATATATCCAAACATTTATGTGAGCAACTACTCATGCCAAATCTATTGGCGATGAAAGAAAAATGATGGCCATAACAACTAGAGTAAAGAGATAATTTCCTCTATAAAATAGTCTACATAAGAATGGCGTACAAACTGCCCAAGAATTCCTCGATCGGGCAGACAAGTACATTAAGCTAGAATATGCCATAGCGAATGAAGGAAAGGCAAAAGAGGTAGCAGCAGACAAGAAGATCGCTAAAAAAAATTGGTGACACCTCGAACAAATCTAATAATGGTGGAAAATGTATTGGCAAGAACAAGGGGAAAAGAGCGAACAATGAATTTGTTAATAATGATAGCAAATGCTTAAAACCAACAAAGTATGAGCCAATATTTACCAATTACACAGCTTTGGTTGAGAGACGAGCAGACGTGTATCAGGCTAGTCATGCAAATGTGCCATACAAGAGAATAGGCTCAATACAAAAATGCATTTCAAAGAGGGACACAAGTAAGTTCTGTCACTTTCACAATGACTATGACCATGACACAAACAAGTGTAACCAGTCGAAGGATGAGATTTAGTTCTTAATTCATCAAGGACATTTACGGTAGAGACACAGGGACGTTAATATTCACCACCATTATAGCCAACCCCATTGGCAAGCACCCTGCTCACGATTTGCGGAGGACCACATTTAGTTGGTGACAGTGACAAAGCCCGAGGAAGATATGCTCGAATGCTACATCATGAGCGAGAAACCAAAATTCTAACAGTGGAGGAGTGAACTCCAGAAAAACCTAGGGTCAAAGGAAATGTGATAACCTCCTCCAAGTAGGACTCATAGTAGTTAGGTTCCCACATACAAATCCACTAGTAATAGATGTCCAAGTAGCCAATATGATGGTGAAGCGAGTATTGGTCAATATAGGGAGCTCAGTTAATATTTTGTACTAGTCATATTTAGAAAGAATGAAGCTACCAGCTTGAGACATGGAACAATGCAAGCAGATGATCTATGGTTTTATAGGCGAAGGGCTAACACCATCTAGCTTGATTAGACTCCCAGTCACTGTAGGGACAGTAGCTGCGAACAAGATAATAGTGGCAACTTTTATTGTGGTCGATTGTCCTTCTGCTTACAATGTTGGGAGAGCGTGGGATTACACCACCACAATAATAAGAATCTACACACAATAACACTTGACAAAGTCCAAGAAAAGATTGAGATTGAGATGTGCAAACCCTCGTAGTAGAACAAAAGTCTTGAATCTTCATGAATGCTTCAAACCCTAATTAGAACACCACTGGAAACTTCTTCTTCTTTTATGAGAATTAAAAACCATGACTTATACACGATGAGTATCGCTTTCCAAATTCTTTATTTCCTAGTTCTTGATGGATGCTTGAGGGTTTCTCTAATAGGAAATGGAAATGGGATTGAATAAGCCCTTAAATTCACGAAGACAAGAACTTTCTTTATGAATTTCTTGGAGAAAGTTTATGATCTTGAGAGCTATAGAGAGAGAGAGGTTAGAGAGAGATTTGAGAGAGTGATCAAGTCCATCAAAACTCTATGAGAACCATTTTATAGTGTAGACACTCTCATTAAGTCTAACCAATAGGATTGGAGTTCTTAAACATATTATTTGGAGCTTAAAACTATTGGTAACTAGTTTACCATGTGCGCAGTGGAATGGGGGTGGTTGGCCCAAGAGATTTCAAACAAAAATTATTTAAACAATCTTTAAATAATCAGATCCATTAACATGCGTACATTAATCAATGACATAGAAAAGATAAGGAATTTTACCAGTTGAAGAACTATCAAGATTCATCTCTATCTTTTTGTATCTCCAATGAACATCCAATCCTAAGCAGTCTCCAAAATACTTAGACCAAGATCTTCCAAAATGTATGTCTACACCTCTAGACGCAAGTGGGACCGTAGAGTAATGGTGGGAATTTTAGTGATTCACAAGATATTCTCAACATATGAGATCTTAAAATTTTCAGGTCTGAGATAATTTTTCAAGATTAGAGAAGAATATGATATCTTTTTCTCTCTGTGAAAATGTAAAATCTTGGAAGACTCTAGAAACTCTTTTCTATCAGATAGTTTTATAAATGAATTAAAATTCAATATATAAATTTCAACAAACAAAGCAATTATTAAATAAATAAAAATATCCAATACTGGGTCTTGGAGGTCGTTACACGCTAGTCACAGTGGTGTAACACATGTCCAATTTTAAGGCAGGTGTCTTAACCAATTTTATTTATTTATTATTCAATAATCTATTTATTAAAAAATAATAAAAATATCTAAAACTGATAACTAACCTTATTTGATTAATATTTTAATTATTGAATAAATTTTAAACTAATTCAATTCCAATTTGAATTATCTAATTTATCTTTCACGTTATTTAAATAAATAAAATTAATTAATTCAAAATTAATTATTTATATATATATATTTCAAAAATTACAATTATTATTAAATATTTATTTTCAAAATTTTAATTAATTATTTAATTAATTTCAATTACATATTTGCCCCTGAAGAACAAATTTCTTCCAAATATGCTCTTTCACTGATTTTTCTCAGTTTCAACTCTTACCTTGAATAGTGTTGATAGAGCCAGCTCGGGGACCTATGGACCTATATTTTCAAGCTACAATAAATTTAGATTTTTAATTAAAACTCTTTAATATAATAACCTTAATTTATTAATCTCAATATTATTCCACTAAAAATATAAGACTACACTCTTGCAATTATATACATTTATTTACATAGTGCTTTTAAAGATAAAAAGTGTTCATTGATTTAACCGTACAACTCAATCCTCTATTAATGGTTCATAATTAAAGTAGGGATAAGATCACTGTTTTACCTCTAATTATTTCTTGTTTCCTTAAGTACCATTAACTTTACTAGTGAAGGTTATTCATAAACTAATTTATGAATTTGAGCTCAATATCCAAAAGATAACCCTTAAGAGAACCATTATTCAATTCCTCTCAGAAACGTTTAGATTCCATATCTGTATACTATGTCCCCAGCCATTCATATGAATGAGTCCCCAAAATAAAACTTTTCAACTTGATCATTTTGACAAACCATAATGAGTGAATCAAAGGACTCAAATGACATAAACACGAATTCATATATAACTTTAGGATTAAGATCAATTTGCATATGATCTTATTATTGATATGTTCAATTAATACTTATAAAACAAACTGATATTCAGTTAGGTATTAATAACATAGCAGGTCCAGTTCTTGTATAACCACTTTATACAAAGTACCTACACTAAGATGTCCTACTACATTACTAATCTGGATCTAGATTACATGTATTCATAATACTAGTGAATTGTACTGACAGTATTTATTCTAAAGATTCCATATACCTTTGTTTTACTATGAATTATTTAAATTTGTTCCCTACAATCTTAATCCTTCCGTATCATTACAAGATTGTAGTCACAATAACGAATTTAGGAATTTTCTATTCAAATAATGATAATAAACAATCAAAATATGCAAAAATTCATTTTAATTATTTACTATAAAACATTGTCCAATACATATGCTTTCAAGGGCACTATTCCTATCAAAAACACATGTCTGTACGGACACGTCAGGCGACGTGTCACCTACTAGCAAGCGAAGCATCGCCTGTTGGGCATCGCCAAAACCATAGGGTTTTAGGCGATGCAATGCCTCCAAGGAGGTGACACAACGCCACCTAGGCAGGTCAAAATTATCAAAATTGACCTTAAACACCTCCAAATATTCCCAAACTTTTTTGGCATCCTTAGATACCTCAATGTATCACTTTGGACCCAAAAAAACAATTTCTAAATGCCTATAAACAAAACTCAAATATCAAATCTTCACCATATAAACGAATTTAGTGTTTTACACCTAGCTTGTGTAAAAACACTTGGACTTTGTATTTTAATCAATCCTAACATACAACGCCATGACTGGGAGGCCAATACTAGTAGATCTTCAAGCAATTACGTCCATATGGCATCTCGCCATGAAATTCCCAACAGACACAGAAATAGGATGCATTTTTTGGAATCAAAAGGAAGCAAGGGAGTGTTATAACTCCTCGATCATTAGAGCAAAGAAGGGTGGAAAAAGCACCAGTATCATTTATGCGAACAACCCTTTAATCAAAGATGGTAAGAAGAATGAACAACAAGAAGAAAGTCTTACAAGTGTCATATTTGACACTGGTATCACAAGGCTAAATGTCAATCAAGTGGTCAAATCACTAAATAGGATGTTGTCCAAAGTGAGGAAGGGGAGATAGATCATCGCTTCGGGTATTTTTTTGGAAGAGGTCGGATCGATGGAGGGTCTCGAGGAGATCCAGATTGAGAAGGAAGACCCGACCAGGATTGTCAAGGTCGGGAAAAATTTAGAGAAAAAGTACGAGAAGAACTAGTGGAGATTTTAAGAAAGAGACAAGACATCTTTACTTGGTCACATAAAGACATGGTTGGTATTAGCCCAACTGTGATTAGCCATGTCCTGGATATAGATAAAAAAAAAATCCCACTAGTACAACAAAAAAGAAGGCTACTCAATAAATATATGTCGAGAGCTTTAAAGGAGGAATTTGAGAAGTTGAAGGAGAATCGATTTATTCGAGTAGTGTTTTATCCATCGGGGGTTTCCAATCCAGTGCTTGTCCCCAAACCAAACGGTAAATGGCGAATCTGTATGGATTTTATAGACCTTAATAAAGCATGCCTGAAGGATTACTTTTCACTGCCAAAGATCGACCAGTTGGTGCAAAATCAGGGCACGAGACGTAATCTTTTATGGATGCCTATTCTAGGTACAACCAAATTAGCATGCATCCCCCAGATGAGTAACACACCAGCATTCGAACAGACACTGGATTGTAATGCTACAAGGTGATTCCATTTGGTTTAAAAAAACATTAGTGCTACATATCAACGACTAATAAATCATATGTTTAGAGACCGAATTGGCAGTAGCATGGAAGTGTATGTCAACGATATGCTCTTGAAATCAACGATATGCTCTTCTTAACATCTGTTAAGCTAGCCAAAATGTCCTCGACTGCACATTTCTTGAGTTGGAGTTGGTCATGCCATGGTACTAAAATAAGAGATGAAGTGACATACAAGCGAAAGAAGGGGTCGAACAGGAAAGACAAATGTAGTAGCAAAATACCCCCCAAGTGAAGGACAGGTTATCCACGACCAGATCTGTTTTGAGGAAGTATTGCTTCTAGCACTTCCCAATGTTGGACTTATACGTGGTATCTGTTAAAAAGGACTAGGAGTCCTAGTGGTAGAAATGGAAGAAGCTAGTGTTGTTATGCTTTGGATTTGGTTTGAGATCGAATAGGTAGTTGTTCTCATGAGGAGTCGGCACAAGTCATCTCGTTAAGTGACAACGGATATACAATCCAGAAAGCATCCTATATCTGTTGGGAGTGAATTGAAGGGGAGCAATCTCAAAGTATTTTTCCACTCCTCAGAAGTAGTCGTGAAGAGGAAAAATAGCCCCAACCTCTATACTATATCTCGACTAGATACTAAAGGCTTCCCCAGGGACATTAGCCCACTGGTCGAGTGTTGGTTTAACTAAAATAACCCCACGAAGATCATACTTCTTGGGGTAGCTATTGACCACCCTGCTCGATAGCTCACTAGGTGAGGTGACATACCTCTTAGGGTTTGTGCCCCAAAAGCATGTGAAAAGATATTTTATTGATTTAAATAAAAGTATATTTTTATTATATTTGAATGTTATACTTATTGTTTGAATAATTTATATAAATATCAGAAAATTTAATATTCATTTATGAGAATATGATCTTGTATGTGTACGAGAGAATTAAGATCATATATAATGAATAAAATAGTCAGTAACATATTAAAGTACAAAATCTTTAATGAATGGTTGCTAGTATGGCTTACCAAGCATATGAGATGTGAGTAGTCTAGATTCATATTACTGATGTGGATAGACATCTTGGTAAAGATACTTTGTATAATAGTGATTATATATGACAGGACCGATATGAATTAATTATCTTTATAAACTTACCGTTTTCCATAAAGATTTAATTCATATCTTAATAGATGGTCATTTGTAGATCAGTCTAAATCCTGAGTTATCGTGAACTCTAGTTTATGTTTATTGAATCTTTTGACTCATTCGTTAAGGTCTCTTCATATAATGAGGCTAGTGACATTTTTTTTGGAGATTCAATATCATGAATGGTTGGGAACATGATTTTACAATAATGGAATTTATGTTTTCCTAACGAATCGAATATTGGTTCCTTGAAGGGTTAATTCTAGAACTGAATAGTTATTGAGCTCAAATCTCTAATATGATCATAGATTAATTACTCACTAGTGAGTTAATGGTACTTAAGGAACAAAAGGTAATTAGAAGGGTAAAACGATAATGTTGACAAACTCTAATTAGCGAACCAATAAATAGAGGACATGACTACATTTATTGATTACATCAATGGACTACAAGAAAAAATTATGTAAATATAATTCTATAATCACTTAGAGTGCAATTCCATATTTATAGTGGAGTAATAAAAGAATTAATAAATGAGAATATTGAATTGAAGAGTTTAATTAATAATCTGGTATATTGGAGCTTTGTATTATAAATTCATGGTCCCTGGGTCGCCTCTGTCCTACACTGTCAATGGTAAGGATGTCACAATAAATATTAATAGAGAAAAATGACTAAATTGCAAAAGAATTAATTTTCTAGGGCAAAGAGATCATTATGTGATAATTATGTAAAATTAATTAATTAACTAATTAGTTTTTATTTGAAAAAATTTATATTAGTAAAAATAAACATTAATTAGTGGTTGAATTAATATTTGGGAGAGTTAATTTTTATCGTATTATAAGATAGTTATTCAAAGTGGTAGTTTTTTAAGATAAGGTTAATTTTGACTTAATTGATATTTATTTTAGGAATAAATATGTTGTCTTAAACTAATTAAACATAGAAATGAGAAAATTAAGGATGCCACAACAGTGGCGCCACTTTAGGTGTCACTTCATTTCTGGGATTTGAATTTTAAATTTTAAATTAATTAACTCATTTAATTGTTTAGTTATTGATTTTAAATTTGATTTAAATAAATAAATTAATTAAAAGTGATTGATCAGTTTTGAATTAATAAATTTAAAGAAAAATAAAATTATTTTATTTATCTTTATAAACCTAAAAGAAGCGATTCTTTTAAGTCAGTTGTCAATTTTGTTATCAGTCTCTCTCAGAAAAGTGTTAGTAGAATTTTCTAGGCCTGAAAATTCTAGAACTTTCTACAAGACTTCTCTCTTGTCCAAACTCTCTAGATTTCATGTGCTGACAATATCTAGGGAGCCTAAATAATGAACCTGTGAATCCTATGTGCTCACACACATCCTTGTGTGTTAGATGAACTACTTGGAAGGCTAAGATGTGAGTCTTCACTTGGATAGGAAGAACGTTGATTATACTAAAAGACTCGAGGAATCTTGAAATGCTCCAAGAGTTAATATCAATTTCCTTGTATGTGTTGATTTAATGTATATGTATATGTATTGATCCTGAGTAATATTAATGATTTATTTAAAATCCCCCCTCCCCACCTTCCACTACGTATTTGATTTTATTCTATTTAATATCAACAATACCAAGACACTTGATCTTTTTTGGTACCCAACTTTACTACAACATGAGGAAGGATAAGTTATGTGACATCATCGTCAACTTTAGATGCTTCTTTGTTATTATTGGTCACCTTGTGACCAATGTGAGGGTCCTTCTTCTTCCTTTGAGCCACTTGTTTAACTCTGGCCTTCGGAGGAGATACATGTGTTGGAGGAGTATGGAAAGCAAGATTTTGAGAAGGAATTGAAGAAGTGTTCTGCTTGGTATCTTCAAACAACAAAGCTAGTAGATCGTCGTCTATTGGCATGTCACTTCCCCAATAGTCTTGCATGAATATCTGAGAAAGAGAAGGGAATGTGAGAATCTAATTTGACCAATAGAGTATAAATTTAACAAGATTAAATATATGCTACTCGAGGATAAACATTATAGTTTATTTGACCAGCAACATTTAAGGAATACAAAATAATTTATTCAATCAGTAAAACATTCATATCAAAAAGTAAAAATGAAAAGGTTTTTAAGAAAACTTTTCATCTGTCCAAGAAGTCAAAAAAAAACAGGGTTTTTTTTCGAGAAAGAAAAAATTGAATTTTAACTTCGATTTTTAGGAGAAAACTACCATTCTTTACCAACAAAGCCTATTCAAAGTGTCTAAGTATCCTACAAACTACTTTTCTGGTCTCTAAGCCTAAGATTTCTCAACAAATTCAACAAGATTTCAAGAAAGAGTTAAGAACACCACATGGTTTTTTTTACAGTTTTTGAATAGCAAAACAGACATGATTTACTGGAAAAATTACATAGAAAATAAGAGATTGTAGTTATAAAACTTACTTGGATTGAAGAATTGAGAAAAATCGACTAAAAATTTATGGAAGAAAGCTCGGATTGATCGGCAACTTGACGATTTTTTCTTAGTGTTCTTGAGGAAATAGAAAATAAGGATGAAAATAAGGAGAAAGAGAAATGAGGTTTATATACTCAAAGAGGGTAAGTGAAAATGTACATTTTTGCACATTGAGATTCTTGTAGCCGTCAGTTTCCTTTTCAACAAAAGAGTAATTATGACGTTTATTTTTCCAGGCAATAAAAATTACAAGTGAAAGGACAAGTTATAAAGGCTATTCGTATAAAAAGCATGTGCAAGTAAGTTTTTTTATGCTGATCGCATGTATATCAATATGAAGCCTTTGAAAATGATACAATATTCATTACATTAGCTTCATTTATATCATCTTACTTAATTTTATTCTCGAACATTAGCAAAAATAATTGATGTTAAATATTTAACTATCAAACAAGGAATAAAAAAAAAAACACAGCTGATGAACGAATCAGAATACAAAATTCATATAAATCAACCAAAATATATACCACTTTTATTACTTTTTTTCCCATTTATGTTACTGAACAACTCAATTGAATTACATCAACACAAACAAACATTTATGAATCTAATTTCGAAAGTATGTTCCAACTTCTACCTACATTTACTTTAATGTCCTAACTTTCCTATTGTTTTAGTACATATAATTATATATATACCCCTCCATGTTTGTTGAAAAAATACAAAAAAAAGGTTGCACTAACTTGTTGTAACAGGTCTACTACAACATTACAATTTTGAAAAAAATTCCAAGTGGTATGTATCTTGTGGGATGACATCCTAAAAAAGAGTTGTGAGATATTAAAGAACTGAGCATATAAATATATATATATCTAACATCATTGAATGATTTCACATCTAACTTAGATTATGCATAAATATAACGGTTTTGTACTCAAATCAATTAATTAAGAAAAAAATTGAGTATTAGTAAAACTAAAACTTAATTAATAAAATTACAAAGCTCAATTAAATTGTACTACTAAAGAAATAAAAAAAATTACTGCCAAAATTTTGATTTTCTTTTAAGGTAAATAAAATTTCATTAATTTGTTAAAATGAAGTCAAGTCTATAAATCTTTCAAAAGTTCAAAGAGCGATTATAAATCTCATAAAGAAATGACTCAAATGCATATTAATAAACTTGATTACAATGAAAACACACATTAGTGATCCAGAAACTAGGTAAAATTAGATCTGCCCATAAACAAAGACAAGATAATAAGTAGTCTTTTAAATATATTACAATATAGAGGTGTTCATCAAACCGCCCACGCCGCACAAACTGCACCACAATTTACTGTTTGGAACCCTTTGCGATGCGGTTGCGGTTTGTATTTTGGCCAAACCATGCAATGTGGTGCGGTTTGCTATTTTGAATTTTATAAATGCAGTTCAAATTGCATCACACCGCATTGTTATATATATTTTTTTCAATTTTACTACATTTAAACTCACTGCATATATATTTATAGTATAACATACACTATCTAGAAAATTATTATGTTTCATAGGATGCTAACAAATATTCTACTTTAACCTAAAGATATTCCTCCTTAATTAAAATATTTACTTCTACATCACATTTTTTCTTTGTTATTAGTTTGTTGTATTTTTATTGTTTTGCTAAAATTTTATTAATTTATTGTATATATTTATTTTTTTTTGCTGAAGTGAGCCTTGCGTAAAGCAAGGCAACACAGAATGACATTAAAACAAAAGCACAATACAAAGAAAAGGGTACTTCCATACAAGCCACCCTAATTTGCAACACTAAAGAAAGGAAGCCACAAAGCCACCCACAAATACAAACAAAAAGAAATAAACTGAAGAAACTAACTCACAAAGACCACAAAATAAACTAATACCACTGAAAATTTAACCTTGGTAAAGAAACCAGCTAGAGTCTAAAAAAACAGAAACGACAAACCAGAAACGGAGTAAAGCACTACACGGAACCACTAGAACCCAGCCGGATACTCTAGGTGCTTCGGAAACAGAACAAGCACCAAGTTATGGGGGGTGCCAAGCTTTGCAATTGTTGGGTTTGAATCATCACATTACTTCCAATTAGTCTCACCTTCAACGCCACAGTGGAGGCATATTTCGCGACATTATGAGCCATAAAATTCACTCCCCTTTCTATCTTAAACAGTTCCCAATGACCGAAAATAGAGCACAACTGCATGAATTTCCTTCTAATTTCTTTGAGGATAGTCACCTCTGACTGATTCCTTTTGCATAGAGCCTTGATTGCAAACAAGTAGTCACTATGAAATATGTAGGAACCTGATGGTTGAGATGTTGGTATCAAAAGAGAAAATCAAAGATACGCGGTGGGGAATGAGTCCTTTTTAATAATTATTACTACCAGCCAAGATCACACACACACACGCACACACATATATATATATATATATTAAATCACATACAATCATATTAGAGACTACCTCTTGTAGCCTATCAAGTGTCATCGAATCTTTTTGTATAAAATCAACGATCTTCCTATCCAAGTTCTAAAGACTCACACATTGATCTTCCAAACCAATCCTCAAACACACAAGGATGTCTGTGGGTACGTATGATTCAAAATGTTGATTTATGACTCTCTAGATGTACTCAACACATGAGATCTAGAGAGGTTTGATATAGAGAAGAGGAATTGAATAGTTTTCAGGTTTAGGAAAACTATCGCTTCTATTTCTAAGAGAGAGTCTGTGTCTTCATAATAACCTTCTTTATAGGTTTATAAAGATAATTAACTTATTTAAATAATCTTTATTTTATTAAAATAAAATTAATCAGTTATAACCTTATTTAATAATTTGATTTAAAACATATTTAAAAAGAATAATTAAATAAACAAATTATTTCAAATTAAAAATTCAAATCCCAGGGATAGGAAATATTCTGTGTAGCGTCACATTAGGGTTTTTCCTAATTTTCTCATTTGTTTATTTAATTAATATTTAAGGTAATATATTTATCCCAAAATAAATATCAATTAATTCAAAATTAACTTTATCTTAAAATATTTGTTTTAAATAAATAAATATCTTATTCTAAATAAGATATTTATAAATCTATCTTTATATATTATTCCAAACAAGTAGTTTTTCAAAATAAAAAGTATATAGTTTAATAATTAATTAATTCATAATTAATCAATTGCCCATAACTATCACATAATTATTTCATTGCCCTGGAAAATTAATTCATTTGCAATTAAGTCATTCTTTCTACAAATCTTTCTTTTGACATCATTACCCTTGTCAATGTAGGACAGAGGTGATCTAGGGACCATAGACCTATAATACGAAGCTCCAATGAATCAGATTATTAAGTAAACTCTTTATCCAATATACTTTTTTATTAATTCCATGAATACTCCACTATAAATATGGAATTGCACTCTAAGTATTTATAGAATCATAATTACAGAGTTTTCTCTTGTAGTCCATTGATATAATCAATAAATGTAGTTTTGTCCTCCATTTATTGGTTCGTTAATTAGAGCTGGTAAAGATTGTCGTTTTACCCTTCTAATTACCTCTTGATCCTTAAGTACCATTAATTCACTAGTGAATAATTAATCTATAATCAAATTATAGATTTGAACTTAATAACTATTCAATTCCAGAATTAACCCTTAAGGGAACCAATATTCGAACTGTTAGGAAAATATGCATTCCATTATTATAAATCATGTTCCCAGCCATTCATGATATTGAATCTCCAAAACAAAAGTCATTAGCCTCATTATACTAAGAAACCTTGACGAGTGAATCCAAAGATCCAATAAACACAAACAGGAGTTCATGAATACTCAAGATTTAGACTAATCTATAAATGATCATCTATTATGATAAGAATCAAATCTTTATGTCAAACGACATGTTTATAAAGATAATTAATTCTTATCGGTCCTGTCATATATAATCTCTATTATATACAACACATTTACTAAGATGTCTATCCACATCAGTAATCTAAATTTAGATCACTTGCATCTCGTATGTTTAGTAAACCGCACTAGTAACCATTTATTAAACATTCCTTATTTTAATATACTACTGACTATTTTATTCATTATATATGATCTTGATTCTATTTTACTAATACAAGATCATATTCTCATGAATGAATAAGGAATTTTCTTGATATTATCAAATAATGAATTCAAACAATAATTATAATATTCAAATATAATAAAATTGTCATTTTTATTTAATTCAATAAAATGTCTTTACATGCTTTTATGGCATTAATCCTAACAATCTCCCACTTACCCTCAAAGAAAGTGAGGCATCTCCCTTAATCCCATGTTGCATACATGACCCATAAACGACTTTGCAGGAAGTGTCTTGGTAAACGGGTCAGCCAGGTTCTGTTCTGGCGCTATCATCATAACAGTCACGTCACCTCGGTGTACAATCTCTCTAACCAGATGGTATTTCCTTTCTATATGCTTTCCTCTCTTGTGGCTTCTTAGTTCCTTGGAGTTAGCTACTGCTCCACTCTTGTCACAGTATAGGATTAGTGGCTTATCCATATCCGGAACTACTTCCAGATCAGTGAACTTTCTCAACCAAACCGCCTCCTTAGCTATTTCACAAGCTGCTATGTATTCGACTTCCATGGTTGAATCTGCTATGCTGGATTGTTTACTTCTCCAGACCACAACTCCTCCATCAAGAGTGAACACTGACCCAAATGTCAATTTACGACTATCTTTGTCTGATAGCAAATCAGAATCAGTGTATTTAGTAGGGTTCAACTCACCCCCTTAATATATAATCTCTCGTTCTCCTAAGATACTTGAGAATGTGCTTTACTACAATCCAGTTTTCCAAACCAGGATTTGATTGATAATGACTCACAATCCCTACTGCATAACATATGTCGGGTCTAGTACACAACATGGCATACATTAGACTCCCAACTACTGAAGCATAGGGATACTTTCTCATATCCTCTTCCTCTTTGAGAGAGTAATTCCATGTCTAGTCGGTAACTGACCTTTCTTGGAATTCTCCATAAAGAATCTTTCAAGCACCTTATCGATATAATTAGCCTGAGAATGTGCCAAGAGCTTGTTCTTTCTATCCCTTAGGATTTGGATTCCCAGAACATAGCTCGCCTCGCCCAAATCTTTCATTTGGAACTTTTTGGATAACCACTTCTTCACGTTTGACAATGTCTCTACATTGTTTCCAATGAGGAGAATGCCATCCACGTAAAGAACTAGGAAAACCACTACTTTTCTTTTGATGTATTTGTACACACATGCTTTGTTGACATTCTGTTCGAAGCCATATGTTTTAATTATTTTATCAAAGGTGATATTCCAAGATCTAGATGCTTTCTTGAATCCATAAATGGATTTTAGCAACTTACATGCCTTTTGATCTTCCCCATTCTTGATGAACTCTTCTGGTTGTACCATATAGATATTGTAATGTCCCAAATTCCCTAATATGGCTTAATACTTGGATTAGGGGGCCAGGAAGGCCATAATTTACTTATTATGTAATTATGTGATTAATTGCATGCATGTGGGCCCACTTCTTATTAGAAGGGCATTTTCGTAATTTGGCCCATTGAGGGCATATCTGTATATTTATGTGCATGTTGGTGATTTATGGATGAGATCACATTATTATGTGGATATGTTCGAGCTATTCGACATGAGACGATCTTAGAATGCAAGTTTGCAGTTTGGTCATAACGGGATTAATTTCCAAGCTCAGGGTAAGACTTGGGGTAATTTGATGCTTAGTACATTACCGGGAATGAACGAGTAATGGGTTATAATTTAATTACTATTTAAGAATATTGGGAATAACGGGAATTGGAAGACGTTAATTATAATTAGAGGGATAAGTGGGAAATGACTATTTTGCCCTTGGGTGGTTGTATAGGAATTAAATGGGCTTAGGGGCATTTTGGTCTTTTTACCATGGGATATGCTTAAGTTAGAAAGTTGTAGAAGGAAGTAGGCTGGAAAAACAAAGTCCCTCATCTCACTCTCTCGATTCTATCTCTCTCTCGGATTGAACTTTTGAAGCCAAATATGGAGATTGAAGCTTAAGGTTCTTGAGGTTTTGGAGGCTTGGAGATTAGGGTTGTGTTATAGCAATTGGCAAGAGGCTAATTCGTAATTGGGGTAAGAATTTTAAGCCTTAGTTTCTGGTTATACTCTATTTTGAAGTTATTTATAAGCTTGATATTTTGGATTGTGTAATTAGAAATTTGATGAGGTTTCAAGTGGTTTAAAGCTTGGGGTTTTGCTATTTTAATGTTGGTTGTGTTGTGGTGATGATTGGTGTTGATTTTGGGATTGATTTGAGGTAGGTTTGGCTGTGTTTAGTTTGAGAAAAAATAGGGGGAAAATTTGGGTTCTAGGTCGAGTTGTAGCCATGTTCTTGGGCGTTGCGGCTCAAGCTGTGCGAAGGAGAAGATGGTGCTGCTGGGCTATTAGAGCTGCGACGCCAATTTGGAGCGTTGCAGCTCTAATGCTATCAGAGAGGGCTTTGGGCCCCTGACTTGAGCGGGGCTACGGCTCAAGTGCTTGGGGTCGCGGCTCGAAATGGGAATTTGGCCAAAATTGGTTTTAAGTGATAGAAACTCGAACCTAAGGGCTCGGGATCGAACATACTACCCTGTTTAGTAGAATTCGACATCCCAGACATTAGGACTTGGTCTGCAAACCTTTAATTGCTCATTTTATTGATGGGATTTTATATTGGTTATGACTAGGTTCCGCTAAGGAACTTAAGGAACGATCGTTCTCAAAGGTCGTTCTTTTATTATTTCACGCTCGAACCAGAAGTAAGAAAACTACACCCAGTATGTGACACGCATGGTTATTGATGAATCATGTTGAGTGCTCTATATATGGACATTGATTGCATAGTAAATGCATAGCAGCTTTGCTTATCTGTGTATGGTACTGACTTATTAGTCAGAGAACGACAATGGTGTTTGGTATTGATCCTAAAGCTATGACTTATCAGTCAAGTTCAATGGTGATATGAGCACTGGTCGTATGGTATTGGCTTAAGAGTCAAGAACGGCATTAATGTGTCTAATACAAGCCTAAATGATTAGATCTAATCACCATAAGCATGAAATGCTTGATCGACCCCAAGTTCGATGAAAACTAAAAGCGCTTGTATAGTCTAAAGGCTAGTTACGTAGAGTCAGGGCCAAAAGGCTCAGGTGAGTGAACGTCACATGGCTTAGGGTGCGGAGCCCTAAAGATAGATTTATTAGTCATCTATTTAGAGATAGACTTATTAGTCATCTATCCAGAGATAGACTTATTAGTCATCTATTCAAAGTATGACTTAATAGTCACTTATCTGATTAGGGTGTGGAGCCAAAGTGTGACTCACTATCTGATTAGAGTTGCAAGCCCCAGAATGATTACCAGAATCATTTATTGATATTACACACATGTAAGTTTTCTTGTTGAGCCTTGGCTCACGGGTGCTATGTGGTGCAGGTAAAGGGAAAGAAAAGCTCACCCAGCCTTGAGTGGAGAGCTTAGGTGGCAATGTGTACATATGCGGCCGCTTGACCACCACGACCAAGGTGTTTCTCAGAGGAACTAAGGGTTAACCCTATTTTTGCCGCTTAGGTCAGCGGGTTGTAACTTTTATACTGTAATGACCATTTTGGATTGTAAATAACTTTGTAAACACTTTTATGGGCCCGTGTACATTTTTATGTTTTAAATAAAATATATCCATTCCTTTTGATCGAGATTTTTCACCTTAGCCTATTAATGACACCTATATGCACGTTTATAACCAAATGACCGATTTAGCAAGTTAAGCACTGTTTAAAGTTCACAATAACGCTCTTGGAGTAACCAGGACATTACAGATACTTTCATCAAGACAGCCATTCAGAAAAGTTGTCTTGACGTCCATTTGTCATATCTCATAGTCGTAGGTGGCAGCTATGGATAAGAGGATGCGAATGGACTTAAGCATGGCCACAGGGGAAAATGTTTCTTCATAATCAACACCTTCTTTCTGAGTGTAGCCTTTGGCTACCACCCTTGCTTTGAAAGTCTCTACTTTCTCATCTACACCTATTTTCTTCTTGTATATCCATTTGCACCCAATGGGCCTGACATCTTTAGGTGGATCTACAAGTTCCCAGACAAAATTGGAATACATAGATTCTATTTCCTGGTTCATGGCTTCTTGTCATTTCTCCTTTTCAGGATCATCCATTGCCTCTTTAAAGGTTAATGGATCATCCTTGTTTGTATCATAAACAATGACATGTGTCTCATGTTTGTAGCGAAAAGGTTGTTTCACAATCCTCCCACTACGACGTTGCACCGGGGTTTATTTTCTAGGAATAGTGGTTTCCTCAGTTTGTCATTTATCATTTAATGATGAAGATGAAGGTGATGGAATCTTATCAATTGTGGGTTTCTCCAAAACTACTTTGCTCTAAGGTTTATAGTTATTCATATAGCCGTGTTCAAGGAATGTCACATTTGTTGAAAAAAATACATTTTGGTCCTTGGGATTATAAAAGTAACCGCCTCTTGTTTCTGGAGCGTAGCCCACAAAAATGCACACTTCAAAACTTGAATCAAGTTTCCCTTATTTAGGCCTAATAACATGAGCGCCCCAAATGCAGAAATGGTGCAAACTAGGTTTGTTTCCATTCCACAGTTCCAGTGGCGTTTTTCTTATGGTCTTAGATGGGACTACATTCATAATGTAAGTCACTATTTGAAGTGCATATCCCCATAATGAGAGAGGAAGTGAAGAGTAGCTTAACATAGACCTGACCATGTCTAACAAGGTCCTGATTCTTCTTTTAGAAACACCATTTTGTTGTGGCATTCCTGGTGTTGTGAGTTGGGATAGAATACCATGCTCCAATAAGAATTCTTTGAATTCTAAATCCAAATATTCTTCACCTCGATCAGATCGAAGTGTTTTAAGAGTCTTACCTAATTGCTTCTCAGCCTCAACTTTGAATTCTTGAAACTTACCAAAGGTATCAGAGTTCCTAAGAATTAAGTAAGTATGACTATATCATGAGTAATCGTCAATAAAAGTGACAAAGTACTCATATCCACCTCTTTCTTGTACATTGATTGGACCACAGACATCACTGTGTACAAGCTCCAAAGTTTCATTAGCTCTATTGCCTTTCGCTGAGAAAAGACGTTTAGTCATTTTTCCTTCTAAACAAGATTCACACACCGAAAGAGTTCCAACTCTTAGTTCTCTCAAAGGTTTATCTTTTGTTAACCAGTTTATCCTATCTAGACCTACATAACCAAGTCTAAGATGCCAAAGATATTTTTCATCCTCATTTAAAACTTTTTGTCTTTTATTTCCTTGCGGTTTTGCTACTTTGAATAATTCTGAGTTATTAAGCGCTTGTTCGATTTTCATGAAAGTATTTTTAAAATCCGAATATTCAATTGCATGTCTAAAAAAAATTATGAATAATCAAATTATAAATAAAATATTCTAAAGCTAATACATGCCATAAAATTCAAAATACTAAAAGAAACAAACTAAGACATTGTTCAAACAACAATAAATTTTTCTTTTAATAATAACTAAAGAATTTTAAAATAAAAATACTTTCTTCAACGCTTTCTTGAACTAGACGCTTTCTCTCTCTTTGACTTCATGAACATCATCAGTAGCCTTCTTTGAATCGTAAGATTCAATTATCTGCATAGAAGAATAAACATTGTTAGTGGACCCTGAGTGTAAAATTCATAATGACATATCTTTTTCCACTTAGTTATAAGAATGAATGAATAAATCACATTTACCTTTCTTATTCTTCATATGTGCACTTGGACACGTTCAGAATGACATATGTGCACTTGGACACATTCTGCTATCAAGTCTGGCACCCTACTTCCTCTTCATCCATACTTCCATAGCGTTGCAGACTATTTTGGTATTAGTCCTTCTCAACTAGCTCCTAATGCAATCTTGGTCTTATCTACGTTGTACATTATCTATCACCACAGAAAATGGGCTGCTCCAGTGCCTCACGAGATCTACTACTTGTTTGACCTAAAGACAAACCCTTCTCAGTGCAACTTGGGGTATTTCCACTTCCACCATTATATTAGTGAGGGTACCAACTCCTTCTTGGAAGAGATCTCTGGAAATAGCAAGCCATTTAGATATGTCAACAACTATTTCTTTACTAAGGACGCAGAGGCCAACTACTCCAAGTTTAAGCATGTTGGGCCTTCTTATAGACCGCTCTCAACCCAGGATATGATAGTTAGGGCCAAGGCATTGATTGCCATGACCCCTGAGGAGAAGAATGTCAAGACCTTCGTTACTTCAGAGAACCTTAGGAAGGTTGGGCTGTTTCCTCATACTATAGCTGATGTTTCGGATGACGATGGTCCCGAGCCCATGAACGCCATAGACTCCCCAGGACCCATTCATGTCGAGAAGGTATCCTCTTCGCCTGTGCTACCTGGACAGGAGGGTGATGAGGTGGGTGCATTAGTCACGTACTCATCGCTTGCTCCGGACGACTTTGATGAGACTACGTTCGAACCTGAATCTCATTCAGAAGGTTCGACACATTATCACCTTTATTTTATGATTCATCTGTGCTTAATATCCTTCTAACATTTGATCTTCTTTTGCTGGCTCAGACATGTTTGGCTTTGTTCATACCCAGCAAAGGTTGACTCCCACCGAGGCCAGTCCTTTTATTCGAGTGGTAAAAAGGGCCAGGGTTAAGGCTGAGTCGGTAATGGAGGTTCCTCTCGAGGTGTCCCCTCCGAATCCTTTGGCATCTTGTCTGATTCCTTTGGCATCTACTCTTGTCGCAGAGGTAGAGCCATCTCTATCTACATCAGTTCCTCCCATTTTCACTAACGGGTGCTTCTTGTTCTGCGCCGGCTCCTTTATCTGAGCCACACCAGTCTGCTATACGGAACTTAGGTTTCCTCATGGATCAAGCACCTCATCTGGAGCAGACAACAATGTCTTTTAATGGGATTAAGAATGAGGACTTGAGCACCATTCTAATGAAGTCACTCCTAGACATTTAGAGTGTAAGTCCTTTACAATTCTCTTCTTATCTCGTTAGCTTGTGTGCTGACATTTATCTAACACTTATATTTTTTTTGCAGGCACTAATGCTGGTCTCTCATGTCCGTGATAGGTCTGTGGAGTATACCTCTATGCTCTCCAACCTTCGTTCTGAGCTTGAAGTTGTCCGCCAAGAGGTGCTGGACCTTAGGCGCATTCTCGGCTCTAGAGATGTTGATATTGCTTCGAAGGATGAAGAGATCAACACCCACTGCAGTACTGTGGAGCTCAAATAGCAGGAAGTGACCGAGTTGAATCTCTGGATAATCCAGATGGAGGGGAAACTTGCCGATCAGCTCCAATAGTCTGAAGCTGATTGCTGACATGGACTGATTGCGGAAGGATGCCGTTGTCGAGAAGGAGCAAGAGGTCAAAGCTGCCCAGGACAAGGCTCGAGAGGATTATTCAGAGACAACTTTCTCTTCCTTCTACTTGATCTAGAAGTCCAACAAAGATATGAACTTGGATTTCCTTCCCGAGAAGACACAAGCAAAGGAGCTTAGGAAATGTCTGGCTTGTGAGGCTACCGAGGCTTAGGGTGGTCTTTTAGATGATATTCCTCACCCTAGTTAGTCTTCTCTTGGTCTTTTACTCTGTCTTTCCTTTCATGCCAATGGTGGGGCACCTTGTACTTGACAATTCTTACATATGACATTTTATGCCTTTATGCTTTTTTGTTATGAGTACTCAGTGTATTGATTGAAATTTTTTATTTCCAATGCTTACTAAGTATATCAACTCACAACCCTCATTGGTTCAGGTATCAGTATACTCTGAACACATGTATTTCACGTGCCATACTAACCTTACTCTTTTATGTTTTTCATGCTAACAACCATGGTAATGTGAGTAATATGATACTTCACCAAGTACCATGAACAAAACAGGTCAGGTCGACCACCCCATGGGTGATAGGCCAACCACCTTATAGGGTTGATGGATTGGCTGACCATCCTATAAGGGACATGGCTAGGAGTCTCCTCACCAATGCCTTTTTTGTTTTTATTTTTTGCACTTTCGAAACATATGTTGAACAAATGTCCTAGAAAAACTTGAGCTTGCTTAGTACTTAAGGTCACGCCCTCATTGCTTTTGTATACCCCGATCGGTATGTACTATATGCCCCCCAAGTGATCATGGGTTTCAAAAGCCTTGGTTAGTTGCTACTTGACCATGCCTTGCTTCGAACGTTTAGACACATAGTACTATCCTTTTCATCCAATGCTGCAAGCAACAAATGCTTGTCCCTCATTGGTAGTCGGGTGATGGTTTCATACTCAGTAGTAATGATACCTATACACAGATGCAGATTGTGTAGCAAGTGTCGATCACGATCTACGTAGTCTCTCGTGTACTCGTTATAATGATTATAGACAGAAGTGTCTAAGTTGGACCAACTGGGTCTAGATGGTCTAATTGAGCCTGTAACAAGTCTTAGATCAAATTATCGATTGGTCCCTCAAGGACCAGATTCAATTATGATTCGATGATGGTGACTGGTCTTAAGACCAGTCTCTTTTTTTTATCGTATGGGTCGATAGGTTCCTCAAGAACTAGGATTGAACATGATCAAATAATGGCGACTGGTCCTCGGACCAGTCTCTTTTGTTGATCGTATGGGTCGATAGGTTCCTCAAGAACTAGGATCGAACGTGATCAAAAAATGGTGACTGGTCCTCGGACCAGTCTCTTTTGTTGATCGTATGGATCGATAGGTTCCTCAAGAACCAGGATCGAACGTTATCAAATAATGGTGACTCTCGCTCTAACTTCCAACATCCTGAGCCCACAACAGTCACTAATGCGCCTCTTGTTGGAGTTTTTGCTCACTTAGCTTAACTAATTAATTACTTTGACTCTAATTAATAATGTTTCATACATTTGATTAGTGTCTACGTGTTTAGTTTTCGAGCGTGATGAGTGCATTTGTGTTTTGGAAGTGGAATTTTTTGGACAATGAATTCCTCTGTATTAGACCAAAATGTTATTCTGATCACTTTGTACTTTTCGAGTACTAGCTACTCATTTGTTTTCTTTCTCTTTGATTAATAAAGATAATTTATAGCTAATATATACATCATGATGAGGACAATTCAAGTGACTATAATAAGGTTGTTATCCAATAAATCAGCATTGGTGACGTGGCAAATAATCTCTGGACATGTGGCTGACACCTGGAAGCGTCTGCTAGAGTATCGACCAGAAGACACAGTAGAGGCAGGGTAAGCCCCCTTACCCGCGATCAGTCTGGTCGATGGTTCCGGGTACAAGGCAACTTTTATGGGAAGATCTTTATGAATCCCGAATTTATCTCATACAATCTTCTAGATATCCGATTATTCGGGGAAGAATATCTGTAACAATCTCTTGTAACCCTCCTTGAGCCTATAAATAGCAAGAGATAGCTCAAAGGAAGGGGGCTTTTCGCTTTTTAATCATTCAAAACTATAGTAATTCTCCAAGTGAACCTGTATCGTTCTTCGGAGGTGTGTGAAACTCATTGAACCCTGGTTCTTTGATCACCCTTCTGATTCTTATATCAATATCAGTCTAAGTGGACGTAGGTCGTTACCAAATCCTGGGGCCGAACCACTATAAATTACTGTGTTTTCTTTACTTTTGTCATTGCGTTCTTCTCTATACACTAGTTTATATCAACCACGTTTTGACTCCGTGTCAGTTGGCCAAATCTTGGGTCAACATTCTGGTGCTTTCATTGAGAGATTGATTTATTGCTGTTGAGAAAACTAATGGCGAAAGCAGGAAAGAAAACTGGGCAGGCAACCGCCGCTGCACCGTCGAATCCACCACCTCCTCCTCCCCCTGCAAGCATAGCGGAAGATGAGCCGCAACTGGATTTTGAAGAAGAGGAAATGGATGACGCGACGCTGAAGAGTACTCTGGGCGCGTTGCAAGAAGAACTGGCTAATCTGAGGGCCAGTCAGGAGACCGCCGCTGAATCTATGGCGCGGCAGCAGCAGGAGATCGAAAGGCAGCGCGCAGAGTTGAGCGAAAGGCAGGCAGAGGTGGATCGCCGCCAGAGTGAAGCCATGGCAGCCCTGGAGGCAGCCTTGCTGTTGGCTAGAAATCAAGCTACACCTGCCTCGCAGCCTGGCCAACCGATGAATGGGCCACCCCAGAGGGGTCCTAATCCGAGCCCACCGATTCAGCCTTCAAGTCCGCAAAGGCCCGAGCAGCCTCGGATGCCTCATGACGATGTCCCACAGGACCCTGAGGTGCAGCCACCATCCCAAGCTGCTTGGGGTAATCCCCTGCAACAAAGGCAGAATAAGGCCGAACATCAGCCTCGCAGCCCTAGACGCCAAGGGGATGATGGGCCGAACCTACCGAACAGAGGTCGGTACCCTCCTGGCAACAGGAGAGACTCAAAGTTAGGCTCTGCGGTCCGGGGCCCCCCACGGCACGCTGATGCACAGGGACACCACGACCAGCACAGACCACCCTCTAACGCTCGGGATGGTTCAGGCAGGAACGGGCATCGAGGGAACAGCCGATCTCACCATAGCCAGTCAAGATTCAGAGATGGCCATGGATACAATGAAGCTGACTCAAGCAAGGGAAATGCCGGCGGGAAGAATGGAGAAAGAGGTAAAAGCAGGAGCCAAATACCTCAAGACGACCAGCCAAATAGACGGGATGCTGGGGGGCAGCCCAGACAAAATAATGTCTTCAACCGGCTTGGTGGTAGCGAGCAGCGAAGAAGAGAGGAGGATTTGAGAGATGTGCTCAATGATCGTCGTGAGAGGCACGGCGATAACGTCCCCCCAGCAACGGAGGCCACCGCAATTCCTACCGCAGTGCAAGCCCAGATAGACGCACTCAATCAGGCTGTGCAGCAGCTGGTCGGAGGAAGGACTTCTTACATCGACCACGATAGGAGGAAAGGCACTCCTTTCGTCCAGAGGATAGCTAACGCTGAAACTCCCAGCAAGTTCAAGATGCCTACGCTCCCAAACTTTGATGGATATGGGGACCCAATCTCGCATGTGAATAAGTTTGAGATTCAGATGGACATTCAGAAAGTGTCTGAAGACGCTCAGTGCAGGATCTTCCCTACAACACTTTCTGAAGCGGCCCAGGAATGGTTCTTTAAGTTTCTGCCTGCAAGCATAGTTTCCTGGGAAATGTTCGTAAGGGAGTTCTACGGACAGTTCTATGCGGGTCGTGTGCACCCAACCGAAGCAAACCAGTTAGTCGAGATTCGCCAGCAGGATGGAGAGTCAGTGAAGGATTACGTCCAACGTTTTATGCGAGCGGCAGCTGGAGCGAAAACAGTAGGAGACGAAGGCAAGATGATGGCCACTACCGCAGGGGTAAAACGTTGCTCTCCCCTCTGGAAAAGTCTCCTAAAGGAAGGAGTTAAAACAACCCAGGAGTTCTTGGATCGAGCTGATCACTACATCAAGCTCGAAGAGGCCATTGCTGATGATGGAAAACCCTCGAACAAGGGTAAGAAAGCCGCCGACCCCGCCAAAGCCGCCAATGGTTCTAAACCTAATGGAAACGGCAAAGGTAACGGAAATGGCAACGGTAATGGCAAGAATGGTGGGAAGCGGCCGTATAACGAGCCCTCCACCTCCGACAACAAACGAGCCAAGGGTAATCGTTATGAACCTAGGTTCACCAACTATACTGCCCTCGTTGAGTCTTGGGGAGAGGTTTACCATGCCACAAGCTCTAGTGTGCCTTACAGAAAACCTGGACCCATTCGAAAGGACATTTCGAAAAGAGACACTAGCAAGTTCAGTCGTTACCATAACGACTACGGACACGACACTAACGAATGCAACCAGTTAAAAGACGAAATCGAGTTCCTTATTAGACAAGGACACTTGAGAAGGTGTGTACGGGCCTCGGGAAGTTCCCAATGAGAAGCTCTAGGTGGCAACGAGCAGGCGTCCACACGCCAACGCTCGCCACCATTACAGCCTGCCCCCATGGCTGGAACACTCTTAACCATCTGTGGAGGCCCGCACCTCGCGGGAAATAACGGAAAGGCCAGAGAACGATATGCTCGGACTCTGCGCCACGACCAGGACATCGAGATGATGACTGTGGAGGACCGTGCACCAAAAAAGGCTCGGTCAGAGGAGGATGAGATGACCTTCTCTGAAGGCGATGCCCGACACATCCGGTTCCCACATTCCGATCTGCTGGTCGTGGACATCCAGATGGCCAATATGATGGTAAAGAGAGTACTGGTCGATACAGGAAGTTCAGTGAACATCCTGTATAAGTCAACACTGGAACGCATGAAGCTGTCCGTAAAAGTCTTGGAGTCCTGCAATCAAACAATATATGGCTTCTCTGGAGAAGGACTCGCCCCGGCCGGAATGATCAAGCTTCCAGTAACGACGAGTACAGCGCCCGCGACAAGGACATTACTCGCCACCTTTGTAGTGGTCGATTGTCCTTCGGCGTACAACGCCGTTATCGGAAGACCCATACTGGTCGGTCTACGGGCCGTCATCTCTATGTGGCATCTAGCCATGAAATTCCCAACAGACGCGGGGGTAGGACGCGTCTTAGGAAACCAAAGGGAAGCCAGGGAGTGCTACAACGCCTCAATCACAAAGGCGAAAAGTGGAACGCCAAGGAGCACTACCTCAGACCAATTGCAGATGGCGGTAGATACGCAAGCCCAATCAGGTGGTGAAGTCAACAAATAGGGTGTTGCCCAAAGAGAGGATGGAGATTTGGATCCTCGCTTTGGGGATTTTGAAGAAAATTTTGGACCCATCGAGGACCTGGAGGAGGTCCAACTCGACAATAAAGACCCGACCAGAGTCGTGAAGGTTGGAAAAAATTTAGAGCCTACCACAAAGCATGCGATGGTGGAATTCTTGCGTAGGAACCAGGAAGTTTTCGCCTGGTCACATAAAGACATGGTAGGGATAGATCCTACGGTAATCAGCCATGTCTTGAACATAGACAAAACTTTCCCACCCGTGCAACAAAAGAGAAGGCTGCTCGATAAAGATAGATCAAGAGCCTTGAAGGAAGAAGTCGAAAGACTTAAGGAGAATGGATTCATCAGGGTAGCGTTTTATCCCTCGTGGGTCTCGAATCCGGTACTGGTCCCCAAGCCTAACGGCAAGTGGCGTACCTGTGTGGATTTTACAGACCTCAATAAAGCCTGCCCAAAAGACTGCTTCCCACTCCCAAGGATCGACCAGCTGGTCGATGCGACTGCAGGACATGAGGTCCTCTCGTTCATGGATGCATATTCAGGCTACAACCAAATTAGCATGCATCCCCCTGATGAGGATCACACCAGCTTTCGGACCGATACGGGCTTGTATTGCTACAAAGTCATGCCCTTCGGACTGAAAAACGCAGGTGCAACTTACCAACGACTAGTCAACCACATGTTTAAGGAACTGATCGGTGTGAACATGGAGGTATATGTGGATGACATGCTGGTAAAGTCTAAAAAAGCAGAAGGACATGTGAGGGATCTACAAGAGTGCTTCGATGTGTTGAATAAGTACCAGATGAAGTTGAATCCCCTCAAATGTTCCTTTGGAGTCAGATCAGGGAAGTTTTTAGGGTTTATAGTAAACTCAAGAGGAATCGAAGCCAACCCTGACAAGATAAAAGCCCTGATCGACATGAAGTCGCCGGAGAAAATCAAAGACGTACAAAGTTTGACCGGAAGGATCGCTGCCCTGAGTAGATTCATCTCCAAATCAACTGACAAATGTGTCCCTTTCTTCAATCTACTCAGAGGCAATAAGAAATTTGAATGGACGGGAGACTGCGAGCAGGCATTCCAGGCCTTAAAAGCTCATTTGGCGCAACCTCCCATCTTGTCAAAGCCAATCGAAGGAGAAACTTTGTATATTTACTTGGCGATTACTGAAGTTGCTGCTAGTGCAGTACTAGTACGGGAAGAAGAAGGCATACAGAAAGCAGTCTACTATATCAGCAAGCGGCTGATTGGTGCGGAATTAAGGTATCCTCCAATTGAAAGGTTAGCATATTGCTTAATTCTGGCCTCCAGGAAGTTGCGTCCTTACTTCCAAGCCCATCCTATCACAGTTTTAACCGACCAGCCCCTTCGGCAAGTCCTCCAAAAACCTGAGGCGGCTGGAAGATTGTTAAAATGGGCAATCGAACTAGGACAGTTCGATGTAACTTATTCACCGCGAGCAGCAATAAAGGGACAAGTCTTGGCCGATCTTGTTGCGGAGTTCATCGAACTCCCAGGTAGGGAGCAGTGCGATCAGCCTGAAGCGCCCGTACCTCAAGACATAACTCCTTCGTGGAAGCTATTCACGGATGGTTCGTCCAACGAATCCCGCGCTGGAGCGGGAGTGATATTGATAACGCCGGAAGGGCATCGATTTCACTGCGCAATCAGGTTCGACTTCGCAGCATCAAACAATGAAGCGGAATACGAAGCACTCCTCGCTGGACTGAGAATGGCCAAAGATATGAGCATAAGGACGCTTGATATTTACAGTGACTCTCAGCTAGTCGTGAATCAAGTCCTGGGAGAATATCAAGCGCGGGGCTTAAAGATGATGGCCTACCTGAATAAAACGAAAGATTTGCTGGCCTAGTTTACAAAGTACACCCTCCAGCAAATTCTGCGAGACCAGAATTAGAATGTAGATGCCTTGGCTAAACTCGCGAGCGCAAAGGATGCTGATACCTTGAACATAGTTCCAGTAGAAAGACTGAGTAAGCCAAGCATAGAAGCGGCCGAGGCCAATATGGAGATTCGTATAGAAGATACGTGGATGGCGCCATACTTGGAGTATCTGACGAATGGCACACTACCAACAGATAGAAACAAAGCCAGAACTCTGCAAAGGCGGGCCGCTAGGTACATACTGGTCGATGGCATTATGTACCGAAGAGGATATTCGATGCCACTACTCAGGTGCGTTACACCAGAAAAAGCTAAGGAACTCATGAGGGAGGTACATGAAGGCTTCTGCGAGGATCACGTTGGGGGGCAGAGTTTGGCAAAAAAGATTCTAAGGCAAGGCTACTTCTGGCCAACAATGAATGAGGATTCGATAGGGTATGTACGCAGATGCGACAAATGTCAAAGGTTCTCCAAGATTCCACGAGCAGCTCCAAATGAACTAAAACAGATGCAGAGCCTGTGGCCTTTCGCGGTATGGGGGATAGATTTGATTGGATCCCTGCCCACAGGGAAAGGTGGAGTAAAGTACGCAGTTGTGGCAGTTGATTACTTCACCAAATGGGCCGAAGCTGAACCACTCGCGACCATCACGACCAAGAAAGTCCTTGACTTCGTCATCAAGAACATTGTATGCCGGTATGGTCTGCCCAGGAAGATAGTTTCAGACAACGGGACCCAGTTTGACAGTGACTTATTCACCGATTTCTGCGAAAGGCATGGCGTTATTAAAAGTTTTTCTTCAGTCGCACACCCCCAAGCGAATGGGCAAGTTGAAGCCGTGAACAAAACTCTGAAAGACACCCTGAAGAAAAAACTTGAAGAAGTTAAAGGAGCGTGGCCAGAGAGCTGCCTGAAGTCCTGTGGTCGTATAGAACATCTCACCGAACAGCAACAGGCCATACCCCATTTTCCTTGGCCTATGGATATGAGGCCATGTTGCCTGTCGAGTTAGATCCCCCCTCACATCGGCGTTTGATTTACGACCAGGACCAGAACACCCAGCTAATGATGGAGTCCCTAGACTCGATCGACGAAATACGAGAAAAATCTCAACTCCGAGTTGCTGCTTACCAGCAAAAAGTCGCCCGGTACTTTAACTCCAAAGTTAAAGAATGAAAATTCAACGTCGGTGACTTGGTACTACGACGAGTTTTCTTAAATACCCGCGACCCCACTGCTGGAGTGCTCGGACCTAACTGGGAAGGACCTTATCAGATTGAAGAAGTCCTTCACCCAGGCACCTACAAACTTGCATGCTTAAACGGAGATCTCGTTCCACGTTATTGGAATGGAGAACACCTGCGCAAGTATTATCAATAAACAGTCCTTTTTAAAGGACTGGCTTGTGTAAAGATTTTCAATTTTTTTTACAAGTTTTGCAAAGAGGGTTAGCCACGCTGTATGGCTAACTGCTCGTATATGTAAGGTTCTATTAAAGAATCACTCGTAAAGACATGTTTAGTCCATTTTTAATACGAGATTATAAGGGACTGAGCTCAGCCAGTCATTCTTGCCAACCTTTGTGAATTTATATTTACAAGTATTTGTTCATTACGTGTGTTGTTTTGCTGTATTACAAGTATCAATTTTCATACGAACAGAAATGTTCGAACAGGCCATGGTCAGGGCAAGTGACCAAGGACCTAAGGCTCCTCGATCACTTGGGGGGCATATAAGGCACATCGATAGCAAAGCATACTCTCAAGGTATGTAAACACATGAACAAAATAAGTGAAAGCATGCTACAGTACTTAGAGTATTTTTCAAAATTTATGTTTTGTTAAATCATGGCAAAGTACTATGCTAAGTTCGGTCATACGGACAAATGTTATAATAAGTAAAAATATTATAGCATCAAGATTTAAGCTTTTACACCGCAAGCATCGCTGCTTGGATGTAACTGTTCAGGTAAAAGGATTTACTGCCCGTGCAGCAAAGTTTAAAAAGAAACTATTGTCTTTACATCACGACCCTTAGGTCGTATATCCAAAAAGAAGAAAAAATAAATGAGAAGAATTCAAGAGGCATTCGGGGCCGGAGGGTCCTGGGCAGCATCCTAGTTAGTCACGTCCTCGACAACTTCTTCTTCAACACCAGCGATGCTTGGAGTGGCAGGGGTTGCAGCTCTTGCCTCCTCTTCGACCAGTTGGGCAGCACATCGAGCCAACTCCGCATTTCTGACTTCCTCTGAAAGGTAACTAAAGTCAGCACCCTGATTGTGTTTCCAGAAATTGTAGAAACATCGGAGTGTCGTCCTCTTGTACTTTTCCAGATTTTTGGAGTTGTCAAGCTCCAACTGCTTCACCTTGCCCCCGAGAGTGAGAACGGCCTCGTCCTTGGTCTTGAGTACCTCCCCCAGATGCTTGATTTCGCGGAGATGAGCTTTGTTGAAATCTCGGTACTCCTGCCTCAACTTGACCGCTGCTTCCTTCGCAGCTTCAGCCTCTGACAGCTTAGTCACCACCGCATCCCTCTCTCGGACCACTGCCTCCAACTCCTTGGCATGCCTAGCCTCAGCAGCCAACAGCTCCTCGGCCGCCTTCACCTGATACCTCTCGATGGCTTTTGCCTCGGCCTACTCGAGGTAAGCCTAGGCTCGGGTACGAGCAGTAGTGGCAGAAAGTAAGGCCTGTGTACAAAGAAAAAGGAGTTAGAACTTATCATAAGGACTAAAAAACTAAAGCTTGAAGAGTAAAGAAGTACTTACGCTGGAGATTTTGTTCAGAGCCCTATTCAGGATCTGGTCGACTGGCAGCTCTTCAGCTTGGACCATTGCGGCCCTAACACGGTCGCCTTTGCCAATGCGATCGAGGCGGTCCCTGGCAGATCGAATGGCGCGGCTCATGAGTCTGGCCCCATGAGCCTCTTCATGAGAAAGCTGCTCTCTGGCAGGTGCGACTGGAGGGTTCGACGAGGCAGGAGCGTTTTGCTGCTCGGAAGGAACTGGAGGAGGGGTAAGAGTTCGCCCAGTAGGCGCGAGACTTTGCCCAGTTGGCGTGCCCTGAGGAGGGTCTTCTGATCGACCCTTCTTGGCTAGAGGGCCTCGACTGGATTCACCAGTTCTCTTCTTAGGCTTCCGTTGGAGTTGAGGAACTTCCTCTTCGTCCTCAGCCTGGTACATGTCGAAGATGTTGGGAGTCGACATATCTGCATGCAAGTAAACACAAGAAGTTAAGGAAAAAAGAAGCAAGTGAAAGTAGGCTATACAACAAAAAGAAGGTAATAAAGTAAATACCCAAGCTACAACTACTGGTCGCTACACTATTGACTCTATTAGTCATATACTCATTATCTGGCATGAAGAAGTCTGGCCCTAGATTTGGAGCATATGTAAAGTTACCATCCCCGTCAAACATATGACAGGGAATTGGCAAACCATTTAAAAGCGAAATAACTTTACCATTGTCATCGGAAGATTCTCCCAAGTCAACAATAGGCTCTTTGGCCTTTTCTTTCCCCTTGCCTTGGGGAGCAGAAGGCCTTTCTGCGGAAGGGCTACCCGTGGGTTCCCTGATCGTAACTCCTGTTGGCCTCCTCCTAGGAGGAGGCACAGGAGGTTGCTGCTCGGAAACCCCCTCTGCAGTGGCTTTGTCCGCCACGGACCCTTTATTTTCATGGCGAGGAGCCAGGAGGCCAGACGACCTCAAGTTCTTTTCAGTTATCAGGGTCTTGACACATTTTGCTGCATCAGACATCCTGGCCAAAGTGTTAGACCTCAACACCATGTCTGGTGTTGGGGTCGGACGTAACCAAGGGCCTGAAAAAACAGATTAAGTCTGAGAAAAATGAAAGGGAACACTCTATGTTAAAGTATCGACCAGTCGAAGATAAGTTCTTACCTCCTCTCGTGAAGGCCAAGTTGTTACTGGTTATGTCTGGAGTAAGGAAGTACTCCTTATTGTAGTGCCCCACGTTTGATATATGGGTAGTGCCACTCAAGAACGTCCGGCCGGTCTCCTGGTGGCAGAAGTGGAAAAAGCCCGTCCCGTTGTGCTGTGGGTTAGACTTAAGGTCAAAAAGATAGTTGACCTCGTGGGGCGAAGGTTCTGGCCATTTGTTAAGTTTATACAGGATATAGAGTGCGGCCAGCATCCTATATCCGTTTGGAGTTATTTGGAAGGGGGCGACACCGAAATAATTGGCCACCCCGACAAAAAAGGGATGAAGAGGGAGATAAGCTCCCGCCTCAATGTGATACCGGGACCAGGCGCTGTTCGCCCCTCCTGGACGATTAGCCCTCTGGTCTGCGGTAGGACGTATAATGGTTATCCCCATAAGGGGGAATTTCCTGAAGCAGTTAGCGACCATTCGAAGGGTCACTGAACTGGCTGGGGAAGTATACCACTCGACATCAGGCGGATTCCGATGACGAGGGCGAGCCCTAGTTTTGATATTAGGGTCAGGAACGAGATTTTCTCCACCGCTGGTCGAGGGAGCCCTAGCCTGCGAATCAGGCTGGGCAGGAGAAGTAGGGTTGCTTTCAGACTCGGGCCTTTTCTTGCCAGAAGACTTGGAGCGGGCCATTTGGGAGGAAGGACGGGGTCTGGAAGGAGATCGTGAGAAAGGAATCTCGTGGACGCGTACAGCTGGTTGTTCTTCTCCCTCGAGCAGCTGGGCAAGAAGGTCATCGTCGATGGGTCTTTCACCTCCCCACAAATCTGGCATTAAAGTCTGCAAACAGAAGAATGGGGAGGTGAGGAAATAGAACTTTAGAAAGCTTTTTAGAATAACGCTGGTCGAGTATAAAAGTTAGGCTTTTATACAACAGCATTCTAACAAAAAGCTAAATCTTTCTACACGAATAGTTTGAAAGACGGATCAAAGGGTGAAAGTAAAAAGTTTTTCTGAGAAAGATTTTTCAACTCCCCTTAGGGCGGGAAAAATTTATTTTTCAACTGGCTTAAAAATCGAAATGTTACTTCGGTTTTACGTCCTAAAAAGCATGATCCTGGATTTTAAACTAACTCGTAAATCTATTTTTCCTACAAAACTTCCTGTCTACAAGCATCTTAAACCAGAAACAAAAAGACCTAAACGGTACACCATCAGAAGCATGCACCGTGAGAAATTAAAAGCATGAGGTTTCGAAAACTTACCAAGAAAAGTGATCATGAAGGTGGAAGAAAGGTCTTCGGAGATTAAAGAGCCCGCGGTCTGAGTCTTGGAAGTGTAGGAAAACGGTCTCCGGAGAAGGTTAAAGCTCTGGTTTTTAGGGTTTTCTGCAAAGATAATGGCGTGCGTAAAAAGAAAGAAGAGGCTTCGACGGTCTTATATAAGTATTCTCTGATATTAAAAAAGTGTAATCATTAGTTTTCCTTTTTCTAAGTATGGGGAAACGGGATGGCCGTCGAAATCGTTTCTGGGGAACTGAAAAGACATGATTAGACAGAGGTGGTTTGCTTTTTTCAAGAACACACGAAGGGTTCTGACACGTCAGGAGGGGTTACCGAAGAGTCGTTCGTTCAAAATTTATTTGCTGTTCGTAGTAAATAAACTTTGGGGGGCAAATGTTATCCAATAAATCAGCATTGGTGACGTGGAAAATAATCTCTGGACACGTGGCTGACACCTGGAAGCGTCTGCTAGAGTATCGACCAGAAGATACAGTAGAGGCAGGGTAAGCCCCCTTACCCACGATCAGTCTGGTCGATGGTTCCGGGTACAAGGCAAATTTTATGGGAAGATCTTTATGAATCCCGAATTTATCTCATACAATCTTCTAGATATCCGATTATTCAGGGAAGAATATCTGTAACAATCTCTTGTAACCCTCCTTGAGCCTATAAATAGCAAGAGATAGCTCAAAGGAAGGGGGCTTTTCGCTTTTTAATCATTCAAAACTATAGTAATTCTCCAAGTAAACCTGTATCGTTCTTCGGAGGTGTGTGAAACTCATTGAACCCTGGTTCTTTGATCACCCTTCTGATTCTTATATCAATATCAGTCTAAGTGGACGTAGGTCGTTACCAGATCCTGGGGCCGAACCACTATAAATTACTGTGTTTTCTTTACTTTTGTCATTGCGTTCTTCTCTATACACTAGTTTATATCAACCACGTTTTGACTCCGTGTCAGTTGGCCAAATCTTGGGTCAACAAAGGTGTTTGGAGAATAAAATGAGGGAAATACTTGAGAGGGTTTAACTTCATGCTATACTTTCAAAGTATTGCAAAGCATTCCTCCAAGTCTCGAACATGCCCTCCAGCTTCTTTGGACTTGACCAACATGTCATCGACATATACCTCCATATTTGTGCCAATCAAGTCTCGGAACCTGCCATTCACTAAATGCTAGTAAGTGGCTCCTGCGTTCTTCAAGCCGAATGGCATCACCTTATAACAGTACAATCCCTTGTCTATTCGGAAGCTGGTATGTTCCTCATTGGTAGGGTGCATACATAATCGATTATACCCAGAATACACATCCATGAATGAGAGTATTTCATAACCTGCAGTTGCATCGACCAGTTAGTCTATTATGGGTAGTGGGAAGTAGTCTTTGGAGCAGGCCTTGTTCAAATCTGTGAAGTCCACGCAAGTTCTCCACTTCCCGTTTTGCTTTGGGAACAGCACAGAGTTTGATACCCAATCTGGGTAGTAGGCCTCCCTTATAAAACCATTTTCCTTGAGCCACTCGACCTCCTCCTTCAGGGCTTGAGATCGGTCTTTGTCAAGCAGTCTCCTTTTTTGTTGCACTGGTGGGTAGTTCTTGTCTACATTGAGGACATGACTTATCACCGATGGAGAAATTCCAACCATGTCCTTATGTGACCAGGAAAATACGTCCTGGTTTTTCTTCAAAAATTCTACTAACCGTGCCTTAATTTCCACTTTTAGGTCCTTCTCGACTTTAATTACTCTAGTCGGGTCCTCCTCATCTAGTAGGACTTCATCCAGATCTTCGACTGATCCTACCCCCATGACGTCATCCCCAAAGCGAGGATCGATGTCATTTCCCTCGCTTTGGGAAACTTGCTATAATAACAAATCTTCGTTAAAAGGAGCCCTCGACTCCAGTAGAGTGTTTCTTTCAACGTCAACTTCAATGTTGACAACCTCATCGGTTCCTTCTTTCTCTTCGCAGCAGGTTACTACCATGTTGTTTATGCATGGTCCTTTCTTTGCCTTGACCACTGACGTATTATAGCATTCCCATGCCTCCTTTTGGTTACCATGTACGCATCCTTGCCCTGTGCTTGTGGGGAACTTCAAAGATAGATACTGTTGCGTATAACGCCATCAGGAGGGGTCTCCGAAGCACTACATTGTAAGCCGATGAGAAATCTTCCACCAGGAACTTTGTCATCACAGTCTCGTGCCTAGGGGCATCCCCCACCGTGACCGGTAGTCTATTAGTTCCAGCTGGTGCTAGGCATTCTCCCGTGAACCCATATATCACTTGGGAACACGATGTCAGGTCCTTGACCGTGAGCTTCATCTTCTCGAGGTATGTTTTGTAGATGATATCTACTGAGCTTCTCGCATCCACCAAGCATCTCTTCACTCGGACATTGGCGATTTGAATGGTAAGGACCAGAGGGTCATTGTGGGCCCCCCACATATGGTATCTAGTGTGAAGTCTATGACTGCTGGCTCCAGTGGTGGACTCCTCTGACTTTGGAATTCTGGATTCCTGCTCGGGGTTTCAGTCTTGACTCGGTACCTCAAGAGTTTTCCTGATCGAAGAAGGAACTCTATCTCATCCTTCAATTGTTTGCACTCGTTTATGGCGTTCCCATAATCATTATGGAAACAACAAAAATTATTCTTGTCTCTCTTTCCTTCTGAGAGCAAGGGTGGTGGCTTTCAGTATAGTACCTCCTGATATGTTGCCAAGTAAATCTCAGCCCTTGATGTAGTTAGGATGGTATAATTGGTGAACCTGGGCTGGTAGGGCTGATGCTTAGGTTGTTTGTTGGATGGTCCTGACTTAGCTTCCTTTTCTCCACCCTACTCGACCCCTGAGGTATTCCTCTTCTTACCGTTGCCCCCATTGCCGCCCTGAGGGTTTGCATCGTTCTTATCTATCTTGACAGTGGTCGAATGGTTTATCCCTTTTTCTTCCTTCATGATAGCATCATCTAACTTCATGTATTTGTCTGGTTGATCCAGGAACTCCTACAATGTGTTGATGGGGTTCCTGTGTATGCTATCCCACAAGGGACTACAATAAATTATTCCTGTCGAGATGGCAACAAACTTCCCTTCATCTCCTATTGTGGATGCTCGGTTTGCCTCTCTCATGAATCTTTGGATGCAGTCTTTGAGGGATTCATCTTTCCTTTGCTTGATGTCAGCTAGCTAATTGACATAAACTAGTTGAATCCATCCAGCACTGAAGACCTTGTAAAATTCCTTCCTGAACTGCTCCCAGGAAGTGATGGATCCAGGTTTGAATTTCCAATACCATTCTCAGAGAGAGTGGTAGGGAATACCCTGCACCTATAATCATGCTCCACATTGAGTAACTCCATCTGATCCTCGAACTTCCCAATGTGTCATACTGGGTCCTTATTCCCAGTGTATGTTGGGAGTTTCAGGGTCTTGTATTTCGGTGGTGGTTGAGCAGCTTAGATAGTATCACTGAAAGGAATCCCACTTCTATGTGCCAGCTCGATATTGGAAGGTTTCTTTGTCAGGCCTTGGACAACCATGACGAGTGCATCTATTTGAGCCTGCACTACTAGTGGGATCACTGCTCCAAGTGGGGTAGACATCCCTGGTACCCCTCCTGTGCGCTGGTCCTCCTGTTGATGACTTCCCTCAGATCCTGAGGTTGTGCATCTTTCTCGAGCCTATCGAACACGGTATTGGTGTTGTTCATCGGTTCCTTTCCCTTGCGAGACAGAGGGTGTAGGGGTGGCAGGTCTGCCTTGCCCTTGTCGGTGCGACCCTGCCCCCGAGCCTCTTCTCCTACATGACTTTGAGATTTTGAGCGGCCATTTCCATTTCTGTCACGCCTCTCAATTGTTTGACCCTTATCTCCTACATTGTTTCATCTATCCCCCTAGGAAGGGGCCTTCAAGTTGGTAACACTTCTACTCTGAGATGAAGTGTTGTTCTTCTTAGCCATGGAGGAGACAGTCTTGGACTGTGCCTCTTCATCCTGTTTCTGGGAAAGTGGCTCTGAGAGCGTCCTTGGGGTTCGACTCCTCCCTTAGGACTCCCTGTTACTGCTATCTCGCATTCCTGTGCCTTGGCATGAGCCTCTCTCACCGCCTGAGTAGCAGCTTCAGTGTTAGCTCAAGTTAACTGAGTAGCTGCCTCTAGGGCCACAACAGCCTCCTGGTGCCTCCGATCAGCTTCCTGCTCCCTCTGGATCATCCTCTGGACCTGCTCATCGATCTCCCATCATTGTCATTCCATAGTCGCCCTCTGGAGGGAAATTTCTGTAGCAAAGGCCTCCTACCTTTCCAGAAATTGTGCCATCTCCTCCTGGTGAGCATCCCAAGGATCTTTAGCATCAGGTTAGTCTCCAACCTCCACCTGAGGTTCATTAACAAGATCGATGGGATCCTGAGTGGTGGAATCCCTAGGAGTTGTCTTCTTTGTCTGACTGGATTTTTGAGGCATCGTAAAACTGATGAAAGTGTGTTTCTTGATTTCGTCCTCTCAATGAAAGCACCAAATTCTTGACCTGTGAAATTGGCCAACAGTCGTATGTATAGTATACGATGCCTTTTGAACGAAATAAATATAATAAACGATAGAGTACGGCTATCTTAAATAAACACACTAAAATTTTATAGTGGTTCAACCCTGTTCTGATGAACAATGATAACATAATCCACTTAGCTTTTAGTATTGAATCACTCGACAATTACACTAATGAACAAAAGTATTCACTCATTTCTAATTTGCCCAGAATTTTTCCCTTGATTTCTTCAGATCTGAAAAATTCCAGAAAAAGCGATCCTCTGAAATGAAGCCCTGGGTCCTTTATTTATAGTACCCAGGGGCTGTTACATGATCGGTAATACTGGGATTGTGGTTTGGTACACAATTATTAGGTAATGGAGATACATGTCCACCTCCCCGTGATTATGAGATCGTGGGTTTCTCATTGTTTCTCTAGATCGTGGTAGATAATGCACGATTTAAACCTCTAGAAAAATGTTAAGTCTTGGTTGGTCAATGAGACCTAGGTGCTAGGCCCGATGACCATCTGGGTGCTGGACCTGTTAATCCTCTAGGTGCTGGACCTATGATCTTCTGGGTACTGGACATGTTTGATCTCAGTTTGAACGAGTGCGAGTATTTCTCAGTGAAGTGTACTTGGGAGTTTAGGCCGACCACCCTTAGGGGTAGGGGTCAAGCCGACCACCTCTAGGGGCTAGGGCCAGGTCGACCACCCCTAGGGGGTTTAGGCCTGATCGACTTCCCTATAGGTCCTAGACCTATCTTTTTTGCTCGTTGGTCTTTTCTCAATACTTCATCATTTTTCCCTAATTTGTGATGCCACGTGCCGCTCTCTCATTCGCCACATCATCCTCGTATTTTTGAGGGATAACACACCATGTGTCACATCCAAAAGAGGGGTAGGCCTATGAGGAGTCGTTGTCAGCTAGTTGTCAAACCAGATAGAAGTTGTTTTCCCATTTCCAATTCTTCTGCAAACTCCTTTCTGCAGCAGGCTCACAGATTTCATAATTCCCTTCCAAAGCTGAGAGTCAAATGGTTTGAAGTTGTAGGTAAGGAGGTTCCCATCCTTCAAGTATTTGGCTCGAACCAAATCATGTCGCATACCATTCTTCTTTGAAAGAATTTCCCACGCCCTTTTTCCCATGAAAGCTTCATTGATGGATTTAGATGATCGAAATTCCAACCCACCAAACAACTTAGGACGGAAAGGTTTTCCCCAAGAAATTGTCTGGACTTTCCTCTTTGTAGATGTGTCACCCCACCAAAATGATCTCAAAGATTTGTCAACTGATTCTTGGATGGAACATGGAATCGACCCTAATGTTGCCACATACAACACTAGAGATGAATCCACAATTTGAACAAGAGTTGTTCTTTCCGCTTTTGATAGTAGATTGGCTTTCCAAGCTAAGACTCTTGAGTTGACTCTGTTGAGGATAAATGACATGTCTCTCAATTTTGTTTTCATCATTAGGAGAGGAAGCCCTAGATGTGTACTATCATTTTTCACTCTTGGCATTTGGAGGAGATCTGCTAGCTCCATTCTTTTACATGAGGAACACCCTTGGAAAAGTAAATTGTCGATTTAGGTTTACTTATCTTTTCCCCAGACCAAGAACGTAATTTCTCTAGGCAATCCATGAAAGACTTTGTCTATTTTTTTTTCAGTAGCTCTACCGAACAACACTATATCGTCTTCAAAGAGAAGGTGGCTTATTGCAGCTGCCTGTCTAGCCATGTGAATCCCTTGAATTTTCTTGATTCTTTCCTCTTTGAGCAGCAAACGAGAAAGTAATTCTGAAGCTATAATAAATAGTGCTGGGGATAGCGGGTCACCTTGTCGCAAGCCACATGTCGAAGTTATTGAACCTGCCTTGCCCCCATTGAGGAGGAGGGTGAAGAAAAAGATGTATCACATTTCATGATCCAACAAGGTACTATGGAATCCTTACTTAGAGAGTGCCGTTTTCAAGAGGTTCCATTCCAATCTATCATAGGTCTTTTCCATATCTAGTTTAATGAGTAGGTGACCCTCTTTGGATCATTTGGATTTCATTTAGTGGATAATTTCATGGACCACCATTGAGATATCTTGGATAACTCTCCCTTTCACAAATGTCGATTGCATAGGAGAGATAATATCAGATAGTATGGGACAAAGCCTGTTACTAAGCAATTTAGATATAATTTTATAAGCCACATTGCACAAAGATATTGGCCTATAGGAGTTCCCTGAACTCGAATGATCTTTCTTTGGTAATACCACCAAGTTTGCTCTATTCAAGGAGGTGGGTAACTCAGTATGAGAGAAGAAAGACTTCACCATTTGTATTACATCATCACCAATAGTTTCCCAGTGAAGCCTGTAGAAGGACCCTAGCATATCATCGAGCCCCGGAGCCTTGTCTATATCAATAGATTGCACAACTTCTATTATCTTAGTGTCACCCGATATTTCTATAAGGATCAAGTTTTGAGCATGAAATATATGAGGAGAGATCAAACCTTCCAGGTCAGAAGGAAATTTCGTAAGCGGGGCAATGAAAGTATCCTTGCATTTCGCTTGAAAACAATCCCCTATACTCTTTCTTGAAGATAGCCAATTCCCTTGCTGATCCTTAATAGTGTGGATAAAATTCTGTCTTCTTCTAATAATGGCTGACACATGAAAGAAACACATGATTTTGTCTCCATCTTTCATCCATGAAATCCTTGACTTTTTTTCCAAAGGATTTCTTGTCGCCTCAAACTTTCATTTAGGGCTGCCCTTGCTTCATTTTCCTACATAGGGTTCGGGTTGCTAGCACATTCGGTCCTTAGAAGATTAGATTTTTCTTCAGCAATTTGAGTGGCTACCTTTTTGAATTGATGGAGATTCCATAGTGTTAAGTCTTTCTGATTGTTGCATTTTCACCTCAATATTGGTCATTGGATTAGGATGACTGACAGACTCCCATGCTTTGCGAACCACCCAAATGCATCTCGGATCTCTATACCACATGTTTTCATATCTGAACACTTTGTCTTTGTCACCCAGGGATTCCAATAGGATTGGGCTGTGATAAGAAGATGTTGTCGGGATGTTAGTTACTACTTCTTCTGGGAATGAAATTCTCCAATCAGATGAGGCTAGGTAGTGGTCCAATCTGGCTCTTTTCAAAGAACTTATACCCATTGGGTTGGTAGTATTATTCTATATGTCCTCCTAATCCAGGACCGTTATACTGAGTACTTTAAATAGTGTCAGACTTGCTAATCAAGTCTATTAGTTATAAACGTGTAACTAAGGTTAATGACAAGGGTTAGAGTTAAATTTTTGGTCAAAAGGAAACGTTGACTTTTCATTAAAAATATTTGTGTTCATACATGGGATCCCAAAATAATATAAACAGATGTTTAAACAGGTTATTATAGTTCAAAAGTTATAACCAGCCGACGTAAGCGGCTAAATAGGGGTTACAACCCTAGTTCATCTGAGATACCCTCGGCTGTGGTGGTCGAGCAGTCGCATATGTACATGTTGCCACTGAAGCTCTCCAACTCATGGCTGGTTCAACTTCTCTTTCCCCTTACCTGCACCACATAGCACTCGTGAGTCGAGGCTTAGCAAGAAAACTTAAACATATGCATGAACAGTAAATACATATTCCCAGTTGCATATCTAGCATGCCTAGCAATAATAACCTACTCATGCATGCATACAATTACAAATAAATGACTACCATGTCACAACAGGGCCCATTTCCCTAAATAAATGATTAATAAGTCATACTGGGGACCGTCGCCTTAGGATATGGGACTAATGAGTCACCCCGGGGTTCGTGCCCTATCCTCTGTATAACCAGCCTTGGAGCTGGCCCAGCATACCTAGCACTTTAATTTTCCACGACCAATGGGTCGGACAAGTGTATAATGCGCTCCTTATTAAGCATAACCATATCGACCAGCGCTCAACGCGCTATTGCCGCCCTTGACTTATGAGTCAAGGCCTTTCAATCAGATAATGCAAACAAGCATACATCATTTAACAGTTATCCCAATACAGAGAATTCAAACATGCTTAATCGATTAATCACTAACATAATCATAATCATGTTCATTCTCAGGGGCCCGAGCCCTATTCATAATCATATTTAACAACCAGATGAACAGATAACCAGATACTGATAAGCATACTTCAGATAATATAACTATGCATACATATTAATCATACATCTTAACCAATTAAATACAAATACAATAATGACCATGTTCCTTAATGGGGTCAGGCCTTAACCCTGCAGATTATCACATTTAAAACGTACTAGGTGCAGTTTTCTTACCTCAGGTTCGAGTGAAATGTATAATAAGAACGCCCTCGAGCACGATCCTGGTTCTGAGCCCCTAGCGGTAACCTAGTCACAACCATAATATAGAATCATATCAATATCAAGCGATTTCTTGACCGAGTCCTAGCCTCTGGGGCGTCGAATTCTACTAAACCAGGTAGTAGAATTGATCTTGAGCTCTTAGGTTCGAGTTCCAGTCACTCAAAACTTTCCTTGGCCATTTCTACCTATGCGCCTCAGGTCAAAGGCTCCCAGCCCCTCCATTTCCTAGGACATGCACCCTGACTCAGACCTGCTAGGTCATAGCGAGCCTCTGCGAAACAGAATCCCTTGGGCCCTGGGTTCACGCTGGTCGACGATCCATAATCTTTTGCAAATCCTCCATGCTCTTGAAACAAAACATGAAGAATCTATTGTGGAGTTCATTAGAGGACCATCCCTCGATGGATGCCCAAGCCATCTTCAAAGCTACCTTCATGATATTCTGTGAGATCCTTTTTTTAGAAGATTTTCCCAAAAAGGAGATTATCGTGGACATAGGTGTTATCAGATGGGGTTAGTTCCATCTCCATATCCTCCATGGATATTTGAAACACCTCATCAAAACACTCAAACAGTTTAGGGGCTTCCATAGATTGGCAACCCATGATGAGAGAGCGGAGCTGGAAAGCAGCACACACTTTGTTGAAACGAAAACTTCAAGGCCTATAGAGACCTTTGGCTAGACAAATTGCTTGATAACTTGGCAATGTCTACTCTGGACTAAACCAGAAAGCTCACAGAGAGCACCAACCCAAACATTACTTTGTTATTTATTAGTTAAAATTACATGTTATGTGATCTAAATCATCCTTTCTATCATGACATTTTTCCAAGTCTTTTTTGAAAGAACTCTCTCTCTCTCTCTCTCTCTCTCTTTTGTGTAGTCCCATAACAAATATTAATTGTAAAGACATTTAGAACTTTCTCCTTGCCATGGAAATCCCTTTGAATTCATTATTCTCTCAAGGATACTTCTCTATATATTTATTATTTTATTAAACATTCTTCAGTTATGAGCTTTATTATGAATATTTATTAATTATGATGTTTAATTGTTAAACTATTTGGCGATACGTATAAACCGCCCACATTACACCGCACCACATTGTATTTTTGCGGTGCAATTTATGCGATTTGAGGTTTATTCGGTGCGGGTTGCGGTTTGGAAAATTGCTCAAACCGCATATGCAGCGTGGTCCAATAAATTTGCAAAAAACCGCACTGCCCGCACCATGAACACCCATATTACAATATGGTGACAATACTCAGTACTGATTCCACCACCACGAACAATCTGAAAACAAGAAATTTTTCCTTATAAATATATACTAGGTGTTGCCTAGTTTTATTTTAAAAAAATTATTAAATATATTTATTAAGTTTTTGTGATTGTCATAAATTTTAAATAAATAAATAATATTATATATAAAAGAATGACATAAACATATTAAAAGAAAAATTTAACCTAAACATTGTTTATGATTTTAAAAAATATATATATAATAATATTTTAGATCATAAACTACACTATTTAACATATAAAACATTTATGATATTATTCAAATCACACACTTATAATTGGAGAAGAAACTTGTTTATTCTTGATAGAAGATAATTGTTATTCTAATTTGTTATGTAGTTACACAATCATACTATTTGTACACATACGACACCTATATATAATGTATTTATAATGTTTGTTGTTATTTAATATGAATATATATTTTTAGTTAAATCTAAATATTGTTTATGTTTTTTTTAAAATGATAGTATTTTAGATCATAAACTACACTATTTAATGTATAAAATATTTATGATATTATTCAAATCACATATTTATAAATTGAAAAAAAAAACTTGTTTATTCTTGATAGAAGATAAATGTTATTTTAATTTGTTATGTAGTTACACAGTCATACTATTTGCACATCACTACTACGAAATTGGAATTTCGCGACATTTTTTAACTGTCGCCAACGCTTCGCCGATAGTTTTTAATAGTCGTTGCTCTCTATAACAACAGTTATTAACTGTCCTAGTTGCTTTTTGCACTAACAATTAATATCTATCGCAGTTTTCCTATGTCATTAAAAATTATACTAGAAATAATGAAAAATTTCTCAAAAATACCCTTACACCTCTATCATTGCAACCATAACACCTATCAAAACAAAATACCAGATTAACACCAATATCACAATTACAAGTCAAAAAATGAAATTGAAATTACACTAATATAAAAAAAGATTTACAATACATACAACATAATTATGAATATTAAAATAAAAAATAAATAAAATGCTCAAATAAGAATCCAATAATATTAAAGATTCAACATTCCAACTTAGAGATTCAATAATACACATTAAATACAAACAAAAATAATTAAATTAAAAAAATCCCCAAAGTGACTCCCACTCCTGCACACAAAACAAATCATGAGAAAATGATTCGAGAAATTAAGTCTTGCTTAATAATAAATATTAGGGATAATTGAGGCATAAGTACCCAATGTTTGGGTTTTGTACGCAGCATAGACCCAATGTTTATTTTTAGTGGCAAAAGTACACAAAGTCAGTAAAACTGTAATTACGTCAGTCTACTCCGTTAGGCAGACACATGTCACGTTTTTATTGGTCCAAATCATAATTATTTTTAAAATATTATTGAGTTGGACCAATTACGAAGTGACACGTGTTGGTCCAGTCATCACGAAACGGAACCTGACGGAGGAGGCTGACAGAATTACAGTTTTACTGACTTTGGGTACTTTTGCCACTAAAAATAAACATTGGGTCTATGCCGCGTACAAAACCCAAACATTGAGTACTTATGCCGCAAATATCCCTAAATATTAAGTTGCAATGTTTGGTGATTGTCATCTTTGTTTTACTTATAGAATTAATATAAGACAAAAAAAAAACATAATTTAGGTGAAAAAAGTAAAAACCAAGTTTGTAGAATTAATATAAGACAAAAAAACATATTTTAGGTGAAAAAAGTAAAAACCAAGAGGGTGTTTGGCACCTTAACTAAAAAGCTGTTTTTTGTTTTTAAAAACTAAAAACTGTTTTTTGAAAACAAATTGAGGTGTTTGGCGTTGTTTTCAAAAAATAGTTTTTAAAAACAAAGTAATAAAAAACAAAAAATTTTGAGAACATCAAAAAGTTGTTTTCTGTTGTTCTCAAAAAAATATTATCTATCTTTTTTTAATTATTATTATCTAATATTTTTTATTGTCACATCATTTTCTCTGTCATTAGTTTCTCTCTCTTCACTTTCTCTCACATCACTTTCTCTCTCCTCATTTTCTCTCTCATCATTTTTTCTCTCTCCCCATTTCCTCTCTCATCACTTTCTCTCTACTTACTTCTCTCTTTCCACTTTCTTTCTCATTACATTTCTCTCATTTTTTCTTGGATCAATTTCTCTGTTTTCATTTTCTATTTCTTCAAATTTTCTCTCCTTACTTTCTCATTTCTTATTTTTCATTATTTTTTTTTCAAATTATTTTATCTCATTATTTATTACAAACTTTTAAAATATTTTTCTCTTTATAAATATATTTGTTGATTTTTTTATTTAAAATTAAAAAATAAATAAAACTAAAAAATTGTTTTTAGAAAACATTAACCAAACACATTTTGTTTTTTGAAAACTACAAAAACAATTTTTTGTTCTCAATTCTGAGAACACAACTTTGAAAACAAAAAACTGAAAACAATGCCAAACAGGCCCCAAGTTTCTCACAAAGTAGTGATAATTATCTAGCATTCAAACATACCTCAATCAACAACATATGTACTAATAAACAATGGAGGTGTATTATTGAAAGAGGTAATTCATCAAACAAAGAAGAACTTGTGTTACCTTGTAGAATTTCTGAGGGTACTTTTAGGTAAGACCTGCAAGAATAATGCAATAATCAACTTCATAAAATCTTTGCATTAAACAACAAACCATGAACAAATCATTTATGAGATTACAATAATAGTTTCTATGAAATTGCAATGAATGATTTATACAGAAAACTCTGTTCTAATCAATTTCTGGGAGAACAAAAAGAAGTCTATGTTAGGTTGCATTACAAGTGTGGACGGCTGACAACTAGAACCATTTACTTAGTTGTTAGGGGAATTGTTGGAGAGGACAAATGACAAGCTTATAGGTTAGTGGTTAGTATAAAAAATGGGACAGCTAGATGACTCACAAATAGGGTATGTAATCAGTGTTTGAGGCTAAGTGGAAACATGGAAAATTAGTGAGTGAAATTGTAGAGAATGGTAGATCTCTTGGGACATTATAGGACCATCGAAATGCCTATGATGATAAAACAAAGAAAAAAAATCGATATAAATGCATAAATTCACAATATAAAGTATTGATGAGGTTTTTAAAAGTTGCTAACTTAGCAGCCATTGCATTCTAGGTACTGAGCAAATGTTATTCAAATAAATAAGATGATAAAAACAATCACCAAAAATAAAATGAACTGCTCAAATCTGAGCCGAACTTTAATACAGAAATCCAAAAATTTCTTAAAAATAAGTCTATTCTAAGACAACAAAATGTGAATCCTATTGAGTAGCTATCTACCTGTAAAGAAAAGGATGGATTTACTTGTGACATTGTACAATAGAATTCACGTAGCACGTGTTTCCAAAAATAAATAAGCCAGTACAATGACTCTGGAATAAAAAAAAGCATTGGAAGAGAATATTAACTCGTGATGCAGATGAGAAAGAAATGGTATTCCTAGAAGCTTGATAAAAAAAAAAAAAACAGAGAAGTAACAAGTATTGCACATAAGAGGACTTTGAAAAAATTAATGGCAAGTTTATGTAGTAGTCCACCGCGGTTCAATATTCATTTATAAAGTAATGATGTAAACCAATACCACAAACATACACATCTTCTCCAACTAAACCGCAAATACATATATTTCAAAATTTTCTTAGCTCCACTACTAACATATATATATATATATATATATAGAGAGAGAGAGAGAGAGAGAGAGGAAAAACATGGTGGAGGACTCGCACCTCATCTCCCCTAGCCGAGAGAATAGATTATCCATTTTAGTGTAGTCCAACACCGTGAGCAGAGGAGAGATGGTCCCCGTGTCCTGTGGCCAGACCAAATGAAAATTCGGAACTGTATAGCAGCCATTTTTTATAGCACCACTTAAGGGTTCAAACAAAAATAAAGCACTATAGTAACCATTCTTTACGGCAGAAACTTAAAGACTCCAAAAAAAAAACATACAACAACCATTTATTAATTCTTCTTAAACCAAACAGAGGAGACAAGCACAATATCAAACATGATTTATGTCTTTTATGAGCAAAACACAAATATACAAACACATGGATAGACAACATCTGAAATGAAATCGAGAGATTCAAATTATACTACCACAAATTTGCATAAACAAAGAAGAAAGGCTAGGATTTGTACCGAAAATCTGAAATAGGAGAGAGAAATACTTGAATAGGATAAAAAAGAAAAAAGAGAGAAAAAAAAACATAGAGACCATGGATGTGAGCTTGCAACCATAACAAAGAGAAACCATGAATATGAGCTTGAACCTGCAAAGGGAGTGGAACCGTCAGACCGTGCGTGGAGGAGAGCTACGATGTGAGGGAGAGGAGGTTGGAGAGAGAGCGCAGACAGTGGGAATGAGGGAGAACGAAGTTTGAGAGTGAGACGTGAGATAAGATGAAGGGTGGCGAGTATAAGGTTTTTTCTTTTGTCAAGTCTTTCTTTTGGTGAGATTAATGACCCAAAACAAAATGGCGGGATACCAAAATTTTCCCACTAAAAAAATGATGCCTCTTTTTTCAACAATATTGTATATATAAACCATTTAATTTGCTATATTGTTATAGCTTTTTTTTTTAATAAAGTTCATTTGCTATGTTATTAATATACTTATTTCTTGTAGTATAGTTTTATCAATATGTTAAAATAAATTTAACTATATTTTGTCAAAAAAAATTTAGCTATTATTCTTTATATCATAATTTAAATTTAAATATACAAATTATTATCAAAACATATAAATACAAAAGTGAATAATATTAGAAAAATTTAGAAAGAAAACAAAGTCTATTTTTAAAAGTTGTTAATTAATACATACTTTTATAAGTATATTTACATAATTTAGTTTATTTTTTAAATTATATTTTATAAATATATATTAAGTTTTTTTTATTTGGATTTTGATGATAGTTTATTCTGTTGGTATTGGACTTTAATTAACTGTCGGTGTTGGGGTTAATAGCGACAATTTATAAATATCGGTATTGATTTTAAATAAACTGTTAGTATTGGAGTCAATAACGACAATTTTTAATTGTTAAAAGCAATGACGACAATTATTAATTGGGGACATTGGTCCCTATGCCTACATTTTTTAACTATAAGCGTAGAATTACACTGAGCAATTATGACAGCCGTGTTGTGTGTCGGGAAAATCCAATTTTGTAGTTATGTATACACCACACATTTATATAATATTTATAATGTTTGTTATTATTTAATATGAATGTATATTTAGTTAAGTTATATCAAGTAATAAAAAATCACATTTTCTTTATAAATATAAATAATAAAATATTTAATAAAAGTTAAAATTATATATTATATGTAGTCTTATATTTAATATTATTATAATAATATTTTATAATATTTAAATTATATTAATATAATTAATAAATATCTATTTTAATTAGTTTTAAAAATATATATTCTATTAAATATTTATAATATTTTGCTAAAATTAAAAAAATTAGTTAAAACCATAAATTACCTGTATCTACGTATCTTAATCTCATTTAAATTAAAAATATATATTATATTTTAATCTCATTTGCAGAGTGAGAAAATAGTAGTATGTTAAATGTGTCTAACATTTGTTAAAATTAATAAAAGGGTTATCTCGCTCAAATAATTACCATTTATCCAATATTTCTCATACAAAACTCATAAATAATAGCAATTAATGATCGAAAAATGAAAAATGGCAAAAAACATTTTCGAAAGAAAATTAAAATAAAAAGGAAAACGAACTATTTTTCACGGGTTTCAGGTGAAGCCACATGGTTATTATAGCACATGCAAGCCTCTACATAAGAAATTTAGAACAACCAAATTATCCAATAAAATTTTCCCACGTAATCAACTTTGGTGGATTCAACCACACTAGATTCCAACCCAACTTCCTCTTCTTCCCCTCTCCTTTTTCTTTCTTTCTCATTATTCATTTCTGGAAGATCTGTAACTCACACAAATCGTTTTCTCTCTCTAAAAATAAAGGTCTAGAGTTTCTCTCTAGAAGCCATGAGCGACCTCGTTGAGGCCTCTACTACGACGTTGTCTGAGCCGAAGGACCCGACCTCTCTGATTCACCCGCGGCGGGAGCCATTCGAGCATGGCCTTCTCCCAATCCCCAAGCTGATCTTCACTGACCCGACCCAAACCCTAATCCCACTCAAACAAAAGCTCATCGAACAGTCCTCGCCGAGCCACCGTGTTGGTTCGGCCGCCATATCCGAGGCTTTTCAGATCTCCACTGACCACGCCCGACTCGTCCTCGACACACTTGGGTCGATTCTCCATTCCGACTCCGACCCGCTCGTGAAGGCCAAGCCGGATGAGATAGACGCCATCGGGGCTGATATCCATGATCTGGTTTTGTTCCTCTACATACAATCCTACAAGAGATTGCTTCCCAGGACGCATAAGGACTCGGCTGCTGTAGCTGATGTCTGGCCTTCCACTTCAGCTTTCGATGGGTACTTATCGGCTCTCTCGCCATTGCAGGTAATTCATATTGTTTAGGTTTCTCGTTTCACTCGTTGATGGGTTTAGATTAGTTTGACATTTGTTCTCTTTTAATCAGTGCTGTTATTATTATTAGTTTTGAGTTTTGCTTGTTGAGTTGGGAATTTTGAGGAATTTTCCAAGTTGGTTAATTACGATGACGGGACATATGTTTGAATGCAAATTTTGACGCTATATTTCTGAAATTTGAAATGGTTTGCTTCCAATAAATAAATTATTTTTTGGAATAGTAATGGGTTGGTTTGACAATGTGCTATGTTAATTAATCTTTTAACTTAGAATTATGGATCTCTATAGGGTCTTATTGCTTTGAACTTGGTTTGGTGAATTGATTTATATAAACTTTCATGTATCGGGGATTCTGAATTTTAGTTGAACAATTTATTACTTGTGCCTTTTTCATTGTTTTTGATGAAGTAAATTTCGTAGTATTGTACTATTTTCAATGAAGTAATTGGTCTCGTGTTTCAAACATGGCAGCTTGTGCGTAGCAACAGCCGTCGGTTTGTGCCATCACAGGCTGATGAAGAGGCGCATCAGTTATCATATTTGCAGAAGCATTTGGCTAATATTCTCTCTCTGTTAGTGGAGCCTGTGGAGGGGGAAGGAGAAGAATCCCTGGTTTGTAAAATCTCTAGTTACTATGTACCTGTTCCTTGTATAATGGTTTTCTGAGCTTTTTTTTAAAAAAAATTTCCTTTCTTTTTTTAGCTTTCTGCAAAGTGAATATAAGATTTATTGATTACTGTTTTAGGTGTGGTAAATGATGATATTAATAATAATTGCTTCATCATTTTTAATTTTCTGATATATTGCTATCGTTGTAGGTTTTGACAATGGATAGGTTTGAGCATCTTGGGTTTCTTATTCAATTTGGTGATAAGGGATCGGAGGAAAGCCACTTGAGCCAATCTGCTCCATTTTTTGCAAATTCAGATCCCGATATGCCCGCTGTTCCTGTTCCTGCTGCTCAAGTCCATGACTGGATTTTGCAGAATATAGCTTCTACCTTGGAACATATTTCTGACAGGAACAATCCAAAAGATAATGGGCTTAGCAATGCCTCAGATCCAGATGTTGCCATGACTGATGCTTGCGCAAGTTCAGTCAAGGCCTCAACAAGTACCAGAGGTCCTAGTTTTGTTGAAGGGATCTCTAAAACATCTCTTGTCAAGCAACCATCTGATCTTAAAGGTTCATCTGTAAAGGTTTGTTTGTCATACTATTTTTCATTCAGTTACAACATAATATGCTGTCTGTTAGAAATATATGGATGTGTATCTATATGTGTAAATATATATGTTGCCCTTGTCTTTTTCAAGAGGCATGCTGACAGTGAGAGGCAATAGAACCAAGGGTTTCTAAGTTGTTGAACTTGAATTTCTGCTTCTGCTCTTGTGTGGTGGAAAAAACTTTTCTTAGCAGTGTAGCTGATAGAACTCATGAATCAAGGTTTTGTCTCCATGTGAGCTTATTTAATTAGTGAGGTTTTTTTAAAATGATATGTAGCAAATGTAAATGCTTCTTGTTATGGCACTAGTCAACGTGTTGTGCTCTATGTCTATAAGTGTAAAATCATTCTCTTTTAGCTTTGTCTAAGATATGTTACATACCCTTGCAGGTATTAAATTGTCATGATTCTGTTATCTATGTCTTAGCACCTTTGAGGTATGCTACCGTCTATGGTTGCTCTGATGCTACTATAGTTATTGGAGCTGTTGGAAAGGTAAAATATATATTTTCTTTTTCTTTCATGAATAACTATTGAAGTTATGTACTGATAGATCGAGAGGAGTACATTTCCTTGAGCCCTACCCATTTTGGGAAGTATCTCTGCATATGCTGTTCATGATTCTCTCTCAACTTACTCTTTAGCTTATTTTACTTGGATGAATGTGAGAAGTTACCAAAATATATGTTGATTGGATGGATCCCTTGGTGTTCTACAGGCGGTAAGAATTGAACACTGTGAGAGAGTTCATGTGATTACAGCTTCTAAAAGAGTCTGCATTGCTAACTGCCGTGAGTGTGTGTTCTTCCTTGGGGTGAACCAGCGTCCACTTATGGTTGGTGATAACCATAAGTTACAGGTCAGTGTTACTGTTCTTGGGTTGGTTGTGGGTTATATAACTAGTTCATGTCTGAATTTCTAATATTTTAAAATTACTTCGTTTTCTTTCTTTTTTGATTTTCGGATGAATTACTGTACCTCTATAGTTCACTTGTATTTTACTTCAAAAGTTTGGGTGTATTCACTGTATTGTGTGTGTTTTGTGGTTAGGTTTCCATTCACAATGCTAGGTTCCATTTTATTATGCAATCTATCTTGAATTCGATTCCTTGTGAATTTGTTATGGAAATAGGATTTTATTCTTTAAAAGCTATCGTAAAATATTGGCATCTTATTTAGCATTATATTTGTAGTGATCAAATTGAATATCATCATTTGTTTTGACTCTTGATTATTATCAGGTAGCACCATACAATACATTTTATTCTCAGTTGGAGGAGCACATGTCTCAAGTTGGTATTGAGGCTACTATCAATAGATGGGATGAGCCTTTGGCCCTTGGAGTGGTTGACCCACATGATTCATTATCTCATCCAGCAGGTGTTTCTGATGTTCAGGCTGAGTCAGCAACGCGCATAGACCCTGATCAGTTCACAAACTTTTTGGTATATTATTAGTTGTCAGCAGTGTGTAATGTGTTTGTTTTTTGTAAAGGTTGAAAGGATGATCTAAACTTATAAACCACAGTTATTTTTGGTTGGGGGAGGGGATGGGAGTGGCTGCCGAGATTTTTATTTATTTAAATTTGAATCATATATTATAATATATACCCTTTTTCTTTGATATGCAGATTCCCCGCTGGTTTGGTGGCGAATGCCCAGGTTCCACGAAAGACAACCCATTTCCTTTGCCAGATCCTTATTTGTCATCTCAGAGTAGAAATGTATGTCAGCTCAGCAAACTGATCATTGTTGGATTATAATTTATTGGAATGAGGTTGCATGTTAATATTGTGCCAACAACTCTGCTTGCAGTTTAAATTATTTCTTGAAAATTGTCCAAGTGTAAATTTCTTCATGTGCTTGCAGCTAAAGACTTTAGGAGAGATAAAGCAACAACTGAGAGAGGCACCTCTTGAAGAAAACCGGAAACGTGAATTGTCATGTGCACTCCACGTGTATTTTAAAGACTGGTTATATGGTAATGACCTTACCATGATCGTGCTTGTAGTGTCTTTCATGCACAGAGACAATTGGTCTGATAGCCCTGGACTACATTCTTATTTTGAAGTTGATGTTACCTTTTGATTAGGATTTAGAGCTTGCAGGTTGTGACTAATCTCTATGGTTTTGACAGACATTAATTAGTTTATTAATCTCCATAAATAAAATGATGAGTACAATTGTTTGTATATAATGAATTCATTTTCAGACTAAGTTCAGAAAATTGAACTAATTTTGTTTATATTTCAGCATCCGGAAATATCCGCCAGCTTTACTGCTTACAAGGAGACTAATAGGATTGAATGGCGGTGAAACAGCTAGGATGGTACAGAAGTTTTCTGTTTTCATCTTTTTAGTCCCCTTAAAGTTGATCTTTTGCCATTTATATGGTACCGCATGTAGATGAAAACCAACAACGCATTTCAGAATGGTGCCATCTTTTAAGCATTTGCAGTATTGCAACTTGCGCAGAGTGGAATTAGAAGTACATTTCCTAATCTCGTTGTAATATTTTTGAAAGAAGGTAAATTACAGTAATATGTTGTTAATCTTGATTCACAGCCATGTGAAATTTATTCTCTCCCTTTTTTTTTGGGTCTAGAATGTTGGTTTTTCAATTCTTGACTCTCCTCCACATTTGCGAGGATTTATTCAAGTTAATGTTCCAAGAGTAAACTAGATGTTTGTGGTGATTTAAATCCTGGAAGCGACATTTTATTGTTACTTTAGGAAAGGTTTATTTAGTCTTTAGGAAGAGAAACCCGATTACGAGCAAAAACATCACTTTAAGCCCCCCGCCCCCCTGCGTTTGGTTTGCTGCAATGAGTAGTGTTGTACATTATTAAACGTAATTTTTTTAATTACATATCGCATAGCATTTTCATTGCAACAATTGATTTAGGATTCATTTCAATACAGTGAGGCCAATTTTTCTAATCAATGTTAATTAGTAAAGATTTCTTCCCCACTTTGATTATGTTTATTTTTATTTTTTTTCTAAGTACAAGACGTGTGCTTTATCAAGGAAACGCAACTTGGATCCTCCTGTCCCCAAATACCAATAAGAACTAGAAAGTAATTTAAATTTAGCTAATGAATTAGCCACGCCACTCTATTCTATTAGTGGTTGGTGTATATTTATTTGTACGGTTATAAAAGATCAAGCCGAGCAATATAATTTGACAGATCATTTTAGAAATAACATTTTCTTCACCATTCAGGTGACAACAATAAGGATAAATGCACATTAAAAATAACAATTTAAGTGGAAAAAGTTAGCTATTTTTTTCAACATGAACATTCTCAGACATTATTTTGTCGATGTTAAAAAATTGCATATTCCTGTCATTTGTCAGAGTGAGAAATCATCTTATATTATAACCTCAGCTTGATGGGGGAAAGAGTTTCTCTGCTTGATCTGGGAAGAATGTTATAAAAAGATATGCACCTGAAATTTGATTAAAGAACAAAGAAAGAGTGAGACGAACGACAAGTTGTTTACAGAACTGAAACATATAATTCTATAGGAAGCCGGGTGGTTTAAAAGGACTTACAGACAAGTACAGTTCCAAGTACAGCTGAGATTTTTCCTTGAATAGTGATTAAACCAGCTTTACCAGCATTTTGCAACTCAGTGGTACCAACGGTATCAAATGTTTCTACAAGGCAAAAACTTTTATCATCTCTAATGATCTTTTCTAACAAACACCAACCAGATTAAGTGAGATCGGTTGATCTAATTCTTACCTGGTTTGACAGTTTGAAGCCCAGATATTATGCATGCCACATTTTCGAACCCGGCTTGCTCTAATTTATTAGCAGCAGCAGTAGACCTTGACATTAAAAACACACAGCATCCTGTCAAATTTGGTTTCCAGTTTAGGCATAAATGACTACTAGTCATTTAGAAGGAAGGAAAAAAAAACTAATTCAACTGTTTTCAATATTCAGTATCATAGTTTCTATTCTGAACTTGCTCAAAATGAAAGACATAATACATGATTTTCAATTTTCAAATCTACTTGCGCACATTAGGAATCAATTCATTTTTTGAAAATTTTCTACCACTGATTTTGTTCTGCATATTCATGCATCTAATTATCTACCCTTGTAATTTTTTTCAGCACTCTCTTTTCCACTCATCAGGCAACAATTTTGTATCTCACAAAACACTCATTAGTATCTTTTTTCATTATTCCTATACATCAAGCATAGTGACATTATATTGGCTTTGAGAAATTGTTTCTGAGTGATAAGAAAGAGAAGCAACATTGTCTGACCTCAATCCTTCTTGACACACAAGCAAGAGTTTACTTCCAGGTTGAAACTTGCTTTTAACAGATTGCACAAACTCAGAATTGGGTTTAGTAAATGGCAACCCAAAAAAGAGACCTGAAAAGTTGTTGTGCAAAGTCCTTTTCACAATTGTGCCTACAAAAAGAATTAACAAAAAAGGCGAGGCAGAATGTAATAAGATACAAAATCTTTTGATATTCTCTTGAGATACATATAGGATACCAAGTGGAGAGTATATACCCAAGTCATTGTCTTTGTTTTCAATAAATAGAGGCACATGATAGCATGATTTGATATGAGCTCTATCAAATTGAGACTTATCCCGGACATCCAGAACTGTATATCCCTCAACTGCAATGAGTTTCTTAGCATCTTCAGCATTGACATAATTCACTTCTGCTCTAATGCTCAAAGCTCTCCGGCGAATCGGTTTTCCTAAGAGTATTCCTCCTCGATGAGTAAGAGACACAAATTCCACTGGAGATGTCCTGAAACTGCTGAGAACAAAATCAACCCAACTTTTCTGTTCCCACATTCATTAATTTTAACCCAATTTCAAACTCTGTTGAACACAGTTGAATGACAAGTTTATAGTTCACAAAATGAGAGCATTACCAATTTTTTCCTAAAGCTTCACTTTGAGAACTCTAAAAGACAAGAAAAAATATGACATTTTTCCAGTTTTGGCGGTAGCTAACACGTAACTGTAAATTATTGATCTTTCTTTAAGCTTTACTCTCTTGAATTGTCACAGCTCAATAACCCTTTTAATTGAAGATACACTATAAGTAGATGGTAGTATTGCAATAAAAACTTAGCTAGTTCGAGGGCTCAAAACCAAAACCCATCAATAAAAAGAGTGTTTCCAGAATCTTTAATTTATATTTTTTAGAGAAAAAGAGCCAGATTATATACAACACTATGGAAATAACAGAAAATTAATATATAGCATACAATTTATACACCATAAAATAAACATTCAAATACTTTTACCTTGTGGAAGAGAGAGTCGTACAACAAGTGCCGATTCCTGCCATATTGAACTTGAAGCTCTTTCTCTCTTTTTCTCTCACTCTCTGTCATTGTGATATATAGCCACGAAAGGGCCAAGTAATATGGGAGAGGGAATGGGATTCTGCCACGTGGCAATGCAAAGTGGATATATTTCTCGAGTCTGTTATTGCTGGATGCTGATCCTCACGTGATCTTCGCGTGAGGGTCTTTGATTAAACAAAGGGATTTTTTTTATTAACGCAGGTAATTAAAAATTAATTCAAATCTATATTAAATGCAAAAATACGTTTTTGAGGAATACAACCACACCATAAAATGATTATGTTGATTTGATGGAGTTAATTTATTTATGCAGTTGATTAGATTGCCGCAAAAAAAAAAAAACAATTAATTGATATCAAAAGGTTGATTTGGTAGTATGTGTTGTGAAAAGGTTGTTGCAATAATATTCATAAAATAATTTGGTTGCTTCATAATTTGATATGGTTGTGAAAGCTGGTTGCTTAAAGTAAGAAATTATGTAACTATAAGCAACTCATAAATTTCATAAGCCCCATAAAACTCCCTAAGAAACTCTATAAAGTTGCTTAGAAATTTCAAGGGTTGTTTATGAGAATCATGAGTTGCTTAACATGTTGGTGTCTGGGTTGTTTATCAAGTTCTTTTTGGGATTGCAGGTTGCTTAAGAGTTGCTTTAAGGGTTGCTCAAAATTTGGTGATATTAAGTGTTGTACCCTAAAAATTAGCACGAGCCTGTAACGACCAAGATTTTCAAGACTCGATAATGCGGAAATATAAATGTTTTCATTTAACAAAATGTCTCAAAAACCCATAGAATTTTTTTTTTAAAAAAGTCGTATGGCCGTACTTAACATTTAGTTACAAACATGTTTTATAAAGAGTAGAGTGAGCCTAGTTTAGGAAAATTACACAACATTTCCAAAATAAAAAGGCTTCCCAAAAGGTCGGTTCACATGTACATTTGCAAGGAAGACTCCAACGCTCACTGCTCTGCCTTGCCCTTGATCTTACCTACAACATGAAACAACTAGGTAAGCGAAAACGCTTAGTAAGATCAACTTTCAAACAAAGCATGTAGAGAATTAGGGTTCCGGACCCATCCGAACCCTACACAATCAATTTCAAGAACGCTAAAGCGTCCTGACAAACTTATGGTCATGCCTGATAACCAAGGATAAATTAATTCATAACTAGATAAAAATCCTGCACTCAAAAAAATCCCAGAACAAGCTGATATATTATATCACAACTATATCTTATCAACAATTATATCCCTGCACTCAGAAAATCCCAGAGCAAGCAGATATATTATATCACAATATAATTCGAGACCAACGCTCGACAATTTCCAATAATTCAGGCGTAACGCACCCTCCAACATAATTGCTAATCTGTAAAAGAGAACCGAGTCTCCACACTAAGATCTAGCCAATAAATATTCTCATCAAGGGTAATTATCGTGTTACCCAGGGCATCGCTACTTATCCAAGAGTGTAATCCAATTTACACAGTTTTACGAAGACTTCTATGTTAATCAGTGGTGCTGGTGAGCAGTTGCCTCTAGGGTGTTCAGCCTCACTCAATCTTGTTAACCCCTAGTATCTCTAGGCACTCTCACTGAATGGCCAATATTCACGGCTGCTATCTGGGAATAACTTATCAGAGCACTTGCTCGGATTCTAACCGTCCAATGATTAAGTAAGCATGAGGGCCCCTAGGTCCCATTTATTTTGGCGCCCCTAGGTTTAACCAGCTTATCCTCATCTCATGGCCACTCGTCGCGGTAATGAACCGGACATAAATAAAATCAAGCAGTGTGACGGGGATCAACCGTCTAGGATATGACAGACATCTACCGTTCATATTTTCTAAATCAGCACTCACTAGACTAACGTCTCTAAGCAACTTTCTATGACAGTCTATATATGTGCATGTATCCCTATACTAACATACAAGACAATAATCATTTCATGTTGCAGCCATACAATATAAGTTGACTTACCTGGAGTCCTTAGCGCTCAGCAGGTTTTCACCCTCCAACGTTCAGTCCAGTTACGCTTACCCAATACTGTAGTTATCCATACAGTATACTCGGATTAATTATGGCACTCATAATTCATTATTATTATTTTGGGCAGTTTGGTCATTTTAATAAAAGTCATTTGTAAGGATTTATAATACTTATTTGGTTTTAAACCTATTAAGGAAAGTCATACAAAATATTCAAGACTAAACCCTAAGTCTCGGGGAGGCCTATCCTAAGGTCTCGATACCTAGGCTCGGGTATCACAATGGTATTTTCCCACAATCCGCTAAAAATCTTATTCTTTCAAGATATCGCTATTAACCCGCACTTTCGACTAGTCGGTTAAAATATGTAAGATTTTAGCTGGTATTATATCCAGAAAATACTAATAAATTCCTTAATTATTTTAAAAGAAAATAAACTCTTAAATTTTCCTTTTATTTTTCTTAAGGTTTTAATATCTAAAAACCGTTTTAAGAAAATTGCCTAATTTGTCTTAATTAGGAAAACCGTTAAAAATTTATCATCTTGACTAATTAATTTTCCAAAATCAATTAATCAATTTTACATACTAGAAAAATAATTCATTTAATTATTTTCTCAAAATATAGGGTTTTAAACCCTCTTTTAATTTATTAACTATTAATAAATTAAATCTCTTATTTTTAGAAAGAATAAAAACTCTTTAATAAAAATAATTCATTTAAACTCAAAGGGGTAATTTTAGTGAAAATATGATTTCAAAACTTACCAATTTATATCTTGAAATAAGCAAAATTTTACTTTTTACCTTATGTTCCAAAATCTCATTTTTACACTAAGTGTGAAAAACATATTTTTCACATTTTTAACTACATACTTCGTTAGTTCATAACTTAAAATTTACTTACCCAATTGTTACCAAAATTTCCCAATTCCATTTTTGTTATGCCATTTAGGTCTTTGTAAAATCTTAGGTCAAAATGAGCATTTTTAATTGGTGAAATCATTTTCCAACAATGAGGTAAAAATGACCTTATTTTCAAGTCCTTATTTTTTCCAAACTTTGACAGTTAATAACTTTCAAACCGTTCAATATTTTCTTACCAAATTTTACAGTGGAATAATAGGTTATGCCAGAAATATGTCCACAAAAGTTTAGAAAAAACTGGGTTCATTTGCCCTATACAGTGGCTGTCCAAACTTGGTTCCGAAAATAAGAATACGAAAAAACAGTTTTTTACCTAAACTTTGAAATAGCATAACTTACTCATTTCTAAACATTTTTTAGTGTTTCAAAAGCTCAATTTTATGTACACAATCTCAAAAACATCACAGTACAATTTAATTTTACAAAAACAATATACAGTGGCTGCTTGACCCCTTGGAAGTCACAGCTAAAAACATGTTTTGTTTTAGGGTATCCCACAAAACCCTTGGGGGTTTTGGTTCCCATTTTCAAAAATCAATACACATGCATCATAAAAATTATTAAACAACTACCATAACCTTATTACATCACCAACAAGAAACTTTAAGCATTAAATATACAAAATAATGCTTAAAACTAAAAACCCTACAACAAAATCATTAAAAGTAAACTTTTTACCTTTTTGGTGTTCTTGCTTAAGGTTTGGACATTCCTATTAGCTTTGACTCCTTCAAAACCTTTCAAAAACCCTAACCAACTTCCCCCAACAACATAGTTAATTAGCTATTTGAAACTCTATGCTTAAAACTTTACAAAAGTCTAGATTAATGAAACTTTACCTGGAAAATACTTCCTAGACCAAGACTTAGCCTCCAAGTTTCCTTGGTGTTCTTGAGGTTGAATATTGAGAGAACACTTTGAGAGGTCTTCAAAAATCAGATGAGTGAATGAGAGAGAGTGGTGTGGTCGGTTGGGGAGGGTTGGAAGAGTTTATCACACTCTAAAATTCCTAAAAAAACACTCAAGTGCTTTACTCCCACTTGCCCACTTGACATTATCCCAAACCTTTAAATAAATGGGATTTAAACTCAATTAGTTAATAAATGGGATTTCAAAACATCACATGGCCGGCCACCCTTGTTATATATGTGATCATTTTTTTTTATAAGGTTAATAAATGTTTCATAAGAAGAAAAGTCCAAATTGGCTTTTGACACCTTTTTCACTCTTATTAAGTTTTAACCACCAAACTTAATATTAATTAATTAAATTAAATGTCTCTCACATTTAATTTAATTAATCACATAATAAAATTTAACCTAAGGTCCATTCATGGAATAAAATTCCCCATTTCGGCAAAATTAGACATTTAACACAAAATGCCTTAAAATTTCCATTTTCTTTTAGGTTTATTATTTTTGACCAAAATTTAACTTTTATGAATGTATTTTATGCCCAAAATATAATTTCCATGATTTTTCATTTTATTTTCTGAAATTTTTACCCGATCAGGGTTTTTGTGTCGGTCTAGGACCGAAAGTCTTATCTTGACTTTTAAAATCACAAAATTCATATTTTGGCTAGCAATTACTCATGGAATACTTACAAACAAAATATAATATTATTTAAAATAATATTCTTAACCCGGGGGAAAAATCCCGACCCGAGTCGTTTAAAGGTACCCGAAAACGTAGGACGTTACAGAGCCTAGTCACTCAGCTCATGTATAGCTGGCAGATGAATACGTGGAAAATCAGCCAAGTAAAACCTCTAGTTAACAATGATGTGAGCAGCTCGAGTTGGGACCTGACAACATGACATACATGTTATTATTAGACCGCCTCTTAGGATAACAATCCAGTTCAAGAGCTATAATGGCCAGATCCACCTTTGGGCGCTTTGAGCTTAATCCGAGCTAAGGTTTAGATAATCTTTGATCACCAGCTCGGATGAGATATTTAGCTCGTGGAAACCTGGTCAGAATGCATACTGAAGGATCCCAAGAGACTCGGAGGCTCCTTATACACTCATTAATGCCCAGGATATATTGCATATCTATCATTTATTATCCGAGATAGCAGGAATATATTCTATTTTGTTATCAAATCATATCCCAGTGTATGGGAATAATTTGTATTAAATGCATACCATATTTATTCACACGGTTACCCATACCTGTTCAGGAAATTCTCCAATAAATATCAGAGATAATGGACAGGGAAGTGGACTGTCTTTTTGTATTACTGAAACTCTGTAGAAATTGTGAGAGAAAAGCAATAATACTGTCTCATAGACTAGGTGGATTTTAACCATTGAACCATGTAAAAGTTGTGTGAGTACGAAAGAGTTCTTATTATCTTATTACGATTTACAAATGAGCACTAATATCCTTATTAGATTTCTTAATCTACTATTGGCAAAAAAAACCGCTTCAACAGTTTGGTGCTTTCATTGAGAGGAAGTTAGTGCTTTACAAGTTTCATTCGACATTCATCATGGTGCTTACTCGATCGATGCATGAAAATGAAATGGAGCAGCCTGGTGGGCAGGAGGCCCATCATACGGCTATTCCCACTGAGAGGGGCCTAGATGTTTAGCAACGTCCTGTGAAACAACTGGTGGGCCAAGATGAAGCTGGGAGTTTGACGTCACTCCCACCAAATCCTAATCTAGGATATTTGACCACTGTCGAGATGGAGAATGCCCAATTAAGGAGCCATCTCGCAAGGGAAAACAGACAGATCGAGGAGATGCTAACTTGTTTACCCCCTCTTGCAACCGACATTAATGTTGGGAAGAGGCAAAGTGGGTCTCATAAGTCCCACAGGAATAACCGGTCTAAACCTAGTTGTTCTGTCAAGACCACCACTCCGAGATCTGTACCTTCAGAGTGAAACCATCGATATGCTCAACCCACTGGTCACCACAGGAATCATCATCAGCATGTCAGTCAGCCGGTCAGAACTGTGACCCCCAACTTCGTGCATTCTACACAGATTCCCAGGAATGCTCACAACAACCTGACAGGGCGAGCTGGGACAAGTTCACGAAGACAAAACGCCCCAGGGAATCCACCTTTGCCGTGAGCAGAAGCCCAGGCACAGAGGACTCGTGACATTGGAGTAGAACCAAGGCAGGCAAATTTGGTTTGTCCTGATGGAACGAGGATAGCCTCGCCAATAAGGCATCCGTCGTCGCCGGTTAGACATCCTATACCACCACGTCCACAACGAGATGCTCTAGCTCGTGGGAATAGTAGGAGAAATCCTCCCCCGTCAGTAGATACTTACACCCCATGGGCACATGCTGAGAATCCAGGCCCTTGATCTCAGTCGCGGGCCGTAAGTTTTTCAAATGGAAGTTACTGGATGGGGAGCCAGTGTGGAGGCAGGTCTGAAAGCGATCTGAGAAATCACTTGAGCTCAGCGAAAAGTCCTTGGTACGATCCACAACCTGACCTGCACAATTATTTGAACTCACAAAGAAGGTATTCAGCTCACAATGAAGATATGAGTTATACTTTACATGAGGGAGGTCCGTCTATCGTACGCGATAATAGGAATGTCCCACCTAACCAAGCTTCGTCTTGGAGGGACAACAACCCATCAAACGCAATAGGATGGGAGCTGTTGAACAACCCCTAGATAACCTAGAGACCAAGGACCTAACCCTTGAGCGACTGGCCTTGATGGAGGAGCAGATGAAGAAGCTCTTATCTGGAAAGGGGATTGATGATTGTGACTCTAAAGAGGAGCTCGAACCTTTTGCTCCAAACATTGCAGCAGCTATGTATCCTATTGGCTTTACGATGTCAAACATGTCGACATTTGATGGAAACATAGATCCATCAGACCACCTCAGGATGTTCAACACAATGATCATGGCCCACAACGTTGGGTTCGATCTAAGATGTATACTGTTCCCTGCGACTCTTGTTGAACTTTCCACACAATGGTTTAAAAAGTACAAGAAATATTCAATAAGCTCATGGAAGAAGTTGTCTTTCGAGTTTAAGAGAGCATTCTGAGCTTCACAGGCAGCTCATGTAGAGGCTGATTCATTGGCCAATGGTAAACAACAGCCTGGTGAATCCCTAAAAGCATATTTGAGCAGATTCACCAATGTTACAGCACGAGCTAGGGACGCTGATGAAAATTCCAAGCTCATGGTGATGAAGACAGTAATCCTAGTGAGAGGCGACCTACGACAAGAACTCCAACGAAAAGGAGTTAAAAGTGTAGATGAGTTCTTGGCCTAAGCTCAGGAGTGGATAAACCTGGAAGAGGCGCGATCTGCTGTCGTAGAAACCAGTCAGGCCCCTATCCAACCTGCTGGAGTGGTGGCAGGTGTTGCAACTACGGCTCAACCTGTTACTCATAATAACCAAGCTGGAAACAATAAGAGGAAGAAGAATGGCGAGGGCGACCAGAACGACACGAAGAAGAATAAGTCTGTGGAGAAATTTAAGCCTGTTTATGCAACCTACACTGACCTAATGGATACCCGGCAACTTATATTCCTGGATAATTTTAATCGCCTCCCGTGGAAGAAGCCAGAACCTTTAAGGCATCAGAGGGCGAAAAGAGATCCCGCAAAGTTTTGCCGATTCCACAATGATATCGGTCATAACACCGATGATTGCTGAAAACTGAAGGATGAGATTGAGATTCTCATTCAGGCTAGACCATTATCCCAGTACACCCAAAATTGGGTTGTTCCCAATCAACCTACCAGGCAGAATTCTTATCCAGCTCCGGAAGCCCCAACAGGTCAGCCTAGAGCTTAGATAGATTAGAACCGAGTGGACCCTCCCCCAATAGTAGGAGGAGATATAACTACTATTGTCGGAGGACCTCATTTGGCGGGCATGAGCAGCGAGGCCCAAAAGAGGTATATAAATGAGCTGAAAACTCATAACAGTGTGGAATTTGTCCCAAAGCAACTGTTATCAAAACAAAAGCGGTTGGAAAAACAACCAATCATTTTCACGGAAGAGGATGCTAGCCACGTTCAATTCCTGCATAATGACCAGCTGGTGGTAATTGTGCAGCTCACCAATAGAAGGGTGTGCAGGATACTAGTAGACAATGGAAGCTCAGTCAATGTGCTTTTCAGGTCCACCATGGAAAAGATGGGATTGTCCGTAACTGCTCTAAAGGCGACCTCAATGACCCTGTATGGATTTTCAGGTGAAGGGACGACAACCATAGGGATGATCAGACTGGTGGTTACACTGGGAGAAGAGGCACGAACTGTTTCTAAAATACTTGAGTTTGTGGTAATCGATTGTCCGGCTGCTTATAACACGATTTTGGGATGACCCGCACTGATGGCTTTTGAGGCCATCATCTCGATCCGACACCTGGCAATGAAGTTCCCCTCAACCTCAGGGATATGCATAGTAAGAGGAGACCAGCTCGCTGCCAAAGAATGCTACAACATTGCTATGAAGGGAAAATCACAACTTGGGCAGCAGGAGATGGTCATAGGTGAAGGAGGTGAGGAGTCCCGGGTAATAAAAGTTACCCGTGGGATGGAAGAACCTCGAGAAGGGGATGATGAGGTTGCCCAACTGGATGACATTGATCCATGAGTAGGCAATGATAGATCTGAGCTCAAAGCAATAGAAGAGCTCGAGGAAATAAATATCAACCCAAAAGCACCTTCAAGAATTGTCAAAGTTGGAAAAAATCTTGAAGCCGAAAGGAAGAAGAAGCTGGTCGAATTCCTGAGGAAGAACCTGGATGTCTTCGCCTAGTCGCATGAGGATATGGTGGGAATCAGTCTAAGTGTAACAATGCATACTTTGAACTTGGACAAGAATGTGCCTGCAAAGTCCCAAAAATGAAGGCTTTTGGGGACAGTACAATTTGAAGCGTTAGAAGAAGAAATAGCTCACCTACTTAAATGCGGATACATCAGGGAAGCAAAATATCCGATCTGGGTTGCTAACCCCGTGTTGGTCCCGAAGCCAAACGGGAAGTGGAGAGCTTGTATTGATTTCTTCAATCTCAACAAGGCTTGTCCCAAGGACTGTTTCCCACTACCAAGAATTGATCAGTTGGTAGACGCCACAGCCGGTCACAAGCTCATGTCTTTCATGGACGCGTATTCTGGATATAAGCAGATCGCGATGAACCCTATAGACCAACAACATACCAACTTCATGACTGAGCATAACGTATATTGCTACAAAGTTATGCCATTTGGGCTGAAAAATGTCGTTGCTATATACCAACGGTTAGTCAACAATATGTTCGCTAACCAGATCGGGAGAAACATGGAGGTGTATGTCGATGATAAGCTTGTTAAATCAAAGACTGCCAGTAACCATGTATCCAACCTGGAAGAATGTTTTGGCATATTGAGAAAATACGACATGAAGTTAAATCCTCCGAAGTGCACTTTCAGAGTTGCATCAGGAAAGTTTTTGGGGTATATAGTCAACATAAGGGGGATAGAGGTAAATAAAAAAAAATAAGGTCGCTGTTAGAGATGCCTTCACCTAGGTCGTGTAAGGAAGTGCAAAGCCTAACTGGAAAGGTGGTGGCCTTAAACTACTTCATTTCAAAATCCACTGACAAGTGTCTACCATTTTATAACTTACTCAGAGGAAACAAGAAGTTTGAATGGATCGAAGAATGCAAAAAGACATTTCGCGGTCTGAAAACGCATCAAGCTGAACCCCCCATACAATCAAAACCGACATTCGGAGAATGTCTGTTTCTATATCTGGCCATGATAGAAAATGTAGCAACCCGAATTTGCTAATAAGGCTTGGGGTCTTGATTAGTGTGCCTGGAGGGCAATAATTGTTATACTGTATTAATATATGTGAATTTAAAGAATATGTGGTTAGGATGCATGTTTAGTTGAATTAAATATGCATGTGGGCCCCGTTTGGATACTAGGGGTATGTTTGTGATTTTAGCCCGTTGAGGGTATAAATGCGATAAACATGATATGTATGTGATATATCTGTGTAGCACGATCCGAGACAGTTCTGGGGAGCAGTTAGCCGGAAAGTCACGACGGGGTTGAGAATCCGACTCAGGGCGACTCAAGGGGTATTTTGGGTACTAGATGTCTTATGGGGTTATCGGGTTATAGAAATAAATATTTGGAGATATATTTGAGGTTAGAATGACTAGGAATGAATACTGGGGAAATTTACCATTTTTCCCTCGGGAACGTTTTGGTACCCCGAGTGTAACGCCCTACTTCCTTAGAGCCGTTACTAAGTGAGTTTTTAAGACGAAACAGTGTGCAATGAACTCGCTAACCGAGGTTTTGAACAAAAGTGTGACTAATTAAAAGTTAAGGCTGTAATCTTTGAAAATGCGTCGTTTCATTAAAACTTCTATCATTAAACATTTGGGATCCCAAAATAAGGTTTGAAAACTAATTACATCTTGAAATAAGGTTACAGTTAAGAAATCATAAAATCATAGATTATTACAGCCATTTTCGAATAAACCCCCAACCAAAGCAGTCGGGCAGGCCAAACATGTACGCGTCGCTTCACGCTCTCCGTACTCATGGTTGGTTGACTCAGTCATTGCCCTTACCTGCAACACAGAGCACCCGTGAGCCGAAGCCCAGCAAGAAAACTCATGCAGAACATAACATATGCAATGTATACAGTTTATCATAACAGATAATCCACAAATAAACAAGTCAACCATTAGACTAAGAAAACACGGCCATGCCGCCCCAGAGCCTTACCGAAGCCTGGGGTATCGGTTCTCACCGCGAGGATAACTCATGTATCCCTTGGGTCCCACCCTGAATATAAGCATCCCATGTGCTGTGTGTTACTTTCGGCCCCACAGCCGCCCCGGCCTACGCCGCACTCGGCCCTTGCCGTTCATTTCATCATAATCACACATATAGTACATTCAAAATAATCATTCACACACATCATGATTCATTTAAGGTTAAACATTTGCACACAACACAATCTGGGGCCATGCCCTGCAATCATCTCATCATGCAACATGCAATATAGGGCCATGCCCGGCAATCACACTATGGGCCCACGCCCTATCCTACGGGTGTTATAGTTTTCTTACCCGCATCCCTTGCTTTCCGATGCACTACGGTCACGAGCACAGTCCACTAGCACGAGCCTCCCCGAAATCCTAGTCACAACACACAAAAGACACTTTTAACAACCTTAAATGAGCCTTCAGGCCAAGTTCTAGTACTCGGAACGTTGAAATTCACCAAACATGGTAAAAGACTCAACCCCGAGCACCCTAGGTTAAATTCCCAAGCCTAAATTCTCAAAATCCCAAAATTCCTTAAGCGCCGCGGCATGGCCCCCAAACAGAGCCACAAAATGCCCAGAAACAGGTAAGGGCCGCGGCCCTACAAGGACCATGCCGCGGCCCGCCCTCCATCCTCAGCACAACTTAGCCTTCAAGGGCCGCGGCCCTCCAAGAACCATGCCGCGGCCCGACCCTTCGAACCCAGAAAAACCCACCATTTTCAAGCTTAAAACCTCACCTTAAGCCATCCCAAAGCTCCCAAATCAAAACCAATTAATAATCACAACATTAGGATGGTTTAAACAACACAATTCCACCAAAAATCCAACCTAACACTCACCAAGATCCCAATTCCAAATTTCTGAAATTTCAAACCTAAAACTCAAAACCAACCATGGAAATTCTCAATTTCAACCATCAAACTTTAATTTAAACCTTACCTCAGATGTAGAATCATTTCCCAAAGGATCCCATGACCTATCTTCAAAGTTTCAAGCCTCAAACTCCACCTTGAATATCAAAATCCATAAACATTCACAACCCAACAAAATCTCAGAATTTAACTTGAGAAAAAGAATTAATTGCTTACCTTTACCCTGATTTGTTCTTGATTAACTCTTGAGCTAAACCTCCAAATCCCACCATCAATTTTCAGAAATTCAAGCTTGATTTCTCCTAAGATTTCTGTGGATTTCATGAAAGAAAGAGGAAGGAAAGAAGAAGAGGAGAGGGTGGAGGCTGGGTCGGTTTCTCTAAGTCTCCAAATGGTTTATTTGTTTTGTTTTTATAACTTAAGCTGGTTACCTCAAGGTTCGGGGTACCAAAATATCCCCGAGGAAAAAATGGTAAAATCCCCCAGTATTCCCGCCTAGACATCCTAACCTCAAATATATCTCCAATTATTTATTTTCATAACCCAATATCAAAATACTCCTTGACTTGTCCAAAGTCAATCATAATGCCCCGTTGTGACTTTTCCCCGCTATCCAGCTCTAGGATCGCCTCGTGCTGAAAGTTATAAATCACGGATATACCCACATACCACTGTGGCCTCAACTATCAACACATATTAATACAGTTATGCCCAACATGGCCAAAATTACAATTATGCCCTTCTAACACAATCCGGGCCTACATGCATACTAATATACATAGTCATGCATCTCAAATAATCAAATAGTCACATAACACGCTTTAAATCATAACCATGCATTTAACTCATAAAATCACACATAAATCCCAACATGCCCTCCTGGCACACTAATCAAGGCCCTTAAGCCTTATTAGCGATTTTGGGTCGTTACACCGAGCCTTGAGGTAACCATATAGACTTAAGTTAAATAAAACAAACAAATAGGAAACCCCCAGACTTATTCTAACCGACTCACTCCCTCTCCCTTCACTGGTTTTCTTACACTCTTGGAGACTTAGAACATCTTCGAGAAAAACTAGCCAAAGCTAAGGAATTGGGCTGATGATCTTGAGGAATTAAAGATTGGAACTTAGAGAATCTGCACAGAAATATAACTCATCAAGGTAAGCTCCTAATATGTGGAACTATGTTAATTTGCAGCTGGTTTTAAGGTTGAATATTAGAGTTTTTCATGTTGGAGGGATGATGATTCAACTTTGATTTTTATAAGGTTTTGGCTTGAGTTTTTTGTTGGGTTTTTTTGTTGAATCTATGGTATAACCATTGTGATAATTAGTTAGGATTGTTGGTTTGATTTTGGGGATAATTAGACTGATTTTTGAGGTGAAAATGGTGTTATTTTATGAGCTCGAAGGGTTGGGCCGCAGCTCTGTTCTTGAGTGCTGCGGCCCTACGAAGCTGATGAGCCAGGGAGGCTCTGCCTCTGGGGAGCGTCGCGGCGCCATAAGGCAGGGCCGTGGCTCAAATGGGCATCAGAGAGGTTTTAGCATCTGTTTTGGGGGCGGGCCGCGGCGCCGGTTCTTAGGGCCGCGACTCAAAAGGGAAATTTTGGCTGAATGGAGGTTTTAAGCGCGGGAACCTAACCTAGGGTGCTCAGGATCGACTCCACCACCGTGTTTGGTGCACTTCTTGTACAACCTCATGGCCTCTCCCAAGTCCAAGGGCTTCTACTATTTGTAAAAGGCCAATAACGAGCTCCCCTTGATAGAGGGCTCAGTGTCCAATACGGGGTCTTGGAAACAAGAATTTTTCTTCGTAGAGGGCCCTCTCTCTGTCCGTGAACACTTTCGCGCCACCCCCAATAAGTACCCTGGTCCTCCTTTTCTTCTTGTTAGAACTTACTGTTTTGTATTTATGTTTGCATTGACAATGGCGTGGACCATGCAGAGCAATTTGCTGTTCCCTCGGTCGTTGGGTCGGAGGCGGACGCCGTGAAGGACCTCATTAATGCTGACCCCGCCATGAAGAAGGCGGCATTCTTATTCACCATGGAAAATCTGAACCTCCACCAGTTGTCCCCGGTTTCAGACCCCAAGTTCCTGTGGTCGATTTCCGGGTCAAAGAAGACTATGGCTGCGCCAGCTGAGCCTTTCCCAGACAAAGGTGAGGTTGAGGAGGAGCCGGGGGAAGCCCCCCTTGAACGCGGGGGACCCCACCAGCGATCCTTGTCCCCCGGGGGATGCCCCCCTTATGACTCCTATGACCAGGACATGGCCTTCCACTCTCGAGACCAGCATATCGCACCGGGGTGTTATGTTTTCCCTGACCCTGAGGGCTATGACACCTTCCCTCAGGCTCCTCTCGACCCTGGACCATCAGGGAATTACTACGCCGACCTTCCGGAGCCTCCCTCTGATCTACCAGAGCCTCAATTTTCCACTTTCATTGCGCCCCCTCTCGCTTCGGCGAGCGGGTCATCTGTTCTCATCCAGCCAGGCACCCCTGGTGCGGAGGGGGAGCTCTGGGTGACTCGGATGGCAACGTCTTACGGGCAGCGATACACCCAACTTGCCTCGAGCCTCCCCGTATCTGACTGGAATGGCCTTGGGAATGTGACTCAGTCAGACCTTGGGGAAAACCTAAGGTGCACCATGACTTGGGTGAGTTCCCGCATCTCGCGTCGGCCCTATTATATATAGGTGTTTATGCATATATTTTTTGTTTTTGTCACTTATTGTTGTTGTTGTTAACTTTCTTGTGCAGGTCTATACTGTGGCTCTGCGGTTTGCCGACTCGGCTGGCAATCTTTCTGCGTCGTGCACCGAGAGGGACCGTCGTGCAGCACGGGCTCAGGAGCTTGAGAGGGAGCTTAATGAAACCAAGGCTAAGTTGTCAAGGGTTCGGACCAAACTAGCCAACTCGTTACTAAAGAGGAAGAAAGTGGTTGCCGAGGCCAAGGAGCTATAGGGCCAAGTTACCAGCTTGGAGAGCGAACTCCAGGGGGCCAAGGCCATCGCGGCTGCGTCGCAGCAGAGAGTTACCCAGTTGGAGGTTGAAGTCGAGGCTATCAGGGCTGAACTCCAGACTGCTAGGGCCAATGTTGCCATGTTGCAGAAGAGAAATGCTTCCTTGGAGGCGGAGAAGACTGCCACTGAGCACAGGTCCATAGACCGTGCCCTTTACAACGTGTGGAGGTAGGATCCCAATTTTGATTTCTCTTCTTTTGGTGAGCACGCCGTCGCTCGAGCGGCCATGTGGAGCACTCGCGGTAGGAGGCCCTGCAGTAGTTATTTCATTACATTTGTCAGCTAGCCCACCATGGGTGTACGCTCTCTTCCTTTTTTTTTTTTGTATTTTGGGCCTTTGTAATATGATTTTCATTACTACTTTTCTTTTGTAACTCTTGTACTGTCTTCAAAACTTTCTTTTTCAATGTATATATACATGTGTTGCTATTTATCTTTTATTCTACTGCATTTGAGGTCCTTTTGAGCCTGCATGGTGGGGTTTGGTTGGTTCCCCTCTTTTATTTACCAGGCTGGAGGTCCTTTGGAGCCCATGTGAAAGGGTTCACTGGGACCTCTTTTGGTGCCTCTTGATTACTCTTATAAGGATATTTTGACCCCTTGGGTCCTAGCTATCCTTTTATATATTCTTGCATGCGCTTATTATTTCTTTGCGAGAAGCGTCCTTCTCGTCGTTATTCATAGTACTATTTTTGCAAGGGTCTCTTTTAGGACCCTTTTTGGCTAGACGGCTTGGTGGCCGCTCTAGACTTATTATTGTCGTTACTATCTTTTTTTTTGTAAGTCCCTATGGCCTCCTTGGTGTTCACAAGGGTAGCTAATCCTTGTGATCCCAGGGGATGCCTTGTAAGGACTTCGTTTAAGGCCCTGGTATAGGGGGTCCCTCTGGGATCCCCCGTTAAAGGGTCCTTTTTAGGGTCATGGTCCCTTTTGGGTCCTCCTGCTCGTTGCTTGCTTTATTTTCACGGGCCACTTCCTCCTGATGGAGGGACCTTTTTAGGATCCTCCTGGTGCATAGGGTCCTCCTGGTGCATAGGGTCCTTTTTAGGGTCCTCCTGATAGGGGGTCGTTTTTAGGATCCTCTTGGTAGAGGGTCCCCTTTAGGAGCCTCCTTTTTAGGAGGGCAAGGGGTCCTTTTTAGGATCCTCCGTTTTAGGAGGGCAAGGGGTCCTTTCTAGGATCCTCCGCTGGGGGGTCCTTTTTAGGAGCCCTTTTTAGGTTCCCCCTGCTAGCTGTATGTTTTTGCCTCCTGTCCTGCCCCCCAAGTGCTTGGTGAAAGTTATTTCGGCAGGCACTTAGGCCGACACCCGCGTAGCGAAGAAAAGTAACACACGAAGTTGCAAACAGTTTCATTCATAGAGTTATGGCTACAGCGATACATATAAGATTCTCATAGAAAAAAAAAAAAAACTTACACCTACTCAGGAGGTTATCTAAGTAACCTCTTTGATTCTTCTCTACCATACTAAGATAACATGCAACATTTTTGAGAACTTATCCTTCTAGCACTGGGCGTGGGCACCTTACTGGTAGTACTTCCTAAGGTGCTCCGCATTCCATGCTCGAGGTATGATGGTGTCATCCATGCGCGCTATCTTATAAGTGTTCGGGGGTATGCACTCAGCAACCTGGTATGGCCCCTCCCAGTTCGCCCCAAGCATTCCTGCCCCTGGGTCTCGCGTGTTGGGGAGTACCTTCCTTAGCACCAGGTCGCCAACTCTGAAAGTTCTCTCATGCACCCTCGAGTTGTAGTACCTTCCTGCGCGCTGCTGGTATACCGCCACCCTCATTTGTGCTTTTTCCCTTCTCCCTTCTAGCATGTCCAGGCTCTCGGCCAGAGCTACGCAGTTGGCCTCGTCTCCATACATCTGTACCCTGAAGGAACTCACCTGCATCTCCACTGGGAGGACAACCTCGCACCCATATGCTAAGGAGAATGGGGACTCTCCAGTGGTCGTGCGAGGGGTGGTTCTGTAGGCTCACAGCACATTCGGCAGCTCTTCCACCCAAGCTCCTTTCATTTTTTCTAACTTGGTTTTTAGGTTCTTTTTAAGAACCCTGTTAATGGCCTCCACCTGCCCATTGGTCTATGGGTGTACAACTGCTGAAAAACTCCTCTTTATCCCCCTTCCCCTACAATATTCCTCAAAGGCCCCCCCCTCAAACTGGGTGCCGTTGTCAGAAATAATTTTGTAGGGCACTCCGTATCTACAGACAATGAATTTGTTGACGAAAGAGGTGATGTGCTTGGCAGTTATCTTCACGAGTGGCTCCGCTTTAACCCACTTGGTAAAATAGTCCACAGCTACCACTGTGTACTTCGCCCCTCCCCTACCTGCAGGAAGGGCGCCGATCAAGTCTATCCCCCAGATAGCGAAGGGCCAGGGGCTGGTCAGGCTAATTAACTCATTTGGGGGCCTCCGAGTGTAGTTAGCGTGTTTCTGGCATTTGTCGCATTTCTTGGCAAAGTCGCTTGCATCTTTTTCCATTGAAGGCCATTAGTACCCTTGTCTTATGGCCTTCCTAGCCGTTGACGGTCCGCTCTCATGGTTACCACACTCTCCTTCATGTATCTCATGTAGTACCTTTAACGCCTCCTCCTTCTCTACACATCACAGAAGTGGCATTGAGAACCCTCTCTTGTATAGAACCCCATCTGTCAAGGTGTATCTAGCTGCCTTGTACACCAACCTTCGGGCCTCTTTCTTGTCCACAGGCAAGGTTCCTTCCTCCAAGTATCTTTTAATCGGCTCCGCCCACGACTCCTTTGGGATACTAATCATATGTACGTCCGCGCTTACGATGTTGGGTTTGGGTAAGTACTCCACGGGTATCGACTCCAGGATATCCCCATCCTTGGTGGAAGCCAGCTTCGCGAGTGCATCAGCATGGGAATTCCTTTCTCTGGGGATCTGCTCTATCCTATAAGCTGCTAACCGTCCCAGATAGCCTTTCACCCTCTCTAAGTAGGCTGCCATCTTGGGTCCTCTCGCTTGATATTCCTCCTTCACTTGGTACACCACCAACTGAGAGTCGCTAAAAATATGAAGGCGCGTCACTTTTAGCTCCTGGGCTAAACGCAAGCCAGCCAGGAGCGCCTCGTACTCCGCCTCGTTATTAGAGGCCTCGAACCCGAACCGGATAGCACAATACATCTTGTGTCCCTTGGGTCCTGTCATCATGATACCGGCTCCAGATCCTCCTTCATTGGACGCCCCGTCCACATGTAGACTCCATTCCTCAAGATCGCCTCGTCCTTCCTCTATGTCAGGTTGCTCCCCTTCTTCACTTCTTCCTCCATTCGGCTGACGGGTGAACTCCACTATAAAGTCTGTCCATTGATGGAAGCTCTTGGGGTATACACGATATCGAATTGACTCAACTCGATCGACCATTTCATCAGCCTCCCCGAGGTCTCAGGTTTATGCAGGACCTGCCTTAATGGACTATCCGTGAGAACTTCAATTGCGTGCGCATGGAAGTAGGGCCTCAACTTCCTCGAGGCCACAACCAATGCATAGGCCAACTTTTCAATCTCTGGGTACCGGTTCTCCGCGTCCACCAAGCGCTTGCTGATATAATACATGGGCTGTTGCTGTTTCTTCTCCCCCTTAATCAAGGCTGCGCTTATGGCATGTTCAGACACTACCAAGTATAGGTACAACTTCTCGCCTTTCTCAGGTTTCGCCAACAGTGGTGGCTTCCCCAAGTGCTCCTTCAGCTTGATAAATGCCTCTTCACATTCCTCATCCCAAGCGAACTTTTTGCTTCCTTTGAGGATGTTAAAGAAGGGGAGGCACTTATCGGTAGACCTCGAAATAAATCTATTAAGGGTCGCCACCCTTCCCGTTAAGCGTTGCACTTCCTTCTTGTTCTTAGGCGGGCTCATCTCTATCAGGGCCTTTATCTTGTCAGGATTGGCCTCGATGCCTCTGGAGTTGACCATGAAGCCCAAGAACTTTCCTGAGGATACACCGAAGGTGCACTTGACGAGATTCAACTTCATTCGGTACTTCCTAAGTGTGTCAAACATCTCACCAAGGTCCTTATTGAGCTCTGTTGCATTCTTGGTCTTTACTAACATATCATCAACATACACCTCCATGTTCCTTCCTATCTGGTTAGCGAACATCTTATTGACCAACCTTTGATAGGTGGCACCCGCGTTCTTCAACCCGAAGGGCATCACCTTGTAACAGTAGAGCCCTTTATCCGTAATGAATGATGTATGCTCTTCATCTGCTGGGTTCATTGGAATCTGGTTGTACCCCGAGTAGGCGTCCATGAAGCTCAGTAATTCATGCCCTGCCGTCGCATCTACTAACTGATCTATCCTTGGGAGCGGGAAGCTGTCCTTAGGACAAGCTTTATTCAGGTTTGAGAAATTGACCCAAGTCCTCCTTTTCCCATTTGGTTTTGGGACTAGTACTGGATTCGACACCCACACAGGGTAAAATGACTCATGGATAAACCCATTGGCCTTCAGCTTGTCGACCTCTTCCTTTAAGGCCGCGTACCTCTCTGGGTCTAGCGCCCGCCTCTTCTGCCTAATGGGCCTCACTTCATGGGAGATATTCAAATGGTGACACATAACACCGGGGTCTATACCCACCATATCTTCATGACTCCATGCGAATACATCCAGATTATCCTTCAAAAACCTTATCAACTCCTTCTTCACGTCACTCTGCTGGCTTCTTCCTACCTTCAGTTTTCTCAATGGTTCTTCTACTACTATAACCTCCTCTACTTCCTCCACTGGTTCTGCTCTTGACTCCTCCACGACTCGAGGCTCTAGCTCCTGCGGACTCCCTGTGGGCACACGTAGCGCCTCATGTATCACCATGGCCATTGGTTCCCGCGGTTTCACAGGTGCGCGGAGTGAGGTGTTGTAGCACTCCCTTGCTTCGTTCTGTTCTCCCTTCATACTAGCGACCCCTCCTGGAGTTGGGAACTTAACAACCAGGTGATATATAGAAGTTATGGCTTTCAATTCTCTTAGGGATGGTCTCCCCAATACCGCATTGAAAGCTGACGCTCGTCCTCTGGCTTCGGCCTTTCTCTCCTGACATAACGGCCTAGATGCCCCCTGCGGATGAGCTCCTCAATATCCTCCTTCAAGTGGATGCACTCCACCGTGGTGTGCCTGATATCCTTGTGGTATTGGCAGTATCTAATGGGATCCCTTTTGGACCGGTCGTTTCTCATTGGTGGGGGCTTCTTGAAGGGAACTCGGTTTTCATTGGTGAGGTAAATATGCTCCCTGGTATCTGTAAGGTTCGTATAGAAAGTGTAAGCCGTTTGCCTATGATCACTCCCCCGTTTGGTCTTTCTCTGCTGATCGTCTCTCGACCCATCATACGCCCTTTTCTTCTTTGTTACGTTCGACCCATCGTTAGCTGGGGGCTTCGCGTTGGACCCCTCCTTTCCTGCCTTTAGGTTTGCGTGGCCATCCTCCACACGAATGTATTTCTGTGCCCTCTCGTAGAAGTCATCTAAGTCGATGACTTCCCTCTTCAGCATGTTGTCCCACAACTTGCTTCCTGGGCGCACCCTGGCTGTAATGGACATTTTTAACTCTCGGCGGGTTAGGCTCCCCACTTTCGTGGCCTCCATATTGAACCTATGAATGTAGCTGTTCAGGCTCTCATTTTCCCCTTGCTTCACGTTGGCCAGGCTGGTGCCAGGCATCGTGTAGTCTGGCATGGCGTGGTGCTGTTGGAGGAATTCATCAGAAAACTGCTGCCAGGACCTGATGGACCCCGGCCTTAATCTTTTGAACCATTTGTAGGCGGGTCCTTTCAATGTGACGGCGAAGCAGTGGCATCTGGCTCCACTACCAATTCCTCTCACTTTCATCAGGTCATTAAATGCGTCCAGGTGGTACTTCAGATCCATGTTTCCTTCGTAGGGGGTCATATTGGGTTCCTTAAAGTTGGCAGGGAGCCGTATGGCCTGAATCTCCCTCACGAAGGGTGACTCATGGTCGAACTCCTCCTCAAAAGCCTGACCGCCAGACGCAGTGACGATCTTACTTCACAGGCTCCTCATTTCTGTGTCCAAGTCCTGCCTCCTTTTGCTTAGAGAGTCCCTCAAAGCGGACGGGTTAAGATCCGCCTTTCCCTTGCCCTCTCGAGGGGCCATAGGGGGCGTGGTCCCTTTACCCTCCCTCTTTTTATTGAGCTCCTCCCGTAAATCCGAGGGTGCTCTTTTAGAGGTGACTTCGTCCTCGTTGCAAGGGGCAGCATTGGTCCTTGGCTCTGGTTTCTGGGCTTGCTTCGGTGGTTCAGGATGTTCGCGTTGCTTCGCTCGGGGGGTGTTGCTGGTGGAGTGTCGGGTCCTCCCATCATCGACTGGTACAGTGGTCTCCACCCCTCCTGACCTTTCTCTTTTCTATTAGGCAAAGTCACGCTCGACTTACCCTGCGATAGGCCATTTAGCACCTCTTGCATGTTCTCCAGGGTGGTCTCTAACCGTTGGTTCTTACGGTGGAGCTCACGTATCTCTTCTTCATAGAACCGAGATTTCAAACTCGAGCTCACGGAATGGACCCGGGGATGCTTATCATGTCTACGAGTCGAGGGGCCCGGGTCTTGCCGGCCGGAGTTCGGTACTTGTGGCGGTTTAGGGAGCGGGAAGTCATTGGCATTCCCCAGTGGTGCCCTTGGAGGACTCCCTCCGGGCGGGACGGCCGGTGATGAGGCCTCTCTATCACCCTCGGGAACCTCTGGGTTCCTTGGAGGCTCCACATCTCTGGGTGGAGGGGGATCCTTCATGGAGGCCTTCAGCTGGACTCCGTTAAGGTGGACCTCCACCTCTCGTGGCTCCCTGAGTCGCTTCGAACGTCTTGGCATTTCTTCTCACTGGAAGTAATGGTAGAACAGTAGCTTGGAACTTAAGTTCCCACAGACGGCGCCAAACTGTTGACGGTGAGAACTCGTAAACTAAGTTAAGTTGGAAAGAATTGCAAGATAAAGATTATCAATAGTAAAGCCTTAGAAATTTTAGTGTAAACTCTAAGAACAATTGCAGAAGAACAATGGTAAAATCTGTTTGTATTCAATATGGTGCTCTTGCTACAGTGAATTTTCCATCCCCTTTCCATGTGGAATTGGGGTTTGTTATATAGTAGGTTCTAATGGCCCCTGACACAATGTGGTCCAGGGGACCAGGTAGTACGCCAGTACGCTGTCAAGAGAGTGGTTTCAGAGATTGTGGTCTGGCATCTAGTACAGGGGCAGGTGCCAGGAGGGTGTCTCCACTACTTGTCCGTACCTATGTCAGAGGAGTGGAGACAGACATAGTGGCGCAGGTGGTGGTGGTGTCGACTCTGACACCTGGCCATAGACATACAGGCCATAACCCTTATCCCAACACTCCCACTACCCTACTTGTACGGGTGCCTGTACTCGACATACAGGGTCTTAAAGGCCGTACCCAGTACTAGATTGTACAAGTATGTTCCATTTGAATCATACTTGGGCCTTTACCTCCAACTGTTGGAGATCCGATAGGCCCTCGTAATTGAGACCACATCGAGGCATAGGGAGTGAGACACTTCATGTATTGAAGGGTCGTGGTGCGAGAGAAGGCTCTTGGATCCTTAGCGCAAGACGGTCACGGGGGCTTGAGATGACGTGGCCTCGCTAAAGGCCTGGGTGTGCGAGGCAAGCTGCATCTCTTGTATGGCCCCCTTTAGAATATGGCTGTGGCGAGGGTGTCCTCCATGAGGCTCCCTAGGGCACGCGCCTCATAAGGCATGGAACACTTGGGGCGCGGAACCGAAGGCGCGTGGGGCGCGAGGCCATGGGCGCGGGACATTGGCGTGCAGGGGCGCGAGGCCGTGGGCACAGGGGCGTGAGGCCATGGGCGTAGGGGTGCGAGCGTGTGGGCGCAGGGGCGCGAGGCCGTGGAGCGTGCGCATGCGAGGCCCTCCTACGCCTCACACACCTGGGCTCGCGAGGCCCTCCTACGCGTCACACACCTGGGCACGCGAGGCCCTCCTACACGTCACACACCTGGGCAGGCGAGGCCCTCCTACGCGTCACGCACCTGGGCACGCAAGGCCCTCCTACGCGTCATGGACCTGGGCACGCGAGGACATCTCGCGGGGCACGGTCCTAGGCATGCAAGGCAATCGCGTGGGGCACGGTCTTGGGCATGCGAGGCCGTTGTGAGAGGGTGGCGGCCCGAGTGTCTCGCGGCTCAATCATGTATTTAGGCCTTTATGGGACCTTAGCACGCGCCTTGGATCTTTTACAGGCGTGGAATATTGAGCGTCCACAACCATATAGACTTAAGTTAAATCAAACAAACAAATAAGAAACCCCCAGACTTATTCTAATCGACTCACTCCCTCTCCCTTCACTGGTTTTCTTACACTCTTGGAGACTTAGAACATCTTCGAGAAAAACTAGCCAAAGCTAAGGTATTGGGCTGATGATCTTGAGGAATTAAAGCTTGGAACTTAGAGAATCTACACAGAAATATAACTCATCAAGGTAAGCTCCTAATATGTGGAACTGTGTTAATTTGCAGCTGGTTTTAAGGTTTAATATTAGAGTTTTGCATGTTGGAGGGATGAGGATTCAACTTTGATTTTTATAAGGTTTTGGCTTGAGTTTTTTGTTGGATTTTGTTGTTGAATCTATGGTATAACCATTGTGATAATTAGTTAGGATTGTTGGTTTGATTTTGGGGATAATTGGACTGATTTTTGAGGTGAAAATGGTGTTATTTTCTGGGCTCGAAGGGTTGGGCCGCGGCTCTGTTCTTGAGTGTTGCGGCCCTACGAAGTTGATGAGCCAGGGAGGCTCTGCATCTGGGGAGCGCCGCGGCGCCATAAGGCAGGGCCACAACTCAAATGGGCGTCAGAGAGGTTTTAGCCTCTGTTTTGGGGGTGGGCCGCGGCGCCAGTTCTTAGGGCCGCGGCTCAAAAGGAAAATTTTGGCTGAATGGAGGTTTTAAGCGCGGGAACCTAACCTAGGGTGCTTGGGATCGACTCCACCACCGTGTTTGGTGGAATTCGATGTCCCGGAAGCTAGAATTATATCTGAAAACTGTTACTCGAATATTAATGGAATCATTTATCATGTGTTGTGACTAGGTTTTCTGCTAGGCTCGGGTTAGAGGACTGTGCTCGTGATCGCGGTGCTTGGGAAGCTCAGGTTACAGGTAAGAAAACCATTGTTCCCATAAAGCTTGTGTGTAGGGCTGAGCCCTATGTGGATGTGTTACAGGGCATAGCCCTTTGATTGAATTTGTTCAAGTTTTGCATTTTATTTATTATGCTATGGTTGCATATGTGTAAATGTTTGGTAAGATCCGGGAACGGTGCAGGCCGAGGTCGGCAAGGCCAGGAACAGCAAGGGGCCGGGAACGGCGTCAAGCACATGGAGTGCAAGGCCGAGTGCGGCAAGGGGCCGGGAGCAGCGTTGAGCACGTGGAGTGTGAGTTTCCAGGGCGAGACCCTAAAGGATACATGGGATATCCTCACATTGTGGACCGCGAACCCAGGGCCTGGTAAAGCGCCTGAGACAGCTTGGCCATATGTGTTTAGCTTATTGATGGCCTGTTTATATGCTAAGTGTTTGATGTGCATATGTTGTCTTGTGAGGGTTTTCTTGCTAGACTTCGACTCATGGGTGCTCTGTGGTGCAGGTAAGGGCAAGGAGAAAGTTAACCGACCATGAGTATGGAGAGCGTGAGGCGGCGCGTACATGTCTGGTCTACCTGGCTGCCACGGCCAGGGGTATTTTTGGGAATTGTTTATAAAGAACCCTATTTTGTCGTCTAGTCAATTATAAGTATATTCTGAGTTGTAAATATTTATAAACAGTATTTTGGGATCTCAAATGTTAAACGTTTTATGATTTTCAGTAAATAGAATTATTTTCAAAGTATATGTCTCTGATTATGATTTAATTACACGTTTATCTTAAAACCTCGATTAGCGAGTTAAATGCACGTTTTAAACTCACTTAGTAACGGCTCTAAGGAAGTAGGGCGTTACAGAAAACGTAGTCAGTGCTGTGTTAGTTCGAGAAGAAAATTGGGCGCAGAAACCCGTATATTATTTAAGTAAGAGATTTCTCGGAGCTGAATCACGGTACCCTGAAAAAGATTGTGTCAGACAATGAAACTCTGTTCGATAGTGATCTCTTCACTGAATTGTGTGAAAAATATGGCATAACCAAGAGTTTCTTGTCAGTAGCATACCCACAGGCAAATGGGAAGGTCGAGGATGTAAATGAGACCCTCACGGCGAGCTTGAAGAAACGATTAGACAAAGCCAAGGGATTATGGCTCGAGCAGCTCCCGCAGGTACTCTGGGTCTACTGGACCTCACATCGTACCTACATGGGACATACCCCTTTTTCCCTGACTTTTGGAAGCGAGGCTATCCCAATTGAGGCACTGGTGACGACCCACAGACAAAATACCTTTGATCAGGATCATAATCATGAGATACTTAGTTCATTCCTCGATCTAATCGAAGAAAAATGAGAGGCATCCAAATTACAGCTCGCCAATTACCAACAAAAAATCACCCGTTACTTCAATTTGAATGAATGGACGCAGACTTGGATTGGGCGATCTGGTTCTCCGAAGGGTCTTTTTAGCAAGTAAAGATCCCAAGGAGGATGTGTTAGGGCCGAACTGGGAAGGACCATATCAGATCATTGAGATCTTACGCGAAGGGACTTTCAAGCTAGCTCGGCTAAATGGAGAAATAGTCCCGCGGACCTAGAATGCCCTACACCTAAAAAAGTATTACCAATAATTTTGTTGTCTTTTATGTTTTCGGAGTTACTTTTATGTAAGGCTTGTTTATTAAAGCCATTTTAGTTTAATAACAGTTAGATTATTAAATAATCAATTTTATCATTTTGTTATCACGAGCTAACTTTGTAAAAGCATCCTAGAAAATTTATAAGTTTTGGTTACTTGGGGGGCACATAACCAAAGAGAGTTTTTAAACTTAGAGTTTGGAAAAATTGATTATTCAACAACTTTTTAAAGCTTGGGTTTTCAAAATTCCAAACACAAACTAAGTTTGAGAAATTTCTAAAAATAAAAAACCCCTGGCTATAACTAGGTCCAAGGCCTGATTCCTAATAGGTACATTGCTATTAAGCTTATTTAAAAACCCTAGATATGACCAGGTCCGAGGCCTGATTCCTAATAGGTACAATGTTATTAAGCTTATTAAAAAACCTTGGATGCGACCAGGTCCATGACCTAATTCTTAACAGGTATGATGCAATTAAGCGAGCAAAATCTTGGATAGAACTAAGATATCGATAAAATCTATCATGATCTAAAGACAACCCCTGAGATTTCGAATGTACAAGAATCTAAGGATTCACAAACATGAGAAAATAATAGACTGAGGGAAACACAAATAGATCACAAGTTAGAAATATATTAAAAAATAAATTGTTATCTCGAGGAGAAAAAAAACCTTGACCTAAGCCCGAAGGCAATTGTTTTGGTCCTAAGGGACTTAATTACAGAAGCATAAAGATAAAAACAAAAATAATAAATCACTGGGGTCCATCAACTCGATCCAAAGAGGTCACCTCCTCGCCATCTCCCTCAACATCTTCATAAGCTTCGGTGGTCTCCAAGGGATCTTGTGAGAACCTAATCTTGAACCTGGCAAGATATAGTTCCCATAGCTCTAGCTGCATAAAGGAGAAGTTTCTGTCATGGTTGAAAGCCCAACAAAGGTAAGGCATCTCCTCTATTTGAGTCGATGACTCCGTAGCCTCCTCTTTGGCTTTGGCCTCGACCTCATCAAGCTTCTTTCTGAGCCCTTTATTCTCAGCCTACAGTTGCTCCAGTCGACGACTCACTTCTACGACCTGATTCTTGGCAACCCACTTGCCTTCCTAGGAAGCCGTCATGGCAAACTTTGCAGACCGCTTGCCCTCCTGGGAGGAAACCAGGGCAGCTTTGGTAGATTGTTTGCCCTCTTGTGTGGCACTCAGGGTGACTTAGAGCTCCTCATCCCTAGCTTTAACCCAAGCAATTCCTCGGAATTGAGCCAGGACAGACAGCGAAAGGATAAGGCAAGTCAAGAATAGTTTAAAAAAACTAAGGAGAATAGAAAAAGAAAAGTTAGAAGAGTAAGAAGGACTCACTGTGAGGTTCATCCCCATAGCAGATTCGAGGACGTCCTCAGGAGTACACTCCTCTATAGCCCTCAAGTCTTTGGTGTTGGCTTTGTAGGCATGGCCAACCATATGGCTCGCCATCTTGTACATAGTACCCCAAAACCCCTCAGGGATCTTAGCCAGGTCGAGTGGCTTGACTGGGATCTGGATGGTAGGAGCCGAGCCTTGGATCACTTGAGGTACGGGCTGAGGAAGAGGAGGCGGAACTTGATGAACCGTGACTGTTGTCATCGAAGCTAATGGGAGGGTTTTTTGTGGCTGTTCTCTGGTGGAGCTGACACCTTTCTCTTTAGCTGGAGACTCGGTGGTAGCCCTAGTCTTGGGAGTTTTCTTTTTGTTAGTCTGGCCCTCTTCACCATAGGACCACCTCCGGTCCCGCCGACCTTAAAAGCACCCCTCAAACCCGGGGTATCTGACAACTCCATCCCTTTGCTTGAAAAAAGAACGAGCAAAAGGTTCAAATATAAGAAATAATTATTCAAAGTAATGTAAAGACAAGAAAAAGAGCAAGAACCCTACCCTCTCAGCTAGGGGAGGAATCTACTACGATAAGCTCAGGGTTATGGACTGGGCTAGGCACAACCCCTAACTCTTGGATGAACGGAGGTGGGGGAGAATCTAAAATTATTACCTCTTGGGTCCTAGGGGGTTCAGGTCCTTCTTCGGGGCTGGACTTATCTACGTACTACCTAAAACTAGGGGCATATACACCCTGACGCAAGGAAGGCCAGGTCCTACGGTTTGTCCCATACTCCTAAAAAATGGAGGACCTAAAATTGAGAGTGTGGTCAGCCACAATGGTACCTTTGGGGTAGCTGTGGTCATAGCGTACCAGCAAATGGTCCACACACTGAAGGAGGGTTGTGTTTAGATTTGGGTCGGTGGGATGGAGACTAATGATCTGGTTAGGGTTGAAGTGAATTAGCCTAAAGCTGGCAGCATCGCGATCTAACTCTCTATATGGGTTACCTTGGCGGAAGGGGCCAACTATTGCCCCGGATGTAGCTCGCTCTGGATCAGGCCCCTGATTATCTTCAGGAGCTCACCTTCTGCGCACCAGCAGTGCCACATATTCTTCCTCCTCGATGTCTTCATTTGCTGGCAAGGCTTCTTGAGAAGGGGGGAGCTCGGGAATAACAGGAAGAGGAGCTCAGGAACTGAGAGCCAGCATCTAGCCCTTGTTGATCAAGTTGCAGGCCACCATGGTGGAATCATTCACAACCTGATAGAAATATTTTTCCCTCGGATGAAGACTAGAAAAAGTCTCATATTGACCCCCAAGGGCCTTAAACCGCCCTGTCCTTGAAAATATAGCTGCACAAGGAAAGAGCTCAGTTAGAATACTTAAACAAGAAAAAAGATGTGTGAAAGTGATAAAAAAAGGTTCACATGCTGAATTCATAAAGGTAGAATACTTACGAGGGCGGTTGAAGTATCGGTGCTCGCAGTTCTTGAATCTATATGACATAAAGAACAAGTCCTTATAGTCATTTGGGTGGCTGGGGAGGTCTATGGCAGAGGCTGAGTTGGGAAAACGAGTGAGGTAGTAAAATCCTTCACCTCGCCCCTTCTGCTCAGGACTGGCCTAGAGGCAGAAGAAATACATAATATTCGTTGGAGTGGGGACCTCCCACTCGTGCCTCAGGAACAGGTATTTTAACCCCACCAAAAGTTGATATGAATTTGGCAGGAGCTGGAACAGAGCCAGTCTAACATAGTTCAGGAAATCTACGAAGTACTAGTCCAATGGGAGGAAGGCACCTGCCTTCAGGTGCTCATCACTCCACGCCCCATTGTCATCTTGGAGAGGGGCGCAACTCTGCTCTCCTCCCAACGGAGGTCGGGCTTGGAGGCCATCAGCTTCAATCTCAATCCCATGACTCAGCTGAATCTTGTTAACTTTCCCCTGAGACGTTATTCGAGACACTATGTGCTTGGCCACGAAGAATGCCTTGGGGTCTACGATGAGTTCCATATCCACAACAGGGTCGAAATGAGGAATTGGAGAGTTAGAGGCGACCTGCTTGCCCTTATTCTTGCTCTGAGTAGAGGAGCTCGCAACTCTTTTCTTTGGAGGGGCCATGATTTAGTTTGCCTAACGACAAAGTAGCCTATTACTGGCGACCTAAGACAATTACTAGTTATGACTGTAGAGGTACGAAGATCCGAGGGTTTAAGTGGTTCACTTGTGGGATCTAAAATTTAGATGATCTAAGGTGTGCTCAATTCGTGGTTCCACGCGTGTACCTAGGCCACGCGCTTTGATTTTGTGAAATTCCCTAATACTTTGGGATTCGTGTGTCAGAATCGTTAGACCCACTACTTTTCTTTTGAAATCGGTTTAATGCAAAACCAATTAAGGAATTGTGACTTTTAAGCTACCCAAAACCAAACCTAAAACCCTTTCGGCTTCTACACCCCAAACAAATATTCTAATCAATTTACCAGTAGAATTTTCTTTGTAAAACCCAGAAAATTTGTCCAGTTTAACCAGCATATCGTCTACGTATACTTCCATATTCTTCCCTATTTGATTTGCAAACATTCTGTTCACTAGCCTTTGATAAGTAGCACCTATTTTCTTTAAACCAAAAGGCATCACTTTGTAGTAATAAAGCCCCTTGTCTGTTATAAACGAGGTGTGCTCTTCATCGGCCAGGTTCATGGGTATTTGGTTGTACCCAGAATATGCGTCCATGAAGCTAAGCAGCTCGTGCCTTACTATGGTGTCTACTAACTGGTCTATCCTAGGAAGTGGGAAGCTTTCCTTAGGGCAGGCTTTATTGAGGTTGGTAAAATCCACACAATTCCTCCACTTTCCATTGGCCTTTGGGACTAAAACTAGGTTTGATACCCATATTGGGTAGAATGCTTCTCGGATAAACCCATTTGCCTTTAACTTGTCAACTTCTTCTTTCAAGGTTGCGTATCTTTCTGGGTCTAGTGCTCTCCTTTTCTGCCTTATAGGCCTTGCTTTTGGGTTGATGTTTAAGTGATGACACATGATTGACGCATCTATTCCTACCATGTCCTCGTGACTCCAGGCGAATACGTCGAGGTTGGCTCTCAGAAATTCTACTAGTTTCTCCTTCACGATACCCGGAAGGTTTCTTCCTACCTTTAACTTCCTCAACGGCTTATTCATGACCGTGACTTCCTCCAACTCCTCTACTGGCTCGGCTCTGGGTTCTTCCGCGACTCGCGGGTCCAACTCGTGCGGGTTTGCGCCTTCATGCACAACCATTGCCATAGGCACTGATGGCTTTATGGTCGCGTGGAGGGATGTTTTATAACATTCCCTCGCTTCCTTCTGCTCTCCTTTCATGCTTGCTATTCCCCCAAGAGTTGGGAATTTCATAGCTAAGTGGTACACAGAAGTTATCACCTTCAATTCTCTTAGGGAGGGTCTCCCTAATGCCGTATTGAAGGCTGAGGCGCAATCTACCACGACAAAGTTTGCCATTATGGTGGTTTGGCTGGGTTGTTTTCCCATGGTGAGGGCTAACTCAATTTCCGCTAGGGGCTGTATTGAATCTCCTGTAAATCCATACAGGGAGGTATTGCAGGGCTTTAGGTGCCAGATGTTTAGTCCCATCTTCTCCAAAGCTGGGTGATAGAGGATATCTACAGAGCTTCCGTTATCCACCAAGACCCAATGCACCCTCATGTTTGCAAGCTGGACAGTCAACACCAAGGGGTCATTGTGAGGGAAATGCACACCCCGGGCGTCTTCTTCGGTGAAGGTTATCGAGTTGATCTCACCCTTAAAACTCTTCGGAGGGTGTTGCTCCAAATTTAAGACGAACGGTGGTGGACTTCCTCTGGCCTCCCTGTCATATTTGTCTCGCCCCTTCCTTGATTTTCCTCCGAATCCTGGCCCTCCGAAGATGGTCCTGACTTCTCCTTGTACCTTTGGGGCTACCTCTCGTGCCCATGGAGAGGATACTCCTTCTTCCGGTCTTTGGTTCTCTTTGCGGACGTATCTGCCCAAATGCCCCTTGCGTATAAGCTCTTTGATTTCTATTTTTAAATGGGTGCATTCTGCGGTGGTGTGGCTGATATCTTTATGATACTGGCAGTATTTACTGGGGTCTCTTTTTGACCAATCTTTTTTCATTGGCAGGGGCCTTCTGAAAAGGACCTGATTTTCATTCGCGATGAAGATATGTTCCCTAGCGTGGGTGAGGTCAGTATAAAAGGTGTAGGGGCCTTTTTTGCGCTCATCAATGCATTGGGACTTCTGAGGCCGATCATCTTTCAACCCTTCATAGACCCTCTTCTTCTTTGCACTGCTTTGGCTTTCTCGGATTGAGGGTTTTGGTGGGGACCAGTCTTTTCCGGCCTTAAGGCTCTCATGACCATCCTCAACACAAATATATTTCTATGCCCGCTCGTAGAAATTGTCCAAATCTGTGACCTCTCTCTTAAGCATGTTATCCCATAACTTACTTCCCGGACGTACTCCGGCAGTGATGGACATTTTTAGCTCTTTACGGGTCAAGCTCCCTACCTTGGCTGCCTCCATATTGAACCTGTGGATGTAGCTCTTTAGACTCTCATTTTATCCCCGTTTCACGTTAGCGAGGCTGGTGCCTGGCATTGTGTAATCACGCACGGCGTGATGTTTCTGGAGAAATTCATCAAAAAATTGTTGGCAAGACCTGATGGACCCTGGCTGGAGTCTTTTGAACCATTTGTACGCAAGTCCTTTCAACGTGACAGCAGCAATGACATTTGGCCCCGCTACTAATCCCCCTTAATTTCATCAGATTGTTAAATGCGTCCAAATGCTACTTGGGGTCCATATTCCCTTCATATGGGGTCATATGAGGCTTCTTGAAGTTGGCTGGGAGCCGGATGGCTTGGATTTCCTTAGTGAAAGGCAATTCATGGTCGAACTCATCATCGACGGCTTGCCCTCAAGATGCGGTGATTATCTTGCTCTGAAGGTTCCTTATTTCTGTGTCTAGGTCTTGTCTCCTCTTGTTCAAGGAGTCTCTCAACGTGGACGGGTTAGTGTTTCCCTTTCCTTTGTCTTCCTGGGGTGCCGTAGGAGCTGTAGTCCTTTTATCCGCCCTTTTCTTGTTGAGTTCTTCCCGTAAGTCTGAGGGTGTTTTCCTTGAAGTGACTTCAACTTCGTGACGAGGGTCAACGTTGTTCTTTTGCTCTGGCCTCTGGGGTTGATTTGGTGGTCCGGGATGTTCGCGCTACTTTGTTCGGGGGGTATTACTGATGGAGAGTCGAGTCCTCCCATCGACCACTGGGTCTGTGGTTTCTACCCCCTCTTGTCCTTTCTCTTTTCACCTAGGAAGAGATATGTTTGATTTTCCTTGTAACACGCCATTCCACACCTCTTGCATGTTCTCTAAGGTGGTTTCTAGCCTTTGGTTCTTCCAGTCTAGTTTGCATATCTCCTCCTCATAAAATCGGGATCTATAACTCAAGCTCACGAAATGGACTCAAGGATTCTTGTCGGCCCTGCGTGTTGATGGGCCCGGATCTTGCCGGCCGGAGTTCGGCACCTGTGGCAGCTTTAGGGGCGGGAACTCGCCGGCGTCTCTCGCGGGGACAGCTGCAAACCTCAGATGATGCTCATCAGGTGGGATGGCCGGGGACGAGGCCTCCCTTTCACCTTCGGGAACCCCTGGCTCCTTCGATGCATGCACAGTTTTGGGTGGTTGAGGATTCTTCATGGAGGCCTTCAGTTGATCTCCATGAAGGTGTACCTCAACCTCTCGTGGTTCTCTCAACCGCTTAAAGCGTCTCGACATATTTGCTACCAGAATCGATGGAAGAACAGTGGCTTGGCACTTACTCTTCCCACAAACGGTGCCAAACTGTTGACGGTAAGAACTCATCAATGAAATATGGATGAAAAACTCATAAACTTAAATCAATATCTGATGAACACAAATGAACGTATAGAAACTTGAAGGAAATAGCGAGTAGAAAATAGAAAGCAAACTCGTATATTTCCCTTAGATCAATCTGGTTTTACAAGAATTTTTCAAACCCCCCTCAGTGATGATGTGTGGTTCCCTTTATAGTGGGCTCTAATGGCCCTTGATACATTGTGGTCCCAGGGGACCAGATTGCTCATAAGTACGTTGTCACTGTGGGGGCACAGGTAGTAGTGGTGCAGAAGGTCGTGGTGTCGGCTCTGACACATGGTCAGAGACGTGCAGGTAGTGCCTCCACCACTGGTACTAACTTGTACCATCACTACCTGTCTAGTACAAACATCAGAGTCATGCCTCTGCACTCCTCATGGTCGTACAGACCGTTCCCACACGCATGTCTTGTATCTGAAGGTTACTCTTATATATCCAAGATACACCCTTGCTCCAAACCCCTTTTTATTTTGTTAAGTATAAGAGGACTTGTAGCCTTGAATGTGATAAGAGTGTGGGAGTCGTGCCCCACTTGTGACACCTTCCTTAGAAAATAGAGAAGGGCCTCATCAGCGGGGCATATACTTATACCATAGAGGCGCGTCTCGCGAGATGGTGCAGGGGACTTGGGCACCTAGGCGCGGCCAAGGCGTAGCCTCGCGAGTCATGACTGGCGAGACGGGATGGGGGCCTAGGCACCTAGGCGCAGTAGAGGCGTGGCCTCGCACCTGGGCACAACAGAGGCGTGGCCTTGCACGACATGATGGTGCTTCGTGAGATGGGGCCTCGCACCTGTGCGCGGTAGAGGCATGGCCTCGCGTGGCCTCGCGGGACATGATGGTGCCTCGCGAGATGGGGCCTTGCGAGATGGGGCCTCGCACTTAGGCACGGCAGAGGCGTGGCCTCGCGGGACATGATGGCGCCTCGCGAGATGGGGCCTCACACCTGGGCGCGGCAGAGGCGTGGCCTCGCGTTTCCTCACGAGATGATGATGCGCGGCTGGAAAAATGGGGCCTTGCGCCTGGGCATGGCAGAGGCGTGGCCTCGTGGGTCATGATGGCGCCTCGCAAGATGGGGCCCTGCACCTGGGCGTGGCAGAGGCATGGCTTCGCGTGACCTCACGAGACGATGATGTGCGGCTGGCGAAATGGGGCCTTGCGCCTGGGCGTGGCAGAGGCGTGGCCTTGTGGGTCATGATGGCACCTCGCGAGATGGAGTCCCACACTTGGGCGCGACATAGGCATGGCCTTGCGTGGCCTCACATGAAGATGACGTGCGTCTGGCGAAATGGAGCCTTGCGCCTGACGCGGCAGAGGCATGGCCTCGCGGGACATGATAGCACCTCGCGAGATGGGGCCCCGCACCTGGGCGCGACAGAGGCATGGCCTCGGGTGGCCTCGTGAGATGATGATGTGCAGCTAGTGGCATGAGGTGCCTGGGCATGTGGTTGGCGGTGCGAGGCGCCTAGGTGCACAACACTTAGGCATGAGTCCATAGGACCTTCAGCGAGGTAGGCAAAGTGAAGTGAACTTGGACCTTGTGTGGGGCGAGACTGGTCAATCCTGCGAAGGCCTTGCGTGAGGCCTGGGTCTTTCAAGATTATGTCAGATTTGCGGTGTTAACAAATGGTTTTTGGGAGAAGTTTGAGAAGAAATAGGGAAATTTTGTTTTTTGAAAGGAAACTTTTTGAATGCAAAGGTGGTAAGAGTTCAGGTCTAATCACTATATTTATATGTAAACTATGGGAATTAATTCGGGCTATCTGATTGGGTTAGTTTGAGATCCAAAGGCCTTGATTAAATGAACCATACAACGACAAAAAGTTGACAGGACAGTTGTCACAGTCCTCGAAACCCGAACGGACGCCATTTACAGACAGCCACGTGTCTAGTACTTGAGTAGTAGGCAGGCACGATTGTACATGGCAGAAGCCTAAAAGCCCCCATTGTACATGTCAAAAAGTGACAACATCAAGCACGAGTAGGATCTTGGGCGAAAAATGTTGTACCCTAAAAATTAGCACGAGTCTAGTCACTCAGCTCAGGTACAACTAGCAGATGAATACGTGGAAAATCAACCAAGTAAAACCTATGGTTAACAATGATGTGAGTAGCTCGAGTTGGGACCTAACAACATGACATACATGTTATTATTAGATCGCCTGTTGGGATAAGAATCTAGTTCGAGACCTATAATGGCCAGACCCACCTTTGGGCGCTTTGAGCTTAATCCGAGCTAAGGTTTAGATAATCTTTGATCACCAGCTCGGATGAGATATTCAGCTCATGGAAACCTAGTCAGAACGCATACTAAAGGATCCCAAGAGACTTAGAGGCTCCTTATACGTTCATTAATTCCCAGGCTGTATTGCATATCTATCATTTATTATCCGAGATAGCAGGAGTATATTCTATTCTGTTATCAAATCATATCCCAATGTAAATGGGAATAATCTGTATTAAATGCATACCATATTTATTCACACAGTTATCCAAACCCATCATGGAAATTCCCTTATAAATATCAGGGATAATTGATAGGGAAGGGGATTGCCTTTTTTTATTACTGAAACTCTGCAGAAATTGTGAGAGAAAAGCAATAATACTGTCTCGTGGACTAGGTGGATTTTAACCACTGAACCACGTAAAATTTGTGTGTGTACGAGAGGGTTCTCATTATCTCATTACAGTTTACAAATAAGCACTAATATCCTTATTAGATTTCTTAGTCTACTATTGGCGAAAAACCACGCCAACACTAAGGATTATGTGTTGCTGAAGGGTTGTTGCTTAGAAATTTCAAGGGTTGCTTAAAAGTTTGAAGGGTTGCTTAACATGTTGCTATATGGGTTGTTTATCTAGTTAATTTTGGGATTGTGGGTTGCTTAAGATTTTCTTTAATGGTTACTAAAAATTTGGTGATAGTAAGGATTATGGGTTTGTAACATCCTCCTAATCTAGGACCGTTACACTGTGTACTTTAAATAGTGCTAGACTTGCTAATCAAGTCACTTGGTTATAAACATGTAACTAAGGATAGTAACAAGAGTTAGGGTTAAATTTTTTGGTCAAAGGGAATGTTGACTTTTCATTTAAAAGTTTAGTAGATACATCGGATCCCAAAATGATACAAGTAGACGTTTAAAAGGGTATATACAAGTCAAAAGTTACAACTAGCCAGCCTAAGCGACAAAATAAGAGATACAACCCTAGTTCCTCTAAGATATCCTTGGGCGTGGTGGTCGAGCAGCCGCATATGTACACGCCACCACCGAAGCTCTCCAACTCATGGCTGGTCTAGCTTTCCTTTCCCCTTACCTGCACCACATAGCACCCGTGAGCCAATGCTCAACAAGAAAACTTAAACAAGTGCATGAACAGTAAATACAGATTCCAGATACATATCTAGCATGCCTAGCAGTAATAACCTACTCATGCATGCATACAATTACAAATAAATGTTCATAGGATCATTCTGGAGCTTGCTGCCTTGAATAGATGGCCGTAGAGTCAACCCGAGGCCCTATGCCCTAGCTATGTGACCATAGAGTCACCTGGGGACCTTGCCTTTAGCTCTGAGTAACTAGCCATAGAGCTAGCCAAGCACTTTGTTTTCCAACGACCATAGGGTTGGCCACCATAATAGTACATCCCTGATTAGGCCTAAGCCTCTCAATCAGCGCATAGCGCACTATTGCCACCCTTGACTAATAAGTCAAGGCCTTAACCAAATATTCATATACAGATATAGATTTAGATACATATACAGATATAGATATTGATAATCATACATTAGACAATACAAGTATGCATACATATTAATCTTATATCTCAGTTAATTAAATACAAACAGAGTAATAACCATGTTCCTTAATGGGACCGAGCCCTAACTACGCAAACAATGTAAACAATCACTAAACAACTCCAAACACGGAGCATTCAAGCATGTTTAATAAACAAGCACAAACATAACTTAATCACGTTCATTCTCAGGGGCCAAAGCCCTATTCTGTAATGACCCAACTACTCTAGACTTTGGACCATTAATGAAAACTACACATAGACCCTAATCCTTAACAGAACTTACACGTGAAAAGATCATAACTTTATTAAAACTTGTAAAAACCAAATGTTAAACTTACATAAAATCTCAAGTAGGATATGGGATCCCATTGTTTTAAAAACAAAACATAACATAATGGTAATTAAAAAGAGATTACATAAATAAGTGCGGAAAAATACACATAAAACCATAAGTAATGACTTCATCCTTGAATCGAAACTCTCGGCTCTTTGAATCCATTCCGTCTCAATACACATTCCCTAAGCTTCCAAGAACCTTTCCCGCCACTAAAGCTATTTTCCTGCACATATAAACAAAAAGGAGTGAGCCTAATGCCCAGCAAGGAAAATCTAACATATAACCATATACACCAAATTCATAATGTAACATAAAAACATATCTTAACATTTATGTCACATACATACTATAATGGCCATTATTACTTGGGGTCCCATAAACTAAACAAGTCATATGCCCATTAGATTAGTGGGGCTTGCTAGCTAAGCAAGTCATATGCCCATAATCTATTTGGGGCTTGTTAGTTGTATAGGTCATATGCCCAAGTCTAAAAGCATACTTAACATAGCATTTTACATAACACATATTCATAAGATAACATATAAGATCATATAACACATAAATCCTATCCTATTTTCCTTACCAAAATAACTGGGATATGAGAACTGATTTGGGACCTTGGAACACTCCTAAAAACCATTTATAATAGGGTGAGTATATTGAAGAAAAGGGATGAAAGTGATGAAGGAACTATACTATCAAAATATACTTACCAAAAACCTTGTTCTCAAGAACTTAGATTTCCTAACCAAGAATAGGAATAAGGTTAGAATACTGAGTAGAAGACTATGAGAACTTTAAAGAAAATAATACAGAAATGGACTAGAGTTTGGGATACCTTGAGTACTTCTATGACCAATCTAAACCTTGAACCGAAATGTGAATAGAATGTTACTTCCCAAGTGTTTGGTAAGCTTGTAGTGATCAGGCTTATAATTCCCAACCCAAGTGTTTACACTCTCACACCAACCTAGCAACTTGCAGCCTCTGAACTTAGCTTAATAGATGAATAAATGGCTAGGTACTAGGTCCTATTTATAGAGTTTAGGAATGAAAAGATCTTCATTTAAATTGAATAAAAATAATGGCTTTTTAAGTGAAAAATATTTGAATTATCGTTCAGCAGAGGCTGAAGACTCGTTCAGAAAGATGCTGGACTTATCAAGAGGTTGAAGGTTTAAATGGAGAACATTTTCAAAATTTTTCAAAATACACTGAAGGAGGCGATATATCGCCCCATGTAGGCGATATATCGCCTGGGCCAGTATGCCCGAGGCAATCGTGCAACGTTTCGTGTTTTTCGTATCTTCGTGCTGCGATATATCGCCCCCTATAGCTGCGATATATTGGCATACACTGAATATTTAAACACGAAATTACACATTTTTAGCTTAATTTGAATTGAGTAAACAACCTTGACTAAGCCCTCTAACGTTTTTAAAGCTGCTGACTGACCTTAGGGTATTCAAATTTTAACCTTAATAAATTTATTCCTCAAAATACTTAATCATTATTAAACCTATACATGACATGTGCTATTATCTTATTGGGTCTTATCTAAACCTTATAATATAATAAATATTACCCTCAATATCAGTCATATTAATCAAACCTTAGGTTATTTGGTTCAGACCGGGATTTATTGTTATGACTGTGGATTTTTGGTTCAGACCGGGATTTATTTGGACACTCATAGTAACACTTGTAGATTTTCTAAGTTTAACCTATAGTTTAAGAATATTAATTTTAACCTAAGGTTTGATTAATATTCTTAAACTATAGGTTAAACTTAGAAAATCTACAAGTGTTACTATGAGTGTCCAAATAAATCCCGGTCTGAACCAAAAATCCACAGTCATAACAATAATACTACTATTACTATTATACTACTATCTAACTTAGCTAAGTAAAGTTCTTGGACTCTACATATTCATAGTTATAATCAACAACCGGGCCAAGCCCTAATTATATATATCACGTATTGGGTGTAATTTTCTTACCTCAGGCCCGAGTGCAATGTATATTAAGAACGACCCTCGAGGACGATCCCGGTTTCTGGCCTCTAGTAATAACCTAGTTACAACAATAATAGAGAATCTCATCAATAATGAGTGGATAAAGGCTTCCCAACCGAGTCCTAGCCTCTAGGACATCGAATTCTACTAAACCGGTTAGTAGAATCGATCTCGGGCCCCTTAGGTTTGAGTTCTCACCCTCAAAACCTTCCCGAGGCTCAAAAACCCTTTAAGCGCCATGACCTAAGACAAAAGAGCTGTGACATGCCTCAAGTCAGAGAGCCCAAGGGCTCTTCTCTGGACCATAGGCGCCGCGTTGCTCCCCTACAAGCACCGCGACTCAAATGAGATTTCAGCACCTTCTTCTCCCTGCGTTCATGAGAGCCGCAACTGGCCATGAAAACCCAGTTTTCCCCTTCGTTTATTCAAGCCACAACTCACCAAAAACCTACTCTAACATAGCTAAATCCCCAAAACAAAGTTCCCAAACAAATCAACACCTCAATACCCACAAAACCCAATCTAAAACATGGCTATAACCTCACCAAATTTCCAACTCAGAATTGAGTTTTCAAGACTCTGAAACTTAACTAAAACCAGAGAAAATACAGAGATTTGAGAGTTGAAGTGTTATTCTGTTTATGTGAGGTTACTTAGAGTTCAAGTAACTCTAAGTAAATCCCGAGGCTTGGGGTACCCAAAAACGTCTCCTAGGATAAAATGGTCAAACTCCTCAAAATTCCCTCCTAATCTCACTAACTCTGATTATATCCTTGAATATTTATTCCCATTACCCGATAACCTGGTAATGTGCGAGATACCCAAAATACCCCTTGACTCACCCCGAGTCAGGTATTAAGTCCCGTTGTTACTTTCCCGCTAATTTTCTCCCTAGGATCGCCTCGTGCCAAGTAACCCAAATATATCCACATAATAATGTGGTCTCACACATATATCACATATATGCACATATATTCCAAATATACATGTAACAAGCCAACTTATGAAAATTGTCCTTCTAATAAGAAATAAGCCCACATGCATATTTAATACACCTAAACATGCATATTTAGTCATATTATAATACAACTCACATAATCATATAATGACACATATATCAAATATATCAGGACCTCCGACATTGTCGGCCATGCACAATGTGTTCCATATTTCGATGCTACGGAAGTATGTATCTGATGAGACTCATGTACTAAGATATGAAGATCTGGAGCTGCAGGCAGACTTATCCTATGAGGAGCAGCCAGTCCATATATTAGATAGGAAGGACAAGGTCTTGAGGAATAAAACCATACCTCTAGTTAAGGTATTATGGAGGAACAACAAGGTTGGGAAGACGGCCTGGGATTTGGAATCAACCATGCAGGACTAATATCTCAAACTTTTCAGGTAAAATTTTGAGGACGAAATTCTTGTATGGAGGGGATAATTGTAATGCCCAAAATTCCCTAATATGGCTTAGTGCATGGAATAAGGGGCTGGGAGGCAATAATTGAATTAATTGAGTGCTTATGTGTTATGAGCATGTTATTATGTGAATTGTATTATGATATGATTATGCTTGAATGTTTAGGTGTATTCAATATGCATGTGGGCCCGTTTCTTATTAGAAGGGTATTTTCGTAATTTTGGCTCGTTAAGGGGATAATTATAAATATGTGTGATATATGGTTGCGACCACATTATTATGTGGATATATTTGAGTTACCCAGCACGAGACAATCCCAGGGAGCTAGTTAGCAGAAAAATCACAACGGGATAAAATACCAGGCTCGGGGTGAGCTAAGGGGTATTTTGGTAATTTGGTAAATTACCGGGAATTATAGAGTAACGAGAATTAATTCATGAACGTTGGTTTGATAGATCATTTGGGATTGTATGAGATGATTGAGGTTAGTAGGAATTATGCCAAATGACTAAAGTGCCCTTGGGTATGCCTTGGGGTTAAGTTTAGTGATAGGGGTAGATTGGTCTATTGACCACCTAGCTAGTGTGATGAGGGACTAAGGCTGAATGGGAGGCTCATTCACGTACAAACATTCCTTTGGTTAGGATAATTTTTAGAAGAGCTCACTCAAGATACTCCAAGGCAAGACTAAGCCTAGATTTTGGGGAAATTGAAGGCAATTTTAGAGGAGTGGCAGCTTGGGATTTGGTTTAGAAGTAGCTAAGAACATCCCCATCCCCATCCCCATGAATTTGAAATTCTGAGGTGAGGTTTCTCTGTTTTGGTATTTAAGTTGTGTTCTTGAGTTTTATGGTTTTTGATTTCCAAATTGTATGATTATGGATGTTTGGGGTAGTGGGTTTTGTTGGCTAAGTTTAGTGTAGTGTTTTTGAAGCTAAAACCATGCTGGAAACTCTATGTTGGGTCAATTTGGGGTCTGGAATTATTGAGAAATCGATGGGTTTGTGATTTGGGAAAGAACATCATGTTGTGGGCACATTTTTGGTTTCAAGCGACCTAGCGCGACCGTGCTAGTGTCCCAGAAAGAGGGCAATTGAAATTTAATTTGGGGGCTCGATTTGAGGGGCACGACTGCGCCAAGGGTTGGCACAACCGGACCAATGGTCCAGAAGCCCCAGATTTTTGGTGGGCGCGACTGCGCTAGGGGCCTCAAAATGCGTATTTTCTGGTTTTTAGGGCTAGGCCCGGGGGGCTCGGGAATTTGATTTGGGAGCTTGCTTGGGGGTTTGGGGGACATTTTTAGTGCCCCGTTAACTGAGAACCATGGTTTTAAGATTTAGTGTTCGGTTTGGAACTCGAGTTATAGGGTTAAGTCCTGATGAACGTATTATTGTGTTGTGACTAGGGTTTCCGCCAGGCTCGGCTCATGATCAGCGCTCGCATCGTTCCACTATCTGCATGAGGATCGAGGTAAGAAAATTGCACCCGACATGTGTGAAATGCATGATTGGGTCTTGGCCCACCTATTAATGTAATATGAATGGGGCTTGGCCCGTTTGTTAAATGTAAATGTGATTAGGACTCGGACCAAGCTAAAAAGTATGATTATAATTGTGTCGAAGCATATCTGCTTAGTATAGTGTAATGTATTATATCTGCATGTATGATGAATGTATTATGTGGATGTTTTTTTCGGCTAGGAATCTCGATTTATTAGCTGAAAATCGGTCTGTTGTATCTGATTAAAGATTGACTTGCTAGTCAAGAGTATATTTGGCTAAAAAAGGGCTCGACTTATAAGTCGAGGGTTTCCAAGTATTGACTTATAACTCAAGGGTCTGTAAGGCTCGACTTGTAATCCGTGATCGGTATTATGCGCATTGAGCGCAAGACGTTATGGCTAGGCCACCCTGGGAGTGCCTTATGCACTGGACTGGCTCGGATGGCATATCAATAAATGGGAGTGCGACATGCACTTGTGAGACCTTATGGTCACTTATCTATATAGTGTGTATGCTTGATTCTAGTTATTACTGTTGAACATTCTGTTATATTCTATGAATTGCTTGAATATGTTTTCTTGCTAGGTCTTTTGGCTCATGGGTGCTTTGTGGTGTAGGTAAGGGTAGGAGAAGCTTGGCAAGCCATGAGTTGGAGAGCAATAGCGGTGTTGTGTACATGTGCAGTCCGCTTGACCACCACAGTCGAGATATCACATAGGAGCTAGGGTTGGACCCTGTTTTGATGCTTAGGCCGACTTATTTGTAACCTCTGGGTTGTAACCAACTTTTAAACTTGTATTTTGGGATCCCATGTAATGACTAAAGTTTTGTTTAATGGAAATGTTTATGTCTTGACCAAAATTTAATACATGAACACTTATTGGCTTAATCACATGTTTTAGCCCAAATGACTATTTTAACGAGTCCATAACTAATTTTAAACACACATGATAACATACCCTAATTAGCAGGGCGTTACAACTTGGTATTGGAGCTGCCAAGGTTTAAGGGTTCCTGATGATGGACTGGGCATGTACACTCGCCGCTAAAGACAAGCTCGACTAAGGGTTTGGTAACTATTAATATAATAATGTGTGTAATTGCTTAAATGAAATATATATGCCTTACCTGCTTGTTTAAATAGAAAGTCATGAGCTATTCTGTAACAACCTGAATTTGCTAATAGGGCTTAGGGCCTTGATTAGCGTGCCTGGAGGGCAATAAGTGATTTAATATGTTAATATGTGAATTTATGTGAATCCGTGATAAAGATGCATGTTTAGCTGAATTAAATATGCATGTGGGCCCCGTTTGGATGTTAGAGGTATGCTTGTGATTTTAGCCCGCTGAGGGCGTAAATGTGATAAATATGATATGCATGTGATATATTTCTGTGTAGCACGAACCGAGACAGTCCTGGGGAGCGATTAGCCAGAAAGTCACAACGGGGTTGAGAATTCGACTAGGGCGAGTCAAGGGGTACTTTGGGTATTAGATATATTATGGGGTTATCGGGTTATGGAAATAAATATTTGGAGATATATTTGAGGTTAGAATGTCTAGGAGGGAAAGTTGGGGAAATTTACCATTTTTCCCTCGGGGACGTTTTGGTACCCTCAAGCTTTGAGGTAACCACATAGATTAAGTTAAATAAAACAAAAAGAAAGAATCATTTGGAGACTTGTAGAAACCGACATTCTTCTCTCATTCTCAGCTGGAGTTAATTCTATACCCTCTCTCACCTTTTCTTCTCTAAGGTAACTCAAGGAGGCAAGTTAGTGAAAAAAAACAGTCAAGAAGCTTTGGTGGAACTAGTCAATAATTGAGGACTTTGGGCTGTTAGAGTTAAGGAGCTAAAGCTGGGCATTTGGGGAACTAGTTCAGAAGCATAACTCAGCAAAGGTAAGCTCTAACTATGGGAATTATGCTTGAATTTCAGCTATGTTCTTAGGTTATGCATGTGAGTAGAATTTGATCTGTTCTTAGGTGTTTTAGTTGAGTTTTTGGAGCAGGTTTTGATGGGTTTTGATGTTGAAACTAGGCTAGAATCTTTGTGTTGATTATCTGGAATTGTTAGCTTGATTATAGGATGAGTTGGTCTGAAGAAAATGCAGGAAAAAGGTGAAGAATTCTAGGTTTGGAGGTGAGGGCCGCGGCCCTAGGAGGGGTATGCCGCAACCCATGTGCGCACGCAGCCATGGGAGGCCGAGAAGCTTGAGGTGCGCTGCGGCGCTTGGTTATGCGCGCCACGGTCCGTGTGTGTTACAGAAAGGGGTGCTAGCCTCTGTTTCGAGGCTAGCCGTGGCGCTTGAGGGTAGGGCCATGGCTCTTAGTACCAGTTTGTGTTTTTAAGTGTGTTTAGGCTTGGGAACTCAATGGTTAAGGCTCGGGATGGATTTTATTACCCGGATTGATAGAATTCAAGGTCCTAGAGACTAAAGTTATAGCTCAACGTTATTTAATGGGTTAGAACTTGATGGATGAATATTATTATGTGTTGTGACTAGGGTTCGGCAAGGCTCAAGTTAAGGGACTGTGCTCGGGATATCGATGCTCGGGAAGCTTGGGACGCAGGTAAGAGAACCCTTGTTCCCATAGAGCTTGTATGCAGGGCTGAGCCCCAATATGTCTGAATTGCAGGGTGTAGCCCTTTGATTGAATTTGTTAGTGTTCAGTATTTGTTTATTATGCTGTGAATGCTATTGTGTAAATCATCGGCAAGAGCCGGGAACGGTGTAGGCCGAGGTCAGCAGGGGCCGAGAACGACAAAGGGCTGGGAACAACGTTGGGCATGTTGAGTGCAAGGCCGAGTATGGCAAGGGACCGGGAGCAGTGTTGAGCACGTGGAGTGCAAGCTGTCAGGGCGGGACCCTAAAGGATACCTGGGATATCCTCACAGTGTAGACCGTGAACCCAGGGCCTGGTAAAGCACCTGGGACGGCTTGGCAGTATGTGTTTAGCCTATTGATGGCCTGACTACATGCTTGGTGTATGTTTTGCATATGTTATCTGTTTGTGGGTTTTCTTGCTGGGCTTCGGCTCACGGATGCTTTGTGGTGCAGGTAAGGGCAAGGAGAAAGCCAACCAACCATGAGTGTAGCAGGCATGAAGCGGCGTGTACATGTTTGGTCTGCCTGGCTGCCACAGCCAGAGGATTTTGGGAGATGATCGTAATAAAACCTAGATTTTGTCGTTTAGCCGACTTGGTTGTATGTATATGTTGTAAATATTTCTAAACAGTATTTTGGGATCCCAAATGTTAAACTTTTATGATTTTCAATGGAATAGGATTATCTCTAAAGTTTTTACTCTGATCATGGTTTAAGTACACTTTTGCTTTAAAAGTCTCGATTAGCGAGTGATTGCACGTTTCTAAACTCACTTAGTAACGACTCTAAGGTAGTAGGGCGTTACATATTCTGATAGGGCTTGGCCCTTGACTGCTGTATGTATGTTAAAGATGTGCTTATTAGCACAATAGTCACTTGTAAATGCGGCAGGATTGCTTATAAGCATCATTATTGATTTTGAATGTCAGAAATGCTTATTAACGCTGCTATATGTGCATGTATGCCAGGAGATGCTTATTAGCATCTTTAAATGTTAAAAGGAATGCTTATTAGCATCCCTATCTGTCTGTGCATGCCAGAAAATGCTTATTAGCATCATTCTTGCCCTTGATTGTTGGAAATGCTAAATAACATTATGTTATGTATATGCATGCCAAGAACATGCTTATTAGCACTGTTAATGTTTGTAAATGTTAAGAACGTGCTTATCAGCATCTAGTTTGAGTATGATCATGAATCGCCATGTTTATTAGCATAATTGTATATATGTGAATTACTGGGATGCTTATTAGCATTGTCAATGCATGTGAATTCTTATTCAATCGGTTTTGAACCGTGGGTTGACACAGGATATTCTTATTACTGCCTGATAAGCCAAGTCATTGATTGTAGATAGATTTTGGAAGTATGCTTCCAGGGCAATCTAATGAGCTAGCCCACATTGAGAATCAGGTAAGAAGTAATGACCAGGGTCAAAACCCTTCGCCAACTCTTGAAAACTGGCAATAGATGCTTGCTGATGTGAAATCTAGGTTGCAGAGACAAGATGAAGAGATTCTCTAGTTGAGGCAACAGCAGGTTCCGGTAGGGAACGCTGCATCAGAGGCCCCATCTGCTGCTCCAGTACCAGTCGTACAGTAGCTGACAGAATTAGAGAACCGTTGGGAGTTAGTGTATGAACGATTCAGGAAACAACACCCTCTAGTTTTTGAGGGTAGAGCAGATCCACTCAAGGCAGAGCAGTGGATGGCTATAATTACATCCATCCTAGACTTTTTGAGGGTGGTGGGCAATCAGAGAGTGGCCTGTGCCACGTACATGTTTTCGGGAGGATGCCTGAATCTGGTGGGAGGTGGTGTCTCAGACTAGGGACGTAACCACAATGAATTGGGAAGAGTTTAGAGCTCTATTCAATGAGAAGTACTACAATGAGGAAATTAGAGCTGCCAAAGCTGAGGAAGTCAGTAGGTTATTACAATGGAGTATGTCAGTGATAGAATACACCCTGAAGTTTAACAGGTTAGCCAAGTTCGTTGCAGACTTGGTACCCATTGATGGGACAAGGAAGGAAAGATTCCTTCAGGGGCTACAGCCTATGATAGCTTGGGATGTTAGGATTACAACAGTACCTAGAGTGACAACCTATGCTTAGGTAGTAGAGAGAGTAGTTATTGCTGAGGACGCTGAGAACAAGATCTGGTGCGAGAATGCGACCAGAAGGGATATGAGGAGGATGGTGCCTCCCTTTACAGAATCAGGTAGGGGCGGAGGCCCTAGTGACCAGAAAAGAAAGACCCCAATACTATTTTGGCTTTTGGTCCTAATAGGGAGGCCACGGGGTGTACAAATTGTCTGCTATGGCCGCAATGAGAACTGGAGGACATACCCAGAGTATGCAAGATGTAGAAGACATCATCTAGGGGAGTGTCGGGCGAAGGCCTGATTTTTATGTGGGATCGTGGGGAATATCAAGAACGAGTGCCCAAGAATGAAGAAAGAGGCATCGAAGAAGGCAGACAACTCTACTCCAACTTGAGTGTTTGCATTGACGCATGCTGAGGCTGAGGCTGAGGCTAGGCCCTTAGTGATCATAGGTCAGCTTTCTAGTGCTGACATTTCTTATACTATGCTGATTGACTATGGTGCTACACATTCTTATGTTTCTAGTAGGATCATTGATAGACTATGTAGGCAATGTGATTACTATAATGTGTGGTTTGGGACATTATTACCCACTAGGAAGTTAGTGGTTTCCAGGAGATGGGTCAGATCACTGCCAGTGATAGTGGACGGCAGGGAGTTGTCGGTTGACTTGATAGAGTTTGTTATGACCGGCTTTGATATGATTTTGGGGATGGACTGGCTAACTAGATATGGGGAAACCATTGATTTTAAGAAGAAGATGGTAACCTTTGAGCCTGAGGGTGAGGACCCCTTCGTATTCATTGCAACTGTGCATGGACCCCGAGTACCTATGATTTTAGCATTGAGGGCTAAAGACCTATTGCGAGGAGGTTGCATAGGATTCTTGGCCAGTGTGGTGGATACCACTCAGGTTGTGATAGTGGGACCAAAAGAGACTAGGTTAGTCTGTGAATTACTAGATGTGTTTCCAGAGGAGTTGCCAAGGTTGCTGCCACACAGGGATATATAATTTGTTATTGAGCTGGCACCAGGGACAGAGCCAGTGTCTAGGGAACCATACAGAATGGCCCCAAAAAAGTTGAGGGAACTCAAGGTACAATTACAGGAGTTGTTAGACTTGGGTTTTATTAGACCCAGTTTCTCGCCATGGGGCGCGCCAGTCCTATTTATGAAAAAGAAGGACAATTCTTTGAGGATGTGCATAGACTATAGGGAACTGAATAAGCTGACCATTAAGAACAGATATCCTCTGCCAAGGATAAATGACTTATTTGACCAATTGCAAGGTAAAATGGTGTTCTCATTGATAGATCTTTGATCTAGTTATCACCAATTGAGGATCAAGGAGGAAGACATACCAAAGACAACCTTTCGTACCAGATGTGGGCACTATGAGTTTCTCGTAATGTCATTTGTTTTGACTAACGCCCCAGCAGCCTTCATTGATTTGATGAACAGGGTGTTCAAGGACTTTCTGGATCAGTTTGTGATCATCTTTATCGATGATATCTTAGTATATTCATAGCCAGATGAAGAACATGAGCAACACCTCAGGTTGGTCTTATAGAGACTGAGAGAACACATATTATTTGCGAAGTTCAAGAAATGTGAATTCTGGTTACCTCAAGTGACTTTCTTGGGTCATATTGTTAGTAGAGATGGGATTAAGGTAGACCCAGCTAAGATTGAAGCTGTCAGGAATCGGCCAAGGCCAAGGAATGCCTTTGAGATTAGAAGCTTCCTTGGATTGACAGGTTATTATAGAAAGTTTGTGGAAGGGTTCTCAAGGATAGCTACCCCTCTGATAGAACACATGATAGCGGTGTTGTGTACATATGCAGTTTGCTCGACCACCACAGCCGCACATGGGAGCTAGGGTTGGACTGTGTTTTGCCGCTTAGGCCAGCTTATTTTGTAACCTCTGGGTTGTAACCAACTTTTAAACTTGTATTTTGGGATCCCATATAAAGACTAAAGTTTTGTTTAATTGAAATGTTTATGTCTTGACCAAATTTTTTAATACCTGAACCCTTAGTGGCTTAATCACATGTATTAGTCCAAATGACTCGTTTAGTGAGTCCATCACTAATTTTAAACACACATGATAATAGACCTTAATTAGCAGGGCGTTACAAGTCCCATCTGATACATACTTTCTCAACATGGAAATATGAAATATGTTGTGCACACTAGATAGTGCCGGCGGTAAGGCCAACCTATAAGCTACCTGATCGATCCTCTTCCGGATCTCAAATGGTCCAACAAACCTAGGGCTCAACTTGCCCTTCTTCCCAAATCGCTTCACCCCTCTCAGTGGTGAAATCTCTCCCACTTGGAACTCCATGTTCCACTACTTTGGGTCTGAATAAATTTTCTGTCTACTCTGAGACGCGAGCATCTGAGATCTAATCTTTTTAATAGCCTCAGTGGTCCTCTGAGCTGCCTCAAGAGCCAAATATTTCCTCTCACCCATCTCGTCCCAGTGAATGGGCAATCTACATATCCTACTATACAATATCTCATAAGGTGCCACTTCAATAGTTGACTGGTAGCTGTTATTATAGGAAAATTCTATCAAAGGCAATTATTTAGTCCAGGACCCTTCAAAGTCCAATACACATGCTCTCAGCATGTCCTCCAGTATCTGGATAGTCCTCTTAGACTGAACGCCAGTCTGAGGATGATATGTTGTACTAAACTTCAGCTGTGTACCCATTGCCTTTTGTAAACTTCTCCAAAACTTGGAAGTAAAGATAGGGTCCCTATCCGACACGATAGACCTCGGAGTCCCATGAAGGCGTACTATCTCTCTCACAAAGAGATCTGCACATTGGTCAACTATGTAGTTCATCCTCACTGGTAAGAAGTGAGCTGACTTCGTATACCGGTCCATAATGACCCAAATTGAATCATGCTGGCCCACTGTCCTGGGAAATCCCACCATGAAATCCATCGTGATGTCTTCCCATTTCCACTCTGGGATATCCAGAGGTTGTAGCAGCCTTGCTGGTCTTTGATGCTCTGCCTTGACTTGCTGACAGGTCAGACACTTTGCCTCATACTCATTCACATCCCTCTTCATCCCAGGCCACCAATATAAATTTTTTAGATCATGGTACATCTTCGTGGTGCTTGGATGTAGAGAATAAGGGGTAGTATGAGATTCATCCAAAATCTCTTGTCTAATCCCAGTGTCCATCAGAACATAGATATGATCCTTGTGTCTCAATAAATCCATGTCTGACATTGTACAGTCCTTAGCTACTCTAGCCAGGACGTCCCCTCTAATCTTTCCCAATTGTGAGTCACTCAACTGTTTCTCCTTGATTCTCTCTAAATGAGTAGACTGCAGGGTGATGTTGGCTAACTGGCCCACCACTAACTCAATACCTGCTCTAGTCATATCCTCTGCCAACTCCTTAGATATCTGTCTCGCATTGTACAACTCTCCCAGACTCTTCCAGCTTAAGGCATCTACGACCACGTTGGCTTTCCTTGGGTGATAGAGAATCTCACAATCATAATCCTTCACCTGCTCTAACCAACGTCTCTGCCTCATGTTCAAATCCTTCAGGGTTAAGAAGTATTTCAAACTCTTGTGATCTGTGTATATCTCACACTCCTCACCATACAAGTAGTGTTGCCACACCTTCAGTGCAAAAACCACTGCTGCAAGTTCCAGATCATGTGTAGGGCACCTCTGCTCATAATCCTTCAGCTGACGTGATGCATAGGCAATCACCTTCCCTGTCTGCATATGGACACAACCTATGCCCTACCTTGAGGCATCACAATAAACCAAAAACTTGTACTGATCAGTAGGAAGACTCAGAACTGGAGCGGTGACCAGATTCCTCTTCAGTCTCTAGAAGCTATCCTCACATCTGTCTGACCATATAAACCTCTGATTCTTGCGTGTCAACTCTATTAGTGGTGACACAATCTTGGAAAAACCCTCCACAAAGTGTCTGTAATAACCTGCTAATCTAAAGAATCTTCTGATCTATGAAGCATTCTTCGGCCTTGGCCAATCTCTAACCGCCTCAATCTTCACTTGATCTGTAACGCCCCACATAACTATGGCTGCTTCCTGGAATGACGACTGACCCTATAAACCAACACAAGTCTTTCTAGCGTGCTTTGTCCTCACTCGAACACTTTCTGGGAAAACTTCCCAGGAGGTCACCCATCTCAAGATTACTCCAGGTCAAGCACGCTTAACTTTGGAGTTCCCAAGTGATGGGCTACCGAAAAGAAGATGCATCTTGCTGATATAGGTAGTACCCATCAATCTATTTAAGCCCTCTTCAACTGTGCAGTCCCATACCTACACAGTCTTAGAATCATCACACTTGACCTTCCCCAGGCGGTGTGGGATTGCACAGCTTACCCGGTCTTTACCCTTACGGATCACGGGATTCTGACTGTCACAGGATCTACCATAATTCCATCCTTACAGACTATGTGACCTAAGAAAGTCACCTGTGGCAACCAGAACTCGCACTTCTTGAATTTTGCATATAGCCTATGCTCTCTCAGCCTCTGTAGTACTATTCTGAGATGTTGCTCATGCTCTGTCTCTGACTGTGAATATACCAGTATATCATCGATAAAGATGATCATAAACCGATCTAGGTAATCTTTGAACACTCTGTTCATTAGATCCATAAATATTGTTGGGGCATTAGTCAGTCCAAATGACATCACTAAAAACTCATAATGCCCATACCTGGTGTGAAAGACTGTCTTCAATATATCTTCCTCCATGATCCTCAGCTGGTGATAACTAGATCGAAGATCTATCTTGGAGAATTCCATCCTGACCTGTAACTAATCAACTAGATCATCAATCCTTGGCAGAGGATACATGTTCTTGATAGTTAACTTGTTCAATTCTCTATAATCGATACACATCCTCAGAGAACCATTTTTCTTCTTCACGAAGAGAATCGGTGCGCCCCATGGAGAAAAACTAGGCCTAATAAAACCCAAGTCTAGTAATGCCTGCAATTGAACCTTTAGTTCCTCCAGCTCTGCTGGAGACATCTTGTACGGTGCCCTTGACTATGGTTCTGTCCTTAGCGCTAGTTCAATCACAAACTCTATCTCCCTATGTGGAGGTAACCCTGGCAGATCCTCTGGAAACACATCCAGAAACTCACAGACTAATCTAGTCTGTCCTGGTCCCACTGGCATAACCTGAGTGGTATCCACCACACCAGCTAAGAATCCTACGCATCCCCCTTGCAATAGGTCTCTAGCTCTAAGTACATAGCTCTAAGTACATAGCTCTAAGTACATATATCATAGGTATATGAGGTCCATGCACAGTGCCAACGAATAAAAAGGGATCCTCACCCTCAGGCTCAAAGATTACCATTTTCTTCTTGCAATCTATCGTTGCCCCATACTTCTCTAACCAATCTGTACCTAGAATTATATCAAAGTCAGCCATAACCAACTCTATCAAGGCAACTGATAACTCCATGCCATCCATTGTCACTGCCAGTGATCTAACCCATCTCATGGAAACCACTAACTCCCCAGTAGACAACATAGTACAAAATCCCACAGGATAAAAGTCACAAGGTTTACACAGTTGATCAATAATCCTACTAGCAACAAAAGAATGCGTAGCACCCGAATAAATCAAAATAGTATAAAGGGTCCCAGCACTAGAAAGTTGACCTGTAACCACTAAGAGACTAGCCTTGGCCTTTGCCTGGGTCAATGTAACGCCCTGGATAGCCAAGACTGTTACACTGTGTGTTTATAAAGGTGCAAGACTTGCTAATCAAGTCATTTAGTTAGAAACGTGTTACTGAAACTACATTTGAACTAGGGTTAAAAGATTTTGGTCTCAAAAGTTTCATTTCTTATAAACAAACATTTTCTTTACATGGGATCCCACAAATAGTAAAGTTAAAAGACAGTATACAAAATTTCATGATTAAAATACAGTTACTAGCCACTTTAAGGCAAAACAGACAATAAGGCATTTCTCGCCCTGTTCCACTCCTCGGTCGTGGCGGCCGATCAGTTGACTAGGTACATTCAACCCCAAAGCTCTCCATCTCAGGACTGGTCCAACTTGCCCTTGCCTTTACCTGCACCACGTAGCACCCGTGAGCCAAGGCCCAACAAGAAAACATAATAGCATAACATAATCATCAGGCAAACAACCAGATAACTCATGTAGTAAAATCATATACTCAACAGTCTAAACATTCACATTATTCAAGTATTCAGCATACCAAGTACATCATTCCATATAAATAAACAATTACACATGATAACCAAAGTTAACGCCCTTAGGCCGCACCCTATACTTATCCCACTGACTCCGGCCTGCTTAAACCGAGCTCAGTGAATATTAAGCTATCCTCAGCTACCAGTGGCCGAGTCGCGCCCTGTGCGCAAGTATTATTTATGGCACCCTTAGGCCGTTTATCACATGTCCCATGGCATAATACAATCTATGACATCATACAAATATAGGGAGCTCTTAGTCCCATCACAAACACCTAACCAGGTGCAGTTTTCTTACCTTTTGATTCTGATAGCTTTGTTCAATTCGATTCTCAAGCACGATCCCGCCTGATCCCTAGCGTTCACCTTTGATGGATGAGCTCAACCTAGGTTATCCTCCACACTTCCTTAGCCTTCACCTCCTCAAATTCCTAGGCTTAATTCCCTCAGATGGATGAACAACCCTTGCTAACTCTTCAAACCAAACCAGGGATCCTAGCCTCAAGCTCCTGCCCAAACTCTCCCTGAGTTACAGCTTCAAATTCCTTCAAGAAATGGGGAAAAGACCTCCAACTGAGAGAGAGAAAGATAGACTCCTGTTTTCCTTTTTTTTTTCCTATCCTTTTTTTTTTTACTCCTTCAGACTTCCAACAATTTCTACACAATCCACTAAGGCATAAAATAATATGACCCTTATCTCTGATTCTAAACACCAAAATACCATATTGCCCTCCCACTTAAAACTAAGCTTTTAAATCTTCTTAGGGCATTTTAGTCATTACACCCAATTCTCGCTAATTCCTCGAATGTCTCTAATATTTACCGCTTACTTCCCGACGCCTAACTAATCACCAATTATATTCCTCAATATCAAAATAGACTCCAATATATTTCCTAAATTCCCAGAGATACCCCCAGGCTCGCCCCGAGCCGGGTATAAATCCCCGCCGTGACTTTTTCGCTAAACCGCTAACTAGGATCGCCTCGAGTCACAGATTACAAATATATCCACATAATAATGTGGTCTCAACAATTTATCACAGATATATAAAGTTATGCCCTTAATGGGCCAAAATTACGAATATGCCCTTCTAACCTAATCTGGGCTTACATGCATACTAATACACATAGTCATGCATCACAGATATCCAAATAATCATATAACTTACTTTTAATCATTTAAATCACATATAATCCAGTTATGCCCTCCGGACACACTAATCAAGGCCCTTAAGCCTTATTAGTAAATTTGGGTCGTTACAGTGAAGGAGAACACCCGAACTGGCGTCAGGCTGTCCACTTTCTTGGCCTCTTCCTTCCTGGCTTTTGGGCAATCCTTCTTCAGATGTCCCACACTCCTGCAGACAAAGGAGGCCTTCGTCCGACATTCCCCAATATGGCGCCTCCTACACCGAGTACACTCTGGGAATGCTTTCCAAGTCTCACCGCCACCCTGGCGGCCTATCTGTATGCCCCGTGGCCTCCTATCTGGCCTTGGAGCATTGTATCTGGAGTATTTCTCTTTTGGTCACTAGGGCCCCCGCCCCTACCAAGGCCCACAAATGGAGGTCCCAACCTCCTAGAATCCCTTCTGGCCGCATTCTCGTGCCAGATCTTGTTCTCTGCGCTCTCAACTGTGAGCGCCTTCTCCACAACCTGTGCATAAGTAGTCACTCTTGACACATTAGTGATACGGACATCCTGGGCTATCATAGGTTGTAGCCCTTGGAGAAACCTCTCTCTTCTGGTACCATCAGTGGGCACTAGATCCCCGAAAAACTTTGCCAATCTGTCAAATTTTAAGGCATAATCGGTCAATGACATGTTGCCCTAAAATAACTTACTGAACTCTTCAGCCTTTGCAGCTTTAACCGTGTCGTTGTAGTGTTTCTCATTGAACAGAGTTTTGAATTCTTCCCATCCCATAGTGTTTACAACCCTAGTCTGGGATACCATCTCCCACCATATTCGGGCATCCTTTTGAAACATATAAGTGGCACAGGTCACTCTCTCTTTACCACCTACCCTCATGAAATCCAGGATGGTGGTTATCATAGTCATCCACTGCTCAACCTTCAGTGGGTCTGAGCTGCCCTAAAAAAATGGAGGGTACTGTTTCCTCAACCACTCATACAGGGGTTCCCATCTATCTCCCCCTGCCTCGGCCTATACTACCGTTGATACCACTGCCGGTACTGTGGGCTATAGGTTCCCTGCTAGATCCTGTTGTTGTCTCAAGAGGCGAATCTCATCTTCCTGCCTCTATAATCTGGCTTGCATATCAACAAGCACCTATTGCCAGTTCTCTGGAGCTGGCGGTGGGGCCTAGCCCTGGTCATTATCTTCTGTGGCTTGTGTTTCTTGGTCAGTCAACCTCTTTGACCTTCGAGGAAGCATACTAATAACTATCCCACTCTGTAGTGATTAAAACGGACGTTAGGTAAGTAATAATTATAGCTCTTGCCGTCTGACAGTCCAAGACTGAACAAACAAATAGATGAAATTCTAATAAGCATGCCAACACATAATATATTCAATCATAGTGCTAAGAAGCACTTTCTAATATTCATCAGCAAATAACAATGCTAATAATCATTTCTGGCATACATAAGCAATTAATGATACAAATAAGCATGTTCAAGCATTTTTACAAATATGGAAATGCTAATAAGCTTGCTCTTTAAGCCTTGCCAGTATCATGGTGCTAATAAGCATTTCCTGGCCTATATGCAATTAACAGCGCTAATAAGCGTGTTTTGACCTACCTGTCCATATAACAACGCTAATAAGCGGTTCCTTTGCATTCACAAGCAATACAAATGCTAATATGCTTACATATTAATCATATATCTCAGTCAATTAAATGCAAACATAGTAATAACCATGTTCCTTAATGGGGCCGAGCCCTAACTACGCAAACAACGCAAACAATCATTAAACAACTATCAAGACACAGAGCATTCAAGAATGTTTAATCAATGAGCACAAACATAACTTAGTCACATTCATTCTCAGGGGCCTAAGCCCTATTCATAGTTATAATCAACAATCGGGCCAAGCCCTAACCACTTATATCACGTATTGGGTGCAATTTTCTTACCTCAGGTCCGAGTGCAATGTATATTAAGAACGACCTTCAAGCACGATGTCGGTTTCGAGCCCCTAGTGATAGCCTAGTCACAACTATAATCGAGAATCTCATTGATAGCGAGCAAATAAAGGCTTCTAGACTGATTCCTAGTCTTCGGGACATTGAAATCAACTAAACCGGGTAGTAGAATTGATCCCGAGCCCCTTAGGTTTGAGTTCTTGCACTCAAAACCTTCCTGGGGCTCAAAATCCCTTTAAGCGCCGCGACTCAAATGGGATTTCAACACCTACTTCTCCCTGCGTTCATGAGAGCCACGTTGCCCCAAGAAGAGGGCCGCGACTCGCTATGAAAATTCAGTTTTCCCCATTGTTTCTTAAAGCCAAAACTCACAAAAAACCTACCCAAACATAGCTAAATCCCAAAAACAAAGTTCCCAAACAAATCAACACCTCAATACCCACAAAACTCAAGCTAAAACTTTGCTAAAACCTCACCAAATTTCCAACTCAGAATTAAGTCTTTAAGACTCTGAAACTTAACTAAAACCAGAGAAAACACAGAGATTTGAGGCTAGAAATCGTTACCTCTGTTGCCCAACACGATGCCAAGCTTTTCCCTGAAAAATCCCTAGCCTAGGATAGCTTCGATTCCTCCTGAATCACAATAATTCCCAAAGAAATTGAGAGAGTGTGTGAACGAGAGAGAGAGAGAGAGAGAGAGCTGAACATGTTTTTCTGTTTATGTGAGGTTACTTAGCGTTCAAGTAACTCTAATTAAATCTCGAGGCTCAGGGTACCCAAAAGCGCCCTCGAGAGTAAAATGATCAAAATCCCTGAAATTCCCTCCTAATCTCACTAACTCGGATTATATCCTCGAATATTTATTCCCATTACCCGATAACCCGGTAATGTACCAGATACCCAAAATACCCCTAACTCACCCCGAATCGGGTATTTAGTCCCATTGTGACTTTTTCGCTAATTTGCTCCCTAAGATCACCTTGTGTTGAGTAACCCAAATATATCCACATAAAAATGTGGTCTCACACATATATCACATATATGCACATATATTCCAAGTATACCTGTAACAGGACAAATTACGAAAATTATCATTCTAATAAGAAATGGGCCCAAATGCATATTTAATAAACCTAAACATGCACATCTAGTCATATTATAATAAAACTCACATAATCATATAATGAAACACATATATATCACATAAACACATAATTTTCCATCCTGGCTCCTTAATTTGCTGAAGGGTTGTTGCTTAGAAATTTCAAGGGTTGCTATATAGAGTTGTTAGAAATTTCAAGGGTTGCTTAACATGTTGCTTTATGGGTTGTTTATCAAGTTCCTTTTGGGATTGCGGGTTGCTTAAGAGTTGTTTTAATGGTTGCTAAAAATTTGGTGATAGAAAGGATTATGAGTTACTGAAGGGTTGTTGCTTAAAAATTTCAAGGGTTGCTTAACACGTTGTTTTATCACTCAAAGAAAACATTAACTTATAATGTCAAAGGATGGAAAAACTTGTCTTCTGATGTAATAGAGCCATTTTATCATTCAAGTTATTTTTAAATGAGAGAACACAAACATTAACTTATAAAATCTATAGGCATAGGTGTTTATGTTAACATTTCTTCAGAGTAACTTTAGTTCCAAAAATTTTATTCAATAAATTAACACAAATAACTATCCTTCCAAAGAAATACAGTGTTATGTCAGTCAAATATATAGGTTAAATAGTTTATATATATTTTGAGTTTATACTCTCGATTTCAAATAATTACAATAAAACCCGTAAAAATAAATTAAATAAAACATATAAATTATATATTTGAAAAAAATGCTTCTATAAAAATGAAATAGAAAAAAAAAATAAACGTAAAAATGAAAAAATATAAAAAATAACCGTAGATGATACAATTTCCCTTAAACAAAAGACTTGCCTAAAATCCTAAATGCATATTAGTAATTTTTCTTTTCAAAACTTTCAAAAAATAAAAAAATCATTTCAAATGTATCAAAATATTAATAATAATAAACTGACTGAATTGAGGGTTAGTTTGGTAGGCATTATTGGAATGAAATAGATTGAATTAGACTAGATTATCTCATGGTGTCTCAAGCTTTTGAGGAACCTAGGAAAAAACTTTAAAATTAGGCAATTTTATTGAAAAAAAAGCAAAAAAAAAAAATGCTTTTAAACATTAATATATCATCAAATATAATCAAAAAAATTCAAATTTGAAATATTCTAACTATAATTACAACATAAAAAAATTAAACTATCTTTTTAAAAAAAAAAAACGATATTCAAATGTATAGTTCCATTCATCCAACAAGTTTTTTTTCTCTAAATTTTCTACAACGAGCAATCTTCGAGCCATAAAACTTATGAGAACATCAATTTAAACCCAATGATTAAAAAAGAAGAGATAACAACAATGAATTATTTAAATTATCTTTCGTGCTTTTTGAGATGCAAACTTGCTAAACAAATCATTGTAATGAAACTTGTTTAGCAAATTATTTTCGACAGAAAATATAGCTAACCCACTCAATCATTCTTGCGAAATAGGTGATCTTAAATATGATTTTATCAATTCGAACTTTGAAAAACTTCTCTCCGTAGAAGCATCGGTTGCTGGAATAGTTAGTGATATTCTATAAGCAATGAGTGCATTTGGAAAAGAATCAATATTTTTTATGTAATCAAGTATTTCAATTGAGTTAATATTTTCATTTGGATAAATTTGACTCAACACTTTTAATTCTGAAAAAAAATCTAAAACATCAATATCAGAAAATCCATCCTCAAGATTTAAAGAGTGATCTTTTAAACTATCTTCATCCAATGCTTTTAGTTTCTTCATACCGAATAAAAAACCATAACTATTTGCATACACTTGAAATTGTTCAACTATATTTCTAAGTGATAAAATAATTTGATCAATCATGTAAAATATGATAATCAATCCGGAATGATTCTTTAGCAGATTTATTGTATCATCATCAACTTTTTCATAAAATGACTTTTTCTTACTAATTACTAGGGGTGTTCATTGGTCATTTTGGCCGGGCTATAAAATATTTCAATTAGCGCAATGTAAAAATCGGGTTGCAAAAATCCAACTCTAACCGGTCCAATTAAGCAAAAAAAAGTTTAACCCGTCTAATGTTTTAGGCAGTTTGGTTGGGTTTTTTTTTTTTTAAATGTTCAAATAATTAGATTCAACAAACGACAAGTGTAGTATACATCTTCCAAACTTAGACATATTATTCTAAATTGAAACTTTAAAATATTATTCTACCTTGTTAAGAATTTAAAAATAATATTTAATATTTCATATAATATATGTAATGTTATACATAATATATTTATGTATAAATAAAAAAAACTCTTAATCAGTTTATTCGTGTTATATTAGGTGGGTTGGAATAATTCCCAATTAACCGCCCAATATAATAATTGGGCAGTTTGAATTTTCGTTGGGTTATTGGGGTTGCATTTTTTGTTGGTTTTTTTAGTTTGGTTTGGGCGGTTTATTAAGATTGGGTGATTTTCAAAAACTTTTGCACAACCCTACTAGCTATGCGTTTTTCACAAAATTTAGGCTCTATTTTCTCACTTACAATTTTTTTAGTGGAAATCATAGCTGCTACAAATCCACTTTCTCTATAATCTTAAAAATAAGAAAGGAGGCCATTTAAGTCTTTTATAGTCTTGTCAATGTCCATGTTTTTAATTTGTAAATGTTTAATGATTGAATTGACAGCAAATAAAATTTCATACCGAATAGTATTTCCCAATGAAAATTCACAATTCTCTAATTTATAATTTATTATACTTTTGGGTTCACTCTTTATTTTAAGATCCTCACTTGTTTCTGCAAGTTTAAGCAAAGCATCTCTTATTGTAGGAGTTTGAAATCTAATTGCCCTAACACTTTCAATGTGACTTTCCCAATGAATTTGAGCCAATGATTTCACAGTCAAAGTAGATGTGTTATTTTTTTTCAATATTGCTCATCGTTTGGGTGAAGAAGAGAATAATTAATATATGCATTGCAAAATACCATGAAAATAATATAGCTTTAACAAAAGAATTAACATCACAAAGCACTAAATTAAGATTATGACAACCACAAGGTGTATATAATGCTCTAGGATTAATATCTAAGAATCTTTTTTGTACACCTTTGTGCTTTCTTTTCATGTTAGATCCATTATCATATTTCTTGCTCTCCTTTATCATTGATGTCAACTTTTAGATTTTAAATTTCTTTTGTAAGTTCATCAAAGAGATCGTTTTCTGAAGTATCGTCTGTAGTGCACCAATTCTTTTTCATTTTATTATTTGAGTGTTTAGTGTTAATTGCGTGAATAGAAATTTTATTTGTTCTATTTATTTAATTATTTTGTGAATTTAATTAAGAGATTTAATTGGGTGCATGAGAGTGCATGATTAGTAGTGATAGACTTGTGTACTTGTGTGTGGACATGTACATGGTATGTGTTGTACCTAAAAACACAAGCTCAACTATCTAGCTCGGGGTACAACTGGTGCAAAATAAATAAAGGAGGCAAGACGTCGAAGATGTTTCCTTAACTCTAGACCTAACAACTCGAGGTTGTGTCACTGAGTCCGGAATAGCCTAGGATCTTCCAGATCGTCAGAGATGCGAATGACGGAGATTGAGGTACCCAACATCTAGATCGCCTACATCAAGCCCGGGCATTATCTAAGTCAAACCATCCTGTTCCAGTCATATCCAGCTCGAGAATGACATCTAGCTCGGATGGGAGAATCCCTATAGACTCAGGTACCCATTATGCGCAATAAATGCGTAATTTCGTTATGTCATTTATAGATTGATGTAAAACGACAATAGACTTTATTAGGATATTTAAATGCCCCTTAACTTGGGAAGTTACCCAATATTGTATGTTACAATTTATATTTCGGTTACTCAATATTGTCCATCATAATTCCCTATAAATACAATGGGAAGGGATAGTAAAAGGGACCAACTCTCTGTATGCAAAACTCTGCCAAAATTATCATAAACAATTTTTCCTAGAGTTCCTAAATAGATTAATAATAGTGACTCGTGGACTTATTGGATTTTAACCACTGAACCACGCAAATTGTGGGTGTTTTGATATTTCTTTATTTCAGATTCCTAAATCCCATGTTGATGAAAATTTGCGTCAATAGATGGGTGCTTTCATTGACAGCAGATTAAGCTTGAAATATCAGCAATCATCATGGTGGTTACTCGTTCCATGCGCAACAATGAAACTGAGCAACATGATGATTAGGGAGGTCACTGTAAGACCATCCCCACTAGAGAAGGCACGTCCACACAGCGCCACCCTGGAAAGCAGCATCTGGATCAGGATGACGCCAAATTTTTGGCCTCACGCCCACCGAACTCGAATCCTGGGTACCTGACTGCCATTGAAATAGAGAATGCTCAGATGAGGAGCCATCTTGCACAGGCTAACAGGTGAATAGATGAGATCATGGCTTGACTACCTCCTACAACTGACGAGAATGTTAGAAGGAGGAAAAGTGGGTCCCACAGATCTTATCGCACCGAAATAATTGACCTAATGTAAGCCATTTTGTCAGAACAACAACACCAAGATCCATACCTTCTGAATGGATTTCTAGCAACAACCCTCCTACTAATAACATTAGGAATGGACAAGCGACTCACACTCAAATAAATCAGTCTGGCCATGCAGGGAGAGCTTAGACCACATCGAGAAGGGTGGAAGTCCCTGTGAATCCACCAGCGCCTCAGCCAGCTGCTCAGGTACCACATAATAATACAGTGTTGTCACCATCTTAGGAAATTGGAGTAGACAATGGGCGCGCCAATTTGGTCCGTCCAGATGGGACACAGATTGCTTCACCAATAAGGCATCCTCCCTCACCTATTCATCATCCAACACCACCACGCCCATAGAAGAATGCTCCATGGCGCGGGAATGAAATAAGGTATTCTATACCTGTAGAAGACACATATGCCCCGCAATCTCGCACTAATAATCCAGCTCCTCGACCTCAACCACGAGCAGTATGCTTCATGGATGGTAGTTATTGGACGGAAAGCCATCGCGGGGGTAGGACCAGGAATTCCCGTAACGTGAATTCTCATAGGCATGAAAGCAATCTGAGAAATCAGTTGATTTCAGCTTAAAGCTTGCACTCCAATCCACAGACCGACCTGTATGATCATCTAAACATGCAAACAGGAAAATCAACTTGGTATGATGATCTAAGCTATACTAAGAACATGGGAGATTCATCTATCGTGCGTGACAATGGGAACGTCCTGCCTAATCGTGCTCAAGCTTGGAGGGACAATAACCCACCTAACACGCTCCCAAATAACCTAGAGACGAGGGATCAAACCCTCGAATGACTGGCCTTAATCGAAGATAAAATGAAGAGGCTCTTGTCTGGAAAAAATATAGTCGATTTTGACTCTATTGAGGAGCTCGAGCCTTTTGCTCCTCATATCGTAGCAGCTCCATATCCCGTTGGCTTCAGGATGCCAACAATGCCAACATACAATGGAACCACTAATCAATCCAACCACATTGGGACCTTCAACACTCTAATGATGGCCAACAATGTCAGCCTCGACTTGCGGTGTGTTCTATTCCTAGCTACGTTGACCGGACCATCAAAACTACGGTTCAATAAATGTAAGAAACACTAAATCACCTTCTGGAAAAAGCTATCCTTCGAGTTCAAAAGAGAGTTCCGAGTTGTGAAAGAGGTTCAAGTGGAGGTCGAATCACTGGCCAACATTAAGCAACAACCTGGTGAGCTCTTGAAGGCGTACCTCAATCGGTTTACTAATGTAGCGACCAGAGCTAGAGACGCTGACGACAGTGCCAAGCTCATGGCCATGAGAACCAGAATCACTGTAGGAGGAGATTTATGGAAGGAGCTCTAGAGGAAAGGAATGAAAAGTGTAAAGGAATTCTTGGTTCGAGCTTAAGAGTGGATAAACCTAGAAGTGGCAGAATCTGTTATCATAGGAACCAACCAGACCATCGTTCAACTCGCTGGAGTGGGGGTGAATTCTATGGCTATGACTAAGTCCACTACCCAGAATAACTAGGCCGGGGGCAATAAATGAAAAGGGAATGGTGAGGCTGACCAGAACGGGTCCAAGAAAAATAAGCACAAGGAGCAATATACCTCCATCTACACTGCCTATACTGATTTAACAGATACGTGAGATCGTATTTATTTAGCTAATTCTACTTGCCTTCCATGGAAGAAGCCCGAGCCCATGGGGCATCAAAGGGCGAAGAGAGACCCAGCTAAATTCTGCCGATACCACATTGACATCAACCACAACACAAACAATTACCATTAGTTATATGATGAGATCGAGACTCTTATTCGGGCCAAAACATTAGCTCAATATGCTCGAAACATGGTAGCTCCTAACCAACACGCGGAGCAGAACCCTTAACCAGCTCAGGATAACCAAGTCAATCCAGCACAAGCTCAACCAGCTCATGGAAATCAGATCATCCCTCCCCCTGTTGAAGAGGGGGGGGGGGGGACATAATCACCATTTCAGGAAGACCTCATCTGGCAGGAACGAGCAATGGAGCTTAGAAGAGATATATTCAGAAGCTGAGAACACATGATGGCATCGAGTTCATTCTAGAGCAAAGTTTATCTAAACAACAACGATTGGATGAAAAACCAATCATTTTTATGGAAGAGGACACTAGCCATGCCCAATTCCATCTTATTGATCTGCTGGTGATAACTATTCAACTCGCTAACCGAAGGGTGCTAAGAATATTGATTGACAATGGGAGCTCTGCGAATGTGATATTCAGGTCCACCCTTGAAAAGATAGGGCTATTTGTTACTAATCTTAAGGCGACTTCTATGACCCTTTATGGACTTTTAAGAGAGGGAATGGCCACCATAGGAACCATCGAGCTCGTAGTAACATTGGGCAATGAGACGTGAGCTGTCGTCAAGATGCACGAGTTTGTGGTAATTGACTGTCTGGCTGCCTACAATGCAATTTCTAAAAGACCTGCACTGATGGCGTTTGAAGCTATAACTTCAGTTCGCCACCTGGCCATGAAATTTCTATCATCCTCAAGAATATGTACCGTACGGGGAGATCAGCACGCTATTAGGGAATGATATAGCATTGCCATGAAGGGAAAATCACAACCCAAGAAGCAAACCATGGTAATAACCGAAGAGAATGAGGAATCTCAAGCAATGGTAATCGCTGGAGAGGTGGAAGAACCTCAGGAAGTTGGAAATGAGGTCGCTTAACCTGAAGAAATTGATCTGAGATTAGGCGAAGACAGATTTGAGCTCTAGGCTTTGGAGGATCTGGAGGAATTTGTTCTCTAAAGGTTGGAAAAAATCTTGGAACTGAAATAAAGAAGGAATTGGTCGAGTTTCTGAGGAAGAACCTCGACGTCTTTGCTTGATCACATGAGGGTATGGTAGGAATTAGTCTAAGCATAATGATGCATACCTTGAACCTCGATAAAAATGTACCTAGGAAGGTGTAGAAATGAAGGTTGTTGGGGAAAGAGCGAGGAAAAGCTCTAGAGGAAGAAGTAGCTCGCTTATTTAAATGCAACTTCATTAGGGAGGCTAAACACCCGAGTTGGATTGCCAACCCCATTTTGGTCCCAAAGCCAAACGGAAAGTGGAGGACCTGTGTCAATTTCTCCGACCTCAACTAGCCTGTCCCAAAGACTGTTTCCCACTACCGAGAATAGATAAGCTAGTCAATGCCACAGCCGATCACGAGCTCATGTCCTTCATGGAGGCGTATTCTGGATATAAATATATCGTGATGAACCCTGTGGACTAAAAGACACAAGCTTCATGTTCGAACACAATGTATACTACTACAAGGTCATGCCATTCAGGCTAAAGAATGCTGGTGCAACGTATCAAAGGTTGATTAATAAGTTGCTCGTTAACTAGGTCGGGAAGAACATGGAGGTGTGTGTCGACGACATGCTTTTCAAGTAAAAGACTGCCAATGATCATGTATCCAATCTAGAAGAATGTTTTGCATCCCAAGAAAATACAACATGAAGTTGAACCCCGAGAAACGTACCTTTGGGGTTTCATCAGGGAAGTTCTTAGGCTTCATAGTCAACTAAAGAGGGGTCAAAGAAAACCTAGAGAAGATTTGGTCTCTATTAGAAATGCCTTCACTCAGGTCGTGAAAAGAAGTGCAAAGCCTTGGAAAAGGTCTCGACCTTAAACCAATTCGTATCGAAGTCCACTGACAAATATCTTCCCTTCTACAACTTTCTCAGAGAAAATAGACAGTTTGAATGGATAGAAAAATGCGAACAAGCATTTCAGGATTTGAAGACTCATTTGCTGAGCCCCCCGTGTTATCAAAACCAGTTGATGGGGAATGTTTATACTTATACCTAGCTGTAACAGAAAATGCGGTTAGCGCTGTGTTAGTTCGAGAAGAAAACCAAACACAGAAACCAATATATAATGTGAGTAAGAGGCTTGTGGGAGCTAAATCCAGATATCCTCTAATTGAAAAAAATCGTTTTCGGTTTGATCCTGGCCTCGAGAATACTCAGGCCATATTTCCAGTCCCACACTGTACACGTCTTAACCGTTCCACCTTTAAGGCACGTCTTGCAAAATCCTGAGACATCAGGATGTTTTTTAAAGTGGGCCATCCAACTCAATCAGTTTGAGATACTATGTAAACCACGAACAGAAATCAAAGGCCAAGCGCTCGCTGACTTCGTGGCTGAATGCATGGGGTTTCAGGATGAATTAATGAAGGAACCAGTACAAGAATTGTGGAAACTCTTCATTGATAGATCGTCAAACAAGAATGGATTTGGAGCTGGAATAATTCTAATCTGACCTGAAGGACATCACTTCGTGGCTAAGGTTAAAGATGAACTGTCAGAATTTGAGTTTTATTCCATCGAGTAGGTCCCCCGCAAGTAGAATATGAATGCAGATGCTTTATCCTGAATCGCCACAACAAAAGAAGCGAACACATTAAATGTGGTCCCCATAGAGTTCTTGGATAAACCAAGCATCAATGAAGAGCCAGTAGAGGTCGAATTTATTCGTGAAGAACTGATCTGGATGACTCCCATAGTTGAATACCTCACAACTGGAAAGCTGCCAGAAGATCAAAAGAATGCACAAAAACTGTTGTATCAGGTCCCGCGGTATGTTATGTTTGATGGAATTCTCTACAGGCAAGGTCATTCTTTGCTCGAGGAAGCACAAACCATCCTTCAAGAAATCCACAAAGGATTTTGTGGGGACCATGCTGGGGGGAAAACTTGGCTCTAAAGGTACTAAGGCAAGGTTATTTCTGGCCCACGATGAAAAGGACTCGGCCTCATATGTCCTCAAGTGTGACAAATTCCAACATTTTTCCACCATTTCTCGAGCTACACCCATGGAGCTAACTATTATTTCCTCACCGTGGCTATTTCCTATATGGGGGATTGACTTAATTGGCTCATTGCCTACGAGAGAATGAGGAGTTCGCTATGCAGTTTTTGCAATCAACTATTTTACTAAGTGGGTTGAGGCTGAGCCTCTGGTAACTATAACCTCGAAAAGAGTGCTAGATTTCATTGTGAAAAACATCGTGTGCCATTTTGGACTCCCAAAGAAGATTGTGTCTGATAACAGAATTCAATTTGACAGCGACATATTCATAACCTTTTGTGAAAAATACGACATAATGAAGAGTTTCTCTTCAGTGGCATACCCTCAAGCTAATGGGTAGGTCGAGGTAGTAAACAAAACCCTAAAGGCAAGCTTAAAGAAGTGACTAGAAGATGCTAAAGGGTTATGGCCCCAACAGCTCCCACAAATGCTCTGGGCCTACAAGACCTCACATTGCACTTCTACTGGGAATACTCCCTTCTTTATTACTTTTGGAAGCGAGTCTATGCTCCCACTTGAGGTTTTGGTGACGTCACATAGGCAAAGGACCTACAATTAGGATCATAATCATGACCTGCTTAATGCATCCCTAGATCTATTTGAAGAGCAATGGGAGGAATCTCAGTTGCAGCTTGCCCATTACCACTAAAGAGTAGCTCGGTATTTCAATTCAAAGGTCAAAGGACGAAGACTGGAGCTGGGGAATTTGGTACTCTGGAACTAAACCAGGTACAAAAACATAACAAATAAAATCCTAGAATTTAACTAGGTACAAAAATCCAGGAACTAAACCAGGTCCAAGGCCTGATCCGTAACAGGTATACGCGAATAGGCGATCAAACTTCTGGAAATAAGCAGGTCATCGACTAGAAATAAATTGGGCGAGCCATCACGCAAAATATATCGATCTAAGGTTACCCCTATAACTATTTGAATGTATAAGGACTTTGAAGGTTTATAAATATAAATACTTGATAGAAAATTGGAGTGAACAAAAAAAGGTTAGGTATAACAAATCAACACATATAAAGAGAATATGTATAAACGAGGACAATTAACCTCGAATGATTGTCTCGGCCTAAAAGGCCTCATTACAAGGATTTTCAATACCATTTAAACAAAAAAAATGTGTGTAAAAAGAAACATAAAAGAGGGCCCCCATCATCCTTGAGCTCCGGTAACTTGCTCTCGAGATGACACCTCTTCATCCCAGCCTTTTCTCGCAGCTCCTGAAGTCTACGCAAGCTCTTTAGATAATCGGTCCTGGAACTTGGTGAGGTAGCGCCCCCAAAGTTCTACGTCCAGCAATGAGAAATTCTCTTCCTGGTTGTACGTCCAGCAAAGAGTTCTCCACTTCAGCAGCATCCTCCTTAGCCTTGGCCTTGACCTCCACAAGCTTCTGCTTGAGACTGTCGACCTGCGTAAGCTTCTACTTAAGATTGTTAACTTTGAGCTGAAGCTGGTCCCGCTATTGGATTATCTCCAAGGCTTACACTTTGGCATTTTTCTCATTCTCCTAGGAAGTCTTCAAGGCATTGGTGACCTCGTCCACCTCAGCTCGGATTTGAGCGATGCAATGGATCTGAGCCATGTAAGACTATAGACAATGAATAAAGATGGGTCAGTTTGTGAAAGCATGGAACTAAAAAAGGATGACAAGGATAAAACTTACGGCCAGAGTCATACCCAACACAGATCCAAGGATGGTCGTCGAGGGTCTCGCCTCAATAGCCTGCAACTCTTTGGCATTGACTAAACTTGTGTGCTTCATTAGATGGTTCACGACCTCTTGATATGAACCGCGCAAAGGCTCTCAATATTTCCCCACCTCGAGGGGAGGAATTGGGACTATGATAGTCAGAGCTTTGCCTTGGATGACTTGTAGGACAGAAGCAAGGTCGGGAGGAGTTAGTTGTAACGCCCTGGATAACCAAGACCGTTACATTGTGTGTTTAAAATAGTGCAAGATTTGCTAATCAAGTCATTTGAATAAAAATGTGATCCTAAATTCATAATCAAGTTAGGGTTAAAATATTTTGGTCATAAACAGATAATTTTCATTAAATAAATGTTTAGTACATGGGATCCCAAAAACAGGGTTTAAAGGAAAAATTACAACCTTCTAAAACAGTTATATATAATCAAAAGCCACTATAATGGAAAATACACATTTTAGGTTTCTGTCCCTGTACAATCCCTTGACCGTGGCGGACGAGCAGCAGACAATGTACATCTCGCCCCAGAGCTCTCCAACTCATGGTTGGTCCATTTTACCCTTGTCTTTACCTGCACCACGTAGCACCCGTGAGCTAAGGCCCAGCAAGAAAACCATCACATCATAACATAATCAATAATGATAATCAAATAATTCACAAGACAGATAATCAGATATTCAACAAGCCTCTCTCTAAGGTACCATACCGGATGGCACCTACAGAACTCAAGGAGTTAAAGACGCAGCTACAAGAACTCCTAAACTTGGGTTTTATTAGGCCGATCCATTCACCATGGGGAGCACCGGTGTTATTCGTGAAGAAAAAAGACAGAAGCCTGCAGATGTGTATAGACTATCGCAAGCTGAACAAGGTAACGATTAAGAAGAAGTACCCGCTACCCCGGATCGACGACTTGCTTGATCAACTCCGAGGCGTGACTGTATTCTCAAAGATTGATTTACGGTCCGGGTATCATCAGCTTAAGGTAAAGGGAGAAGATATTCCTAAAACAGCCTTTAGAACTCGTTATGGACATTACGAGTTCTTGGTTATGTCCTTTGGTCTTACTAACGCACCAGCCACGTTTATGGACTTGATGAATAGGGTCTTCAAGGACTACTTAGATAAATTCGTCGTAGTGTTCACTGACGACATCTTAGTATACTCTAAGGGTGAAGTAGAGCACGAGGAACATTTGAGGTTGATTTTGTCACGACTGAAGGAGCAGTAACTCTACGCCAAGTTCAAGAAATGCGAGTTTTGGCTTTCGCAAGTGGCATTCCTCGGGCACATTATATCAAAAGACGGAGTTGCAGTAGACCCATCAAAGGTAGAGGCCGTGAAAAAATTGGCCAAAACCAAAGAACGCTTCTGAAGTTAGGGTTAGCAGGTTATTATAGGAGGTTCGTAGAGGGGTTTTCTAAGATAGCCACTTCGCTCACCAATTTAACCCGGAAATCGCAAAGATTCAACTGGAATGATAGATGTGAAGAAAGCTTCCAGTTGCTTAAGGATAAGCTTTGCTCAGCACCAGTACTCTGTGTACCGACACCCAACGATAAGTTCATAGTCTACTGCGATGCATCGAAGCAAGGGTTGGGTTGCGTGCTGATGCAGAATGACAAGGTGATAGCCTACGCCTCACGACAGTTGAAGGAGTACGAGCAGCGCTATCCAACTCACAATATGGAGTTGGCAGCGGTGGTCTTTGCGTTGAAAATTTGGCGCCATTATCTTTACGGAGAACGATGCGAGATTTATACGGACCACAAGAGTTTAAAGTACTTCTTTACTCAGAAGGAGCTCAATATGAGGCAGCGCATGTGGTTAGAGTTAGTAAAGGAGTACGACTGCGAAATCCTATACCACCTGGGGAAGGAAAATGTAGTTGCCGATGCGCTAAATAGGAAAAGTTATGGAAATTTAGCAGCTTTAGCCAGAATAGAAAAGCAGCTACAGCAGGAGCTGATCAGTGCTGGAATAGAAGTAGTTGTCGGCAAGCTGGCTAACTTGTCTATCCAGTCGAATCTGCTAGAAGATATACGGATTGGTAGGGACATGGCGACACACTAGCAGCACATATGGATGCAGTCCGAGAAGGCAAGACCACAGATATCTCAATATCTAGTCAAGGTTTATTGAGATATAAGGATCGGGTATGCGTGCCAAATGATCAAAGGATAAAGAAGACAATTCTAGAAAAAGTGCATAGTACCCCGTACTCAGTTCACCCAGGGTCTACCAAGATGACTCATGATGTTAAGGCAATCTATTGGTGGCCAGGGATGAAGAAGGACATAGCAGAGTTTGTGTCTAAGTGTCTTATATGCCAGCAAGTGAAAGCAGACCATCAGCGCCCTGCAGGTTTATTGCAACCACTTAGCGTACCAGAATGGAAGTGGGACGATATAGCTATGGACTTCGTGACAGGTTTGCCAAGGACGAATAAGCAGCATGATTCTGCTTGGATAGTAATAGATAGACTAACCAAGTCGGCTCATTTCCTGCCTGTTAAGACTTCTTACACGGCAGACCAATATGCAGACATCTACGTCCAAGAGATAGTACGGTTGCATGGAATCCCCAAGACAGTAGTGTCGGATAGAGGATCGGTGTTTACATCGAGATTTTGGGGAAGTTTACAACAAGCTATGGGTACTAAGTTAAGTCTTAGTACAACTTTTCATCATCAGACAGACGGGTAGTCCGAGCGTACGATTCAGATTTTAGAGGATATGCTACGCGGGTGTGTACTTGATTTCGGAGGATCATGGAATAAGTACTTGCCGCTGATAGAGTTCTCCTACAACAATAGCTACCAGTCAATGATCGGGATGGCACCTTATGAATTGCTATATGGAAGAAGGTGCCGATCACCGTTGCACTGGGACGAGGTAGGAGAAAGGCAGCTTCTAGGTCCCAAAGCTGTTAGACAAGCTCAAGAAGCAGTAGCTGTTATTAGACAGTGTATGCTTGCTGGTCAAAGCCGTCAGAAAAGCTATGCGGATGCCAAGCGATGCGATGTGGAATTCAAAGTTGGAGATCAAGTCTTCTTGAAGATATCCCCTATGAAAGGTGTAAAGCGGTTTGGGAAGAAAGGCAAGCTTAGTCCCCGATTTATAGGTCCTTTTGAGATATTGGACAAAGTGGGAGCAGTTGCATATAGACTAGCCCTACCGCCAGCACTAGCAGATAGTCACAATGTGTTCCACATCTTGATGCTACGCAAATATGTGTCAGACCCATCTCACATCCTCAAGTACGATACGATAGCACTCCAGAAAGACTTGAGTTACGAAGAACGACCGATTAGCATCCTGGATAGGGGTGAAGCAGTTACGGTCCAAGAGCATTCCTATAGTCAAAGTCCTATGGAGTAATAGTTCTGAACGAGAGGCAACGTGGGAGTTGGAGGAGGACATGCAAGGTCGGTATCCGGAGTTATTTGGTAAGTAAATTTCGAGGACGAAATTATTTTTAGTAGGGGAGAATTGTAGAGTCCAAGAACTTTACTTAGCTAGTTAGATAGTAGTAATAATAGTAATAGTAGTAGTATTTTTATGACTGTGGATTTTGGTTCAGACCGGGATTTAATTGGACACTCGTAGTAACACTTGTAGATTTTCTAAGTTTAACCTATAGTTTAAGAATATTAATTTTAACCTAAGGTTTGATTAATATGACTGATATTGATGGTGATATTTATTATATTATAAGGTTTAGATAGACCCAATAAGAAAGTAACACTTGTCACATGTATGTTTAATGATAATTAAGTATTTTTGAGGAATAAGTTTATTAAGAGTAATATTTGAATATCCTAGGGTCTGTCAGCAGCTTTGAAAACGTTAGAGGACTTAGTCAAGGCTGTTTACTCAATTCAAATTAGGCTAAAAATGTACAATTTCGTGTTTAAATATTCAGCGTATGCCGATATATCGCAGCTATAGGGGGCGATATATCGCAGTACGGGGATACGAAAAACATGTAACTTCGCACGATCACCTCGACGAGCCTCGAGCATATTGGCCCAGGCGATATATCACCTACTAGGGGCGATATATCGGCTCCTTTGATGAATTTTTGAATGTTTTTGAAATCGTTCTCATTTTAATCTTTAACCTCTTGATAAGTCCAGCATCTTTATGACCGAGTCTTCAGCCTCTACTGAACGATAATTCAAATATTTTTCTCTTAAAAGGCCATTATTTTATTCAAGTTAAATGAAGATCTTTTCAATCTTGAACTCTATAAATAGGACCTAGTACCCAGCCATTTATTCATTCATCAAGCTAAGTTCAAAGGCTGCAAGCTGCTAGGTTATTTTTTTTGAGTGCTTAAACACTTGGGTTGGGGATTATAAGCTTACCAAACACTTGGGAAGTAAGATTTATAGCACATTTCGATTCAAGGTTTAGATCGGTCATAGAAGCATTCAAGGTATTCCAAACTCTAGTTCATTTTGGTATTGTTTTCCTTAAGTTCTTATAGTTTTCCACTCAACATCCTAACTTTATTCTTTATTCTTGGTTAGGAAATCTAAGATCTTGAACATAAGGTTCTTGGTAAGTATCTTTCGATGGAATAGTTCTTTCATTATTTTCATCCTTTTTCTTTAAGTATACTCACCTTCCTTTGATGGTTTTTAGGAGTGTCCCAAGGTCCCAAACCTGTTCTCATATCCTGGTATATTTGGTAAGGAAAATAGGATAGGATATTATATGTTATGCTATATGTTATCTTATGATTTATGTGTTATGTTAACTTATGATTTATGTGTTATGTTATGTATGTTGTAGACTTGGGCATATGACTTGTATAACTAACAAGCCCCAATAAATTTATGGGCATATGACTTGCTTAGCTAGCAAGCCCCACAAATCTAATGGGCATATGACTTGTTTAGTTTACGAGCCCCAAGTAATAATGGCCATTATAGTATATGTGACATATGTGTATGATATGTTTTATTATATGTTGCGATATGAATTTTATGTATATGGTTTATGTGTTAGGTTTTCCTTGCTGGGCATTAGGCTCACTCCTTTATGTTTATATGTGCAGGAAAATAGCTTTGGTGGCGGGAAAGGTTCTTGGAAGCTTGGGGATGTGTATTGAGGCGGAATGGAATCGATGGACCGAGAGTTCGATTCGAGGATGAAGTCTCTTTAAATTTTATATGTATTTTCCGCACTTTATTATGTAATCCATTTATTTAAAATTATGTTATGTTTTTATTTTAAAAACAATGGGATCCCATATCCTAATTTAAATTTTATGTAGTTTAACATTTGTTTTACAAGTTTCTAATGAAGATTATGATTATTTCACTTGTAAGTTTTATTAAAAATTAGTGTCTATGTATAGTAGTCATTAATGGTCCAAAGTCTAAAGTAGTTGGGTCATTACACAACACAACCACACAAGGGTGCATTTTTCTTACCTTCAATTCCGAACAGAGAAAGTGAAATGGTTCCGAGCACGATCCTTAGCCCTGAGCCTTGACGATAAACCTAGTCACAGTGTCCAATGGGTAATTGTTAACTTCCAAAATAAATAAATACTTAGGAGACAGAAACTAGCCTCCGGGACCTCAATTTCTACTAAACCAGGTAGTAGAAATTGTCCCGAGTGCCTAGGTTCGAACCCCCGAGCCTTAACAATCCTAGAAACAATTCTAAGGCTAAAATCCCTAGGCGGGTCGCGACTTGGCTTAGTGGGTTGCGACTTGCCCCAAGTCAGAGAGCAAGCACCCATGACAAAGGGGGAGGCGGATCGCGACTTAGCCTAGTGAGTTGCGGCGTGCCCCCAAGTTAGAGAGCAACCTAGGCCAAACAGACCACATGCGCCGCAGCGCCCCAGGCCAAACCCAGAAAATATGGGCTCTAAATGTTTACTAAGTGTATCCTTTAGTTTCTAGGCAAAAGAATGTATTGGCCCTCTTAATTAGCTAGCCCTGAACTTATCCCTAGGGGTAAAATGGTCATTTTCCCCCAGTTCCCACTAATTCCTCAAATGTTCCTAATATTTACCCATTAATCCCATCATTCCAAATAATTACCATTTACTTATTCAATACCTAATAATCCCCAATATATTTTCTAAATTCCCAAAAATACCCCCAGGCTTTCCCCCAAGCTGGGTATTAATCCCCGCTATGACTATTTCACCAATTCGCTCACTAGGGCCGTCTCGAGCCATATGCTGGAAATATATCCACATAATAATGTGGTCTCAACAATTTATCACATATAACCACATTTATGCCCTCAATGGGTCAAAATTACAAATATGCCCTTATAAGCTATAAAGGGCCCACATGCATATCTAATATTCACAAGCATGCATGTCACATAATCATATAATCATATTAATCATGCATTGAACCATTAAATCACACATATACCAATTATGCCCTCCCGACATGCTAATCAAGGCCCTTAAGCCTTATTAGAAATTTTTGGGTCGTTACATTAGTGGAGGAGCTAGTAGGGTCGTGACTATGGTGGTCTGACGCTGTTGCTACTTCTGGGCCGAGCTAGCACCCTTATCTTTCGCAGGAGACCTGATAGCAGCTCTAGCACCAGGAGGGGTTTTTTTTCAAAACCCTCTGCCTCTTTATGGTTGGTTCGATTTTGAAAGCCTCCTTTAGATTCATGTATTCATCTGCAAAAGAGCGAGCAGAAGAGTTAGGTCCAAGAAGTGGTCAAGATAATACAAGGTAAAAATTAATAGAACAAGAACCCTACCCTCTAAACTAGAGGAGGGAACTACTACGATTAGTTCCTGATTATGGACCGGGCTGGGTATAACCTCTAACTCTTGGATTATCGGGGGAGGGGGGGGGGGGGGGATTCTAGCATTACTAAATCATGGGACCTAAGGGGTTCGGGCTCCTCATCTAGACTAAGCTCATGCACAACCTGCCTAATACCCGAAGTAAATGTACCCTGACAGAAGGAGTGCCATGATAGAAGTTTTGTACCATACTGTTAAAAAATGGTGGACCTAAATGTACAGTATTATCTACTACTGCGATATATTTTGGGTAGGAAAAATCATGACGTACAACCAGTTGGTCGATGCACTGATGTAAAGTCACATCTAGATCCGGTTCTACTGGATGTCGGCTCACAAGCTGCTTCGAATTGAATTAGACTATCCTAAAAATAGCAGCAAATCAGTTTATTTCTATATCTTGATTACCTTGGCCAGAGGTGCCGGCTGCTGCCCTCGATTATAGGCGACCTTGGCCAGGATCCTGTCTGTCTTCACATATTTTTCTTTTACGCACCAATGACGTGACCTCCTCTTCTTCTTCAACATCCTCGACGATTGGAGGAAGCTCCTGGGGGCCTCAAGGCTTGATGGACAGTGTCTGATCCTTTCGGATCAGCTTACAGGCCACCATGGAGGCGTCATTCCCACCTAGAACTCCTTCTCCTTAGCAGGAGCGCTGGTCAGGGTTCGGTATTGAACCCCAAGGGTGTCAAACCGCTCTGTTCTCTTGTAAATATCTGCACAAGATAACAATTAGATCATAATAAGTTTTGTGTTGGTAAAGTAAGGAATTCAAGTAAAGAGTCCAAAAGGATGAGAATCTTACGAGGAAGGTTGAAGTATTGTGGGTGTAGTTCTTGAACCCATTTGACATAAATAATTGGTCTTTTAAGTCGTTCGGGTGGCTAGGGAGGTTAATGATGCTGACGGTCTTAGGAATCTGGGTGAGGTGGGTAGTAGAAACCATCACCTCAGGGTTTAGTGTTTGGATTGGCTTTCAGACAGAAAAAATACAAAATTTCCTCTAGAGTGGGGACCTCCGACTCATTTTTGAGAAATAAGTACTTTAACCTCGCAAGGAGGCGATATGAATTCGGGGGGAGTTGGAACGACGCAAGCTCAATGTGGTTCACAAAGTCTATGAAGTATTGGTCCAGTAGGAGGAAGACACTTGCTTTCAGATGCTCATTACTCCAGGCTCCGAAGTCGTCCTACAACGGGGTGCAGGTTCGCTCTCTGACAAAAGGAGGTCGAGCATAAAATTTTGGACTCATCTCAATCCCACGACTCATCCTTATCTTTTTGACATTGTCCTAAGTCATTATTCGAGACACAATCCTCTCAGCCTCGAAGAAACTATTAGGTCCTACCTTGAGCTCCCTCTCCACCACTAGCCCAAAGTGGGAAATGGGGGTCTCAGGGGCGACCTGCTTATCTTTGCCTTGGGAAGAGGAGCATGTCTCAGTATTTTTTGGAGGGGCCATGATGAAGATTTTAGTTCATCTGATTACAAAATGACCCATTAGAGGTGACCTGGGAATATAACCTAACTCTAATAACGGAAGAAATAGCGACCTAAAATCCTAATGCCTTATCACTCGACCTAAGGCATCTATGAATCAAGAGTAGGCTTAATACCCCGACGCATGGTCCCACACACGTCTTTAGTTCACGTGCCCAAATCTCGAGAAGGTGTTAAAATTTCAAGATACGTGTGTCATACGCAGTGGTTTCGAGAGGCAGTTTAATGCAAAAATGCTCCAATTCCGTAACCCTTAAGCTACCAAAAACTGAACCTAAAACCCTTGAATCCTCAAGCCCAGAAAACCCAGAAAATAACCCATTTTTTGCGCATTATTTCTAATCATTTCTAGTGTTATTTTTTTTTGCCTAGTAAAAACCTACGCAGCAAAAAATTGACAAGACAACTGTCATAGAACTCGACATTCGAGCAGGCACCTATAACAAGCAGACACATGTCCTATACTCGAGTAAGTGGGTGGGCAAATTTTCTCATGATAGAAGTTAGAAAGCCCCTATTGTGCGTGTCAGAAGTGACGTCATGCACGATCAGGAGCTTAGGGAAAAATGGTGTACCCTAAAAACACGAGCTCAACTATCTAGCTCGAAGAACAGCTGGCACGAAATAAATAAAGGAGGCAAGGCTTCATAGATGTTTCCTTAACTTCAGACCTAACAGCTTGAGGTTGTGTCAAGGAGTCCAGAGCAGCCTAGGTTCTTCCAGATTGTTAGAGAAGCGAATGACGGAGATCGAGATACCCAGCATCCAAATCGTCTACATCAAGCTCGAGCATTATCTAAGTCAAACCATCCTGTTCCAGTCATATCCAGCTCGAGAATGGCATCTAGCTCGGATGGGAGAATCTCTACAAACTTGGATACCATTATGTGTAATAAATGCATAATGTCGTTATGTCATTTATAGATTGATGTAAAACGACAATAGGCTTTATAAGAATATTTAAATGCCCCTTAACGTAGGAAGTTACCCAATATTGTACGTTACAATTTATATTACGGTTACCCAATATTCTCCACGATAATTCCCTATAAATACAAGGGGAATGGACAGTAAAAGGGACTGACACTCTGTATGTAAAAAATCTGCCAAAATTTTCATAAACATTTTTGCCTAGAGTTCCTAAACAGATTAATTATAGTGACTCATGGACTAGGTATATTTTAACCACTGACATATTTAAATTTGACATATTTTCTTGATTTTATAGTTAATAGAAAATGGAGGACAAGGGTAAGTGATTGCATATAATTTTCTCTTATTAGTTGTATGGTGGTATTTTGAAGTAAATGAGAGATATGAGTGAGAGTGTGAGTTGTTGCTTGTGTGGCCGAGTAGAGAGAGAGTGAGAGAGTGGGGGGGGGAGGGGGGGGGGAGGGGGTCGGTCAATTTGGAGGAATTGGTTTCTTTTTGGTCCTATAATGGTTTGATTTGCAGAGGAAATTAAGGGAAATAATGAGGATTGGATTGGGTAATTGCCTCTAGGATTTAGCTAGGATAAGTAAGGAACATATGAGTTTTGGGGACTCATTCTTGGAGGCTACTGGGCATAGAGAGAGAAGGAGAGAAAGAGAGTGCGAGAGAGAGAGAGAGAGAGAGAGAGAGAGAGAAAGAAAGTTGGTGGAAAAGAAGAAGGAGGAGGGGAAGGGGTTCAAAAATTTCCCTAGGTATGTTTTGAATTTCCCTAGGTCATTCATTGCCCCTCTTGCGGTGTGTTCTGCCTGAGGAAGCCAAAACCATTTTACAAGAAATACATGAAGGTTTTTGTGGAGATCACGCTGGGGGGCAAAACCTAGCACTGAAGGTACTAAGACAGGGCTATTTTTGGCCCACTTTAACGAAGGACTCGATCTCGTATGTTAAGAAGTGTGACAAATGCCAATGTTTTTCCATAGTTTCCCGAGCTGCTCCAGTCAAGCTAACCATGATTTCATCCCCTCGGCAATTTTCAGCATGGGGAATTGACCTGATAGGTTCCCTACCTATGGGAAAGGGAGGAGTTCGGTATGCAGTAGTGGCGATTTATTACTTCACAAAGTGGGTAGAGGCCTTACCTCTGACAACCATCACCTCAAAGAGAGTCCTGGATTTCATTGTGAAGAATAGCGTATGTCGATTTGGACTCCCTAAAAAGATTGTGTCAGACAGCGGAACGCAATTTGATAGTGATCTCTTCACAGACTTTTGTGAAAGATACGACATAACAAATAGTTTCTCGTCGGTAGCATATCCACAAGCCAATGGATAGATCGAGGCTGTAAATAAGACCTTCAAAGCTTGCCTGAAGAGAAGGTTGGATGAAGCCAAAGGATTATGGCTCGAGCAGCTCCCACAAGTACTTTGGGGCTACCAAACTTCATATAGAACATCCACGGGACATACTCCATTTTCCCTAACCTTCGGAAGCGAGGTCATGCTTCCAATTGAGGCAATGGTGGCTACTCACAAACAAAGGACATTTGATCAAGATAAGAACAATGAGCTACTTAGTGCATCCCTCGATTTGATCAAAGAAAAACGAGAGGCATCACAATTACAACTCGCCCATTATCAACAAAATATCACTCGTTATTTCAATTCAAAAGTCAAGGGACACAGACTCGAATTAGGTGATCTGATGCTCCGAATGAATAAAGATCCAAGGATGGTGTGTCAGGCCCAAATTGGGAAATACTGTATCAGATTGTAGAAGTCCTATGCGAATGAACTTTTAAGCTAGCCCAAATAAGTGAGGAAATAGTCCCATGGACCTGGAATGCTATTCATTTGAAAAAGTATTATCAATAGTATTACCATTTATGTAAGGCTTATTTATAAAATCCATTTCAACTCAATAACAGATGGATTATTAAATAACCACTTCTTTGTTTTATTATTACAAGCTCATGTTCTCACATTGTAAAAGAAACAAAAAACATTTATACGTTCTGGTTCCTTGGGGGGCACATAACCGAGGAGAGTTTTTGAGAAAGTTAAGCTTACTTGGAAAAAGATTAAAAACTTAGGAGTGGATAAATTGATTATTCAACGACTTTTTAAAGCTCGAGTTTTCAATAAACCTAATGCAAACTAAGTTTGAGAAATCACTAAGACCCTGGATATAACTAGGTCCGAGACCTGATTTCTAACAGCTACAATGCTATTAAGTTTATTAAAAATCCTAGATATAACCAAGTTCTAGGCCTGATTCTTAACAGGTATAATGTTATTAAGTTTATTAAAAACCTTGGATATAACCAGGTTCGAGGCCTGATTCTTAACAAGTATGACGCAAATAAGCAAACAAAATCTTGGATACCACTAAGATATCAATAAAATCTATCTCGATCTTAACTCAATCCCTAAGATTTCGAATGTACAAGAGTCTAAGGATTCATAGGCATGAGAAAATAATAAACTGAGGGAAACACAAATAGATCACAAGTTATATGTGTATTCAAGAATGTATTGTCATCTCGAGGAGAAAAAACCTCAAATTAAGCCCGAAGACAATTATTTTGGTCCCAAGGGACTGTTACAAAAATTTGAAAAAATAATAAAAATAAAAAAGTTGAATAATAAAGTCACTAGGCTCCATCAGCTCACTCGAAAGAGGTCACCTCATCACCATCCCCCTCTGTAGCTTCGGAAGCTTCGCCAATCTTTGAGGGCTCATGTGAGAACCGAATCTTGAACCTAGCAATATACGGATCCCATAGCTCGGGCTGCATAAAAGAGAAGTTTCTGTCCTGGTTAAAGGCCTAGCAACGGTAAAGCATCTCCTCCATTTGCATCGAGGATGCTGCAGCTTCGTCCTTGGCCTTGGCTTCAGCCTCGATCAGCTTTGCCTTGAGTTCTTTGTTTTCGACCTGAAGTTGATCTGTGCGATGATTCGCCTCCACGATCTAAGCCTGAGAGGTGGACAGGGTGGTCTGTGTAGACCCCTCGCCTTCTTGAGAAGAAGTAAGTGTAGCTTTGGCAGCCTGCTCGTTCTCTTGAGAAACACTCAGGGCAGCTTTGGAGGACATGTCGTTCTCTTGAGTGACATTTAGGGCAGCTCAGAGTTCCTCGTTCCTGGCTTTAACATGAGCTATGCTTCGATATTCAGCCAAAATAGACTGCAGAATAATGAAGCAAGTCAAGAATAAAAAAAATAAGGAAAGGTTAGGAGGGTGAAAGGGACTCATGGTAAGGTTCATCCCCATAGCATATTCGAGGACGTCTTCAGGGATGCGTTCCTCTATAGCCCTCAAATTCCTGGCACTAGTTTTGTAAGCATGGCCCACCATATCGCTTGCTGTCTCATACACGATACCAAGAAAGGCCTCAGGGATCTTGTCCAGGTCGTGTGGCTCAACCGGGATCTAGACAATGGGAATCTCGCTTTGAATGGGGGCCTCGCTCTTAATCACTTGAGGATTTGAGGAAGGCATGTGTCGAGGAGGAGGACGGGAGCTTGACAAACAGTAACTGTTGTTACCGGAGCTGAGGGGAGCTCTCTTTGTGGCTACTCCTGAGCGGTGCTAGCACCCTTATCCTTAGATGGGGATTTGGTGATACCCCCTGTCTTCGAAGTTGCTTTCTTCATCACCCTAGGCCTTTTCACCACGGGACTTGTTCCGGTCCCGTCGACCTTGAAGGAACCCCTCAAATTTTGAGTTCCTGGAAATTTCATCTCTTCACCTGAAAAAAAAGAGCGAATAGAGGATTTAGTTCACAGGAGTAATGCTTCAACAATATTATAAATACAATTAAAAGAGCAAGAATCCTATTACGATCAGCTCGGAGGTATTGAGTGGGCTAGGCACAACCTCCAACTTTGGGATTAATGGAGGAAGGGGATAATAAATCTATGACCTCCTGGATCCTAGGGGGTTTAGGTCCTTCCTCAGGGCTGGACTCATCTACATACTGCCTAAAAATAGGGGCATATGCGTCTTAGAGCAGGGAAGGCTAGGACCTATGGTTTTTCCCATACCCCTCAAAAGTGGTGGATCTAAAATGTAAAATGTTGTCAACTATGATGGTGCCTTTGGGATAGCTATGAGCATAGCGTACCACCAAATGATCCATGCACTGGAGAAGGGTTATGTTGAGGTCTGGATTAGTAGGGCGACGGCTAACGAGCTGGTTCGGGTTAAATCGAATTAGCCTATAACTGGCAGCAGCCCTGATATAAGTTTCTTGTCCTCAATTCTAATATTTTCTTTTCCTTTTCTTTCTTTATGGTGTTCAAAAATCTTAGGGTGCCCAAGGTTGTTTTGCATTTTTGTTCTTGAACACAATCAAGGAAGGTAATGAGATTTTTCCCTAATCTCTGCTTGATTTGATGGTTTGATTATTGGATCATGGTTTTGTATTATTGTTTGATGTTTTGACAATATATGTTTATGTTTTGATAATTAGATTTGATGAGTTGTTTTTTTGTTTTGGATATTGAATGATGGGAATTCTTTATATATTTTCGATGCTTGTATTTTATTTAGAAATATGCTAAGGGTGTTGTTTAGGGGTTTGAGAGATTGATTGAGGTTCTAAGCCTATAGGTTTCGGGTTGGGTAATTTTTATGTATGCTATTGTTGAATTTTGATTTTATCATTTTCTTAGAAGCACGTAGTATTGGTTGGGTTGTATTTATGTATCTTGCAACCTAAGGTTTATATGGATTGTTAGAGAGTTCTTGGTTTGAATATTTTTAGACTTTTTAATAATTTTTCAATTATTTTATGATTAAGGATTAATATATAAATTACTATTGCTCCAAGAAATCTTGGTGTTGTAATAAGGAAATAATGCAAATTGGACACTAGAAAATGTCATATAGGTTTCAGCCAAGGCCTTGTTCTTGGAGTTTATGTTCTTGAAATGGTTTAATTATTGGTGCATGCTAATTGTATTTTTGGAATGCATGAAATTGTAGAAACATGATAGGTTAATGAGTTAAAATAAATATGAGTATATTTAACTAAAATAATGCTTGCTGATTTTCGTTTATATGTTATGGTAATTTATCAATGGTTTTAAAAGATGCACAATTTATGTCTTAAAATTCATATTTTAGAACTAATATAAGTAAAATGTGATTTTTTACACTTTGATAATGTGTTTTCTTCAATAATATACATGCAGATTTTTATTGTTTAAACATTGAGAAAAACTACTTTTTAAAAGAAGTTTAAAAATTGGTTTATTAAAAATGTGAGTATAATTAGTCATTTTACCAACCTTTAGAAAATTATAAAATAATGTGAATTTTGTGATCTAGAAGTCTTATTTTTTCTTTAAAGGGTTAATTTATGTCTCTTTCTCTTCGGTACTAATTAATTAATTTTGAAAAATTAAAAAGAATACTTATATGAAAATAATTGATCGATTTTGTCAAATTATTATTTTATGGGTAAGTATAATACTGTCACATTTTATGGATATTAAATAATAAATGAAATTATTATTTGGTACAATTATAGATAAGGAATTTGTTTCATAACTTTTTGGTAATAAAAATTTGTGAATGAAGTTTTATGATTTAAAGAAGTAATATAGTAGTATTAATCAAGTTGGTAAATTATGTATGCTTGCTGAATTTTATGAAATTTCAAGAAATAAAGGAATAGATTTACCAACTTCAAAGCGAGTTTTAAGAACCCTCCCAAGTATGCATGTTACATGAAAGTTCATTTCTACGTTCAATTTTACGCCATTCAATCAAATGCATGATTCTTGTTTTGAAAACATTGAGGATGAACTAGTAAAATTGAAATTTATTCTTTTATAATTTTATGTGAATTTGTTATACAATTAAGTTGTGGTATAACTTGTGCCACATGTGCATGGCCCATACACACGTGGGGTATATTTCTGAGGCGTGTTTAGTTTTACTTGATATTTAGACACGAATTTGATTGAATTTTCTAGGCATTGTGAAAGCCATCTCACATTCTGTAAGCTTGGACTAAGGTAATGAAGTTAGCTAGATTTCTATTTTGTTTCTGAATGGACTCTAGTTATGAAATATGTATGTATTTGTTTGTGTTTGATTAACCTAGTGTTGCAATATTATTAAAGGTAGACATGCCTAAAGTTTGGACAATAGGGGTGTGAGGTAAAATATGGACAATAGGGATGCCATGTAAGTGACCAAAAGGAGAGTCAGATGTGACATGAACAATAGGGGTACCATGATCATATGTTGTATGTTAATGCTTATGTATTATATAATCTTATGGTTATGTTAATGATTATGATCTTATGATGAACGATTTTGCTTATGTTGCAAATAATCTTATGTTATGATTATGACTTACATTGTTATGGTTATTGTTGTACCTCAAAAATACGAGCTGAATTACTCAGCACAGGGTACAGCTGGCAGACAAGCATATGAAGAAAGTGTACAGATAGAGCATCTTGCTAACTCTGGAGTGAGCAGCTCAAGTCAAACTTGACAGCTTACGACAACCAGGTAGTCTCAAGATCGCCTCTTGTGCCAATAGCTTAGTTCGAGATGTGCAACATTCGGATCACCTTCATGAAACTCTGAACGTGACCCGTGTCGGTTCAAATTAATTCTTCGACACCCAACTCGAAGGAGCTGTTCAGCTCGCAGAAGCCTAGTCATGATGCATAGTAAAGGATCCCAAAAGACTTAGAAATTCCTTATACGCTCAATAATGCTTAGATATTGTTTTGTATTTATTACTCGATATTGTGGGCATAGAATCAATAAGCATTGATGTATTTATGTATATGGGACAATCCTCACAAGAATCATCGACCTCATGTAAGTCGATATGTTCGAAATGCAACCCCGAGTTCCATAACTTCTCAACAAATCCCACAGAATGCTCAACCTGCCATCCCTCGCAGGAATGATCATTAAACTCACACTCCCAAGAACCAGCCTGGATAAATAGGGCGAGTTGGGACAGGTTCGAGGAGAAGAGACATCCCAGCAAATCCATTTATGCCTCGGCCAGAAGCTCCAACATAGAGAAATAAATTGGCACTGCCTCCAACTAAAGAAATTGGAGTACACCAAGGACGAGATAATCTAGTGCATTCAAATCAAGGGGATAGCATGAGAAATCCTACTCCCTCAGAGAAATGCTTCAAATCAAGGGGATAGCATGAGAAATCCTACTCCCTCAGAAGACATTTATATCCCACTGTCTCACGCTAATAATCCAAGTCTTCAATCTCAGTCATGAGATGTAAGCTTCGTAAGTAAAAGCTACTAGACAAAGAGCCAGCACGAAGGCAAGCAACCTGAGGAATCACTTAAGCTCTGCACAAAGCCTTCACTTCGATCATGAGAACTCACAAAGAGGATGTCCAGCTCGCCACGACTAGTTGAGTTACACTCGGGTCTGGGGAGATCTATCTATTATACGTGAAATGGGAATGTACTGCCTAACAGAGCTCAAGCTTTGAGGGATAATTACCCATCTAACACGTACATCAGGATGGGAGCTGATAATCAGCTCCCAAATTCTCAAGGATTTCTCAACAGATCGAGCTTGTATAACTTCTCAACAGATCCCACAGAATGCTCAAGGATCCAACCCTCGATTGGTTGGCCCTAATGGAAAAACAAATGAAGACACTCCTATCTAGAAAATGAGTTGATGATTGTGATTATGATGAGGAGCTCAAGCCTTTTGCTCCTAACATTGTGGTAGCTCCATATCCTATTGGCTTCAGGATGTCGACCATGCCCACGTATGATGGAAACACTGACCCGTCCAATTACCTCGGGACCTTCAATACGTTAATGATGGCCCACAACGACATGTTCAACCTAAGATGTATCTTGTTCCCATCAACATTGATTAGACCGACCAAGTTATGGTTCAATAAGTACAAGAAACATTCAATCACCTCGTGGAATAAACTATCTTCCGAGTTTAAGAGGTAGTTTCAACCTGCGAAGGAAGTTCATGTTGAAGCCGATTCGTTGGCTGTAACGCCCTGGATAACCAAGACCGTTACACTGTGTGTTTAAAATAGTGCAAGACTTGCTAATCAAGTCATTTAGACAAAGTGTGAATTCCATGTCGTCAATAGATTAGGAATAAAAGATTTTGGTCACAAACAGGCTATTTTCGTTAAAAATGACAGTTTAATACATGGAAACTCAAAACAGGATTTAGACGTCTTAGTTACAACAAATTCCACGAGTTACAAATAGTTCAAGCCACTCTAATGGCAAAATATACATTTTAGGTTTTCGTCCCTGTACAATTCCTCGAACGTGGCGGCCGAGCAGTTGACAATGTACACCTCGCCCCCAGAGCTCTCCAACTCATGGTTGATTCAGCCTACCCTTGCCTTTACCTGCACCACGTAGCACCTGTGAGCCAAGGCCCAGCAAGAAAGCATGATAACATAGCAAGATCAACATCATCTATCAAATATTTCACAATGCACAACCAGGACTTCAGCATTTTATAACATTTATCCAATCAGTGATATCACACAACAGATTAATAGTTTGTCATCCAAACAGCCAACAAATCACGTTCATAACACAATATTCACAATCATAATCAATAGTTCATCACATCATCAAATGATATTCAGGGTCAGCGCCCTTAGTCGCACCCTCTATTTAATACACTGTCTTCGGCTCTCTTGGGCCGCCCCCAGTGTAATACTCACTGACTCCGGCCAGCTTAACCGAGCTCAGTGATAGATAAGCTGCCTCAGCTACTAGTGGCCGAGCCGCGCCCTGTGCGCAAATATTGATTCCGACACTCTTAGGCCGGTTATAGCATGTCCCATGGCATAATAATACCATCTCATGACATGATATACAAGTGTAGGGAGCCCTTAGTCCCATCGTGTCCACATGGTTAAACACATTCACATAACAATGCATACAAACATATGGAACACTTAGTCCCAACCTAGCCACATAATCAGGTGCAGCTTTCTTACCTTCAGCTTTCAAATGAGCTAGTTATAAGCGATGCTCCTTGAGCGCGATCCGATCCCCGAGCCCTAGCTTAGCACCTAGTCACAACCAAGATAAAGGATACCATTAACAGTCTTAAATGAGCTTCTAAACCAAGTTCTAGTCCTCAGAACATTGAACTTCACCAAATATGGTAAAAGACTCAACCCCGAGCACCCTAGGTTAAATTCCCAAGCCTAAATTCTCAAAATCTCAAAATCCCTTAAGCGCCGCGGCATGGGCCATCCATGCCGCGGCATGGCCCCTGATAGAACCCTCCATGGGCACAAAAACAGGTAAGGGCCGCGACATTGCTTGGACCATGCCGCGGCCCGCCCTCCTTCCTCAGCATGCCACAACATCGAAGGGCCGCGGCTCACCAAGAACCATGCCGCGGCCCGACCCTTCGAACCCAGAAAAAACCACCATTTTCAGTCTCTAAACCTCACCATAAGCCATCCCAAAGCCCCCAACTCAAAACCAATTAATAATAACAACATTAGAATGATTTAAACAACACAACCCAACCAAAAATCCAGTCTAAGACTCACCAAAATCCCAATTCCACCCTCTGAAATTTCAAACCCACAGAACTCAAAACCAGCCATGAAAACTCTCAAATTCAACCATCAAACTTCAAATTAATCCTTACCTCAACTGTAGAATCGTTTCTCCAAGATTCCCCTGACCTATCTTCAAAGTTCCAGCCTCAAATTCCACTCTAAATGCCAAAACCACAAATATTCAAAACTCAGCCATTTTCTTAAAGTTCCTAACCTCAGAAACGAAAATTCAAAGCTTACCTTGGCTCTATCTCAGTCCTTGACTAGTTCTTGAGCTAATCCTCTAGCTTATCCCCTTCAATTCCCAGAAATCAGCTGGTTTCCCTTTACAAAATCAGAGTTTTTCTTCCTTAAGAGGGAGAGGAAAGAGAGAGAAGGGAGAGAAGGCTGAAAGGTCGGTTTACATTTTCTATCTAGTATTTTCTAAGCCTTTCCAAGTATATCCTTAGGTTGTTAGACTAATCCCAAAGCTTGGGGTACCGGAAACGTCCCCGTGGGCAAAATAGTAAAATTCCCCAGTACTCCCGCCTAAACATTCTAACCTCAAATATATCTCCATATATTTATTTTCATCACCCGATATTCCAAATCACTACACGATACGTAAAGTACCCCTGACTTGCCCAAAGTCAAGCATTAAGCCCCGTTGTGACTTTCCTGCTATCTAGCTCCCTAGGATCGCCCCATGTCACCGGCTACCTATTTATCCACATAATAATGTGGTTCTCACATATTTCACATATATATAAACCTATCCACATAATAATGTGGTCTCAACAATTTATCACACACAATTACATTTATGCCCTAACGGGCCAAAATTACGATTAAGCCCTTACCAGTCGAACAGGGCCCGCATGCTCACCCAATACTCATAAACATGCATCCTCACACTATTGATTCACATAACCTCAAATTATGCCCTCCCGGTACACTAATCAAGGTCCTTAAGCCTTATTAGTAATTTTGGGTCGTTACATTAGCCAACATTAAATAGCTGCCCAGTGAATCCCTGAAGGCATATTTGAATCAATTTACCAATGCAGTAACACGAGCTAGGGATGCTGATGAAAACTCCAAGCTCATGGCTATGAGGATAGAGATTACTGTAGAAGGTGGTTTATGCAAAGAAATCTAGTGGAAAGGAGTTAAGAGTGTAGATGAATTCCAGGCTCGAGCTCAAGAATGGATAAATCTAAAGGAGGAACAATCTACTATCACAGGAATCAGCCAGAGCCATGTTCAGTCCACTGGAGCGGTAATGGATGCTACAGCTACGATTCAGCCCGCTACCCAGAATAACCAGGCAGAGGTAAAAAGCGAAAGGAGATTGGTGAGGGCAACCAGAATGGCACTAAAAAGAATAAGCCTGGTGAAAAGTACAAGTCCATCTACACTGCCTATACCGACTTGATAGAAACACGAGAGCGTATCTTCTTGACAAACTCTAATCGCCTTCCATGGAAGAAACCAGAGCCCCTGAGGCACCAGAGGGCGAAGAGAGACCCAACCAAAATTTATTTATATCACAAAGAAATTTTCCCCAACATTGATGATTTCCCTCAGCTAAAAGATAAAATCGAGACTCTCATCCGAGCAGGACCGTTAGCCAAATATGCCCGAAACAAAGTAGTTCCCAATCAGCTAGTGAGGCAAAATATTCAACCAGCTCAGGAATATCTGGTCAATCAACCCTAGGCTTAACCAGATCACCCTTCCTCCAATAGAAGGGAGGGACATAGCCATTATTGTTGGAGGATCTCATCTTGTGGGCACGAGTAATGGGGCCTAGAAGGTACATACAGGAGCTGGAAGCCCACAATGGCACCGAGTTCATTCTAGAGCAAAGGTTGTCAAAAAAACAGTGGTTGGAGAAACAACCAATCATTTTCACGGAAGAGGACACTAGACACGTCCAATCCCACATAGTGAACCGCTAGTGATAACCATTCAATTCACCAATTGAAGAGTTTGGATAATACTAATTGATAATGGAAGCTCTTTAAACATGCTATTCAGGTCTACCCTATAAACGATGGGGCTATCTGTAGCAAATCTTAAGGCGTCCTCGATGACCCTATACAAATGTTTGGAAGAGGGAACAACAACCATAGGGATGATCGAGCTTGTAGTGACAATAGGAGATGATATGCGAGCTGTTTCTAAAATGCTCGAGTTCATTGTAATCGATTGTCCAACTGCGTACAACACAATTTTGGGACGACACGCACTGATGACTTTTGAAGATATCACCTTAATATGACATTTAGCAATGAAGTTCCCCTCGACCTCAGGTGTATGTACTGTAAGAGGAGATCAGCTCGCTGCCAAAGAATGCTATAGCAATTCTATGAAGGGAAAATCATAACCTGGGCAGTTAGCGATGGTCATCATTAAAGGGAATGAGGAGCCTCGGGTAATGGAAATTGACCATGGGGCGAAAGAACTCCAGGAAGAAGATAACAAGGTTGCCCAACAAGATGACATTGATCCGAAATTAGGCGAAGAGAGGTCTGAGCTCCAAGCATTGGAGGACCTTGAGGAAATTAGTATCGACCCAGAGGTACCTTCAAGGGTTTCAAAGATTGGAAATAATCTTGGAACTGAAAGGAAGAAGGAGTTGGTCGAGTTTTTGAGAAATAACATGGACTTCTTTGCTTGGTAACATGAAGACATGGTGGTAATCAATCAAAATGTTATGATGCATACTTTGACTCTGTATAGGAATGTGCCTGCAAAGGTACGAAAACGAAGGCTTTTGGGGAATGAACAGTCAGAAGCTTTAGAAGAAGAAGTAGCTCACTTACTTAATTGTGGGTTCATAAGAGAAGCAAAATATTCGACCTGGATTACTAACCATTTCTTGGTCCCAAAGCCCAATGGAAAGTGGAGAACTTGTATTGACTTCTCCGACCTCAAAAAGGCCTGTCCTAAGGATTGTTTTCCACTACCTAGGATTGATCAGTTGGTAGACACAACAGCTGGTCACGAGCTCATGTCTTTCATGGACGCATATTTTGGATATAACTAAGTCGCAATGAACCCTACAGACTAAGAGCACACCAACTTCATGACTGGGCATAATGTATACTGCTACAAGGTTATGCCTTTCGGGTTGAAGAATGCCGGTGCAACCTACCAACGAATGGTCAGCAAAATATTCGTTAACCAGATCAGGAAAAACATGGAAGTGTACATCAATGATATGCTCGTTAAATCAAAGACTACAAACAACAATGTATCCAACCTGGAGGAATGTTTTGGCATGCTAAGGAAATATGACATGAAGCTAAATCCCCAGAAGTGTACCTTTGGGGTTTCCTTCGGAAATTTTTTGGGCTTCATAGTCAACACAAGGGGGATACAGGCGAACCCAAAGAATATTAGGTTGTTACTAGAAATGCCTTCACCTAGGTCGCGTAAAGAAATACAAAGCTTAACTGGAAAGGTGGCGGCCCTAAATTGCTTCGTTTCAAAATCCACTGACAAGTGTCTCCCATTCTACAACTTGCTCAGGGGAAACAAAAAAGTTTGAGTGGACCGACGAATGCGAGCAGGCGTCTCAGCATCTGAAAACTCACTTGGCTGAACCCCTTTGTCAAAACCAGCAATTGGGGAATGTTTATTCTTAGACCTAGTTGTGACAGAAAATGCGATCAGGGCCGTATTTGTTTGAGAAGAAAATCGAGCGCAGAAACTGGTGTACTACGTGAGTAAAAGGCTTCTAGGAGCTGAATCCAAATACCTTTAATAGAAACACTCACGTTTTTCTTGTTCTTAGCCTTAAGAAAACTCAGGCAATATTTCCAGTCCCACACCATCGACGTCTTAACTAATCAACCTTTAAGGCAGGTCTTGCAAAAACCTGAAGCATCAGGACGTTTACTTAAGTGGTCCATCAAACTTAGTCATTTCAATATATTATATAATCAACAAACAACAATCAAGAGTCAAGCGCTCACTATTTTTGTGGCAGAATGCATAGGTTTCCAGGATGAGCTAATGTGGGAACCAGTGCAAGAATTATGGATACTCTTCGTTGATGGATCATCTAATGAGAACAGACCTGGAGTTGGGATAATTTTGATCTCACCTAAAAGACATCGATTCCATACAACTCTGAGGTTCACTTTTGAAGAATCCAACAATGAAGCAGAGTATGAGGCTCTATTGGTAGGAGTACAAGTGTCAAAAGAACTAAAAGCAAAGGCCATTCAATGTTACAGTGATTCCCAGCTCGTGGTTAATTAGATATAGAGGGAGTATCATGCTCGAGGTATCAAAATGGTGGCTTATCTAGCTAAGGTTAAAGATGAGTTGTTTGAGTTTGAGTTCTATTCCATTGAGCTGATGCTCTAGCTCAACTCGCCACCACCAAGGAAGCGGACACATTAAATGTGATTCACATAGAGTTCTTGGAAAAGCCAAGTATCAAGACAAAGTCAGGGGAAGTCGAAGTAATTTGCACAGAACTGACCTGAATGACTCCCATTGTCGAGTACCTCACAACCGATAGACTACCAGAAGTTTAAAAGAATGCAAGAAAATTATTGTATGAGGTACCACAATATGTTATGGTTGACATAATTCTTTACCGATGAGGGCATTCACTACCCCTCTTGTAGTGTGTTATGCCCGAGGAAGTACAAACTATCCTACCTGAGATACATGAAGGATTCTGTGGAAACCACGATGGGGGGCAAGCCTTACTCTAAAGATATTGAGGTAGAGCTATTTTTGTCCTACGCTAAAAAATGACTCGACCTTATACATCCAAAAGTGTGATAAGTTCCAACGCTCTGCCACAATTGCTCGAGCAGCACCTATGAAGCTAGCCATGATTTTATTGCCCTGGCCATTCACAGTATGGGGATTGACCTGATTGGTTCACTAGCAGCTGGAAAAGGAGGAGCTCACTATGCAGTTGTCGCAATAGACTACTTTACAAAGTGGGTCGAGGCCGAGCCTCTGGAGACCATAACCTCGAGGAAAGTCCTAGATTTCGTTGTGAAGAACATCATATGCCATTTTGGGCACCCAAAGAAGATCGTGTCTAACAACAAAACCCAGGTTGATAGTGATTTTTTCACAAAATTTTGTGAGAAGTACGACATAACAAAGAGTTTTTCTTTAGTGGCATATTCGCAAGTATATGGGTAGGTCGAGGCTGTAAATGAAACCCTAAAGGCGAGCTTAAAGAAATGACTAGACGAATCTAAGGGATTATGGCCAGAGCAATTCTCGCAAGTACTTTGGGCCTACAGAACCTCACATCGCACCTTCACAGGGCACACTCCCTTCTATTTAACCTTTGGAAGTGAGACTATGCTCCCAATTGAGGCACTAGCGACGTAACATAGGCAGAAAACCTTCGATTAGGATCGAAACCACGACTTTGTCAATGAATCTCTGAACTTGATCGAGGAAAAATGGGATGAGTCATAATTATAGCTCGCCATTATCAACAAAGGATCACTTGCTACTTTAACTTGAAAGACAAAGGACGAAGACTCGAGCTGGGTGATTTAGTGCTCTGAAGGGTATTTTTGGCGAACAAAGAATCTAAAGATGGTGTATTGGGACTGAACTAGGAAGGACCCTACTAGATCGTCGAAATATTATGTGAAGGAACCTTCAAAATAGCTCGGTTAAGTGGAGAATTGGTCCCCTAGACCTAGAACACTCTACATATAAAAAAATACTATCAGTAATAAGACGACTTTGTTAGTTTTTAATGATTTTAGTATTTTTTTTGTGTAAGGCTTATTTATAAAAGTCGTTATATTTTAATAACTCAGGATTGCTACGTAATTTAAACGTGGAATCAATATCTGATATTAATCACGAGCTCATTTTGTAAAAGCGTTATAGAATATTCATAAATTCTGATCGCTTTAGGGGCATATAACCCACGAAAAGTCTTTGAATATTAAAAATATTTAGATAAAAGTTGCGCAACTTAGAATTTGGAAAATTGATTATTTTACGACTTTTAAAAGCTTGAATTTTCAAAGAAATTTTGAATATGAACTAATTTAGGAAAATTCAAAGTAAAACAAAACCTAAATATCAACTAGGAAAACTCCTAGATATAACCAGGTCTGAGGCCAAATTCCTAATAGGTATAAGCTATTAGGTGAGCAACCTCCTGGATTTAACCAGGTCTGAGGCCTGATTATTAACAGGTATAATGCTATTAGGTGAGAAAACTCTTGGATACAACCAGGTTATCGATCAGAATTAACTGGTTGAGCCATCAAACATTTATCTCGTTCTAAAGATAACCTCTATGATTGAAAATGTATAGGGACATAAAGTTCATAAACATGGAAAGATAATAGATTAATGGGAACAAAAATAGATCAGAAATCAATGAACATGTAATATCACAAGTATATGAATAACTCGAGGAGAAATAACCTAGAACTACCTGAAGGTGATTGTCTCAGCTTTTGAAAGCTTAATTACAAAGGGTTCAAAGAACCCGAAATATAACATAAAAATATAAAGAAATATAAAAAAAAGAAGGATGATGATGCCCTAATTATCAATCAGCTCCGGTAACTTTCCCTTGTTATGTCACCTCATCATCGCCCCCTTCAGCAGCTCCAAAAGCCTCCATAGTCTTGGAGGACTCTTGCGAGAGTTGGCTCTAGAACTTGGCGAGGTAACGCCCCCAAAGTTTCGTGTCCAAAAATGAGAAATCTCCTTCCTGGTTGTATGCCCAGAAAATACCTCTTTCTATTAAACATAATTATAAGCTAATTGGAAAAGTATTATAATAGGTAAAAATGGAGGGAAACAAGAACAATGGCTGGGTATTTTTGGGTAGCCCGCTCAAAGCTTTTTTTTTAGCAAATGTAAAAGGCAAAGGGCTAATTTTTTTTTATTCCACTTCTGCTCCGCCGTAAGAGCTACTCTGAAAGCTCCACCTCTATTGTAATGCCCTGGATAGCCAAGACCATTACACTGTTGTTTATAAAGGTGCAGGACTTGCTAATCAAGTCATTTAACTCAAAACGTGCTACTGAAACTATAGTTGAACTAGGGTTAAAAGATTTGGGTCTCAAAAGCTTAATTTATTATAAGTAAACATTTTCTTTTTACACGGGATCCCAAAAGTAATAAGTTTAAGACCGTTTACAAAAGAATTAAGATTTAAATACAGTTACTAGCCACTCTAAGGCAAAACAGTCAAATAGGCTTTTCTCGTCCTGTTCTACTCCTCGGCCGTGGCGGCCGATCAGCTGACTATGTACATTCAGCCCCGCAACTCTCCATCTCAGGACTTGTCCAACTTGCCTTTGCCTTTACCTGTACCACGTAGCACCCGTGAGCCAAGGCCCAGTAAGAAAACACAACAACAGAGCATAATCATTCAATAGACAATCAGATAACTCATACCGCATAAGCATGTACTCAACAGTCTAAGCATTCATGTTAATCAAGTATTTAACATACCAAGTATATCATTTTATATCAATAATCAATCCACATATGATAACTAGGGTTAACGCCCTTAGGCCACACCCTCTATTTATCCCACTGACTCCGACCCGCTTAAACCGAGCTCAGTGAATATTAAGCTATCCTCAGCTACCAGTGGCCGAGCCGCGCCCTGTGCGCAAGTATTGTTTACGGCACCCTTAGGCCGTTTATCACATATCCCATGGCATAATACCATCTATGACATCATACAGATATAGAGAGCTCTTGGTCCCATCACAAACACATAACCGGGTGCAATTTTCTTACCTTTAGATTCGCTAGCTTTGTTCAATTTGATCCTCAAGCACGATCCCGTCTGAGCCCTAGCGTACACCTAGTCACAGCCATAGATCAGAATCATCACCAAACCTGAAATCCAAAACCTAGCCTCAGGACCAATCCCGAGCCCTCGGGAAGCCCTAATTCCACCAAACGGGGTGGTGGAATCAAACCCCGAACCCCCGGCAAAAACCCTTGAAAATAACCCAAAAACCCCTTTCTGGAAACAGGGTAGCGCTACAATGCCCTAAGGAGAGCACTATAGCACTAAAAATAGAGCCAAAAGGCTCAGGAACTTCAGGGCCTAGCGCTACATCGCCCAGTGACTAGCGCTGTAGCGCTAGTCACAGCACAGCCCAACACAGATTTTCCCCTTCGAGTTTTCCCGAGCCAAATCTTTCCAAAACTCAACCAAACTTCAAAATAAGCCTCCCAACATCCTCAATTCATCCCATAAGTACCAACCACAAGAAATTCAATCACATGCACCCCAAAACACAAAATCCACCATGGCTGAACCTAAAGCTCAAAATCTCAGCAAAACCACAGAAATCACAAAGCTTGAAACTAGAGTTTCTTACCTTTGATAGATGAGCTCAACTTAGGTTATTCACCACACTAGCTTAGCCTACACCTCCTCAAAGCTTCAGCCTCAACTCCCTAGAATTCCCACAGAACTCTGCTTAGAAATCCAATTCAACACCAATACCAAGAACTGAATATTAACCTCAAAGTCTTACCTCAATTGATGAGAAACCTTAGCTAGTTTCCCCAACCTGATCAAGACCCCAAGTATACAATCTCAGCCTTAAGCTCCTTTGGATTTTAGCCTCAAATATCCAGAAGAAATTGATGGAGAAGACTCAAACTGTTCTTAGAAATTGCCCTGTTTTTCCTTTCTTTCCTTTTCCTTCTTTTCTTTCATTTTTTTCCTTCAGACTTCCAGCTCTTTGTACACAATCCACTAAGGCATAAAGCCAAAACAGCACTTAAACTCCTATCCTTTATAAGCCAAATGACCATAATACCCTCCCATTATCTCTAAGCCTTTAAATCAACCTAGGGGCATTTTGGTCATTACACCCAATTCGTGCTAATTCCTCGAGTGTTTCTAATATTCACCACTTACCTCCCGACAGCTAACTAATCACCAATTATATTTCCCAATATCAAAATAGAATCCAATATATTTTCTAATTTCCCAGAAATACCCCCAAGCTCGTCCCGAGCCGGGTATAAATCCCCGCCGTGACTTTTTCGCTGAACTGCTCACTAGGATCGCCTCGAGTCACAGATTACAATTATATCCGCATAATAATGTGGTCTCATCAATTTATCACACATATATATATATATACAGCTATGCCCTCAATGGGCCAAAATTATGATTATGCCCTTCTCACCTAATCAGGGCCTACATGCATACTAATACACATGGTCATGCATCACAGATATTCAAATAATCATATAACATGCGTTTAATCACTAGATCACATATGATCCAGTTATGCCCTCCCGGCACACTAATCAAGGCCCTTAAGCCTTATTAGTAAATTGGGTCGTTACATCTATTGCTCGCCACTTTCATTTATTTTGCTCTCACTATTCCCCAGTTTCTCACTCACTCTTCTCTTTGTCAAATAACTTCTTCAACAATCACTTAACTGGGTAATACCAAAAACACTGCTTCTGCTTCCCTTATTTCTTCTTTCTCGAAAAAATTTCACTCAGAAACCCTAACCCCTAAATTCTCTCTCCCACTACACAACCCACTTCGTTGTTTCTATACCCTTCATCATCATCACTACCAGGTATACTTTTTTTTTTCTTTTTTTTTATATAATATGTTTGTATGTATGTACACATATGTACTACTGCACAGACCCATATCTTGATATTCTACAAGTACACAAATGACCATGGTAGAAGAAACTAAATTTAAATATAGTTGGCTTGAATAAGTGAGAGGAGTAGGGCTAGATCATTCACATTCATATTAGCCTTGGATACTACATATATTAGTAGTTTCTTTCAAGATCATTTCTGAACAATCTGTTGCATTTCTTTGTTATGGTTAAGTGTTATGCTTAAATAATTATATTATAATGCAAGTAAAAAATTTTAATACCCAAATGAACAATTCTAATTAATATGTTGTTTCTGTTTAATGACACCCCATGCTCTTTACTCATGTTGACCTATGACTATAAGAAAATCCCCAAAATGTTGAAATTTATATGGATAAGAATCTCTACTTACATTGCAGAAAGTAGAAGTGGAAATAGGGAAGAAATTCACTTGTTTGTGAGATCTTTGTTCTTTTGGCCACCAGTGAGTTTCATAGATTCTTTTATATTGCGCCAAATTCTTTTTGAGCATGTTCATTTTCAGGTCAGAATAGACAAGTATTGTTTGGATCAACCTAAAATCAATGTTAATTGCTAACTGATACATCTTCTTGTTGGTTTTGCTAGATTTTCATGTTTTGACTTGGCAAGATCTTTGAATTTCTCCATGCACCCCTTCAAGTTGAAGAATGGATAATATAAAGTATTGGTTGGTTTTTCAGTCAATCTCTATATGATACCATGTGTTACTTGATATGACATACAGTGATATGCACTACAAGTTTTTGGAAGCCCACACAGGATAACTATCATTACATTTCCTTTTGTATTTTTGTTGAAATATAATGATCAATGCCAAAGTCTTTGGCCTATGGCGATTTTGAATGACATTTTCCTTATCATATCATAATAATTTAACAACTGGTTAAAGGAATTAAAATTTTGTTTTATATTTTGGCGAAAAATTATATGGTTTGTACTTTGGTGTTTGGCAAAAAAAGGTTCTTTGATTAGTTGAGTTCAGACAAGGAAATGTTATTTTTATTAATGATTCTTTCTCTGCAGCAGCTTCAAGACAAGAACTTACGTAACTTTGTGTCTGAGGTCGTAAACTTCTAGTTAGATTAGTTTTGAGAAAAGATCCCTACAAAACTTGTCCTATTTTTCTAGTTAGTGAACTTCTTATTTTAAAGGTATTTAGCATATCCATCCTGAAATGTAACAATTATAGAATAACTATCTATCTTGTTGAGCAGGTTCTGAAGGCCCAAGTTGTTGGTGTTAAAAGTTTGTGCTTTTCCCCAAATTTCCAAATGGTTTAAAGGTTCTTTCTTTGATTCTGTATCTTAATATATTGTTCAATATTATGACATAATATAATTGGTTTGTCTTTAACAGTCTCCAATAGGAGATGAATTTTTAATAAGAATGGTTTAGTGGCCCCGATCCTGTTTCTCAAGGGCAAATTCCCTGGTCTTGTAAGTCAACATACCTTTATAATTTTTTAGGCTAATTAGTTCTTATGAATATTGTTGACTATTTTTAATAATAGATAATTTTTTAATTGTTTCATCTTTCTTTTGTCCAAGTAATCTATAGTGATTACTTTCTTTTTTAATAGTTCAGGGTATTTATTGGTTTTGTTTATGGTAGTTTACAATCACTATGCTTGAATTTTATGTGTTTATATGCATTATTTTTTACTAATGATATATAGAGATATCGTTTTTCCTATTTTGTTAGACATATCCTGTAAAACATATGTTAGTTATTGGAATTTTATTGAAGCAATAATACAAATCAAGAAACTTTTATTGGTTACAGAATGCTTGAGTAGAAAGTATTCAAGATAAATTTGTATTTTAAACATGCTTTAGTAAAACTCTTTGAAGAGGAATATATATATTCATATGATATTTACTCAGCTTTTTTTTTTTTTTTTGCTCAATTTGCATAGACTAATCTATGTTAGCAATAAGGTATCAAGTTTGAGAAAATGACTCAACAAGTGTGAGCACCTTTTCTTGGATTAATTTTTGAGAAACAATGGAGCAAACAAAGCATTCTAATGTTAACTTTATTCATACTTTGTCTCGATTTTCCATATATTTGGTCAATGTTTGTATATACATACAAGTGTGTGAAACTGAGTCACCCAACTGTGAAATCTATTTTCTTCATCTTGTGTGGTTGTTTGTTTGAGCTGAACACCAACACAAGCACACTTTCATGGGCTTTCATTAGTTATCTTGGGAGCATTTTCATGGTTTAACATTATAAATATATAAAGAATTAACTTTTTTTTGTGGGCTAATGTTACATATGTAGATCATTGTCGAAGAAAGATATTGAGGTGATTGTTGGAAGTGGATGTCCTAATCTGCTAAGGAAAGTTGTTAATTCAGCTAAAAGATTGAGAACCTATGTCAGACTCGATGAAGGGGATGTATGTGATTTTTCTCTTTGTAATATTTTAGCATTTAAATTTTGAGAAAAGAAGCCATGTGCTCAAGTTTATGTGATGCAAAAACTTGTTGATACACTAGTATTATGTATGGCCAGCCTTAATATACATTTAATTTTCGAGTGGAAGTTTCATAGTTTTGACTTGGAGAGGTAAAAGTCAGGAAAATTGCAACATCTCTTTCTAAATTATTTAGTATTTTCTTGGATTCAGGTTTGTAGTGCTTGCAATCTACGAGGTTCCTATGATAGAGCTTATACAATACTGAAGGAATTTGAAGCAGATGCCTGGACAGTGGATATAGTGCGTATATTGCTCTTTTATGCTCTAGATCCAATTGTTATCTCAGGGGGTGAAAAACCCTGTTGGTAGAGAGCTTGTTGAATCATCTGCAAGAAAACTACTTTCGGAGTTGCTTGAGCTCAGTGAAATGCTGGTTGATCCTTCACTTCCAAAGCCTGCTGCCAAAGTTCCAAAGCAGAAAGAAAAATCGTGGAGTTTGACAGATGATGATATGTTGAATAATGTTGAAATGAAGAGAGGTTATTGAATATGTCCTAAGTAAGTTCATAAAGTGACATTCTTTTAATTTTTCTGTTTCTTTAATAATTTTTTCTTTGCTCTAGATTAAAATAAAAAAGTATTGAATGATTTATTACTAAATTCCTTGGATCTTAACTTTTATCAGTATTATTATGGCAACAGGGTCAGGGATAAAGGGTACTCCTGTCAAATGGACATGGTTTTTTTGTTTTTGTTTGTTTCTGCCTTTTTCCTTTTGTCGTTTACTCTTTGAATCCACATACTTATTTATAGCAAGCAATTCCATCAAGTTTAATTCCATTGGCTAATGCTTTCCTTTTTATTTTTTAGTTGCAATTTTATGAACTTCTCCAAAAATTTACGTTGCCTAAAATGCAAGCATGATGGTCCTAAAAGTGTTGGCAAAAGCGAGTTTGAAATAAAGAAAGGAGATTGGAGCTGTCCCGAGTAAGTACCCGCTGCCCATAATGGTTCAGTGAAATTAGATACTCATGGATTATATTTCATAGGATTCATCCCAGAATTTTTTACATTGAGAATATTAGATTAAGTATAATTAAGTTGAAGGATATTACACTTTAATTAAAATTTTAAAGTAAGTTTTATTTTTATTACTGCAAATTTTTCCTAAAAGTGCCCATTAGTATAGTTTTCTATCTACTCTTCTGACCACACCTATCTTTCTTTCTTGTTGCTTCTTTCCATGTGTCCTTTCCACTTTCTTCTTCTCACCACTTTCATAAAAAAAAAAAATTAAATAATCAATAGATATCTATGAACTAACTCTTTTTTTTCTTCTATGCCCCATAGATCTCTTTCTTTTTGGCCATGTCTTTTTTTTCTTTTCTTAAGTTTTTGTAACGACCCAAATTCGCTAATAAGGCTTAAGGGCCTTGATTAGTGTGTCTGAAGGGCATCATGGGAATTATGTGTGATTTTAATGTAACGTCCTGCATTTTCGGGTACCTTTAAACGACTCGGGTCGGGATTTTTTCCCCCGGGTTAAGAATATTATTTTAAATAATATTATATTTTGTTTGTAAGTATTCCATGAGTTATTGCTAGCCAAAATATGAATTTTGTGATTTTAAAAGTCAAGATAAGACTTTCGGTCCTGGACCGACACAAAAACCCTGATCGGGTAAAAATCTCGGAAAATAAAACGAAAAATCATGGAAATTATATTTTGGGCATAAAATACATTCATAAAAGTTAAAGTTTGGTCAAAAATAATAAACCTAAAAGAAAATGGAAATTTTAGGGCATTTTGTGTTAAATGCCTAATTCTACCGAAATGAGGAATTTTATTCCATGAATGGACCTTAGGTTAAATTTTATTATGTGATTAATTAAATTAAATGTGAGAGACATTTAATTTAATTAATTAATGTTAAGTTTGGTGATTAAAACTTAATAAGAGTGAAAAAAGTGTCAAAAGCCAATTTGGACATTTCTTCTTATGAAACATTAATAACCTTTATAAAAAAAATAAAAAATAAATGAAATGATCATATATGTAGCAAAGAGTGGCCGGCCATGTGGTGTTTTAGAGTGGTGTGAACCCAAATTTTATAAAATTTAAATGCCATTTAATTAAGAGGTCAAGTGGGCAAGTGGGTAGAAAAGCACTCAAGTACCTTGTGATATTTTGAAGAGTATTGTGAGCAATTCCCACACTAAGAACCGATCACTCTCCATCTCTCATTCACTATCATCTTTTTTGAAGACCTCTCAAAGTGTTCTCTCCATTTTTCAAGCCCAAGAACACCAAGGAAACTTTGAGGCTAAGTCTTGGTCTAGGAAGTATTTTCCCTAAGGTAAACTTTCACTAATCTAGGCTTTTGTAAAGTTTTAAGCATAGAGTTTCAAATAGCTAATTGACTATGTTGTTGGGGGAAGTTTGTTAGGGTTTTTGAAAGGTTTTGAAGGAGTCAAAGCTTATAGGAAGGTCCAAACCTTAAGCAAGAACACCAAAGAGGTAAAAAGTTTACTTTTGATGATTTTGTTGTAGGGTTTTAAGTTTTAAGCATTATTTTGTATATCTAATGCTTAGAGTTTCTTGTTGATGATGTAATAAGGTTATGGTAGTTGTTTAATAATTTTTATGATGCATGTGTATTGATTTTTGAAAATGGGAACCAAAACCCCCAAGGGTTTGGTAGGATACCCTAAAACAAAACATGTTTTGAGCTGTGACTTCCAAGGGGTCAAGCAGGCACTGTATATTGGTTTTGTAAAATTTAATTGTACTGTGATGCTGTTGAGATTGAGTACATAAAATTGAGCTTTTGAAACACTAAAAAATGTTTAGAAATAAGTAAGTTATGCTATTTCAAAGTTTAGGTAAAAAATTGTTTTTTCGTATTCTTATTTTCGGAACCAAGTTTGGACAGCCACTGTATAGGGAAAATGAACCCAGTTTTTTCTAAAATTTTGTGGACATATTTATGGAATAACCTATTAGTCCACTGTAAAATTTGGTAAGAAAATATTAAACGGTTTGAAAGTTATTAACTGTCAAAATTTGGAAAAAATAAGGACTTGAAAATAAGGTCATTTTTACCTCATTGTTGGAAAATGATTTCACCAATAAAAAATGCTCATTTTGACCTAAGATTTTACAAAGACCTAAATGGCATAACAAAAATGGAATTGGGAAATTTTGGTAACAATTGGGTAAGTAAATTTCAATTTATGAACTAACGAAGTATGTAGTTAAAAATGTGAAAAATAGGTTTTTCACACTTAGTGTAAAAATGAGATTTTGGAACATAAGGTAAAAAGTAAAATTTTGCTTATTTCAAGATATAAATTGGTATGTCTTGAAATCATATTTTCACTAAAATTATCCCTTTGAGTTTAAATGAATTATTTTTATTAAAGAGTTTTTATTCTTTCTAAAAATAAGAGATTTAATTTATTAATAGTTAATAAATTAAAAGAGGGTTTAAAACCCTATATTTTGAGAAAATAATTAAATAAATTATTTTCCTAGTAAGTAAAATTGATTAATTGCTTTTGGAAAATTAATTAGTCAAGATGAGAAATTTATAACGGTTTTCCTAATTAAGACAAATTAGGCAATTTTCTTAAAACGGTTTTTAGATATTAAAACCTTAAGAAAAATAAAAGGAAAAATTTAAAGAGTTTATTTTCTTTAAAAATAATTAAGGAATTTATTTGTATTTTCTGGATATAATACCGGCTAAAATCTTACATATTTTAACTGACTAGTCGAAAGTGCGGGTTAATAGCGATACCTTGAAAGAATAAGATTTTTAGCGGATTGTGGGAAATACCATTGTGATACCCGAGGCTAGGTATCGAGACCTTAGGATAGGTCTCCCCGAGACTTAGGGTTTAGTCTCGAATATTTTGTATGACTTTCCTTAATAGGTTTAAAACCAAATAAGGATTATAAATCCTTACAAATGACTTTTATTAAAATGACCAAACTGCCCAAAATAATAATAATGAATTATGAGTGCCATAATTAATCCGAGTATACTGTATGGATAACTACAGTATTGGCTAAGCGTAACTGGACTGAACGTTGGAGGGTGAAAACTTGCTGAGCGCTAAGGACTCCAAGTAAGTCAACTTATATTGTATGGCTGCAACATGAAATGATTATTGTCTTGTATGTTAGTATAGGGATACATGCATATACATAGGCTGTCATAGAAAGTTGCTTAGAGACGTTAGTCTAGTGAGTGCTGATTTAGAAAATATGAACGGTAGAAGTCCGTCATATCCTAGACGGTTGATCCCCGTCACACTGCTTGATTTTATTTATGTCCGGTTCATTACCGAGACGAGTGGGCATGAGATGAGGATAAGCTGGTTAAACCTAGGGGTGCCAAGATAAATGGGACCTAGGGGCCCTCATGCTTACTTAATCATTGGACGGTTAGAATCCGAGCAAGTGCTCTGATAAGTTATTCCCGGATAGCAGCCGTGAATATTGGCCATTCCGTGAGAGTGCCTAGAGATACTAGGGGTTCCCAAGATTGAGTGAGGTTGAACACCCTAGGGGCAGCTGCTCACCAGCACCGCTGATTAACATAGAAGTCTCCGTAAAACCGTGTAAATTGGATTACACTCTTGGATAAGTTGCGATGCCCTAGGTAACACGATAGTTACCATTGTTGAGGATATTTATTGGCTAGATCTTAGTGTGGGGACTCGGTTCTCTTTTACAGATTAGCAATTATGTTGGAGGGCGCGTTACGCATGAATTGTTGGAAATTGTCGAGCGTTGGTCTCGAATTACGTTGTGATATAATATATCTGCGTGCTCTGGGATTTTCTGAGTGTAGGGATATAATTGTTGATAAGATATAGTTGTGATATAATATATCTGCTTGCTCTGGGATTTTCTGAGTGCAGGGATATAATTGTTGGTAAGAATTAGTTGCGATATAAAATATCTGCTTGTTCTGAGTGCAGGATTTTTATCTAGATGTGAATTAATTTATCCTTGGTTATCAGGCATGACCATAAGTTTGCCAGGACGCTTTAGCGTTCTTGAAATTGATTGTGTAGGGTCCGGATGGGTCCGGATCCCTATTTCTCTATCTGCTTTGTTTGGAAGTTGATCTTACTAAGCGTTTTCGCTTACCTAGTTGTTTCATGTTGTAGGTAAGAACAAGTGCAAGGCAGAGCAGTGAGCGCTGGAGTCTTCCTTGCAAATGTACATGTGGACCGACCTTTTGGGAAGCCTTTTTATTTTTTTGAAATGTTGTGTAATTTTCCTAAACTAGGCTCACTCTAATCTTTGTAAAACATGTTTGTAACTAAATGTTAAGTATGGCCATACGACTTTTTAAAAAGTTTTTTTTTCTATGGGTTTTTGAGACATTTTGTTAAATGAAAACATTTATATTTCCGCATTATCGAGTCTTGAAAATCCGGGTCGTTACATTTAATGATTAAGATTCATGATTATGATTTAAAGCATGTTATATGAATATTTGAATATTTGAGATGCATGAATATGTGTATTAGTATGCATGTAGGCCCTGATTAGGTTAGAAGGGCATAATCGTAATTTTGGCCATTTTGGGAATAACTGCTTTGACATAGGTGATAATTGTCAAGACCACATTATTATGTGGATATATCTATGATCTGTGGCTCGAGACGATCCTAATGAGCAAAGTAGTGAAAAAGTCATGGCGGGGATTTATACCCGGCTCGGGGTGAGCTTAGGGGTATAAATGGGAATTTAGTGAGTATACTGGGGTCTATTTTGACATTGAGAAATATTATTGGTGATTAGTTAGGTATCGAGAGTTAAGCGGGAAATATTAGAGACACTCGAGGAGTTAGCGGGAATTGGGTAAAATGACTAGAATGCCCTTAAGTGGATTAAAGGGTTAGGAATAAAGGGGACGGCATTAGGGTCATTTGGTTTTCTAGAGATGGGAATTACTGAGACTTTATGTTAGTGGGAATTGTGGAGAAGTGTAGAAGTCTGAAAAAGAAGGAAAAGGAAGGGAAAAGAAAGGGGAGAAAACAGGGAGAGTTTTCTAGGCCGGTTTATATTTCCTTCATCTGTTTCTTGAGGATTTCTGGAGTAAAGTTCAGAGGAGAGCTAGGATAAACTAAGCATCAAGGATTCTAAGCTAAGTGTGGAGAATTGGTAGAGGTTAAGCAAGGATTCACTAACACTTGAGGTAAGACTTTAGAGTTCTTCAGTTTCTGTTGCTGGTTCTTGAGCTATGGTATTTAAGTTGAATTGGATGGAAACTTTAGGAAATTCAGGCCTAAGGCTGAGGAGGAGCAAGCCAAGGAAGTCTAGAGGCAACTTGAGGTCGAAATTCCATCAAAGGTATAAAATCTAAACTCTAACTTTGATGTTCCACTGGTTTCTGCTGAGTTTTAGTGTCTAGAAGTGGCTATGGTGAATTTTGAGTTTGGGGATGCATGTGCTTGAGTTCTAGGTGTTTAGGGTGCTTGGGATGAGTGGAGTATGGTCATAAGGTTATTTTTGAGTTTGGGAAAGATTTGGAGGAGTTTTGGTCGAGGAATGGGTCAGGACAGGGATTGCCTAACTGTCTGTTTTGCCTTATTATGGCCTGATATTGTACATAAACCTTGTGTCTTGTGTAAACAGTCTTTAAACTTAATATTGTTTTGGGATCTCGTGTAAAGAGATGATGCTTCTTAATGAAAATGTGGCTTTTGAGACCAAACCACTTTTAACCCTAGCTCCTTTAAATTTTCAGTAACACGATTTTAACTAAATGACTTGACTAGCAAGTCTGGCACTTTATAAACACACAGTGTAACGATCTTGGCTATCCAGGGCGTTACAACTTGGTATCAGAGCTTCCTAGGTTTATGGGTCCTGAAGACTGGCTAGATATGTACATTCGCCGCGAGAGACAAGCTCAACTCAGGGTTTGGTAATTGTGTATACATGATTATGTGCTTAAATGATTTGAGTGAGATATGATTGTCGATATTTGTTTGATGAATAGGGAGCATGAGATACTGAGAGGGCCTGGCCCTTGACTATTGCATGATGTTATTGAGGCATGCTTATTAGCACTGCTATGCATGTGAATGAATATCTAGATGAATTGTTATAAATTGGTTGTTTGTGAATGATTGGAGTTCCAGTAGTGGACTATGAAAGGATTATTACCCTGTCATCATAGCCTAATTGCCGAGTCGTTGATTGCAGATTGACTTGAATAGTTATGCATTCAAGGAAATCCACACGACTAGCTGGCAGGTCTGGGGCTAGAGATGATGATCGGGGCCCGACCCCTCCACCAGTCCCTGAGAACTGGCAGCAGTTAATGGCTGACATGCAGGCCCGGCTTCAGAGCCAAGATGAACAGATTCAAATTCTGCAGCAGGCTCCATCTGGGAGTGTTGCCCCTGTTGTGCCACCGGCAATGGTACCTGTGGTACAACCAGTTGATGTTGGGAACAAGTGGGAACCGTTGTATGAGCGGTTCAGAAAGCAACAACCCCCGATCTTTGAGGGAGGACCAGATCCATTGAAGGCTGAGCAGTGGATGACTATGATCACTACCATACTTGATTTTATGAGAGTGGAAGGACATGACAGGGTGGCCTGTGCCACTTATATGCTGAGGGAGGATGCCCGAATCTGGTGGGAGGTGGCATCACAGACTAGAGATGTTGCTGCATTGACTTGGGAAGGGTTTAAGGACCTGTTTAATAAGAAATATTATAATGTTGCCATCAGGGCAGCAAAAGTGAATGAGTTTGTGGGGCTGGTTCAGGGCGGTATGACAGTTACAGAATATGCCCTGAAGTTTGACAGGCTTGCGAAGTTCGCACCAGATCTTGTGCCTACTGATGCAGCTAGGCAAGACAAATTTATTTGAGGGCTGAATGCTATGATAGCCCGAGATGTAAGAATTACCACAGTTCCTGGAGGGGCTACCTATGCCCAAGATGTGGAGAAGGCTCTTACCGCAGAGGAAGCTGAGAATAAGATATGGAGGGAGAGTGCTGTGAGAAGGGAGGGCCGCAGGGCGGTGCCTCCATATCCCGGTTCTGGTAGGGGCAAAGGCCCCAGTGATTTGAAGAGGAAGACTCCTGATGCTTCGATCGCTCCTGGTCCTGATAGGAGAGGATGGGGTACTCAGGGTGGCCGTCAGGGAGGCGGTGATTCATGGAGGACTTATCCAGAGTGCATGAGGTGCAAGAGACGCCATCCGGGCAAGTGTCGGGCTAAGGCCTGCTATGTGTGCGGGGTGGTGGGACACCTCAGGAAGGATTGCCCGACAGTGAAGAAGGGGGAGACAGGAAAGGTGGACAGCTTGACTCCAGCTCGAGTGTTCACCCTGATGCAGGCGGAGGCCGAGGCTAGTCCCTCGGTAGTGACAGGTCAGCTTTCTAGTGCTGGTATTTCTTTTACTGTGTTGATTGATTCTGGTGCTACGCATTCATTTGTATCTGATAAGGTGATTGATAGACTGTGTAGACCTAGTGAGTATAGTGCTTCAGGGTTTGGGACTATATTGCCTACAGGAGAACTGGTAGTATCTAGGAGGTGGATTAGAGCACTGCCAGTGATAGTTGATGGTAGGGAGTTATCAGTAGACTTGATTGAGCTGAGTATGGAGGACTTTGATATGATCTTAGGTATGGATTGGCTGGTTAGATATGGAGCTACCATCGACTGTAGGAAGAAGATGGTAACTTTTGAGCCAGAGGACGAGGATCACTTTGTTTTTGTGGGAGCGGTGCATGGACCCCGTGTACCCAGGATATCTGCATTGAGAGCCAGAGACTTGTTACAGGGTGGTTGTATAGGTTTTCTAGCCAATGTGGTGGATACCACCAGGGTTTCACCAGTAGGACCGAAGGAGACTAGATTGGTTTGCGAGTTCTTGGATGTGTTTCCTGAGGATTTGCCTGGGTTGCCGCCACGTAGAGAGATTCAGTTTGTTATTGAGTTGGCACCAGGGACAGAGCCAGTGTCGAGGGCACCATATAGGATGGCACCGGCGGAACTGAAAGAGTTAAAGATACAGCTGCAGGAGCTTCTGGATTTGGGGTTCATCAGACCTAGCTACTCGCCATGGGGTGCTCCAGTTTTGTTTGTTAAGTAGAAGGACGGGACTTTGAGGATGTGTATTGACTATCGAGAATTGAATAAGTTAACTATTAAGAATAAGTACCCCCTACCAAGGATTGATGACTTGTTCGATTAGCTGCAGGGTAAGACGGTGTTCTCAAAGATTGATCTTCGATCTGGTTATCACCAGCTGAGGATCAAGGATGAGGACATACCTAAGACAGCCTTCCGAACACGGTATGGGCACTATGAGTTCTTGGTCATGTCTTTTGGTTTGACCAATGCCCCAGCAGCCTTTATGGACCTAATGAATAGGGTGTTCAAGGATTTTCTGGATCAGTTCGTTATTGTCTTCATCGACGACATCTTGGTGTATTCTAGTTCAGAGGCAGAGCACGAGTTTCATCTTCGACAAGTTCTTCAGAGGTTGAGAGAGCATCAGTTGTACGCCAAGTTTAAGAAGTGTGAGTTCTGGTTACCTGAAGTGACATTCCTTGGACATATCGTAGGTGCAGATGGGATTAAGGTGGATCCATCTAAGATAGAGGCAGTTCGGGATTGGCCGAGGCCAAGGAACGCCTTGGAGGTGCGGAGTTTTCTGGGGTTAGCGGGTTACTATAGACGGTTTGTAGAGGGCTTTTCAAAGATAGCAGCATCGATGACAGAATTGACAAGAAAGAATCTGAAGTTCATCTGGTCGGACAAGTGTGAAGACATTTTTCAGGAGTTAAAGCGACGACTTATTACATCGCCAGTGTTGAGTCTTCCTTCGGGGGAAGGGAAGTTTGTTGTTTATTGCGATGCATCAAGGTTGGGCTTAGGCTGTGTGTTGATGCAGAATGAGAAGGTTATAGCTTATGCATCACGACAACTGAAGGAGTATGAGTAGCGGTATCCTACTCATGACTTAGAGTTAGCAGCGGCGGTGTTCGCACGAAAGATTTGGCGACATTATCTGTATGGGGAGAAGTGTGAGGTGTACACTGACCATAAGAGCCTGAAGTATTTCTTTACACAGAAGGACCTAAACATGAGATAGAGGCGTTGGCTAGAGTTGGTAAAGGATTATGATTGTGATATTCTCTACCATCCGGGGAAAGCCAATGTGGTGGCGGAAGCATTGAGCCACAGAGGTCCAGGTTAATTGTATAGTTCTGTTCAGGTCTCAAGCGAGTTAGCTGATGAGATGGTTAGAGCAGGGATAGAGTTGGTGGTGGGCCGGTTGGCTAATATTACTCTGCAGTCAACCCTGCTAGAGCGGATCAGAGAAGGGCAGTTGGTAGACGCTCAGTTACAGAGAGTTAGAGAGGATGTCTTAGCGGGAATAGCCAAGGACTATTCTGTTTCTGAGGTTGGTTTACTTCGGTATCAGGGACGGATTTGTGTTCCAGCTGATGAGGGGATCAGACGAGAGATACTAGATGAGTCTCATACGACGCCATACTCGCTTCATCCAGGTACCACGAAGATGTATCAGGATCTGCGAACGTTGTATTGGTGGCCCGGGATGAAGAAGGATGTGGTAGAGTACGTTGCCAGATGCTTAACCTGTCAGCAGGTGAAAGCTGAGCATCAGCGACCAGCAGGGTTGCTTCAGCCTTTGGGTATTCCTGAATGGAAATGGGAGGACATTACTATGGATTTTGTGGGAGGATTACCCAGGACAGTAGGACTTCATGACTCGGTGTGGGTGATAGTGGATAGATACACCAAGTCAGCCCATTTCCTTCCAGTGAGGTCAACATATACTGTGGATCAGTATGTTGAGTTGTATGTGAGGGAGATCGTACGTCTCCATGGGGTTCCTAAGTCTATATTGTCAGACCGGGATCCTATTTTCACTTCCAAGTTTTGGGGTGGTTTGCAGAAAGCTCTGGGGACTCAGTTGAAGTTCAGTACAGCCTTTCATCCTCAGACTGATGGACAGTCTGAGAGGACGATCCAGGTATTGGAGGATATGCTCAGAGCATGTGTGATTGATTTTGAGGGTTCATGGAGTAAGTATCTTCCATTGATTGAATTTTCGTATAACAATAGTTATCAGTCAACGATTGGAGTGGCTCCCTATGAGATGTTATATGGGAGGAAGTGTAGGTCACCCATTCATTGGGATGAAATGGGTGAGAGGAGGTATTTGGGGCCAGATATGGTTCGGAAGACAAGTGAGGCCATATAGAAGATCCAGGCTAGGATGCTCGCTTCTCAGAGTAGACAGAAAAGCTACGCTGATCCCAAGCGTAGGGAAGTGGAGTTCCAGGTTGGGGACCACGTCTTTCTCCGAGTTTCACCATTGCGAGGGGTGAGGAGGTTTGGAAAGAAGGGCAAGCTAAACCCTAGATTCATTGGACCATTTGAGATCCTGGAAAGGGTTGGTCAGGTGGCTTATAGGTTAGCTTTGCCGCCATCGCTGTCTGGAGTTCATGACGTGTTCCATGTCTCCATGCTTTAGAAGTATGTCTCAGATGTGACTCGTGTGTTGAGGTATGAAGATTTGGAGTTACAGGCAGATTTGGCTTATGAGGAGCAACCAATTCAGATCTTGGATCGGAAAGATAAAGTATTGCGGAATAAGACGATTCCTCTGGTTAAAGTGCTATGGAGGAATAGTAAGGTCGAGGAGGCGACCTGGGAGGTTGAGACGGCAATGCGGGATCAGTATCTCGAGTTGTTCAGGTAAATTTCAAGGACGAAATTCTCATTAGGAGGGGATAGTTGTAACGACCCAAATTCGCTAATAAGGCTTAAGGGCCTTGATTAGTGTGCCTGAAGGGCAAAATGGGAATTGTGTGTGGTTTTAATGATTAAGATGCATGATTATGATTTAAAGCATGTTATATGAATATTTGAATATTTGAGATGCATGAATATGTGTATTAGTATGCATGTAGGCCCTGATTAGGTTAGAAGGGCATAATCGTAATTTTGGCCATTTTGGGCATAACTACTTTGACATAGGTGATAATTGTCAAGACTACATTATTATGTGGATATATCTGTGATCTGTGACTCGAGACGATCCTAGTGAGCAAAGTAGCGAAAAAGTCATGGCGGGGATTTATACCCGGCTCGGGGTGAGCTTAGGGGTATAAATGGGAATTTAGTGAGTATACTGGGGTCTATTTTGACATTGAGAAATATTATTAGTGATTAGTTAGGTATCGGAAGTTAAGCGGGAAATATTAGAGATACTCGAGGAGTAAGCGGGAATTGGGTAAAATGACTAGAATGCCCTTAAGTGGATTAAAGGGTTAGGAATAAAGGGCACGACATTAGGGTCATTTGGTTTTCTAGGGATGGGAATTACTGAGACTTTATGTTAGTGGGAATTGTGGAGAAGTGTAGAAGTCTGAAAAAGAAGGAAAAGGAAGGGAAAAGAAAGGGGAGAAAACAGGGAGAGTTTTCTAGGTCGGTTTATATTTCCTTCATCTGTTTCTTGATGATTTCTGGAGTAAAGCTCAGAGGAGAGCTAGGATAAACTAAGCATCAAAGATTCTAAGCTAAGTGTGGAGAATTGGCAGAGGTTAAGCAAGGATTCACTAACACTTGAGGTAAGACTTTAGAGTTCTTCAGTTTCTGTTTCTGGTTTTTGAGCTATGATATTTAAGTTGAATTGGATGGAAACTTTAGGAAATTCAGGCCTAAGGCTGAGGAGGAGCAAGCCAAGGAAGTCTAGAGGCAACTTGAGGTCGAAATTCCATCAAAGGTATAAAATCTAAACTCTAACTTTGATGTTCCACTGGTTTCTGCTGAGTTTTAGTGTCTAGAAGTGGCTATGGTGAATTTTGAGTTTGGGGATGCATGTGCTTGAGTTCTAGGTGTTTGGGGTGCTTGGGATGAGTGGAGTATGGTTATAAGGTTGTTTTCGAGTTTGGGAAAGATTTGGAGGAGTTTTGGTCGAGGAGTGGGTCAGGACAAGGATTGCCTAACTGTCTATTTTGCCTTAATATGGTCTGATATTGTACATAAACCTTGTGTCTTGTGTAAACAGTCTTTAAACTTAATATTTTTTTGGGATCCCGTGTAAGCAGATGATGCTTCTTAATGAAAATGTGGCTTTTGAGACCAAACCACTTTTAACCCTAGCTCCTTTAAAGTTTCAGTAACACGATTTTAACTAAATGACTTGACTAGCAAGTCTGGCACTTTATAAACACACAGTGTAACGGTCTTGGCTATCCAAGGCGTTACAATTTTATTTCCAATTTTGTTTTTTTGTCCCAAATTAGGGGTTAGGGCAACATTGTCTTTAATGATTTATTGTTCATATATTATATGCATTTATAACTTGTAAGATTCATATAGTAGTTCCTTGACCATAATATTTTGAATCAAGCATCTCACTTTGAATTTAGGGTTCTAGAGAAAATGTCTTTATGAGAAGGGGTGAGAAGAGTGTTTTTTTTTTTGCTTTACATAAATGTCAATGAGTTTATTAAAAAAAAACATTATATTTTAAATACATCATTTCTTTCTCTCTCTATTCAATCACTCTTTCCATTTCTCCCAAACCCTCAATCTCTTTCTTCAATTTCTCTTCATCTCCCCCGTGATCTGATTGAATCGCTCATCATTCTTTCTCAATGACTCATAAATTCTTGATGAGAAGCTTTGGCACAAGCAACCTAGCCCGACCTTCTTTCTGCTCCAGTCAACTCTCTTGTGAAGTCTCTCCTTTAGAAGTGAGTCCTGAATCTTTTTCGACTTTTGATTTGGTTATGTTTATCTTTTTCGACTTTTGATTTGGTTATGTTTATCTTTTTCACTGGATATTGTTGTGAGATCATTTCGATTAAATTAAAAAATGTTTTAAGTAACTGAAGAGGGCATTGACTAATGGTAATGCACAGACTTGCAATCGTTTAGGTAGACGGCTTAGAGGAAAAGCAAGTTTCACTGAAGGATACGTTGCAAATATTGTAGGTTCAGTGGGAGGATCTATATTATATATGTTTAAAGAAAAATCACACTGCAAAGAACAATCAGCAGATGATGGCAAGAGGAGAGAGTAAGTTAAATAGTATATAATTCGAAAGATTGTCGACTAAGCATTCATTCACTGCCAATCGAAGAGAATCATCTGATAGTATCAATCGTGATAGTGCCCCTGTGCTTAAACTGAAATGACAACACATAACACACTGAGTTTACTAATCAAGTAAGTCACCAAAACCAATTAATTTTTATGTATCTTTTGGCTCTATTTCGCATAAGTCTTGGAACAAACTCACATCCAATCTAGGTATTTAATCATATTTTTACAGATATGATATGTCAAACAGAACTTTTGTCCTGTATTTGATTGTTAGCATACGAAATGGACCTAAAGATTACAAGTATAGAATTGCATACCCCAACTACTTAGCTGCATCGACTATTGAACCATTAACTGCAAAAATTAGATCCAACAGAGCTTGCATTCCCTGAAAGCAAAAAGAAGAGCAAACAAGAGAGATTTTTATGAGTCCTTTATGAGTCCATGTATATATTATATATGCATACATGTAGATGTAATATTGAAATAGTGGATAGATATTTCCATAAATATTGAAACAAACTCCTTGACCAAACTAGTTCTTATCCAAAATGGTTTGTTCTAAAAAGATAGAAAAGCACATACGAGTGAATGTGTAAAACTAGTAAGAGTCATCCTCATGTATTGACATGTCCATTGGCTGCAGGGTTGTACAAGGAAACTATCATATAATATAATGTACTCTGTATTCTGTAACAAAAGTTTTCATACTACGCGCAAATATAAGCATACATAATCAAAGTTGAGATACATGCATGCATGTTATCAGAATATACTACTTATATATATATGTGTAATTCTGATGATCGTCATTGTGGATTTATATATACATATATATCATAATTTGCTTCCCTGAATTGTAGTTTAAGAAAGACAAATTAGGCCAATGTATATACATTCATGCATATTATTATGGCTTACTTTACATAATCTTATCATGACTAGCTATATAGCTTACTAGATAGAGAATATCCATGCATGTATAATGTAAACGAGACATATATATTTATTAGCACATAAAAAAATTAGCAATATATTCTTTTGCGTGTATATATATATATATGTATGTATAATTATATGGAGTAGCTATAGCTATAGGAAGAGGGACCAGTCTAATTTAGTTTAGACAAAGTTAGATAATGAAGGTTTTTGAAGTCATACACTAGAATTTAAGACACGAGGACAATAGATATAGATATGTCAAATTAAGGCATATGTAGTCTCTCTAGGACAAGATTTATACATCCTGTAGTATGTTTAATTATTGAGATTATAAAGTACTTCAACGCAGTTCAGTGGAACCTGTAGAGTTACTTAAGTGCTGTGTTTCTCATTGTATATAGCTATGATGATCTATATATATGTGTGTATATAATTAGATATGAAGAAAAATTCAGAATTAAGGAACAAGAAACTGAAAACAAGTTATAAAAAATCATACCTGTCTTAACGAGGCGTTCAAGAGGTCCAGACATGGTATCACACATGATTACTTATTTTCTTCAAATTTTGCTCAATGGATTTTGAGATAGTAATAAAGGCAAGAGAGAATATATCTTATGCACTCATCAAATACCAACAAGATAAATAATAAGAATATATCTAATACATAAATTGAGCCCTCAAAAGCTTATGCTCCACCTAATAAAACCACACACAAGCAAATAAACAAAGTCAGTAAACCAAAAACCATGCAATAAATAATAACAAAGTGTAGATTAGACAACCTAGAAAGCCAAAACTCATAAATGAATAGTTTTGGATGATGAAAAAGTTGAAGAAAATCCATACACTTAATAAATTGACAAAATCAAATATGATCTTTTATTTATTTAGTTAGTTATTTATTTTTATTATTGGTGTTGAAAAGGTCTGTTGTAATGACCCAACTACTCTAGACTTTTGGACCATTAACAAAAACTATACATAAGCACTAATCCTTAATAAAACTTTACAAGTGAAAAGACCATAACTTTATTAAGAAACTTGTAAAAATAAAGATGTACCTTACATAAAATATCAAGTAGGATATGGGATCCCATTGTTTTAAAATCAAAACATGGCATAATTAAAAAGAGATTTACATAATAAAATGCGGAAAAATACATGTAAAAACCATAAGAAACAAAACTACATCCTCGAATCGAAACGCTCGGCTCTTGAATCCATTCCGCCTTGTTGACGGTGAAATCTCGTCAACGAAATTAGATCGGAAAACTCAAAGGTAAGTCAGGTGATGTTTATATAAGAACTGAGAATAAACTTTAAGGAAAAGTAAACACAAATAAATGATGGAGCAAGTCTTGGTATATTTCTCAATAGCCTCTGCTTACAATGAATTTTTCAACCCCTTTCAGGTGGGGTTAGAGTTCATTTTATAGTAGGCTCTAATGGCCCTGGGTACATGGTGATCCAGGAGACCAAGTGGTACATAAGTACTTTGTCAGGAGAGTGGCTTCAGAGGTTGTGGTCGTACATCCAGCACAGGGGCAGGCGTCAGGAAGATGTCTCCACTACTTTTCTGTACTCATGTCAGAGGGGTGGTGGCAGACGTAGTGGTGCAGGTGGTAGTGGTGTCGACTCTGACTCTTGGCCGTAGACGTACGGGCCATAACTCCTGTCCTTGCATCCCCACTCCCCCACTGGTACGGGTGTCCGTATTTCGACATACAAGGTCTTAAGGGCCGTACCCATTGGGGTATGAGATCGTACAATTACGTTCCATTCAACTCATACCCGGGCCCCTAAGCATTGGGGTCCCAAGGTATAGGGGACGGGACATTTGGCGCGCGTAAAGGTGGTGGCGTGAGGCGAGGCTCTTGGGTCCTTGACACGAGATGCCTGAAGCACCCCGAGGTCACCTGCGTGCATAAGTGATAGGCATGGGACCTTGACAGACGGGTGCGAGGTGAGATGACTTCCTCGTGAGCCCCTTGGTGGTGAGGCTCCTTTGACGCGTGCCCCCATTCGCATGGACAACTGATGCCGCGGGCGTGGCTGCGCGAGGTCGAGGGCCTGCTGGGGCACAAGGTCGCCTGTTGTGCGGGTGTGGCTGCGCGAGGCCGAGGGCCTGCTGGGGCGCGAGGCCGCTTGGTGTGCGGGCGCGGCTGTGCGAGGTCAAGGGCCTGCTGGGGCGCGAGGCCGCCTGGTGTGCGGGCGCGGCTGCGCGAGGTCGCCTGGTGTTTCGCATCTATGCTTTGCGAATGGGGGCCACATGGCATTGATCCCATGAGGCATGGATCCAGACTCGTGACATGATGGTGTGACGACTTCCCGAGACGATGATGGCCCGAGGGCCTCGCATTAATCTCATATTTTTCCTTGGTGAGATTTTGAGCACCAACACTCCTGTATTCAAAAAGGGCCTACAGGCTCGAGTCCAATTTCATGATTAAGTGGCCTTTATCCCTCTGTTCTAATCAGGGACTAGAGATTTCTTATTTGGTGGATTTTTGGCATCCACACGCCTCAATACACATTCTCCAAGCTTCCAAGAACCTTTCCCGCCACTAATACTATTTTCCTGCACATATAAACAAAAAAGAGTGAGCCTAATGCCCAGTAAGGAAAATCTAACACATAGTCCATATACATAAATTTCATAAAAAAAAACATAAAAACATAACATAACACTTATATCACATACATACTATAATGGCCATTATTACTTGGGGTCCCATAGACTAAACAAGTCATATGCCCATTAGATTAGTGGGGTCTTGCTAGCTAAGCAAGTCATATGCCCATAATCTATTTGGGGCTTGTTAGTCATATAGGTCATATGCCCAAGCCTACAAACATACTTAACATAACATATTTCATAACATAAAAATCATAAGATAACATATAAAAACATATAACATATAAATTCTATCCTATTTTTCTTACCAAAATTACCGGGATATGAGGACAGAGTTGGGACTTTGGAACACTCCTAAAACCATTTATAACAAGGTGAGTAAATTGAAGAAAAGGGATGAAAAGAATGGAAGGACTAAACCATTGAGAATATACTTACCAAAAACTTATGTGCAAGTTCTTAGATTTCCTAACCAAAATAAAGAATAAGGTTAGAAGGTTGAGTAGAAGACTATGAGAACTTAAATAAAATAATACCAATGAACTAGAGTGTGGAAATACCTTGAAGACTTGTAAGACCAATCTAAACCTTGAACCGAAATGCTATAAAACCTTACTTCCCAAGTGTTTGATAAGCTTATGATGATCAAGCTTATGATTCCCAACCCAAGTGTTTACACTCTCACACTCACCTAGCAACTTGCAGCCTCCGAACTTAGAGTAAAAGATGAATAATGGCTGGGTACTAGGTCCTATTTATAGAGTTTAGGAATGAAAAGATCTTCATTTAACTTGAATAAAAATAATGGCTTTTTAAGTGAAAATAATTTGAATTATCGTTCAGCAGAGGCTGAAGACTCGTTCAGAAAGGTGCTGGACTTATCAAGAGGTTGAAGGTTTGAATGGAGAACGATTTCAAAAACTTTCAAAATGTGCTGAGAGGGGCGATATATCACCCCCTGTAGGCGATATATCGCCTGGGCTAGTATGCCCGAGGCAATCGTGCATCGTTTCGTGTTTTTCGTATCTTCGTGCTGCGATATATCGCCCCCTATAGCTGCGATATATCGGCATACGCTGATTATTTAAACACGAAATTACACATTTTTAGCTTAATTTGAATTGAGTAAACAGCCTTGACTAAGCCCTTTTACATTTTCAAAGCTGCTAACTGACCTTAGAGCATTCAAATTTTACCATTAATAAATTTAATCCTCAAAATACTTAATCATTAATAACCCATACATAACATGTGCTATTATCTAATTGGTTCTTATCTAAACCTTATAATATAATAAATATTACCCTCAATATCAGTCATATTAATCAAACCTTAGGTTAAAATTAATATTCTTAAACTATAGGTTAAACTTAGAAAATCTACAAGTATTACTATGAGTGTCCAAATAAATCCCGGTCTGAACCAAAACTCTACAGTCATAAAGATAATACTATTATTACTATTATACTACTATCTACTTAGCTAAGTAAAGTTCTTGGACTCTACATTTGCAGTGTTGGCTTTCACTTGGCCATTTAGGGGCAGAAAAAAAACACATAACAAAGCTATATTGTGATACCGTCTTAGGGTTTTTTTAGCATATGATAATCTTATGATGCTTTTTCCCCATGGTAAGCCCACCCTTTTATTTATAAGAACTTCAATTATGTTTATTACAAATTGATGTTAATTATTTGTTTCTCAGTAGTAAAACTCGTAGTTTATGATTTGAATAATCCTTTATCAACTTTCTATGCGTAGACTCACAATTTGACTCACTTTCATTATATCTTATTACATTGTAAAGGTTTTTATGTGTTGAGACGAACTTCAAAGAAACTTTTTTGGCAACAGTTTTCAAGAGGTATGCTTCTAACTTTTATTTTAATACTTAGGCTAATCATAAGTACTCTCTATCTTATTTTTGTTAATTTCTTTGTTGAATATTTGAATTATATATATGCTTTTTGTGTGGGTTTATATAAACTAGGCAAATAAGCTTTGGACATGTAGTTGAGTACTTGAAATTGAGTGTATTGGAAACATGGGGAACTTGCTCATTGAAAGATGGCAACATCAACAGTCAGTGTTTTGGGGTCTGGTTTTTGTAAGAAAAATTTTTCACAAGAGATTTAAATGTTTCTATAAATGTTTCTATAAATGTTTCTAAAACAGATAGACTCAAGAATGAGTGCACGGTTAGTTAGAGGTCAATCTTTTCAGGGGTACTCCATTTAGCCCTTTTGCTTGTCTGTCTGCAGATATATGTACATATTTATATTGGCAATATGCTGATGCAGCATATACAATTTACAGTGTTTCTATTTCTCTAATATTTTAAGTCTTTTTGTCTCCTTATAATTTTGTTAAACGAGTCCATTTGAAGTGGCTGTTGTTTGTTTGTGTTCAATCTTATTCATTATTATCATCATTATTATTATTTTAGGATATCTTGTGCTATGTATTTCCCAGCATTGATTTTGATATGCATTTAAATCATATATTTTTTTTATTTTTATTGCTTTATCATGAAAATATTCAGGTAATTATGGTTGCTTTGAACATGATAGAACTTTTTAAGGCATTCTTACTATGGAATGAAGTAACTTTGGAAAGCTCAATTATAGATTTGTATTTGTCATAACGTATTTTTTTTTATACAATCTTGTAACAAAAATCTACTCCTTGTAGAACTTTGATGATGTACTTGTTCCTGCCGATCATGTGAGCCGAAGTTATACTATAACATCAAGGATCTCATTGTAATGCTCAGTTATCAACTTCTTAACCACTGGTGCGCTTGTTTATTTGCCTTATCTTACCAAAGGATTTATCTTTTAGAGTTTTCTCTTGTATTGTTCTTGTATGATATAAGGCTTGCTTGTGAAGTTCTTTGGGTGTATGTGTATTTTTTTAGTGATCCCTTTCAGTAAGAAATTAAGAAATTTGTCATGGTTTATTATATATTTTTCTGTGTATAAATATATATATATATTGTGTTTGTTTTACTGCAATCGTGTTATCAATAGAGGTGGAAGAGGGTTGAGAGACAATGTTTTATGTGTTTGGTTTTAATGGTATCAGGAGAGTAAATATTCACTGCCCTTTTCAACAAAAATTTGGGACTACTTGATTAACAATCTAAGGCCTACATTTTGCAATGCTTAAAAGAATCAAGGTAATATTGTTGAGACAAGATAATGGTCTCATGCTCTTTATTGTTTTCTTTTTTATTTAAAAAGGCTTTTGTTTATGCTGACAAAGAACACGTTCTGAATGACGATTCTTCATTTTTATTCAACACTATTAGTTTCGATTATTGTTTTCCTTAGTCCCTATAATAATATGATAACCATATATACCCAAAAATTAATATATAATTTTTTTTTTTACTTATTGTATTATTTAATTTTAATTTTGTATTAATCTTTTAGGTATTGATTATATTCTTTAGGTTGTGGATCGAATTGGCAAGAAGCATTGCAAAGTTAATTAGCTTGATTATTAATTGCAAGAGGTACGGAAGTATGTTCTCTTAACTTTTTTTTATTAATATCATACAAATGTTAGAGGAATTTGAATATCTAAAATATTCATTCGTAGAGAAGTAGGTTATGAGATTAAACTTGTGTCTTAGAGAAGTAGGTTATGGAAAATTTGTTTGTGTGTTGCGGTGATATAAGGAAGAAAACTTATTGTGTGTTGTTTGAATTTTTTTACTAGGTATTGATAGATGGTTAGGTAACCTTTATATGGGAAGTGATGTTAGATTTTATCTAGAATTATGTATTATCTTCTTACAAATAAGTTGTGTTTGCTTGAATTGATTTGATTATATTGATAGATATCTCGCCTTGGGTGTGAATAAGGGTAGTTTTCACGTCCCCAACCTTAGGGTTTGAATCATAAAACATTATACATATGAGTTGTGATTAACTTTTTTATATCTATGCTTATGATATGTAGATGGATAAAACTTGCACTACAAGGAAAAACAGTATTCATAACACTTAAAAAACTGCTAACCGGGAGTATTAATAACGCTTCTGAAAACGCTAACATAGCCCCTGTTATTAAAAGTCCTATCTTTTCTATAACAGTATTCGAATATTATGTTCGGTGTTATCTTAAACTATTCAATAACACTTTTTTAGTTGCCATAATATTCAAATAATAACATTTAGTTAGAGTATTTGGTTATAAATTTGAAGTTTAATCTTATACTATTTGCATAACACTTTTCAACTGTTACATTTGATTATTTTGATAACGTTTTTTGTTTGTTATATTGTATAAATCATAACAATTTGCTACGCATATAATATGTTTCTAAATCATAACATATTAAGGTTTTTTTATTGTGATAAGGATATTTATAAGTTTTTTGTAATTAAAAGATTTTCATTATTGTATTTTGATAAAAAAAATATTAAAATTAATCATAAAATGTAATTCTCAATAGATTGATAAATCATAAGTATTACATTAAACAATAACTAATTCAAACCATGAATGTGTCTACTTCATGAGATCTTAGTTCTAACTTAAGTTTGAAAGCATAACATAATAAAGTTCTATAATCTTGAACATTTTTTACTTCAACAATGAAAATCAGAAACATTACAAGATACACAAAAAAGTAAACCATGCATGAAACTTGCTCCATCCTTCAATTCATCATCCTTTGTGCACTTGTCTTTGTTGTGAGTCTATTTTCTTAGCTACAGCAAAATTTAAATGAGAAAATTGAGAAAAGCAACTTGTCATGTTTAACAAAGGAAGCTTGGTCCAAAACATTGAGTGATTTTTCTTCTGGGTTTTGACCATCCATTTGCTCTGAAACAGAGTGCCCATCTGGAATTCGTATACCATTATAAAAGAAAAGCGTAAAAAAATTATAATTTACACATTATTTACGATGGTAATCTGCAATAATAGGAATTCATATACCTGTTTCCATTTCTTCCATAGGTCCATGCGTAATCCCCTTTGCAATAAAGTCAGTTGTAGTCCACAAAAGGTCTATTGTCGTCAAGCTTATGTTAAGCTGTCTTTTGAGCACTGTAAGCTCTAGTCACATCTACACACCTGTAATATTCGAGTGTAATAATGGAATCACACCAGCAATTACTTAAAGTGGTAATTCTAGGGCTTTTAAAAAAAAAACAGAACCAAATTTCCTTGTATTAATTAAAAATGCATGAAAGTGGTAATTCTAGGTTTCTATGTTGCAAGTAATGAAATTATCAGTTTTTATCAGTCAATCCAAGTATGTGTCAGTGTGTGCCTATGCATGTGTGTAATCGGTCACTTGATATATTATGTCACTGCACAATACTGTATCTGGTAAAACTGGAAGATTAGAACTTATTAAAGTTGTAGCTATAGTCATCCATGTTGCATGAATGAAATTATTAGCTATTATTAAATATATCTGTATTATACTTGCAAAAGCATCAATCAAGCAATTAAAGAATATGTACTATTATCTAATAGAAGTGTCAAACGTAAGCATGAAAAATCATAGACAGCCTATTACATAGATATGCATGAACCTCAGATGAGATTTACCTTGCTTGTTATTATTAAACTAAATCTTTAAATTCCAACCACTGTGCATGCAATTTAAATCTATGTGACATTGGCCAACTGCCTAATGTTTTTCTATTTGGTGTTTTTAATAGTTTGGGATTGGGACCCCATTAGTTTTCTATTAAATTACTCCTTATAAGCCATCTTACAAGCATTCTTATGTAATAGATAATATAATGAACCCACAAAAATATATAATAATAATTACAAAGGAATAAATGCAACCAGGAACCATACCACTAGCTATTTTGCACAACTTAATGATTATATGTGCTAAAGACAAAAACAAATGGAGATGCTTAAAACTTATCAAAGATCTATAAAAGATTTCATTAACCCACTTGGAATCCAAAGTAACATGTATTTAGCCCAGGTTAGAGAAATTGCCTAGTTATATTTCTCCAAATAGATAACACAGCTCTGTTACAACATATATGCTGCAACTCTGAGCTACATGATATTGCATTAGTCTTTTCAAGATTACCTCACTACAACAAACTAGGATTACTACAACATTAAAGTATAACACTAATGAAAAAGTATTATGCTACATGTGTTAAAATTATAAGGCGGGCTCACTAAAATTTTAGGCGCCATATATGTTTACTTTTTCATTTATTTTTCCGCCAATTATATAAAATATTTATTTATCATTTTATTTCATTTTCTCTACATACTTCATCTTTCTCTGAGACCTATCTCTCTCGGTCTCTCACTCCCCTTCACGAAAGACAAATCCCATTTCATTCAAAGAAAAATGAGAAGAGCTACACCACATTCGAAGGCGATATAGGAGTTCTGGTTTGTCGGCGGCGGCAGAGAGGCGACTTCTCTTCGATTTCGCCTCATCGGCTTCGCCTCATTGGCTTCTTTGACTCTCCCGTTTCCTAGCCCGTCTATAACTCCCCCGTTTTCTTCTTCGCACCCATCTGTGCCTCTCCCTGCATCGAATCTTCCATTTACGCAATACCCACCATTAGAATCGACCAGTCCCTTCTGAGGCTAGGAGGCACGATCTTCCTTGGAGGCTTTGGTTTGAAATCAGGTAATGTTCTCGTCACCATCACCAAATGCTTTCCCTTGCTCTCTCTTCTTCTTTCTCGTTTCTCCATTTATTCAGAGGCTTGAAAGAACCCAAAGAGTAATCGATTTTGAGAGGGTTTTTCTCTTTCATGATTGAGCTATTATTATTGGTATGTAGTTTTGTTTTCTTTTTTGATTTCCGAAAGCCCCAAAATTGACTCTCGAATTGGTTTGTGTTTCCCCTAGATATTAAAAATCTCTTGCATTTTATTTTTTAGATTTCTCTTTGCAGTTTGGGTAATGCATTGCTCTGTTTCTCATTTTTGTGAAATGAGATTGACTGGTTCAGGCATTCGCATGGAGTCGAAAGTTGCCGGGTTGGAGGTAGATTACTTGGATAAACTTTCTGCCTAGTGATACGCTGTTGGTTTTACTAGAATTGGAGAGGGTATTTTGCTCATAAGTCTTAGGCTTTGTGGTTAATTAGACGATGTGTTAAATTTATTTTGAATAAGATTAGTTATGTCATAGTTCTATGTGTGAAATAGAATGAATGATGTAATGTAGTGATAAAGTCAACATCCAGATGAAACTCAGTCTTCTGTATTTGGTTTTTTAGTTTTGATAAATAAAGAAAAAAAAATGTTACTTCATAATAACATAAAGATTATTAATTGACATAGCAAAAAACTATCCAAACTTATGATTTGTTGTTTGATGGGAATGATATTTCTTAGAAGTAATATTACAGAAAATGAAAATGCAGTAGGAATTTTAAAGATGCTTCTTGTTAGTCATTGTTGTATTTAGTAACTGTGTTTTTATTTGTGTCTCTGTATGTGTATTTTGTGACCTTTTTTCTTTCCCCTTGGTTTCAATAGAGAGCGAGCAAGGGATATTTGAAGAAGTATTACATGGTGACCTAGACTTTTCAACAGACCCATGGCCTAGTATTTCTGAAGGTGCCAAAGATTTAGTAAGGAAAATGCTTATTCGAGATCCCAAAAGGCGGATATCTGCACATGATGTTTTGTGTGAGTTTCTGTCACTGGTTTGCTTTCATAATTACAATTTTTGTGTTTGACCTGTGTTGCTATTGAAATTAAAGGGTTGCAATTATTGTTGAGCAAAGCTTTTTGGAAAAGCATCTGTTATTCATTTCAGCTGCTTTATAAATAAATATTCTCATCATTTTTGTTCAACAATTGTCATAATTTTTTGCTTATGTATAATTCTATATCAAGGTGTTCTTAGGCACAACATTCTGTTTGCACTGAAATTTTCTGGCTCCTTTGTTTTTAAAGAGAATGTTCTTTCATTCTTAAAGAGTTTTGAGTGAGAGAATTATCTGCATTTAAATTGTTGTTCTGATTTTTCTATTGAATGAACTTTCTAAATGTGATTTTTCTGAATGAACTTTCTGATTTTTCATATCCGAGTGAGTTTTCTATGCTCTAATGTGTTACTCAGCTTTGAGAAATGTGGTTTGTAGTTGTCCAAAATTATGTGGTTAGTGTGAAATTGGATTGAGTTGGATAACAGCTGATCGTGCTTAATGTTTATTGTGAGATATATATATATGTTCTAGCTCAACTTTTGCAGTTCTTTGAGATTCATTCTTTGAATTGTGTTCAGATAGGAACTGTATAGATAAGCTCTTCTCTCAAATAGAAACTTCACCGCAAGTGTAATATTCATTCATTTTTATCGTGATTTAAATACATTTAATAATAAATTTTAATTTCGTATGAGAAAAGGAAAATAATCAATGCTTTATTTCTCCCTTCATCTTTGCTTCAGCTAGTATCTGGAATTTCCCTTTCTTCTCTTTAGTTTTTCTATTTTTGGGTTGTATTTTGAGTTTGGTGGAGGAGTTCTCATGTAGGGATGTAATGGGGTTAGCATAGAGGGTGAGGGATGTAATGAAGCATATGAGCTTGTTCGGCAAGGATTAAAGGTGAGGGTGTTGTGTAAAATATTAATGTTCTATTTTGTTTTCAAAATCAGTACGATCTTTAGTTCTCTAAGGCTTTTTTGTCTCTTTGCAGAATGATCTTAAAAGTCATGTATGCTGGCATGTTTATGGTCTTCTTTATCGGCCCGATAGAGAATACAGGGAGGCAATCAAATGCTATAGAAATGCACTGAGGATCGATCCAGACAACATTGAAATTTTGCGGGATCTGTCACTGTTACAGGTATGCTTTTGATGTTAATTTTCTTCTTTTTGAGACTTATGCTCTGTTGGTAACTTAAAAACAATATTGAAGTTTAGCACTTATATTTTCTGTTTCAAAGTTAACTGGAATACATGACACTTGTTAAATATAGCTGCTAATATCATGCTTGTTTTTTACATCATTTTTTGTGAGTAGTTCCTTTTTCTTGATTTAAATCCTTAATTTGTTTTGGTTAATGATGGCTCTTTATCTATTGTGGTACAGGCGCAAATGCGAGATTTGGCAGGGTTTGTCGAGACAAAACAACAGCTCTTGTCTCTAAAATCAAATCATCGTATGAATTGGATCTGCTTTGCTGTTGCTCATCATTTAAACTCAAAGTACGAATTTGACCTTATTTATTGATCCTTTATTTATATATATTTATATATTTATCTTTCTAGTGGCCATCATTTACAGTGACAAACCTAAATTGTTTTTCTTGTTGGTCCCACTTACTAATGTTACTCAAATACTTAATGTTTGATATAAACAACCAAGAAGTTTCCAAACTTATGTTCTCTCATTCATAATTCAAATTGATTCGTGCTTTAAACACAACTGGAAATTTCTAGACTATAGACTGTAGATCTATGACTTCATATTTTCAAACAGTGGTTTTGACATTGGTCATGCCATTGCTGTTAATTTTTTGCTAATACGCTGTCATGGTTCATGCAGCTGTTCTTAGTAAAAAATTACACTTGTAATTCATGTTCTGAATTTATTGTCAAAAAGTCTGTTACAAAGTGTGATGTAAGCTGAACCTTTTAAAAATCTAGATCAAATAAATCATGTGGAAGTTAATACAGTCCATCCCTTGCTTTTAGAAAATGTTATTCCTCTCTTTTGTACATGTGTTTAAGTATTATATATGTATACAAACAATACTTTTTTTTTTCTTTCTATACAGCATATGTAAATATGTAAGAATAGTTCCTCTTTACATTTTCAGTGGATAAATTCTTCTTGGTTGTGTGTTTGGGTTATTAAATTTGAGTATAAGTTTTGGTCTATTAAATTTTATTTTTTCTTGTTAGTGCTTTTAAAGCAGTTGAAATTATAGAAGCATATGAAGGGACACTAGAAGATGATTTTCCTCCTGATAATGAATGTTGTGAACATGGGGAAATGCTTTTGTATAAGGTATTCTAAGTGGTATCTTCTGTATATTGTTTCTTATGTTATATATTAATGTAGATCTTATAGGTGACTAGCTGTCTATTATGTTGATTTGTAGGCTTGTTTTTTGATATGGGTTTTAGTTATTGTTAGGTTTTGTAGTTGTCTATAAGTTTTGTGTGTATTGGAGCTGTTACTGGCTATTTATGTTTCAGGTTTTTCCCCACCTATTCTTGTGGTCTTTTGTTTAGGTTCCCTTGGTTTTGTGAATGATTAATGCTAATGGGCACCATTGGTGCACAACACCACCTTACATAGCATACCGTTATTGGTGCAGTATAGTAACATAAAAATATGTGGGACCCGATACTTAATTGCATTGCACCAATCAACCTATGGTGTTGCTGGGCATCATGGGTGCCATATTGCAATGCTCTTTGTGAATGCATGAACATCTCTTAAGTTATTTAACTTTTTAAAAAGCTGCTTTTATATGGTAAATATGAAAACAGTTATTTATTTTTCCTTGTTAGTCTAGTTTGATGCCCTTTCAATCAGTGGGTTCTACGTTTCACACTTCAAATGAAAAAACTTATTAGGTTTTATGGTCCCATCCCATCATATGGTTTTAATAGTGGCCTTTATCAATTTTATTCTCCAGATTTTTTGCTAGAAGAATCGGGTTCTATTGAGAGAGCTCTTGATGAGTTGCATAAGAAAGAGCCAAAAATAGTAAGTTTGAACTATTATATTTCTTATGAGGTTATGTTTTTAGCATGTGAATCTCGAGTGCTTACCATTTCTTGTTATGTCTTTCAAGGTTGATAAATTGGCTTTTAAAGAACAAGAGGTTTCTCTTTTAGTAAAGCTTGGTCACTTTGAAGAAGGTGCCACTTTGTTCAAGGCTCTACTTTCTATGAATCCTGACAATTACGGGTATTTAGTAATGCTAATGCTAATTTCTTTTCAAAATATCGATTCCTTGTGAAAATTTGATTCATATTTTGAACTTGTTATTTTGAGTTCAATTTCAGATACTATGAAGGCCTTCACAAGTGTGTTGGGCTCTATTCTGAAAATGGTCAGTATTCACCCGACTAAATTGAACAGTTGGATTCGTTGTACAATTCTCTTGGGCAGCAATACATTTGGTCTTCTGCTATCAAGGTAAAATATAGAAAATATTTGTGTGATATTGAAAATGTAACACCGGACACATAGTGAAGATGTGTTTTGGCTTTGCCATAAACATAAAATGAGATAAAATCCAATCAAAGTAACTTTGCTTTCCCAAATTATAAAAGCTATAACTATAGTGGATGGTTATCTAACAAGTGATTGTCAATACCACCCAAAGATATAAACCATGTTTGATTTTCTTTGTATTCTATATCATGATATCTTTTGTCTATATTCAAGGAAGTCCAAAAATTTGTATAAGGTTTTGTCTAGCTAGAGTACCGGCATTGCAGGTAAAGGAATAATGTTGTTGAAGCAGCCACCGCATAAGGAAATATAGTCCAAATTCCCTGTGTGATTACACAACACAAGTCAGATCCACATAATTGAAACTTTTAACGACATGGTTTTTAGCTTTTAAGAGATAAAATATATTTGCATACCACAACCGTTGCGATAGTAGCAAGGGAAAACAATGGGAGCTCTCTCATCAAGAATCCTATCCCCAGCTGTGCTCAGAAAGAGAATAAATGATTGTTAGTTCTCCATTCATGACAAATATGTACAACAGAACATTAGAAAAAACTGCCTGAAATTGAAATTTCAATGATCCCTCGGTTTTAAAATTCTCTATTGAAGGTGTTAAACATAAATTAGTCATATCCTTCATTTAATTGACCCGCCAGATAGTGTATTAGTACTCAACAAAATTTCATATATTCAATCTGATGCAATGGGATTTTAATAAGAGTTGAACTGACCTGAATTAGAAGAGTGACCAAACCACCACCACAAACTCCAGCAAAGAAACACTCAACAGATATTCCCTGCTTACCCAAAAAAAACACATCAATCCCAGGGCATGAGCATAAATATTAGACCAAACGAAATGGGACAACAGCTTCTCTTTTTTTTTTGTGTAAACTAATTTATTGATTGTAAAACTATATAAAAAACAAGCTCAAATGGTAAATTAGTCATTGAACACTAACAGCTAGAAATGTAATATACTAAAAACTCAAGAACCCAAAATCAAATTCATGCTGTCAATACAATTCAATACAAGAGGTCACATTGAAAATCTCAAAACAAAAAACGCATCTTTAGCAAAAAAAAAAAAATCAAAACTTCATATCCAATTATCTATTTTGTTATGTTGAAAATGGAAATAGTTTCTAACCCTGACTGTTAGTAAAAAAGAAAAAAAAATCAAAATTCAAAAAATGATAATAAATACAGAGATAGAGCAATAAGGTTGAACTGCGGTCTCTAAACATTTCTTGTGAGGAAGCACTTCCTTTTTAGAATAAAGAATGTAAATGCATTGTGAAACCTACTCTATTCTAATAGAAATGTGCGAGCATTCAGCAACAATAAGCGAACAAACATAAAATAGTATCAGGCAAAGTTCCTAGATTTACCTTAAATTAGCAGAGAAAGATGGTTTGAAGTCGGGAGTAGAATCAACGTGCAAGAGATTTCTCGACATGAAAATGCAATAGGCAAAGCTGAATTTAATTCAAAAATGCATTAATGCATCAACTCATAGTTTCGAATACACACATATATATATACATATACATTGATGATCTATATATATATACAGATCAGAAATGATCAGAAATGGAGTTTTCGAAATTCACATCATTATCAAAAATTAAATGCAACAAAGGAAATAACATCATATCAAACACCTGACATGTTTTTCAAAGTTAGGCCATAATTTACCCACAAATTATTTTCATCAGTTCTACCTTTTATCATTGAGGAAACATGGTGCCCAATAAGTCCATCATATTTAAGGTCTTACGGCCAAAAAAAAAAACAAGAAACTTCATACATTGATTATTGGTTGAGAAAAGATTATCAATATACATTATAGACTATTAACTTGGAACTAACCTGGTACAAGACCACCTTCATGACTAATACCACGTTTCACATCTTTAAGCAGCAAAGGAAGCACTTGATACTCCAACTTTGGTAGCCAAGACCCAATTTTCTGTCATTTCAACCCATGAATCTCAGCCTCACCGACAAAAACATCTCCTTCAGAAAACTCTGTCATCATGCCTTGATCATCACATGACTGACTCAAAACCATATATGTATTACTTTTCCTCAAACTCAATCTCAAATTAAATCAATACAAAACTCAAAACAATTATCAAACCCATAAATGTTGTAGAATAACCTCACTAAAGTCAAACCCGTCGAATAAACCACCGCCGCAAGCACTGTCGCACCCACGAGCGAGCCACGCCGTAGACCCACGAGTCAAGCCTCCCTGTCACACGACCCAAGCTGTGGGCCTCCACCACCTTGTTACACACCTGCAACAAACAGAGAGAAAGAAAGAAAGATTGAACGATAGAGTAGCTCAGAGAGAAAGATAGAGCGAGAGAGAGTTACCATTGAAGAATGATGTCATCGCATTGTCCCTCTCCAAAGCTAGTTTCCGAGAGAAGCCCCTGCACACTTCCATTCACCCGTCGACCATGTGAAAGAAATGGAGGGAGAAGAACAGAGAGAAAAGAGATCGAGAGAGAGACTGGACATAGGAGAGAGGCGGAACGGTTAGGGCAGAGAGGTTCCATTTCAGAAAGAGAGCTTTTTGTTTTTCTTTTGTTTTATGATTTTATAGAATTAAAATGTGACTTAAAAGGAGGGGACGAAGTAAAGGCGCGATATTACTAATTTATTTGGCGCCTGAATTTCATTTGTTATTTTACTCCGTGTTTTTATTTACTTATTCAACAATAGCGTTTTAAAAATTATGTAATATTTTACCATAATAATTAGTCATATTTGTTGTAGTGTTGGATCCATCTTAACTATTTTAGATTAATGATATGATATTTCATGACCTCATTAGTTTTTCTTTTATGTTTTATTTACCAGACTCAACAAGTAAAGTACAAAAGAAAATCTGATTTGGACGGCTTTGGTGTGGTGACATTTGGAAGATCATGAATTCCTACCTTTACTTTTGAATATGCAACTGTTTAAGACTATTTTTTTGACTATTGTGAGAATGTTTTGTTTATGTTAATTAGGTAGTGTTGAATATCTTAAGACTTTTGGATTGTTTTTTAGATAATCTTAGATGTATTTTGACACAATTATTTAGTTATATGTGTTATGAACCATATAATTGGTACTCAAAAATATATTTGTACAATGTTAAGGGGGTCTTAATTATATTAAATGAAACGGGTTTGAATTAAAATAATAAAAAATAATTATAATGTACAGGTTTATATAATAATAATTCAAGCTTATCCAAATATTAGAATAATACAAAAGATGTGTTATTGTATCTTTTACAATAACACTTGTTTATAAGCATAAAATTATGTTATGAAAACTATTTTCTATAATGTAGAAACTGTGTTATTATAAAGTGTATCATAACACTACTTTATAAGTACAAAAAAGTGTTATATAATCTATTTATAAATAGCATAATGAAATACTTATCTAACTATTAAAATAACACAACAAAAGTGTTATCGTAGGCTATACCATAACACATGTCTATAACTAAGGAAAAGTGTTATGCAAAGTGCTCCGACCTACTATAACACCGCTTTCCTTAACACATCAAAAAGTGTTATGGTATATATTTGATAATACTTTTCGGTCTTATTGAAAGTATTTTTTCTTGTAGTGGATATAGCATCTTCTCTAGGGCGTTCATTGCCTCGACAACATCCTGCTGTGCCTTCTCGGCATCTTGCTTAGCTTTTTCTTTGACCTCAGACAGTTTCTTTTTGAGCACGTCGACTTCCTCAAGTTTCTTGTTGAGGCTGTCGACCTTGACATGCAGCTGGTCTCAACGCTGGCTCAATTTGATGACATGTCCCTTGGCGATTCACTCGTTGTCTTGGGATGCTGCCAGAGCAGCCCTGACCTCATCCCTTTCAGCTCGGATTCGGGCGATGCCACAGATTTGAGCTAAGCAAGACTGTAAAAGAAAAATACATAGTAGGATTAGCTCGTGAAAAAAAGGGGATTTAACGAGAAATGGTAAAACTTACTGTCAGATTCATTCTCAAGGACGACTCTAGGACATTCTCTAGGGAATTCTTTTCTATGGCCCTTAGGTCTTTGTCGTTCACTTGGTTGGTGTGACCCACCCGATGATTCGCCATCTTGTGGAGGGGACCATAGAGTGCTTCCGGGATCCTTGCATCCTCAAGCGGCATGAGTTGGAGTTACGTGTCTGGGAGCTGAGCAGATGAGGCTTTGCCCTGAATAATTTGAGTAATCAGAGCAAGTTTGCAAGGACGAGGAGGAGGAACTTCATGAATGATACTTGCAGTTACCCAAGCTAGTGGTTGCTTTTTCTATAGCTATTTTTAAGTGGAGTTGGAACATTTATCCTATGCAGGGTATCCAGTGGTAGCTCCGGCTCTGGAGGTGGTTTTCTTTGATATCCTCGCCTTCTTGATTACGGGCCTAGTTCCAGCCCCACCAACTTTGAAGGCACTCTTCAGGTCCATATCTTCGTCTGCAAAAGGGCAAGTAAAAGAGTCAGATCCAAGAAATGATTAGTCAGGATAACACAAAATAATAGAACAAGAAACCTACCCTCCAAGCTAGAGGAGGAAACTACTATGATTAGCTCTAGATTATGAATTGGGCTAAGTAAAACCTCTAACTCTTGGATTGTCAAAGGAGGGGGAGACTCTAGTATTATTACATTTTGAGACCTACAGGGTACAGACTCCTTGTCTAGACTAGACTCGTGCTCGACCTGCCTAATACCCGGGGTAAAAACACTATGACACAAGGAAGGCCATGACAAAAGGTTTGTACTATATTCTTTAAAAATAATGGACCTAAAGTGAAAGGTATTATCTATAACTATGGTTCCTTTGGAGTAGTTATGATCATGTCGCATCACCAATTGGTCAACGCACTAGGGAAGGATCATGTTCAGGTCCAGATCTACCAGATGTCGGCTCATGAGCTACCTCGGGTTGAATCAGACTAGCCTAAAACTGACAGCAACTTGATTCATTTCTCTATATGGATTACCTTGGCCAGAGGTGATGGTTGCTACCCCCTATTTAGCTCACCCTTGACCAAGATCTTGTCTATCCTCGGGAACCCTTCTTTGTTGCACCAAAGGTTTGACCTCCCCTTCTTCATCAACCACCTCAGCAACTGGGAAAAGATCCTGAGGAGGAGGGAGCTTGAGAAAGGGGCCTCGAGACCTGATGGCCAGCGTCTGATCCTCACGGATCAACTTGTAAGTCACCATGGTGGCATCATTCACCACCACCCGAAACATTTTCTCTTTGGCAGGAGCACGGGCCAAAGTCTCATATTGACCTCCGTGTAGTGTCCCAGAATATTTACTTAGATAGCTAGATAGTAGTAGTAGTTGTAGTAGTTAGTATTATTTGTAGTATGTTAGTTTTCGTGGATTTTGGTTCAAGCTGAGACTTAGTTGGAAACTCATAGCAACACTTATGGATTTTATAAGTTTAACCTATAGTTTAGAAATATTAATTATAACATAAGGTTTGATTAATATTGCTGGTTTTGGAAATATTATTCATTATAACCTAAGTTTTAGATAGAATTTAAGAGCATGACACTTGTCGCAATCATGTTTATTGGAGGATTTAAGTATTTTAAGTAAATAATTTAATAAAAGAAGAATCTAGAAGCTCTAGAACCTTCCAACACCTGCTAGAATCACGTTTAGACTTGGTCAAGTTGTTTAATCAATTTCAAATATGTTGAATAAGTGCAAATACGTGTTTGATATATCAACGTATGCCGATATATCGCAGCTATAGGAGTCGATATATCGCCTACAGAAGATACGAAAAACACGTCGACTTCGCACGAACGATCGAACGGAGGCTCAGGAACATAGTGGAGGCGATATATCGCCTATAAGGGGCGATATATCAGCCCCGCCCTTGATTTTGAACTCCATGGAATCCAAGCTTAAAACATCCCTTAACTTCTTGCACCTGCCTTTGAACGATTTTAACCGAGTTCTGGGCATCTATTGAATGAAAATTCAAATCTTTTTCATTTTATATTCATTTATTTATTCAAATTAAAAGGGGTTAGTTTCACTCCTTGAACTCTATAAATAAGACCTAGTACTCAGCCATTTTTTTCATTCTTCAAGCATTGTTCAGAGCCTCCAAGTTGCTAAGGTTATCATAGAGAGAAACACTTGGGTTTTTGGGTTAAAAGCTTTATCATTCTAAGCTTTTCTAAACACTTGGGAAGTGAGATATAGTGTTATTTCGGTATCGAGGTGTAGATCGGGTTCTAGTTCAACCAAGGTATTCTTATCCTCAAGTTCAAGTTCTTCATAGTTCTTTAGTTTTATTTTATTTTCTTTTTAGATGTTAGCTCTTGTTTTTTATTCTTGGTTAGGTGTTTAAGTTTCTTGATACTTAAGGTTCTTTTCGGTAAGTTTCTTCGTGATGGTTTAGTTCTCTTTTCATCATCATACTTTAGAAATACTCATAGTTTTGCTGTTGGTTTTTAGGAGTGTTCCAATCCCGTTCTTGTTCTCAAATATCCTAGTTTTTGGTAAGGAAAATATAATAGATTTTATGTGTTTATATGTTTATGTTATGATATGTTTTATGCTATGATATATATATGTCTTGTAGTCAGTTGGGGCTTATAGTTTCTTAGATAGCAAACCCGAATATTTTTTTATGTCGCTTGGGGATTATAGTTGCTTAGAAAGCAAACCCCCAGAATTTTTATCATTTTCATGGTTTAGAGTTATGATTTACTCTACCTCGATTAGTAGACAGAGGACCTAGATGGGTTATCATATACTACCATGTGATCTAACCTACCTCGATTAGTAGACAAAGGACCTAGATGGTTTATCACATGCCATGTTAATGAGTTAATGGCCATTAATATTGTAGTCCTATATGATATACATTTTTATAGTCATATGTTTTATAGTATATGTTTATGATAAAGTCTTATGTTTATGATTTATGATTTATGTTGTTAGTAGATTTTCCATGCTGGGCATTAGGCTCATTCCTTTATTTTTAGCTTGATGCAGGAAAATGAATATGGAAGGCGGAAAGATTCATGGCAGCTTGGCTTGTGTGTTGAGGATGAATGGACTGTGTGAACAATCGAGGATAATGTTATTTTTAAGTCTTTTGAATTATGTTTTGATGTATTTCAGCAATTAGTATTTGAAAGATTAAAGTTTATGTTTTTATGTATTAAATAATGGGTACCCATAATGTATTTTATATTTCATATTTTACTTGGTATTTTGCACAATATTTATTTTAAGGTTTAAAATAAAGTTATGTTATTTCTTATGTATGTTTCCCAAAATAGTAGCTATTTCTAGTAGTTCTTAATGGTCCAAGGTCTTAGAAATAATTGGGTCATTACACTCCGAGGGTCTCTAACCACTCCATTCTCTTATATATAATTGCACAAGATAACAACTTGATCATAATATGCTCAAACTTGGTCAAGAAAGAGTTCAAGTACAAAATTCAAGAAGCTAAGAAACTTACGAGGATGGTTGAAATATTGATGGGTGCAGTTCTTGAACTCGTTTGACATAAAGAATTAATCCTTATAGTCATTTGGATGGCTGAGGAGGTTGATGATGAAGGCTATGCTGGGGCATTTGGTGAGGTAGTAGAAGCCATCACCTCGTCCATTTGACTCTGGATTGACCTTGAGGCAAAAGAAATACATAATATCGGCGGGGGTGGGGACGTCCCACTCGTTCATCAAAAATAAATACTTCAACCCCGCCAGGAGTCGATAAGAGTTCAGGGGGAGCTGGAACGGTGCCAGTTCCACGTAGTTTTAAAAGTCTACAAAATACTGGTCCAGGGGAAGAAAAGCACATGCCTTCAAGTGTTCATCACACGAAGCCCCAAATTCGTCCTGGAGAGGGGCGCAACTCCACTCTCCCTCTGATGGAGAGGCAGGCAACAAGACCCTCAGAGCCCAACTCGATCCTGTGATTCAGTAAAAGTTTGTTCACCTTGCCTTGAGTCTTTATTCGGGATTCGATATGCTCGACCTCAAAGAAAGTGTTGGGATCAACCACGATCTCTCTATCCACCACTAGGACGAAGTGGGGAATAGGGGTCTCGAATGAAATCTTCTTACCTTTATTCTTATTTTCGAAAGAAGAGCTCGCTACTGACTTCTTCTAGTTGGCCATAATTTGGTTCGCTTGGCAAGAAAGCGGCATTTTAGAGGCGAACTGCGATACAACCTTACTATAATGATAAAAGTGAGGCAAATCAATGTTTTGGATTTGATCTATTCGACCTAATATTTCCCCTGGTGGCAATGTGTGTGCTCACGCGTAGTCAGCGACCACACACTGTAACCTCGGGAAACCCTAGATACTTTGAGATTCGCGTGTCAGACCCAGTACCTTTTCGGAAAGTGGTTTAATGCAAAACCATTTGAGAAACCGTAACTCTTAAGCTACCTAGAACTACGCCTAAAAACCCTAAAATCTTCACATTCACATATTCACACGTTCCTCTTTCAAACTCTGAAAACCCAGAAAATCACCCTTTTTTTGTGCATTATTTCTAATCGGATCTAGTGCTATTGTTTTTGGCCTAACAAAAAATCCACACTAAACTCAAACAAAACCAAAGTAAGAAAATATACTGGAAAATTTCATAAAACTTATTAAAAAAATAAGAAAATAAAATTTAAATCGGGTATAAGAGTACCTACAATTTATTTTCTCAGTCGAGGAAATGATAGCAAAATCGGAGATAATAACCTGAAAGCTTCTAGAAAAGAAGGGAATGCAGAAGTGTTCTGAATATTTTGAGAAGAAAAAGAAGAGGAATATTTTTGAATGCAACTGTGGTAAGATTCAGGTTTGGCTCTCTTATTTATATGTAATCTTCGAGAACTGATCTAAGGCACACAATTAGATCAGTTCAAGATCCAAGGGCCTGGATTAAATAAACCAAGTGGTGGCAAAAGTTGACAAGATTGTTGTCACTCGAAAGCAGGCGCCTATTATAGATTGACACGTGTCCCATACTCAAATGAGTGGGTAGGCATGTTTTCTCATAACAGAAGTCAAAAAGCCCCTACTATGAGTGTCAAAAGTGATGTCATGCACGAGCAGGAGCTTAGGAGGAAAATGTTCTACCTTAAAAATATGAGCTGAATTACTCAGCACGGGGTATAGCTGGCAGACAAGCGTATGAAAAAAGTGTATAGATAGAGCACCTTGCTAACTTTGGAGTGAGCAGCTCGAGTCAAACTTGATAGCTTATGACAGCCCGATAGTCTCCAGAATGCCTCTTGCGCCAATAACTTAGTTCCCGATGCGCAACATTCGGACCGCGTTCGTAAAACGATGAACGCGACCCTTGTTAGTTTAGATTAATTCTTCGACATCCAGCTCGAAGTAGGTGTTCAGCTCGCGGAAGCCTGGTCATGACGCACTTTGAAGGATCCCAAAAGACTCATAAATTCCTTATACACTCATTAATACTCAGATATTATTTTGTATTTATTACCTGATATTGTGGGCATAGAATCAATAGGCGTTAATGTATTTATGTAAATGGGATGTTACCCAAAAATGCATGTTACCATATTTATGCATGGTTACCCAAAACTGTCCAAGCAGAATTCCCTATAAAATACAGGGGAGAATGGACAGAAAGGGGGATCGACATTTCGTATACTAAAACTCTAGTGAAATTATCACAATCAATTTCACGGTGAGAACAAAACAAATTAATAAGAGTGACTCGTGGACTAGGTGGATATTAACCACTGAACCACATAAAAAGTGTGTGAGTGTTCTTGATATTTTTTATTTGTCCAATTACGGTTTAGCAAAAGCCTAATCTCTCAATTTTTCGGATTCCTTATTCCACTCTGGGAGAAAAACTGCATCAATAGTTCTGTTTCCACATGATGTGACATGGACAATAGGGGTGCCATGATCATATGATGTATGATAATGCTTATGTTATATACTTATGAATATGATATTGTGATATATGTTAAGATTATGTTACTTACAAACTTATGTTTTTTACTATGATTTTATAATGCACGATTGTGGTTATGGTACAAATTATCTTATGCGTATGATTTTGCCTTATGATGGTAATCTTTGCTATAAGAATAGTATGTAAGAATTTCGCTTATGATTTTATGGTTGTACTTTTCTTCTTTGTTTGTACTTCCTTACTGGGCTTTTAGCTCACCTTCGGTTACTTTCCCCTTTTCAGGTAGATGATAGGTTCTATTTGGCACAGATGGTGATATGGGACTTTCCGTGGTCTAAGTATGTATGTTGTGGGGTGCGGATGAACGAAAAACGATCTAGAAACGCCAATGAATGTATTAAGAGGTTATTATGCTAATTATATTCTCAGTGGGACCTTACTATTTTATTTTAAAATTGCATGAAAGACTTTATATTTTAACAAATGGGCCCATAATGCATGTTTTAATAAGGCCCACTAAACTTTTTGAACAATTGTGGTATTTTTCTAAATAAGTAACGATTAGTAGTCGTTTGCAAAAGATAATAGGAAAGGACATTTTACATCATCCACTTTCAAAAATTCGAAGAAAATATTCTTCCACTCTTATTGGAATAGAAGAAATATCTTCACACCTCAATGTGAGAAACATTCATTCTTAATGACTTACATTAAGAGTACAATCAAGTAAAACAAAAAGATATTTTTCTTCTTTAATTTTTCTTTTAAAGTATTTTTCACTTCACTTGCCAATTGTATCAACTCATTTTGAATATTATGTCTCAAATAATGATTATGAATTTCACTATTTTGAATCATTTGAATATGTTCTTGCATTATTGGATCAAATTCAACTTTCATTTCAATTAAACTCACAAAATTTCCATTGTTTTCTTAGTAGATCTTTTCTTTATTTCCACGAAAGGCCAAATTGTTATTATCTAGATTTTTGACGATTGCAATTATTCTTACTAAAATATTCCTCTAATGGTATTTCTCTTTATTAAGCCTTTCTTGAGCATCTACATCAATTGTTTTATTCTTTGATAATCTCAATTCTAAATAAAACCAAGCACTCATGTTAATTATATGTTCATTACTTGTTTCACGACTCTTCAACTTAGCACTTAAATGTTTCCAATATTTAGTTCTTTTATTACCAAATTGGCTCATTGTACTAGATTTTTGGGGTTTGTTTTTAATAAATACACATTTTTATGCTTTTTTTTACACTTTTATGACCCCTAATTTTTTTTTTCAATTTTACTAACTCAAGTTTTCAAAAATATGATTTTAAAGTTTTATAATTACAAAAATATGGTTTCAACTAGGCATCAACCCCACAACAATAAATTGTGGAAAAAGCAACCAGAAAACAACTTCACAACAATACTGTGTTGAAAAGACAATCACAATATCAATTAGATATCAGCTCATTGCATCAACTTAAAATAAACTAAAAAAAACTACCTTGAAAATCTTATCCCTACAATTTAAAATGTGTCAAAAATAAACTCAAAATAACTAAACACATACTTAAAATAAACTAAGAACAACTTGAAAAATATTACCATTAAACACAAAGATTATTTTTAAGAATATATATAAATCCAATGTATACCTAAAATAAACTAAAATTAAACCAAAAATATTCTATACAAGAAATCAATAAAAAATAAACATCAGAACAACTACACATATACCTAACATAAACTAAAAATCAACACTGAAAATCAACCACACAATAACAAAAGTTAAAAATACATTCACCCAAAGTACCCAAAATAAAGTAAAGATGTACCCACATGTGCTGAAAATAAACAAAAAAATATAATTAATTAGAAAACAACAAGACATCAACTCATTACTTACTAAAATATGCTAAAAATATTCTTAAAATATACTAAGAACAACTAAATATATAACAAAAATAAACATGTATAGTTTAATTAAACTTAAAAAAAAAATATCAACCCAGCATATATTGAATATAAACTAAAATTATACCCAAAGTATACTTCAAAGAAACTTAAAATTATATTCGATTAGAAATCAACTAGATATCGACCCCAAATAAACTAAAAAATCAATGAAAATTAACCAATACAACAACCAAAAAAATTAAAATATACTTAAAATAAAATAAAATATATATAGCCTAAGTACACTCAAAATATATATCAAAACAACTAAACATATATTCAACATAAACTAAAAAATAACTAAAAATCAATATGTAAAACCTACTTAGTTTTTATGTAGACATTGTTAATATTATTTGATTTTTTTTTTTAATTATTAACAGTCATCTATTATATATATAAATGTATATATATATATATTAGCAAGAGGTATGTCCTAATAATTTTAATTAAAACAATCATCATTGCCCACTTCTTTTATTGTGTATCATGTATTGATAACAAAACAAAGTATGTTTAATTCTTAATATTTATATATTTATATTAATTATTGTAGCATCCCAAATTTGCTAATAAGGCTTAGGGCCTTGATTAGCGTGCCTGGAGGGCAATAATTGATTTATTATGTTAATATGGGAATTCGATAAGTATGTGATTAGAAATGCATGTTTAGGTGAATTAAATATGCATGTGAGCCCCATTTGGTTATTAGGGGTATGTATGTAATTTTAGCCCGCTGAGGGCATAAATGCAATATTTGTGTATATTGTGATTAACACCACGCCTGAGTGGTGATATAATTGTGATGCACGATCCGAGACGGTCCTAGGGAGCAGTTTAGCTAGAAAGTCACAACGGGGTCAAATACCCGGCTCGGGAGGAGCCTAGGGGTATTTTGGGTATATAATATGAGTTTGGGATTTATTAAGTATCGGGTAGTGATTTAGCAATAATTTGAGTATGCCGGGATTAACGAGGATTTTTAGGTGTACTCGAGGACTTAGCGGGATATGTCAAATGACTAAAGTACCCTTGGTGGTATTTAAGGACTTAGACTAACTTAAGGGAGGCAATTTAGTCATTTTGGCAAGTGGATATACTCAGTGGGAGCTGGGGGTACTAGAAGCACTTGGACAAAAGTAGAGGAAAGAAAAAGAACAGAAATTTCTCAGCTCTCTTTCTCTCATTCTCGACACTCTTTTTCCCTCTCCTTGGTGATTGAGAGCTTGAAGAACTTTGAGGATTTTAGATTAAGAACTGAAGAATTTTACTTGCCGTGCCTAGGAAAATCAGCTCAAGGGTGTGTTTAACATAGAGGTAAGGCTTCATCTCTGATTTTTAGTCTCCTTACTTGTTCTTGAGAGTTTGGGGTCGAATGTTGAATTTTTTTTTTTGTGGCATAATGATTGTGAAGATTCAGCTTGGGAATCAAAGGATTTAAGCTTGGAACTGGACTTGAAAGTAGCTCAAGGTCGAATTCCTACTCAAGGCAAGGATTTCATTGATTTCTGAAATAAATCTTCAATTGTGGTTTGAGTTTTGAGGAATTTTAAACCACTAGGTGATTTTGAGTTTGGATGAGTGTTTGAGTTAGTATTCTGGTGTTTATGTGTTGTGATGTTGTTCATTTGGATGTTTGGGTCGAATTGGGACATGGGTATACTTGGGTGATGATTTGCGTATGTTTTGGCTCAAGAAAAATAGTGGGAAAACCCAGTTTTCTTGGTTCACGTATGTGCATCGCGGCTCTGTTCTTCCGTGCCGCGACTCTGGGTTGAATCAGGACTGGGGAGACCTGCTGGATGCCACGGCCCCTATAGGGCTGTGCCACGGTGCTAGGCCATTTTCAGGATGTGAGATTTTGTGTTTTTAGGGTTTTTGCTCAGTGGGCTCGGGGGACGCTTTCGCCACCCTGTGTGGGGAAACGGGAGGTCCCGAGAGCACGGGATTGGTTTTGGGATACAATTATGAATTGGTTAGTAACGAGAGTGTTACTTGTGTGTTGTGACTAGGTTTTCAGCGAGGCTCAGGTTAGAGGACTGTGCTCGGGATTTCGATGCTCAAGAAGCTCGGGACACATGTTAGAAAACTGTTGTACCCGTAGAGCAGGGCGTGGCCCTATAGTTTGTAGTCCAGGGCACGACCCTATGTGATTGAGTTGTAGGTCGTAGGCCTATCATTTATATTTGGTATATGTTTAAGTAGTTATTGATGTAATGCTATGTATGCTTATTTGTGAAGGAATGGTGAAGGCCGGAAACGACGAAGGCTGTGAACGGCAGGAAGCCGAGTACGGCAAGGGGTTGGGAATGGCATTAAGCACGTGGAGTGCGAGGTCGAGTACGACAAGGGCCGGGAGCGACATTGAGCACGCGGAGTGCAAGTCGCCAGGGTGAGACCCTTCTCGGATGCTTTGGATATCCTCACTGTGTAGACAACGAACCCAGGGCCTAGTAAAGCTCCTGGGACGGCATGGCCGCTATGTGTTTAGCCTTTTGGCTTCCTTGTTGTATGCTAATTGGTAGCTATGCATATGTTGATTATTTGTGTAGAGTTTTCTTGCTGGGCTTCGGCTCACGGCTGCTCTATGGTGTAGGTAAGGGCAAGGGAAAGGTCGACCAACCATGAGTACGGAGAGCGTGAAGTGACGTGTACATGTTTGGATTGCCTGGCTACCTCGACCAGGGGTATTTTGGGTGTCGTTATGTATTAATCAGAGTTTTGTCGTTTAGTCGATTTTAATCATATTTTTGAGTTGTAAATATTTCTAAACAGTAATTTTGGGATCCCAAATGTATAACTCTTTATAATTTTAATGAAAGAATACATTTTCAAATTATATGACTTTTATTACAGTTTAGCTACACTTTTAACCTAAAACCTTGATTAGCGAGTTAATTGCACGTTTAAAACTCACCTAGTAACGACTCTAAGGAAGTAGGGCGTTACAACTTGGTATCATAGCGAGCCAGGGTTTATGGTTCCTGGAGATTGACCTAACATATACGCTCGTTGTCAGTGACAAGATCGACTCATGGATGGGGTGTGAAGATTGAATTATATGCTTGATTATGTGCTTGAGTGCCCTGTTTCCCTGATTATTTTATATAGAGCATGATGAATGTGTTAACATATGCATGATGCCAGGGCATGGCGCTTTGAGTGTTGTATGTTATTTGTGTTATGTGGATTGCTATTTATGGTTGGTTGATGTGAATTGGGAGGTTGGTTTGGATGTTGTTATCATACCTGATAAGGGACGTTGTTGATTAAAGGCATATTGTTGAGATGCCCGTGAATCAGCCAGACTCCGCGGCAGTATGGCCGAGGATAAAAACCAGGGTCAGGACCTTCCACCTGCCCCACAGAATTGGCAACAGATGTTTGCCGACATGGAAGCCAAGTAGCACTGAACAGAAGAAGAGCTTTGATAGCTGAGGCAGCAGGCCCCTCTTTAGGGCACTGGGTTGGAAGTTCAGCAGGCTGTGGCACCAGTGCCAGTTCAGCCTGTTATGGAGAATAGGTGGGAACCTTTGTATGAAAGGTTCAGGAAGCAGCATCCTCCCACCTTCGAGGGTGGACCAGACCCACTGCGGGCAAAGTAGTGAATGAAATGACTTCCTCCATCCTGGATTTCATGAGGGTGGAAGGGAACGTGTGGGTAGCTTGTGCCAGCTACATTTTCAGAGAGGATGCCCACATCTGGTGGGATGTAGTGACACAGAGAAGAAATGTTGCAGTTATGACCTGGGAAGAGTTCAGAAACATCTTTAATGAGAAGTATTACCGTGTTGTAGTCTGAGCTGCGAAGGTTGACAAGTTTACCAACCTGACTCAGAATCGGATGACAGTTACTGAGTACGCCTTGAGATTTGACTGGTTTGCGAAGTTCGCACCGGATTTGGTGCCGACTGATGCGGCACGAAGGGATCGATTTGTACAGGGGTTGAATATCATGATCGCCTGTGATGTTAAGATAAATTTGGATCTGGGGACTACTACATATGCTCAGGTAGTGGACAAGGCTCTTACAACTGAGGGGGCCAAGGATTAGATTGGGAGAGAGGGCGCTGCTAGGCGCGATGCCAGGAGGACGGTGCCTCCTTTTACCGGATCTAGTCGAGGTAGTGGCCCCAGTGAGCAGAAGAGAAAGGCCCCAAATTATTTTGTTCCTCCTAGCTTGGATAGGATGGCATGGGGTGCTTTTAGTGGTCGTCAGGGCAGGGGTGACAATTGCAAGAGTTTCCCAGTATGTCCTCGGTGTAGACGACGACATCAGGGATAGTGCAGGATTAAGGCTGCTTTATTTGTGGGAGTGTCAACCATTTGAAGAAGGACTACCCACAAGCCAGGAAAGAGGAGCCGAAGTAGAGCAACAGTTAGGCTCCTGCCAGAGTATTCACCTTGACCTAGACTGAGGCTGAGGCTAGCCCCTCAGTTATGACAGGCCAGATTTCTAGTGCTAGTTCTTCTTTTACTGCATTGATTGATTGGGGGGCTACTCATTCATTTGTGTCTGCTAAAGTGATAGATCGGCTGTGTAGACCTAGTGATTTGTATGCTACAGGATTTCAGACTTTGTTGCCAACTGGGGAACTGGTAGACTCTAGGAGATGGGTTAGAGCATTGCCAATAGAGATAGATGGTAGAGAGTTGTCTGTGGATATGATCGAGTTAGCGATGGATGACTTCGATATGATTCTAGGGATGGATTGGTTATCGAAGTATGGATCGACGATTGAGTACAAGTGCCGGATGGTGACTTTTAAACCAGAAGGGGAGGTACCCTTTGTATTTGTGGGGACAGTTAGTGGACCGCGAGTACCTATGATTTCGGCACTGAAGGCTTGAGACCTGATGCAGGATGGTTGCATAGGATTCCTAGTGAACATTGTGGATACCTCTAAGGTTTTGTCGCCTGGACCGAGTCAGACCAGGTTGGTATGTGAGTTTCCAGATTTATTTCCAATAGACTTGCCAGGGTTGTTGCCACAGCGGGAGATCGAGTTTGTTATAGAGTTGGCGCCAGGTGCGGAGCCAATATCTAGGACACCTTATAGAATGGCTTCGGTAGAGTTGAAGGAATTGAAGATTCAATTGCAGGAGTTACTGGATTTGGGGTTCATCAAATTGAGTTTCTTGCCATGGGGTGCTCGAGTGTTGTTCGTCAAGAAGAAGGATGGATCTCTTAGGATATGTATTGACTACAGGGAGTTGAACAAGTTGACCATTAAGAACAAGTACCCACTACCCAGGATCGATGACTTGTTTGACCAGTTACGGGTGAAGACAATGTTCTCTAAGATCGATCTCCAGTCAGGTTATCACCAGTTAAGGATTAAAGAGGAGGACATACCAAAGACCGCCTTCCGCACGAGATATGGACACTATGAATTCTTGGTTATGTCCTTTGGATTAGCCAACGCCCCAACAACTTTTATGGACATGATGAATAGGGTCTTCAAGCACTACTTGGACAAGTTTATGATTGTGTTTATTGATGACATATTGGTGTAATCACAGCCAGAGACAGAGCATGAGAAACATTTACGCTTGGTGTTGCAGCGGTTGAGAGAGCATAGGTTATATGCTAAGTTCAGCAAGTGGGAGTTTTGGCTACCGCAACTCACGTTTCTGGGCCATATTGTCAATAAGGAGGGGAATCTAGTTTACCAAAGTAAGATTGAGGCAGTTATAGATTGGCCTAGACCGAGCAGTGTAACGGAAGTTAGGAGCTTCCTGGGTTTGGCAAGGTATTATCGATGGTTCGTTGAGGGGTTCTCGGATAGCCACACTATTGAATGAATTGACGAGAAAGAAGACTAAGTATGTGAGGACAGACAGGTGTGAGGACAGTTTCAAGGAATTGAAGCGGCGACTGATCACCGCTCCAGTATTGAGTCTGCCGTCAGACAATGAGAAGTTTGTGGTTTATTGTGATGCTTCCAGATAGGGTTTGGGGTGTGTACTGATGCAAGCCGGAAAAGTGATAGCCTACCCATCGAGACAGCTGAAGGAGTATGAGTAGAGATATCCTACGCATGATCTAGAATTGGCAACGGTGGTATTTGCACTTAAGGTTTGGAGACATTATTTATATGGCGAGAAGTGTGAAATATACACTGACCATAAGAGTTTGAAGTACTTCTTTACTCAGAAGGATCTGAATATGTGCCATAGACATTGGCTGGAACTGGTAAAGGATTACGAGTGTGATATCTTATATCATCCTGGGAAGGCTAATGTAATGGCCAACACGCTGAGTTGGAAGATCCCATGAAAATTGTTCAGTTTGAGGAAGATATCTGATAAGTTAGCTGAAAAGATGACTAGGGCTGGTATAAAGTTGGTGGTTGGTCAGTTAGCCAACATCACTCTTCAGTCTACGCTCCTTGAGAGGATCAGTGAGGCATAGGGGAAGGATCCCCAGTTAGTAGAACGAAGAGAGAGTGTCTTAGCAAGGTAGAGGAGGTGACGTGGGAACTTGAATCAGATATGCGGGAGCGGTATCCCGAGTTATTCAGGTAATTTTGAGGACGAAATTTCTGTAAGGAGGGGATAGTTGTAGCATCCTAAATTTTCTAATAAGGCTTAGGGCCTTGATTAGCGTGCCTGGAGGGCAATAATTGATTTATTATGTTAATATGTGAATTTGATAAGTATGTGATTAGAAATGCATGTTTAGGTGAATTAAATATGCATGTGGGCCCCATTTGGTTATTAGGGGCATGTTTGTAATTTTAGCTCGCTGATGGAATAAATGCAATATTTGTGTATATTATGATTGACACCACGTGTGAGTGGTGATATAATTGTGATGCATGATCTGAGATAGTCCTAGGGAACATCTTAGCTAATATGAGTTTGGGATTTATTAAGTGTAGGGTAGTAATTTAGTAATGATTTGAGTATGCCGGGATTAACGGGGATTTTTAAGTGTACTCGAGGACTTAGCGGGATATGTCAAATGACTAAAGTACCCTTGGTGGTATTTAAGGACTTAGACTAACTTAAGGGGGGAAATTCAATCATTTTGGCAAGTGGATATACTCAGTGGGAGCTGGGGGTTCTAGAGGCACTTAGAAAAAAGCAGAGGAAAGAAAAAGAATAGAAATTTCTCAGCTCTCTCTCTCTCATTCTCGGCACTCTCTTTCCCTCTCTTTGGTGATTGAGAGCTTGAAGAACTATGAGGATTTTAGATTAAGAATTGAAGAATTTTACTTGCTGTGCCTAGGGAAATCAGCTCAAGGGTGTGTTTAACACAGAGGTAAGGCTTCATGTCTGATTTTGAGTCTCCTTACTTGTTCTTAAGAGTTTAGGGTTGAATGTTTAAAATTGGATTTGTGGCTTAATGATTGTGAATATTTAGCTTGCGAATCAAAGGATTTAAGCTTGGAACTGGACTTGAAAGTAGCTCAGGGTCAAATTCCTACTCAATGTAAGGATTTCATTGATTTCTGAAATGAATTTTCAGTTGTGGTTTAAGTTTTGAGGAATTTTAAACCACTAGGTGATTTTGAGTTTGGATGAGTGTTTGAGTTAGTTTTCTGGTGTTTATGTGTTGTGATGTAGTTCATTTGGATGTTTGGGTCGAATTGGGACTTGGGTATACTTGGGTGATGATTTGGGTAAGTTTTGGCTCGGGAAAAATAATGGGAAAAACCCAGTTTTATGGGTTCGCGTATGTGCGTCGCGACTCTGTTCTTCCGTGCCGCGGCTCTAGGTTGAATCAGGGCAGGGGAACCCTACTAGGCGCTGCGGGCCCTATAGGGCTGTGCCGCGGCGCTAGGCCATTTTTTAGGATGTGGGCTTTTTTGTTTTTAGGGTTTTGGCTCAGGGGGCTAGGGGATGCTTTCACCACCTTGTGTGGGGGAAACGGGAGGTCCTGAGAGCACGAGATTGGTTACGGGGTACAATTATGAATTGGTTAGTAACGAGAGTGTTACTTGTGTGTTGTGACTAGGTTTTCAGTGAAGCTTGGGTTAGAGGACTGTGCTCGGGATTTCGGTGCTCAAGAAACTCAGGACACATGTAAGAAAACTGTTGTACCCGTAGAGCAGGACGTGACCCTATAGTTTGTAGTGCAGGGCACGACCCTATGTGATTGAGTTGCAGGGTGTATCCCTATCGTTTATATTTGGTATATGTTTAAGTAGTTATTGATGTTATGCTATGCATGGTTATTTGTGAATGAACGGCGAGGCCGGAAACGGCGAAGGCCGAGAACGGCAGGAAGCCGAGTACGGCAAGGGGTTGGGAATGGCATTAAGCACGTGGAGTGCGAGGTCGAGTACGACAAGGGCCAGGAGCGGCGTTGAGCACGCGAAGTGCAAGTCGCCAGGGTGAGACCCTTCTCGGATGCTTGAGATATCCTCACGGTGTAGACCGCGAACCCAGATCCTGGTAAAGTGCCTAGGACGACATGGCTGCTATGTGTTTAGCCTGTTGGCTGCCTTGTTGTATGCTAATTGGTAGTTATGCATATGTTGATTGTTTGTGTAGAGTTTTCTTGCTGGGCTTCGGCTCACGGCTGCTCTATGGTGTAGGTAAGGGCAAGGGGAAGGTCGACCAACCATGAGTACGGAGAGCATGAAGCGACGTGTACATGTTTGGCCTACCTGGCTGCCTCGGCTAGGGGTCTTTTGGGAGTCGTTATGTATTAATCAGATTTTTTTCGTTTAATCGACTTTAATCATATTTTTGAGTTGTAAATATTTCTAAACAGTAATTTTGGGATCCCAAATGTATAATGCTTTATAATTTTAATGAAAGAATACATTTTCAAATTATATGACTATTTTTACAGTTTAGCTACACTTTTAACCTAAAATCTCGGTTAGCGAGTTAATTGCATGTTTAAATCTCACTTAGTAACGACTCTATGGAAGTAGGGCCTTATAATTATGGTATAGTATGTGATTCTAGTTTAGATGCACATGAATTTTAGGACAAGTATGGATGACTACCGCATTCTATATATATATATTTATATAGAGAGAGAAAGAGAAAAATAGTTGGATCTCTTTTCTTAGTTGTATTTTTTTTTGTACACTTGAGAACAATTTTCTTAAAACAAGTATAATTTAATTAAACTCAAAATGTGTCAAAAATAATATAATTGAATTTTATATTATTAGAAATAAACGTCAGAAATGATGCCTCCCCATCATGTCCCACCTTACACCTCTGTTGACCCAGATTTTGGTCAACTGACACGGAGTCGGAATATGCTTGATGTGAATGAATATGTTGACAAGAATCAAATGACGAAAAGTAATAAGAACACGATATTTTATAGTGGTTCGGCCCCAGGATTTGGTAATGACCTACGTCCACTTAGACTGTTATTGATATAAGAATCAAAGGAGTGATCAAAAAACAAGGGTTCAATGAGTTTCACTAACCTCTGAAGAACAATACAATATTCCAAGGAGAATTACTCTAATCTCAAATAATTCAAAAACCAAGAGTCCCTTCCTTGAGCTATCCTTTCCTTTTATAGGCTTAAGGGGGATTACTTAAGATCGTTACAGATATTCTCTTCTGAATAATCGGATACTCAGGAGATTGTGTGAGTTAAATTCGGGATTTACAAAGATCTTCACAGTAATGTTACTTTGCATGCGGAACCATCGACCAGACTGGTCGCAGGTAAGACTGGGCCGCTTACTGCTTCTAATACGTCCTCTGGTCGATATCCTAGCAGAGCTCTTCCAGGTGTTAGCCACGTGTCCAGGGATCACTTGTCACGTCATCAATTGTAATGACCCACTACTCTAGACTTTTGGACCATTAACGAAACTATACATAAAACTTACATTTTTGCGAAAATACCATACTTTATTGGAAACTTGTAGAAATAGAGTTACTTTCATAAAATAAGTAGGATATGGGATCCCATTGTCTTAAAAACAAAACATAACTTAACATAAAAAAAGACATTACATAAATAGTGCGGAAAATACATGTAGAAAGACATAAAACGAAACTACATCCTCGAATCGAATAACGCTCGGCTCCTTGACTCCATTCACCATCGATACACATTCTCTAAGCGTCCACGAATCTTACCGCCTCTAAAGCTATTTTCCTGCACATAAAACAAAAAGGAATGAGCCTAATGCCCAGCAAGGAAAATCTAACACATAGTCATAAACATAAATTTCATAATAATCATGAAGACATATCATAACACTTATTATAATGGCCATTATTACTTGGGGTCCCATAGACTAAACAAGTCATATGCCCATGAGATTAGTGGGGTCCTACTAGCTAAGTAGGTCATATGCCCATAACCTTTTTGGGGTCTTGTTAGTCATATGGGTCATATGCCCAAGCCTACAAACATACACATTTCATAACATATTTATAACATATTTCATAACATATCACATAAGATATCACAAGCATAAAACATATAGATTCTATCCTATTTTCCTTACCAAAGTTACCGGAATAAGAGGATAGCGTTGGGACTTTTTGGAACACTCCTAAAACCATATATACCAGGGTGAGTCTAATGAAGGAAAAGAGATGAAATGAAAGGAATGGAAAGACTAAACCATTGAAAGTCACACTTACCAAAACTTATGTGCTCAAGAACTTAGATTCCCTAACCAAAATAAGGTTGAGGTTAGAAGACTGAGTAGAAGACTAAGAGAAGGGAAACATAACATAAAACCAACAAACTAGAGCGTGTTGAATACCTTGAGGACTTGTAGATAAATCTAACCCTCGAACCGAAATACTATGAAATCTTACTTCCCAAAGTGTTTGATAAGCTTAAGATGATTAAGCTTATGATTTCCCCACCCAAGTGTTTAACTCTCACACTCTCCTAGCACTTGCAGCTTCTGAACTTAGAGTAAAAGGTGAATAATGGCTGGGTACTAGGTCCTATTTATAGAGTTTGGGAATGAAGGAATCTTAATTTTACTTGAATAAAAATAATAGCTTTTTAGGTGAAAATAATTTGAATAATCGTTCAGCAGAGGCTGAAGACTCGTTCAAAAGATGTTGGACTTATGAAGAAGTTGAATGGCTGAAAGGAAAAAGAATTCAAAAACATTTGAATTATGCTGAAGGAGGCGATATATCGCCCCCTGTAGGCGATATATCGCCTGGGCCAGTATGCCCGAGGCGACCGTGCATCGTTTCGTGTTTTCCGTATCTACGTGCTGCGATATATCGGCACACGCTGAATATTTAAACACGAAATTACACATTTATACCTAAGTTTGAATGGAGTAAACAGCCTTGACTAATCCCTCAACGTATTCAAAGCTGCTGACTGACCTTATAACATTCAAACTTTACTCCTTATTAAATTTAATCCTCAAAATACTTAATTCTTAATCATCCATTCATAACATGTGCTTAAAATCCTATTGGTTGATATCTAAACCTTATAGTATAATAAATATTATTCTTAATGTCAGCTATATAATCAAACCTTAGGTTAAAATTAATATTCTTAAACTATGGGATAAACTTAGAAAGTCTATAAGTACTACTATGAGTGTCCAAATAATTACCGGTCTGAACCAAAAATCCACAGTTACAAAGATAATACTAAACATACTATAATACTACTAAATAATTAGCTAAGTAAAGTTCTTGGACTCTACATCAATGCCAATTTTTTGGATAACATATTCCCCCCAAGTTTATTTATTACGAGCAATAAATAAACTTTTGAGCAAACGACTCTTCGATAACCCCGCCTTACGTGTCAGAACCCTTCGTGTGTTCTTGGAAAAAGCAACCTACTCCTGTCTAATCATGACTTTTCGGTTCCCCAGTAATAATTCGACGGCCATTCCGCTTCCCCATATTTCGAAAAGGGAAAATGATGATTACACCTTTTTTATGCCGCAGACAAACTTATATAACATCTCCAAACTTCCCCTTTTCTTTTTACGCACGCCATTGTCTTCTCAAGAAACCCTAAAAACCAGAGCTTTAATCTTCTCCGGAGACCGTTCTTCTGCATTTTCAAGACTCAGTCCGAGAGTTTCTTGATTTCCGAAGGCTCTTTTTCAATCTCCACGACCATTTTCTTGGTAAGTTTTTGAATCCTTACGCTTCAAATTTTTATAATGCACGCTTCTGTATGTTGACTGTTTGAGTCCATATGCTTCTAGTTTGAGATGCTTGTGAGTAGAATGTCTTGTAGGCAAAAAAGGTTACGAGTTAGTTTAATAGTCGGGATCATGCTTTTAGGACGTAAAATCGAAGTAAAATTTCGATCTTTAGGCCAGTTGGAAAATAGGTTTTTCCCGTCCTAAGGGGAGTTGAAAAAGCTTTTTTGAAAAACTTTTTACTTTCACCCTTTGATCCGTTTTTCAAACTGTTCGTGTTGAAACATTTAGCTTTTTGTTAGAATGCTGTTGTATAAAAGCTTGGCTTTTATACTCGACCACCGTTATTCTAAAAAGCCTTTAAAAATTCTCCATCCTCACCTCCCCATTCTTCTGTTTGCAGACATTGATGCCAGATTTGTGGGGAGGTGAACGACCCATCGACGAAGATCTTCTCGCCCAGCTGCTCGAAGGCGAAGAACAACCGGCCGACCGAATCCACGAGATTCCTTTTTCTCGATCCTCATCCAGACCTCGTCCTTCTCCTCCTCAAATGGCTCGTTCCAAATCCGTAGGCAAGAAAAGACCTGAATCCAACGATAGTCCAAACCTTCCTGCCCAGCCTGATTCGCAGGCTAGGGTTCCCTTGACCAGCGGTCGAAACAATCCTGTTCCTGACCCTAATATCCAAATTAGAGGCCGCCCTCGCCATCAGAATCTGCCAGATGTCGAGTGGTATATTTCCCCGACCAGCGTAGTGACCCTTCGGATGGTTGCTAATTATTTCAGGAAGTACCCTCTTACAGGGGTTTCCATTAAAACTTATGCCGCAGACCAAAGGGCTAACCTCCCCGGAGGTATATATAGCGCCTGGTCTCGGTATCACATAGAGACAGGGGCTTTCCTCCCTCTACATCCTTTTTATCAGGGGGTGGCTAATTATTTCGACGTCGCCCCCTTCCAAATTACTCCAAACGGATATAGAATGCTGGCCGCACTCTATATCCTATACAAACTTAAAAAATGGCCAGAACCTACCCCCCACGAGATCAATTATCTTTTTGACCTTAAATCCAACCTGCAACAATATGGGACGGGTTTCTTCCACTTCTGTCACCAGGAGACAAACCGGACGTTCCTGAGTGACACTACACACATATCTAATGTGGGGTAGTACAGTAAGGAGTACTTCCTTACTTCGGACATAACCAACAACAACCTGGCCTTTGCTCGAGGAGGTAAGTGCTATCTTTGACTGGTCGATACTTTTAATCAAAGATTCTCCTTTCATTTTTCTCAAACTGTACTTTGTCTTTCAGGCCCATGGTTACATCCGACCCCAACGCCAGACATGGTGTTGAGGTCCAATACATTGCCCAAGATGACAGACGCAGAAAAAAGCGTCAAGTCCCTGGTTACTGATGAAAACCTGAGGCTGTCTAGCCTCCTGGCTCCTCGCCATGAAACAAGAAGGTCCGTGGTAGCTAATGCCACTACCGAGGGGGTTCCCGAGCAGCAACCTCCTGCATCCCCTCCTCGAAGGAGGCTGACGGGGGTTACAATCAGGGAGCCCACGGGCAATCCTTCCGCAGAAAGGCCTTCTGCTCCCCAAGGCAAGGGGAAACAAAAGGCCAAAGAGCCAGTTGTGGACCTAGGGGTATCCTCTGATGAGAACGGTAAAATTATTTTGCTTTTAAATAGCTTGCCAATTGCCTGTCATTTGTTTGACGGGGAGGGCAACTTTACATATACTCCGAATCTAGGGCTAGACTTCTTCATGCCAGATAGTGAGTGTGTGACTAATAGAGTCAATAGTATAGCGACCAGTAGTTGTAGCTCGGGTACTAACTTTGTGACCTTCTTTTCTGTTTTGATAAAGAGTCTTCATCTGCCTTTATCTTTACCCTTTGCATGTTTTTACTTGTATGCAGATATGGCCACTCCCAACGTCTTCGACTTATACCAGGCTGAGGAGGAAGAGGAAGTTCCTCAGCTTTGGCGAAAGTCGTCACGGAGACACAACGGCGAGACGAGCCAGGGACATACCAAAAAGAGTCGAACAGAAGACCCTCCTAGGGGCGTGCCAACTGGGAAAACTTCTGCTCATCCTCCGGCCCCTGCTGAGAAGGAGACTCCCCCTGCTCCAATGAACCCTCCTCCGGCTACGCCCAGCAGGGAACAAGACAAGCGGGAAGAAACTCTTGGGGCCAAACTCTCGAGCCGTGCCATACGAGCAGCCAAAGACCGTATTGCGCACATTGGGAAAAACGACCGCGTCAAGGATGCAATGGTTGAGGCAGAGAGTATGACGGTCGACCTAATTCTGAACAGGACCCTGAACAAAATAGCCAGTGTAAGTACTTCTTTATCTTTTTGGCCTTAGCCTTTTAGTCTTTGCCACAGGTTCTAACTTTATCCTCTGTCCTCAGGCTTTGCTGTCTGCCACTACTGCTCGTACCCGCACCCAAGCCACCATCGAACAGGCTCGGGCAAAGGCTATCGAGAGGCACCAGGTGAAGGCAGCCGAGGAACTTTCGGCTGCAGAGGCCAGGCATGCAAAGGAGTTGGAGGCGCTGGCTCAGCAGAGGGATACCGCGGTGACAAAGCTATCAAAGGTTGAAGCTACGAAGGCAGCTATAATAAAGCATAGGGAGGAGTATCAAGATGCCAGCCGAACCTAGTTTCGCGAAGTCAAGAGATTGGAAGGGGTGCTTAAGTCCAAGGACGATGCCATCGCTACTCTTGAGGGCCAAGTGGAGCAGCTGAAGCTCGACAACTCCAAGAATCTGGAAAGGTATAAGAAGACGACGCTCCGGTGTTTTTATAACTTCTGGAAACACAATCAGGGCACCGATTTCAGCTATCTTTCAGAAGATGTCAGGACTGCTGAGCTGGCTCGCTGCACTGCTCAACTGGCTGAAGAGGAGGCAAGAGCAAGGATCCCTGCTTCTCCAAGCCTTGCTGGTGCAGAAGAAGAAAGAGCCGTTGACGACGCGACCAATCAGAATGCTGATAAAGACCCTCCTGCTCCCAATGCCTCTTGAGCTTTTTTATTATTTTTCCTTTCTTTTGACTATACGACCCACGGGTCGTGATGTAAAGACAATACCTTTTTTGAATTTGCTGCACGGGCAGCAAACCTTTTCTTTTATTTGAACAGTTACATCCAAGCAATGATGCTTGCGGTGTAAAAGATTACATCATGATGCTATAACATTTTCATTTATTATAACATTTGTCCGTATGACCGAACTTAGCATAGTACTTTGGCTTGATTTAACAAAATATAAATTTTGAAAAATACTCTAAGTACCTTAGCATGCTTTCACTCATTTTGTTCATGTGCTTACATACCTCATGGTACGCTTTGCTATCGATGTGCCTTATATGCCCCCCAAGTGATTGAGGAGCTTTAGGTCCTTGGTCACTTACCTTAACCACGACCTGTTCGAACATTTCTGCTCGGGTGAAAAAGTAATACTTGTAATACAGAAAAAAAACACGTAATGAACAAATACTTGTAAATATAAATTCACAAAGGTTGGCAAGAATGACTGGCTGCGCACAGTCCCTTATAATCTTGTATTAAAAATGGACTAAACATGTCTTTACGAGTGATTCTAAAATAGAATCTTACATATACGAGCGATTAGCCATACAGCGTGGCTAACCCTCTTTGCTAAACTTGTAAAAAGAAAAAAATTAAAACAAGCCAGTCCTTTAAAAAGGACTGTTCACTGATAGTACTTGCGCAGGTGTTCTCCATTCCAATAACGTGGAACGAGATCTCCGTTTAAGCGTGCAAGTTTGTAGGTGCCCGGATGAAGGATTTCTTCAATCGGGTAAGGTCCTTCCCAATTAGGTCCAAGTACTCCAGCAGTGGGGTCGCGGGTGTTTAAGAAAACTCGTCGTAGCACCAAGTCACCGACGTTGAATTTTCTCTCTTTAACTTTGGAGTTAAAGTACCGGGCGACTTTTTGCTGGTAAGTAGCAACTCGGAGTTGGGCTTTCTCTCGTATCTCGTCAATCGAGTCTAGGGATTCCATCATCAGTTGGCTGTTCTAGTCTTGGTCGTATGTTAAGCGTCGATGTGAGGGGTGATCTAATTGGGCAGGCAACATCGCCTCGTATCCGTAGGCTAAGGAAAATGGGGTATGTCCTGTCGCTGTTCGGTGAGACATTCTATACGACCAGAGGACTTCAGGCAACTGCTCTGGCCACGCTCCCTTAGCTTCTTCAAGTCTCTTCTTCAGGGTATCTTTAAGAGTTTTATTCGCGACTTCGACCTGCCCATTCGCTTGGGGGTGTGCAACTGAAGAAAAGCTTTTGATAACTCCATGTCTTTCGCAGAAATCGGTGAATAAGTCGCTGTCAAATTGGATTCCGTTGTCTGAAACTATCTTTCTAGGCAAACCATATCGACAGACAATGTTCTTGATAACAAAGTCAAGAACTTTCTTGGTCGTGATGGTAGCGAGCGGTTCAGCTTCGGCCCATTTGGTGAAGTAATCGACTGCTACGACTGCGTACTTTACTCCGACTTTCCCTGTAGGTAGGGATCCAATCAAATCTATCCCCCATACTGCAAAAGGCCACAGACTTTGCATCTGTTTTAATTCGTTTGGAGCTTCTCGTGGAATCTTGGAGAACCTTTGACATTTATCGCATCTTCGTACAAACTCCATCGAATCCTCATTCATAGTTGGCCAGAAGTAGCCTTGCCTTAGAATCTTCTTTGCCAAACTCTGCCCCCCAGCGTGTTCCCGACAGAAGCCTTCATGCACCTTTTTCATGAGTTCCTTAGCTTTTTCTGGTGTAACGCATCTGAGTAGTGGCAACGAATATCCTCTTCGGTACATAACACCATCAACCAGTATGTACCTAGCAGCTCGCCTTTGTAGAGTTCTGGCTTTGTTTCTATCTGTTGGTAGCGTACCGATTGTCAGATACTCCAAATAAGGTGCCATCAATGTATCCTCCATTCGAATCTCCATACTGGATTCGACCGCTTGTATGCTTGGCTTACTCAGTCTTTCCACTGGCACAATGTTCAAAGTGACAGCATCCTTCGCGCTCGCGAGTTTGGCTAAGGCATCTGTGTTTGAATTCTGATCCCGCGGAATTTGCTGAAGGGTGTACTCCGTGAATTAGTCTAGCAAGTCTTTTGTTTTATTCAAGTAGGCCACCATTTTTAAGCCTCGCGCTTGATATTCTCCTAGAACTTGATTCACCACCAGCTGTGAATCACTATAAATATCAAGCGTCTTTATGCTCATATCTTTCGCCATCCTCAATCCAGCGAGGAGTGCTTCGTATTCGGCTTCATTATTTGACGCGGTGAAGTCGAACCTAATAGCGCAGTGAAATCGATGCCCTTCCGGTGTTATCAATATCACTCCCGCTCCTGCGTGGGATTCGTTAGACGACCCGTCCGTGAATAACTTCCACGAAGGAGCTTTCTCTTGAGGCTCAGGCGCACTAGGCTGTTTGCACTGCTCGCTGTCTGGGAGTTCGGTGAACTCTGCAATAAGGTCGGCCAAGACTTGTCCCTTGACTGCTGCTCGCGGTGAATAAGTTATATCGAACTGCCCCAGTTCGTCTGCCCATTTTAATAATCGTCCAGCCGCTTCTGGTTTTTGGAGGACTTGCCGAAGGGGCTGGTCAGTTAGAACTGTAATAGGATGGGCTTGAAAGTAGGGGCGTAACTTTCTAGAGGCCAGGATTAGGCAATATGCTAACCTCTCGATTGGTGGATATCTCAATTCTGCCCCGATCAGTCTCTTGCTAACATAGTAGATTGCCTTTTGTACGCCTTTTTCCTCTCGCACTAGTACCGCGCTAGCAGCAACTTTAGTAATCGCTAGGTAAATAAACAAAGTTTCTCCTTCGATCAGCCTTGATAAGATGGGAGGTTGTGCCATATGGGCTTTCAAGGCATGGAATGCTTGTTCGTAGTCTCTTGTCCATTCAAACTTCTTATTTCCCCTAAGTAGATTGAAAAAAGGGACGCACTTGTCTGTTGATTTCGAAATAAATCTACTTAGGACTGCGATTCTCCCGGTTAAACTTTGTACATCTTTGATCCTTTCTGGCGACTTCATATCGATCAGGGCTTTTATCTTGTCGGGGTTGGCCTCGATTCCTCTTGAATTTACAATAAACCCCAAAAACTTCCCTGATCCAACTCCGAAGGAACATTTAAGGGGATTTAACTTCATTCGGTATTTGTTCAATACATCAAAGCACTTTTGTAAATCCCTTTTTAGACTTTACCAGCATGTCGTCCACATATACCTCCATGTTTACTCCGATCAGCTCCTTAAACATGTGGTTGACTAGCCGTTGGTAAGTCGCACCTGCGTTTTTCAATCCGAAGGGCATTACTTTGTAACAGTATAAGCCCGTATCGGTCCGAAAGCTGGTGTGATCCTCGTCGGGGGGATGCATGCTAATCTGGTTGTAGCCCGAATACGCATCCATGAACGAGAGGATCTCGTGCCCTGCAGTTGCATCGACCAGCTGGTCGATTCTTTGGAGTGGGAAGCAGTCCTTTGGGCAGGCTTTATTGAGGTCTGTAAAATCCATGCAGGTTCGCCATTTCCATTTGGCTTGGGAACCAACACTGGATTGGAGACCCATGATGGATAAAACGCCACCCTGATGAACCCATTCTCCTTTAACCTTTCAACTTCTTCTTTTAAGGCTCTCGATCTATCCTTATCGAGCAACCTTCTCTTTTGTTGCACGGGTGAAAAGGTCTTGTCTATATTCAGGACATGGCTGATGACTGCAGGATCTATACCAGCCATGTCTTTATGCGACCAGGCCAAAACCTCCTGGTTCTTTCGCAAAAAGTCCACCAGTGCGTGCTTCGTGGTAGGCTCTAAGTTTTTCCCAACCTTCACGACTCTGGTCGGGTCTTTTTTGTCAAGTTGGACCTCCTCCAGGTCCTCGATGGGTCCAATGTTTTCTTCAAAATCCCCAAAGCGAGGATCTAAGTCTCTATCCTCACTTTGGGCAACACCCTATTTGGTGACTTCATCACCGGATTGGGCTTGTGTATCAACTGTGATCTGCAACCTAACGGAGGTAGTGCTCTTCGGCGTTCCATTCTTCACCTTTGTGATTGAGGCGTTGTAGCACTCCATGGCTTCTCTCTGGTTCCCCAACACGCGTCCTACCCCCGCGTCTATTGGGAAATTCATGGCCAAGTGCCACATAGAGATGACAGCCCGTAGATCAACCAGTATAGGCCTTCCAATGACGGCATTGTATGCCGAAGGACAATCGACCACTACAAAAGTGGCGAGTAATGTCCTTGTTGCAGGCGCTGTAACCGTCATCACTGGTAGTTTGATCAATCCGGCGGGGGCGAGTCCTTCTCCAGAGAAGTCGTATATCATTTGGTTACAGGGCTCCAAGTCCTTAATGGACAATTTCATGCGTTCCAGTGTAGACTTATACAGGATATTGACTAAACTTCCTGTATCGACCAGCACTCTCTTCACCATCATGTTGGCCATCTGGATGTCCACGACCAGCGGATCGGAATGCGGGAAACGGACATGTTGTGCATCACTGTCAGAGAAGGTTATTTCACCTTCCTCTGCCCGAGCCTTTTTTGGTGCACGGTCCTCCACAGTCATCATCTCGATGTCCTGGTCGTGGCGCAGAGTCCGAGCATATCATTCCCTGGCCTTTCCGCTATTTCCCATGAGGTGCGGGCCTCCACAGATGGTTAAGAGTGTGCCAGTCACGGGGGCAGACTGTAAGGGTGGCGAGCATTGGCGCGTGGGCGCCTGCTCGTTGCTACCCGGAGTTTCTCGTTGGGAATTTCCCGAGGCCCGTACGTATCTTCTCAAGTGTCCTTGTCTAATAAGGAACTCGATTTTGTCTTTCAACTGGTTGCATTCATTGGTGTCATGTCCGTAGTCGTTATGATAACGACAGAACTTGGTAGTGTCTCTCTTCGAAATATCCTTTCGAATGGGGCCAGGTTTTTTGTAAGGCACACTAGAACTTGTGGCCAGATAAACCTCTCCCCGAGATTCAACGAGGGTAGTGTAGTTAGTGAACCGAGGTTCATAACGATTACCCTTGGCTCGTTATACGGCCGTTTTCCACCATTCCTGCCATTGCCGTTCCCGTTGCCTTTCCAGTTGCCACTAGGTTTGGACCCATTGGCGGCTTTGGCGGGTTCGGAAGCCTTCTTATCCTTGCCTGAGGGCTTTCCATCGTCGGCAATGGCTTCTTCGAGCTTGATGTAGCGATCAGCCCGGTCCAAAAATTCCTGGGTAGTTCTTACTCCTTCCTTTCGGAGACTTTTCCAGAGGGGAGAACGACGTTTAACCCCTGTGGTTATGGCCATCATTTTGCCTTCGTCCCCCACCATTTTCACTCCAGCCGCCGCTCGCATAAAGCACTGGAAGTAGTCCTTCACTGATTCTCCATCCTGCTGGCGAATTTCAACCAGCTGGTTTGCTTCGGTCGGATGCACACGACCTGCATAGAACTGTCCGTAAAACTCCCTTACGAACATTTCCTAGGAAACTATGCTTGCGGGAGGGAACTTAAAAAACCATTCCTGCGCGGCTTCAGAAAGTGTTGCAGGGAAGATCCTGCACCGAGCGTCTTAGGACACTTTCTGAATGTCCATTTGTATCTCAAATTTATTGACATGAGATACTGGGTCTTCGTACCCGTCAAAATTTGGAAGTGTAGGCATTTTGAACTTGCTTGGAGTTTCTGCATTAGCTATCCTCTGTACGAAAGGAGTGCCTTTCCTCCTATCGTGGTCGATATACGACGTCCTTCCCCCGACCAGCTGCTGTACAGCTTGGTTGAGGGCATCTATTTGGGCCTGTACAGCGGCAGGAATTGCTGTGGCCTCTGTTGCTGGGGGGATGTTCTCGCCATGTCGCTCGCGGCGATCGTTGAGTACGTCACGCAAATCCTCGTCTCTTCTCCGCTGCTCGCTACCCCCGAGTCGGTTGAAGACATTATCTTGCTTGGGCTGCCCCTCAGCGTCCCGTCTATTGGGTTGGTCATCTTGAGGTACCTTGCTCCTGCCTTTACCTCTTTCTTCATTTCTTCGGCCAGCGTTTCCCTTGCCTGAGTCAGCCTCATTATATCCATGGCCATCTCTAAACCTTGATTGGCTATGGTGGGATTGACTGTTCCCTCGATTTCCGTCCCTGGCTGAAACGTCCCGAACGTTAGAGGGCGGCCTGTGCTGGTCGTGGTGTCCTCGTGCATTATCATGCCGTGGGGGACCCTGGACCGCAGAGCCTAACTCTGAGTCCCTCCTGTTACTAGGGGGATACTGACCTCTGTTCGGTAGGTTTGGCTCATCACCCCTACGGCGTCTAGGACTACGAGGCTGATGCTTGTCCCTATTCTACCTCTGTTGTGGGGGATTGCCGCGACCAGCTTGGGATGGTGGCTGCGCCTCAGGGTCTAGTGGGACATCGTCATGGGGCACCTGAGGCTGCTCGGGCCTTTGCAGACTCGAAGGCTGGATTGGTGGGCTAGGATTAGGACCCCTCTGGAGTGGCCCATTAACAGGTTGGTCAGGCTGCGAAACAGGTGCGGCCTGATTCCTTGCCAGTTGCAAGGCCGCCTCGAGGGCTGCCATGGCTTCGCTCTGGCGGCGGTCCATCTCCGCCTGCCTTTCGCTTAATTCTGCGCGCTGTCGTTCAATCTCCTGCTGTTGCCGCGCCACAACTTCGGCAGCCGTCTCTTGACTGGCTTTCAGACTAGCCAGCTCTTCCTGCAACGCCCCCAGGGTACTCTTCAGCGTTGCATCATCCATCTCTTCCTCCTCAAAGTCCAGATGTGGCTCATCCTCCGCCACGCTCGCAGGGGGAGGAGGAGGTGGGTTTGATGGCGCAGCAGCGGCCGCCTGTCCAGCTTTCCTTCCAGTTTTCGCCATTAGTTTTCTCAATAATGATAAATCAAGCTCTCAACGAAAGCACCAGAATGTTGACCCAGATTTTGGTCAACTGACACGGAGTCGGAATATGCTTGATGTGAATGAATATGTTGACAAGAATCAAATGACGAAAAGTAATAAGAACACGATATTTTATAGTGGTTCGACCCCAGGATTTAGTAATGACCTACGTCCACTTAGACTGTTATTGATATAAGAATCAAAGGAGTGATCAAAGAACAAGGGTTCAATGAGTTTCACTAACCTCTGAAGAACAATACAATATTCCAAGGAGAATTACTCTAATCTCAAATAATTCAAAAACCAAGAGTCCCTTCCTTGAGCTATCCTTTTCTATTTATAGGCTCAAGGGGGATTACATAAGATCGTTACAAATATTCTCTCCTGAATAATCGGATACTCAGGAGATTGTGTGAGTTAAATTCGGGATTTACAAAGAACTTCACAGTAATGTTACTTTGCATGCGGAACCATCGACCAGACTGGTCGTAGGTAAGACTGGGCCGCTTACTGCTTCTAATACGTCCTCTGGTCGATATCCTCGCATAGCTCTTCTAGGTGTTAGCCACGTGTCCAGGGATCACTTGCCACGTCATCAATGCCAATTTTTTGGATAACAACTTCCAAGTCAAACAGTAACTCATCTCCTGCATGTATATCAACACGAAGACCACTACTAATGGCTTTTTATTTTTAGTTTACATAACTATATTGAACATAAATAATGTATATAACACATATGATACAATATATATAAATGCACGTATATAACTACATATCAAAAAGTGTGACACCAGCTTGCCAATCATTCACGGTGACATCAAAAGCTTCCAATGTCTTTCTGGACCATAATCTCAATGTCAAGCTCAGTAATTTTGGGTCCGCCAAGATGAGCTTTTCTTCCACTATAGTCAGCAGAAATACTCGACCTCTAGTCTTGATGGGCTCCCCCAATTACACCGACCCTCACGGAACAAGCATAACTTCCAAAAAGAACAACGTTTATTATTAGTCGACATCATTGCTTGCTATAATCACATCTTCAACGTAGACTAAAAGAGCAATGAAATTTGTACCAGAATGTTGTATGAATAAAGTGTGATCTATAGCATAATGCACAATGCCTTCCTCCATTAAGGCAATAGATTTTTTTTTTGAACCATTGCCAAGATGCTTGCTTTGAACAGTACAGAGATTTTTGGAGCTTACAAATGAGATTGGTTGGAAACTCCCCCTTACGACAATACCCTTAAGGTAGAGTCATGAAAACTTCCACATCTAAATCTCCATGTAAAAAGATATTATTTACATCAAGTTGATGTTGAAACAAACCGTGAATGGCAGCAAGGGCAAGGACTAAATTCACAATAACAAGTTTCGCGATAGGAGCAAATGTATCATTGTAATCGATCCCTTCCTGTTCGGTGTAGCCTTTAGCTACTGGACGAGCTTTGTAACACTCCATAGAACCATCAACATTGTGTTTAATCTTATACACATACTTACAACCCATGACATGCTTATTAGGAGGCAAACTAACAATAGTCCAAGTTTGGTTTCGCTTAAGAACATCATTCTCATCTGACATGGCTAAGTCCCACTCCGAAATGCCAGCTGCATTACGATAATAGGTAGGTTCACTATGATTGGAAATGACAAGCACAGTAGCTTGAAAAGATGAAGACAAGCGGATGTAGGCAAGGACTTTGCATAAAGGATGGCTAGTGATTGAAATGAGTTCCTGGGAAGAATCGAAAGAAAAATTAGTAGATAAAGAGCAGTGATAGTCATTCAAATATGAAGGCTTTCGATTGATTCTTGTTGGTCGACTAGAAGTAGATTAAAAGGATAAGGTAGAGTTGCTGCAATCACTGTGTTCATTAGTAGAGGAAATATCAGATGAAACAATATGAGAGGGACATGGTATAAGAAAACAAATCTGCATATTGTGAAGAAGATTGTGAATACAGGAATCATTCCCTTGTGAATTCCATTCAAGTGAACCTCTACATTATCAGGCGCCCTAAACGTACAAGGGACACATGCTAGTGGGACGAAGAGGCATGAGATTTACTTGGCATTGGAGGCGTTAGGCTAGAAAAATCACTCTCGCTATGTGAGGGTCGTTGGCAAGCAGCCCATGCACACGCCACCCTCGTTATGCGAGGGTCCTTGGATGACTTCCCATATGCGTGTACGCGCCGTGTTCATGCAAGCCATTGTGCCTCACCCTTGCCTGATCACGCCCGCAGCCTCGCTATGCGAGGCACCCTCGCTTGCCTCGCCCCCGTATGACCACCATGCAGCCTCACTATGTGAGGGTGCAACCTTGCCTCGCCCCCGTTTGGTCACCTGCAGCCTCACTATGCGAGGGAGCAACCTTGGCTCACCTCATCACTCCTCCAAAGCAGCCTTGCCATGTCCTTCGTGTCCCGCATACGTAGACCAATGCATCCAAACAAGGGTCACCAAGGGTCGACTCACTATGTCAGACCCTCAAAGGATCCTTAGCATCTCATTATGCGAGGCCTTCACTAGGCCTCCCACATGCACCTTGTCTTGCCTCAAACACCCCCAAGCCTTGTCTTCTCTTGATATGTAAAGTGTGGAGCCTCCTCAATATGCATACGAGGAACACTTGGAAATACTAAGGAGAAGTGCCATGTGATCATAGGGTACCAGGTACGCATACTGATAGGGGATGTACGACCATGACGAGGAAAGGGGTGTGGCCTTGCCATCCACATCTGATGAGTAGTGGCAGTACGAATTTGTACAGAGAGTGGAGACACTACATGGGTGCCCCTGGCCATGTGACAGTGCCGACAGTATGATGTCCTGCACCACTACTCTGATAATGTCAGGGTAGACACCACTATGTCCCAAGCCACTACCCTGACGATGCATCTGTGTACGACCTGACTCCATGGGACCTACTTGTATTTGAGGGCCAATAGAGCCCACCTATAAATAGGGTTCGACCCCTCAGGCTAAGGGGTTGGAAAACTGATTGTATGAGGAGACGTTTAAGAAATATATGATCTTTGTTCCATTGTAGTTCTGGTTTTTCTGTCGATTCAAGTTCTTTACATCTGATTCTAAGTTATCCTAAGTGTAATAATCTGAGTTTTCTAACCTGAGATCGTTGACGAGTTCTTACCGTCAACAGTTTGGCACCATCTGTGGGAAGGATAAGTGCCAAGCCATTGTTCTTCCATTAGTTCCGGCAGGAAGAGATGCCAAGACGTTCTAAACGACTGAGAGAGCCACAAGAGGTGGAGGTCCGCCTTGATGGAGATTAGCTGAAGGCCTCCATGAAAAACCCCCCTCTGCCCAGAGATGTGGAGGCCCCAAAGGAACTCGAAGTTCACGAAGTAGAGAGGGAGGCTTCATCCCCGGCCGTCCCTCCCGATGAGAATCATCCAAGGTCAACAACTGCCCCTGTAAAAGATGCCGGCGAGTTCCCGCCCCCAGGGCTGCCACCGGTGCCAAACTCCGGCCGGCAAGATCCTGGCCCATCAATGCGCAGACCTGACAAGCATCCTCGTGTCCATTCCGTGAGCTCGAGTTCAAGGTCTCGATTTTATGAAGAGGAGATACGTGAACTGCACCGCAAGAACCAAAGGCTTGAAACCACCTTAGATAACATGCAAGAGGTGTTGAATGGCCTGTTGCAAGGGAAGTCAAACATATCTCTCCCTAAGCGAAAATAGAGAGGCCAAGAGGGGGCAGAGACCACCATCTCAGTAGACGATGGGAGGACTCAACTCTCCACTAGTAACACCCCCCAGGTGAAGCAACACGAACGTCTCGGACCACCGAGGCAGCACAAACGTCCCGGACCATCGAAGCAGCCTCCGAGGCCAGAGCAGAAGAACAACGCTGGCCCTCATAACGACGTTGAGGTCACCTCAAGGAGGACACCCTCAGATCCACCAGAGGAACTCAACAAGAAAAGGGCAGATAAAAGGACTACACCTCCTATAGTGCCCTGGGATGCCAAAGGAAAGGGAGGTGCAAGCCCATCCACGTTGAGAGACTCCTTAAAAAAGAGGAGACAATACCTGGACATGGAGATGAGGAACCTACAAAGTAAGATCATCACCGCATCTGGAGGGCAAGCCATCGAGGATGAGTTCGACCATGAATCACCCTTCGTTAAAGAGATCCAAGCCATTCGGCTCCCAACCAACTTCAAGGAGCCTCATATGACCCCCTATGAAGGAAACACAGATCCTAAGTACCATCTGGACACGTTTAACGACCAGATGAGGTTAAGGGGGATTAGTAGCAGAGCCAGGTTCCATTGCTTTGCTGTCACATTGAAAGGATGTAACGACCCAAATTCAGTGTTTAGGCTTAAGGGCCTGGAACAGTATGCCTGGAGGGCATGATGGGATTTTGTGTGTGACTTTAATGAGCTTAATGCATGATTACGATTTATTGCACGTTATGTGATTAATTGATTAATTGAGATGCATGACTATGTGAATTAGTATGCATGTAGACCTGATTGTCTTAGAATGAGCATGATTGTAATCTGGCCATGTTAGGGCATATCTGTGATAATTGTACTATGTGAATTGTGCCATGTGAGTGTGATGTTTTTATCAGGATGCACGCATCGAGACGGTCCTAGTGAGCCAGTTAGTCTAAAAGTCACAACGGGATGTTGTACCCGGCTCGGGAGGAGCCTAGGGGTACTTCGGGAATCTTATAAGTTGAGTTGAGAATGAGTGATTAGTTATTGGTATTTTGGTAACCATTTGTAACTGCTGTGAGTAACAAGTTTTAAGATAGGAAGTGGTAGAATTGTAATGAAAGTGTAAAGACTTAAGTACCCTTGAAGGTTTAGCTTAGAAGGATTAGTAAGGAGGGGTAATTTGGTCTTTTGGCAAGGCAAATAGACATTTTGCAGCTGGGATTTAGGGGGGTACGGTTTGGGCATTTGGGTTCACTTGTGGCTTTGATAAATTAGAAGAGAGGGAAAAGAAGAGGAGAGAAAGGCTAGGGCAAAGAAGAAGAAAGAAGAAGAGGTGTAGAAGGGGCTGAAGTGGGAAGCTTAGAAGGAGATCAAGGGAACTTTTAGGGTGGATTCTACTCTTGAGGTAAGGATCTTATGCTTATTTAAGTTTGTTTTCTGTGTTGATTTGAGGAATGTAATGCTTGAGTTAGGATTTTCATGGGTTTTGTTTGAGTTACTGAATTTGAAGATCAAAGGTTTGGATCTTGGGTGTGTTGAGGTTTTGATCTTGTTTCTAAGTGTCTATAGGTTATTAGATTGTTCATATGAAGTGTGGAATTGAGTTTGGGGTTGAGATATGTGTTTGGGGTTGGTTTGGAGGTATTTTGGATGAAGGATTTGAAGGAGAAAAACCCAGATTTTCGGGTTCGTAAGGGCGCGCCGCGGCCCTGTTCTTGGGCGCCGCGGCGCGAGGCTGGTTCCAGGCGAGGGGCTCTCTGACTTGCTTTAGCGCCGCGGCCCTGTAGGGCTGAGCCGCGGCGCTAGGCCATTTTCAGGACACCAAAATTCCATTTTTGAGCTTTTGCTCCAGGGGTTCGGGGGATGTTTCCAATGACTTATTTTAGGATTTTGGGAGTCCCGAGAGTGCAGGATTGGTCCCGGGAAGTGGTTTTGGGTTTGGTTAGCATTAAAAGTGTTTTATGTGTGTTGTGACTAGGATTTCGGAGAGGCTCGTGCTAAGAGGATCGTGCTCGTGACCGTGGTGCATCGGAAAGCACGGAATACAGGTAAGAAAACCGTAACACCCGAGTTTAGGGCATGGCCCCACTGTGTGATTGTAGGGCGTGGCCCCGGATTGTATTACGTGCAAATGCTTAACCTTAAATGAACTGTGATGTGTGTGAATGTTTATTTTGAATGTACTATATGTGTGATTATGATGAAACGAACGGCAGAGGCCGGGTACGGCATAGGCCGGGGCGGCCGTGGGCCGAAGTAACACACAGCACATGGGATGCTTATATTCAGGGTGGGACCCAAGGGATACATGAGTTATCCTCGCGGTGAGAACCGAAACTCCAGGCTTTGGTAAGGCCTTGGGAGCGGCATGGCCGTACTTGTTTATTATGATGGTTTTCCTATGTGTCAGTGAATTATTGCCAGCTATTTGTTTTGCATATGTTATGTGTTATTTGGGTTTTCTTGCTGGGCTTCGGCTCACGGGTGCTCCGTGTGGCAGGTAAAAGCAAGGAGTCAGTCAACCGGCCATGAGTATGGAGAGCGTGGGGGCGGCGCGTACATGTTCGGCCTGCCCGACTGCTTTGGTTGGGGGCATTTTGTATATGGATGTATTTAACCATTCTTTTGATAGCTGATCAAGTGTAAATCTATTTTGGTGTTGTAAACATTTTGTAAACCTTATTTTGGGATCCCAGATGTTTTATATTTAACGCTTTCAATGAAGTTAAACATTTTAAAAGAATACAGCCTTAAACTCTGGTTTAATCACACTTTTGGTTTTAGAAACCACTTTGAGTCTATTAAATGCACAATTCCTGTTTTAAACTCACTTAGTAACGGCTCTAAGGTAGTAGGGCGTTACAAAGGACCTACGTACAAATGGTTCAAGAAACTTCGACCAGGGTCCATTAGGTTGTGGCAGCAGTTTTCTGATGAATTTCTTTAACAGCATCACGCCGTGCGTGATTACACAATGCCAGGCACCAGCCTCGCCAACGTGAAGCAGGGAGAAAACGAGAGTCTAAAGGGCTACATCCACAGGTTTAACATGGAGGCAGCCAAAGTAGGGAGCTTGACCTGCAGGGAGTTAAAAATGGCCATCACAGCCGGAGTGCGTCCAGCAAGCAAATTGTGGGATAATATGCTCAAAAGGGAAGTTGCTGACCTAGATGACTTCTACGAGAGGGCGCAAAAGTACATTCATGTGGAGGATGGCCATGCGAACTTAAAGGTAGGAAAAAGTGAGTCCCATGTAAAGCCCCCGGCCAATGAAGGGTCGAATGGAGCGAAGTAGAAGAGGGCGTATGAAGGGTCGAGAGAAGATCAACATAGAAGGACCAAGTGCGGAAGCGACCATAGGCAAATGGCTTACACCTTATATACGATCCTGACGGACACCAGAGAGCATATCTACCTCACAAATGAGGATCGAGTTCCCTTCAAAAGGCCCTCACCGATGAGAAAAGACCGGTCCAAGAGGGACCCTAGAAAATACTGTCAATACCACAAGGATATCGGCCATACCACGACAGAATGTACCCATTTGAAGGAAGAAATTGAAGAGCTCATCTGAAGGGGATACCTAGGCCGATATGTCAGAAGAGAGAAGTAGAGGTCAAAGGACGTGCTGGTGATACCTCGGACACAAGGGGGAGCCCCAGAGATACAAGGAGAGGTGAGAACGATCTTTGGAGGTCCGGGGTTCGGGGAAGAGTCCAGGAAGGGTCGAGACAGATACGCTAGAGAAGCCAGACAGAGTCCACCACCGTGTATCATGAGTTTGGAGCAGCGACCCCTAAAAAGCTTTAAGGGAGAAAATGATTCAATCCCTTTCACAGAGGAGGATGCACGAGGGGTGCACTTTGCCCATAATGATCCTTTGGTGTTGATAGTTCAGTTGGCCAACCTGCGGGTGCATCGGGTCCTCGTAGACAATGGAAGTTCCGTAGATATCTTATATCGCCCCACCTTGGAGAAGATGGGTTTGGGCGTCAAACACTTGAAACCCTATCAATCCTCCTTATACGGGTTCACGGGGGACTCGATACAACCTTTAGGGGTGATCGAATTGGCACTCACCGTGGGAGAGCAACCCCGACAGACCACAGTCATGGCAAACTTCGTCGTAGTAGATTGTGCTTCAGCTATCAATGCGGTATTGAGGAGACCATCCCTAAGAGAATTGAAAGCGATCACTTCAATATATCACCTCGCCATCAAGTTCCCAACTCCTGGTGGAGTAGCGAGTATGAAGGGAGAACAAAGAGAGGCAAGGGAGTGTTATAACACCTCCCTTTGCACGTCTGTGAAACCGCGAGAATCGATGGCGATGGTGGTGCATGGGGGTGCAAACCCGCATGAACTGGACCCCAGAATCATGGAGGGACCAACTGGGTAAGACTACCAGTAAGACTCCCACATCCGATGCAAGCAATATCTGTGTTTAGTTTGTTGCATGTTATGTTAGCTTAGTAGACAAGAATCAAAGAGGTTGCCTAGATAACCTCCCAAGTAGATGGAAACTTTTAAAATATATCGTTGTAACCTGCCTACTATGAATGAAAATGTTCACAACTTCACATGTTATTTTTCTTCTCTATGCGAGCATCAACCAAAGTGCCTGCTGAAATAAATCTCACCAAGCACTTGGGGAGTAGGACAGGAGGCACGAGTATAAAAAAAAATCTCTTATATTCAAAAGGATTAGCTACCTTTATGAATATCAAGGGAATAGTTTATAAGGATGATCTCCAACCAAAGGCCGACACCCCAGGGGGTGAGGCCATAAGGAGGGAATATCCAAATAAGTCTAGAACGGCCATTAAGCCGGCTAGCCAAAAAGGGTCCTACAAGAGACCCTTGAAGAAATAGTACTATATATAATGACGAGAAGGACGCTTCTCTCAAAAAGTAACAAGCACGTGCAAAGAACATAAAAGGACCCCAAGAGCCCAATGGGTTAACGTGTCCTTACAAGTATAATCAAGGTGCACCATAAAGATTATCATCCTCAGATCAAGGAAGAGATATGTAATCCACAAATAATAATAATAAGAGGGACTTACCAAAGTCCTTTAAGTTTGATGAGCACAAAAGAAAAAAGGAGAGAAAGAGGAAATAATGTGAGGGATTACATAGCAACATCATACATAAGTCGAATACAAAGGAACCTACAAATCTCCATCCTGGTCTTCCACTCAGAAATCTTCTCAACGGCATAATCTCTAAAGGGAGACAGGTCAACGGTGGGGTTGGTCCTCCAGACAGCGTGTAGCGTGCACTCGACTATGCGATTCTCAGCATTCACAAGCTCAGCCTCGAGCGCAATAATCCTCTCATTTAAAATTTGGATGGTAGCCTCCAGCTGAGTGTTGGTGTGAGAGGTTGCGCAGCCTAGGCTAAAACGGCGTTCCTCTGGAAAACCACCTCAGTCAGCTGACTTGACAAGACATCCTTTGCCGCCTCGGCCACCGATAGGTTCCCCAGTGCCTCCTCAAGCTTGCGTTGTAACCGTTGGGTCGATGAAGAGTTGGAGGCGATTAGCCAATGACTCAAGATGGAAACCTAGGTAAGGGCAAGGACATAGAATAAAGCCTCGAGGATTAGGTAATAAAAAAATATATATCTGTCATAAATGAATAAACCGAGTATCTCAACAAATACCTACAAGGAGGCTCGCATATAGGCATCTTCTAGCTCAGCGTTGGGGACATTATGCAAAGTTCCCCACTCGCCTTTGGGAAAGTTTCCCAGATGATGGCTCATGGCTTCCCCATACTGGCTTGCCAGAGGATGATCTTCGGAAGTAGAAGCATAAGCTTGACCGGGGGAGATGCGAGTGCTTGCCGAGGCACGCTTGGTCAGGGATGGGGACTGAGAAGGTCCTGATCCATCCGCAGTTGTATGGGGAGCAGAAGAGCGCAGAGTCATCTCCTTGGGTAAAGAGGCGCCTGAAGGCGCCCGCCTAGGACACCTCCTCGGGGGTAAAGGAGCCCCAGTAAAAGAAGGAATAACGAAATTCCTTTTAGGCACGGAGGGGCGGGGGACAAAGGAATCAAGGACAAACTCGCCGCCAAGAATCGACGGTGACGTCCGAGAGGTAACACCGCCAGTATGACTGTCATCAGCCACGCCCCCAGCCCTGCTGGCAACATAGTGCAAGCACGAGTAGTTCTCAGATACCACTATCTCCTCAACATCCATATGACTGCCCGAAGGGTAGACATAGTCCTTATCGGCTACCTTGTCATAATTACCTTCATCGTGACCATATAGCCACGAATCCGCAGGTTCAGGCGAGGAGGGGCCTGAACCCATAGGTTCGGGTGACGGTCTGGCCCAGGTTCAGCAGCCTGTACAAGTGAAGGTTGCTCTCTGTAAAAAAGGGCGCTGGCTTGTTTACAGTCACTTGACAAGGCCAAGATTTTCATCACTCGGTCGCGAGCCTTCGGTTTCAAGCTGGAGCCAACAACCCTTAAGAGACCTGCCATCAAAAGAAAAGAAATAACTACAGTTAGAAAAACCATAGAAGAAAAGCAGAGTAAAAAGAGAAACCTCTCATGTGTGAGATCAAAGTGAAAATAGTCTTACTTGGGGTGTTGAAGCTAGTATGTCGGGTGGGCCCGCTAAAAGTGAAGAAATAGGCCGTCTTCCATGAGCCTCTGTTTGAAATGGAGTCCTCCACGAGGGAATTCCCTTTATGGGCCACGACTTTCTGGAGCTGGTAGAGCCCGGGGACAGATGTATTCGCCCTAAGGGTATAGAAGTAATGGACCTCGCTCATAGAAGGCCCTCTGGAATGCACCTGATGGTATAACACATATAGGTAGCTCAGTGTCACCCAGGAGTTGGGGGACAATTGTAGAGGCGCCATTTCAAAGTAGTAGCACTTTGACAAAAAAAGGATGAAGCGGAAGAGCCTCACCGGATCGGATTATGGAATCACTGAAGGCCATGAACCCTTCTGGCGGCTTAGATGCACGTTCATCACGCTCTGGGATGACAAACTTGAGGTTTAATGCTAACTTATGAGCCTTTAGCATGTTGGTCAGTTTATTCATGGTGAGGCTGCACCTGCCCGTCTCTTCGAAAGTGTCAGAGGTTCTCTTCGGCATCTCAGGTACCTGGGCAGAGATAGGGAGTTTATGAGCCATAGACTTTCTAAGGATCCTGGAGGACCCCCCACGTGTCCTATATCTACCAGCACTCTGCTTGACCCTAGGGCGTAAGACCGGGGGCAGGGGAGGAAGCGTGGGTGGGATCATAGAAAGGAACTCCGGTTCAACCAATTCACGTCTACCCCCTTCGAAGGAGGGATCCCTATGACCGGGAGACTCGTCACGACGAAAGGAAAAAGGCTCAGGGGCATGTTTTCTTCTAGGCAAGCAATTTCAGAAAGGCAATCCTGGAAGATTGATTGTAGCTGGGAAATGTATGTCGCATGTTGGGGGAGAAACCTAAACCTGCATCCTTGGTATTGGATTCTAGCTCCCTCTCCAAGTCACACGCTTTCTGTCTAAGGTAGGACAGTCTCTGGAGGTAGAGCGTCCATACACCCCCTCGGTTAGAGGGTCTATGTACGTCAACCTCCAAGTCGGAGGATGACAACTCAATAAATTCAACATTGGATGGACCTTCGGGACATCGCCTAGACGTCATGGACCAGCTAAGACTCGAGGGGGTATATGCGTAAGGGTAACCCTATATCTACAACATGAGTGTGAGGGGTATAAGAAAAGGTCCTATGCATATGTACTTGAAAGGCCATACGAAAAGAATGACAAACTCTGAAGAATGAGTGTCGTACAACCATTAATTCTACCCCCGCATAGTCAATATAAAGAAAAGGGGGAGAAAAAGATGAAGGAGGCATACCTGGAGGTATATGTATGAAGCCGAGGGTGTGCGAGGATAGACTTGTGGAGGCGTAGGGTCGGTTGAACGATAAACAATGGCAAGACCATAGGAACAAAAGAATGCCTAGCGTCACCACAATGCTAGTAAAAAAAAAGGGAAAAAAGAATCAGGAAAAATAATAATAAAAAAAATAGAGGATGAATAATTTAAATGGAAGGAAAATTACCTCAAGAATGCTTTTATGGTGGATGGAACCTTGGAACTCTTGAAAGTGGTTTGGAGGGAATACCACTAGGCTAGGCAAGATTTGGTGTGGAGAAATGGCTTCAAGCCTTGGGATATTTATAAGGAAAGTCAAGGCCCCCTAGCCATTGGATTCAAATCCATACGAATGGTGGAGATCAAGAGTATGGGTAGCCTTGGGATCCGCAATTGAGAATGATTGGCCCTTATGCAATCTTAGGGGTATTCATGGAACCCCCAAAAGTTAGATGGTTTTTGTGTTTCTTTGGACACTATAAAGAAACACAACTTCAAAACTCACTTTGTGTTTCTGCAAGCGACATTGGGCAGCGCTCCAAGGTTGAGTCCACCAAAGTTGACCGTACACATCAAACAAGAGAAAAAGAAAGAGTCTACAAACACAATTAAAAGTGTACTTATAGACTCAGGGGCAAGTGTGAATACGGGAATCCTTCCTTTGTGAATTCCATTCAAGTGAACCTCTACATTATGAGGCGCCCCAAATGTACAAGGAACACATGCTAGTGGGACGAAGAGGCATGGGCTTTACTTGGCATTGGAGGCGTTGGGCTAGAAAAATCACCCTCGCTATGCGAGGGTCGTTGGCAAACAGCCCATGCACACGCCACCCTCGCTATGCGAGGGTCCTCGGATGACTTCCCGTATGCACGCGCGCGCCGTGTCCGCGCAAGGCATCGTGCCTCGCCCCCGCCTGATCACGCCCGCAGCCTTGCTATGCGAGGCACCCTCACCATGCGAGGGTGCAACCTTGCCTCACCCCCGTATGACCACCATGCAGCCTCGCTATGCGAGGGTGTAACCTTGCCTCACCCCCGTATGACCACCATGCAGCCTCGCTATGCGAGGGAGCAACCTTGCCTAGCCCCATCACTCCACCAAAGCAGCCTCGCCATGTCCTTCGTGTCCCGCATACGTAGACCAATGCATCGAAACAAGGGTCACCAAGGGTCGACTCACTATGTCAGACCCTCAAAGGATCCTTAGCATCTCATTATGCGAGGCCTTCACTAGGCCTCCCACATGCACCTTGTCTCGTCTTAAACACCCCCAAGCCTTGTCTTCTCTTGATATGTAAAGTGTGGAGCCTCCTCAATATGCGTATGAGGAACACTTGGAAATACTAAGGAGAAGTGCCATGTGATCAAGTAGTTTATTAGCTTTCATACCAATAGGATAACCAATGAAAACACAAGATGTAGCTCTAGAGGAAAAATTAGATCTATGGCTAGGCAAAGTAGATGCATATGCTAGGCAACCAAAAGTTTTGAGATGGTGATATGTGGGTGGTTTATGATGTAAAATTTCAAATGGTGATTTTTGTTTCAGATTTGGGGCTGGGATCCTATTGATGAGATAAGTGGCTGTAGAAACACAAGAATCCCAATAAGGCAAAGGAATATAAGACTGAAAAAGTAATGCACGAGCTACATTTAGAAGATGTTGATACTTCCTTTCAACAACAGAACTCTGTTGAGGTCTTTCGACACATGAGTGGTAGTGAAAAATGCCTAAGGAACCAAAAAGGGTAGGAAATTGAAGGTTTTTGGCATTGTTAGAGCGAACAACTTTAATATGAACATTATATTGAGTTTTAATGAAGGTGATGGAATTAGGAATGACTTGTTGTGCTTCAGATTTTGTTTTAGAAAATACACACAAGTGTCTTGATTAGTCATCAACAATGGTGATAAAATATTTGCAACAATCAACAAAAGCACCCCATATATCAATATGAATAAGGTCAAAACAAGTACTAGCAATATTATCATTAAACACAAATGGTAATCTTCTCTGTTTTGCATAATGGAAAATAGAGCAATGGAAATTTGGACAGGAAGCATTATGAACTTGCAACTCTTTATTCAAAAAGTGAACTTTAATACAAGCGGGATGGCCTAATCGATAGTGCCATAGTGTTTCTACAGAAATTTTTGAATCAGAAAAAGAAAAAATAGATGGCTTTGAAGAAGAAGTAGTCAAGTAGTAAAGATTTCCCACTCTCTCACCCGTCCCAATCTACTGCGTCTGAAGGGTGTCCTCAATGACACAATAAGTATAAAAAAATGAGAATGGGCAACAAACTGATTTAGTTAAGGCACTAACAAATAAGAGGTTATATTTAAAATATGGAACATGTAAAACATTTTGAAGAATCAATGTAGGAGAAAGTATGACTGAACCAATGTAACAACAGATATAGAAAGTGGAGAATGAGTATGGGAAAATAAAGAAAAACCATGGCATACATGATGGGTTGCACCTGTGTCAATAATCCACTCAACTGTAGAAATTAAAGAATTCATACCAGTGAAGTTAAACACAAGAGGTTGATCAGAAGATGATGAGGGAGAATTGGATGGACTTTGTGAGCTAACATGGCAATGATTTTCTGGCATTGAGAAGAAGATAGGGAAGAAACTAAATCTTGACTACCAACGAGATTGTCAACAACCTTGTCATCAATGAATCCTATGAAATTGGCAGCTGATTTGCCAGACTGAGAACTAGGATAACTATTTTTTCAATGAAACTTGTGACCAGAGGGATATCCATGGAGCTTGTAGAACTTTTCAATGGTATGACCAATGATGCCACAATGATAACAAGTGATTTTAGGTCGATTGTATTCGACACTCCCAACAAATTGGCATATAAAGGAGGGAGTAATGTCCATTGATTCAGTCTGAGTGTTGGAGAGTCCTCGTTGACGTTCTTCTTGAATGATTGTGGCATAGACTTTGTTGATATTGAGCATGGGATCTTGCATTAGAATTTGAGATCGAGCAGCAGAATAAAAATCATTCAACCCAACAAAGAACTCTAGAACATGATCTTGCTCCTAATATTCAACAATTGTTTTCATTGGACCATAACTACAAACATATTGTGGGCAAAACTATTTGACCAAGTCCCAAAGTGCTTTAAGCCGAGTGAAGTATGTCTGAACATTGTTGCAACCTTGTGTAAGAACTTGCATAGAACATTTCACTTCAAAGACTCTTGGGCCATTGTTCTGATGAAACCAATCATGTAACTCAGACCATATGGCAACAACATCATCAAGGTACATGATGCTATTAGCTATTTCAGTAGAAACCACATGTAGAATCCAAGAAATGACCATGCTATTGCATTGAAACCAAGCATCATAATCATCATCACCGGGATCAGGTTGAGGCAGCTTTCCATTGACAAACTTGACTTTGTTCTTGGCAAGTAGAGAGATCATCATTGATCGCTTCCAAGAACTATAGTTCTCTCCTCCAGTAAGAATCTTGGGCACAAGACAGACACCAGGATGATCACTATGGGCAAGGAAATAAGGGTTACGAGCTTTATCGTGAGAAATGTGAGTGTTATCCAAGACAGAGAATAGAATGGTATCTGTTGAAGTGGGGTCGTCTGTGGAAGTTTTTTGAGAAGGTGTAGTTCGCGTTTGAGAACCTCCTCCATTGCGAGTTTGAGTGCCACCTCCACAAGCCATGGATCCAAGGAGCAGGAGAAAAAAGATGAGATCGGAAAAAGAAAAATCTAAGGGCTCTGTTACCATATTAGTCGTTTAAAGCAGAGTACAAATGAGAAAATAATTCTTTGTATTGATTAAAATGAGCACTTGGTATAAGATTCTATTTATACTTAATACAAAAAATAAAAGAGAAAAATAGTAACAACTCTAACTTAACTTCCTAACTATATTAGTGAAATACATTATGACTCTAAAATTTATAGTTTCAAAGTCCTCCTACGGACTCTTTCAGAGCCCGTGACTTCACCGTAAAAAAGAAAAAAAAAATTAGAAACAGTAGAAATGAAAAAAATAGTGTCACCGTAAAAATGTAATATTTTGAGGCAAAATAGTGTCTAATGTAGATTTTTTTTACCAAACAACTTACAAAAAAAATAATATACTTTATCAAAATATTTTGACACTAACCACCTTCTATCATATTGTTCTCAATTTGACAACTTTCTTATATAATAAGAAGTAAAAAAATGTCTACAATTTTCATCTTTTGGGAAATTGAAATCAATGACTCTTATTGGACCCTTCTCTATTAATAAGTCTATTACTTTATTATCAAGACTTTTCCATCTTCCGGTTCATAAATATAATCTAAATAATCTTTAAGATTTCTCATGCTCTCTTAAATATTTTCTTAATATTCGTCGACAACCATCACATCATCACACATTTTATCATCTCCTAAATTATATAAATTTGATTCATCATTTGTTTTTTTTACTTGAGTTACTTTCATCTTTTTTGTTAGTAACAATAAACTTTTCTATAGCTCCTGTTTGAGATTTTATTAAAAATTTTACTCTTATTTTTTCCTTAAGCTTTTAATGACCCGGTGAATATTTTTAGCTAGACATACTTGAATTTTAGGAACAATGAAACTAAAAAATTAACAACGAACTCAATGAAAAACAAATAAAATTAAATTATTGCATATAATAATAATAATAATAAAAAAGTGTATGAAAGAAAGAGATAACTTTAATTTATAGCAACCAAAAACAAGTGTCCAACATTCTTCAAAATAATATCAAATATGAATATTTTCTTTGAACTCTAAAGTTTTCCTTTCTTGGAAGAGAACCTATTAAAAAAAATCAATACTTCTAGTTAAGATATTTAAATATATTATTATGAATTTCATGAGAATTTGTGGCGGGTCTCTTGTAACTACATTATACACCGACATGTAGAGTTGCAACTTATATATATAACAAAAATACTAAAATTACCTATAGGTAGGGATTAAAAACAATCACTACCTAGTAATTTCCTATATATAAATATGTATATGTCAATGTTGACGCGGTTCTTCGCCAATAGGAAATTTAGAAAAGAAGAGAAAGGGATTAGTGCTAAAGGTGAACCGAAACAGATATATGATCTTAGGAAAAAGAAATGGCTACTCGAGACACGTTTTTTAAGTGGTTCGAAGGTTAAAATCCTTCTACTCCACTAGTCGATATTATTGCTATATTCAGGGGATACAATTATAGGGTCTTTGTTACAAGAGAGAATCCAACCCTTATCAACTCCCAATGTCTCCATATTTATAGGAGAAGGCACCTGGGAGTTGGTAAGAAGGCCATCCCATGACCTTCTTACCCATCATGTCGACTCTGTGACATTCATGATTAATTCCTAAACCTGACACATAAGTGTGGTCAAATCAATAGGTAAGGGGATAATGGGCCGCACGGCCCAACCTAGTTGAGGATGTCTGAATACGTACGTTCCTGCTGCGTGTCCGAGAAGTCAGGGATATATCAAACACGTGATGTCTGATATATGCACGTTTACCTTGCGTGGCTGACTTTATAAAGGGTCACAGCCTTCAACCCCAGCTCGTACTGTGGGCTGGATGCTTGATCCGACCTTCGGTCGTCGTGGCCCGGACTCTGTCTTTAAGTTACCAGAGGCGAACCCCCAACCATCCTCGAGCTAAGGAGGTATGACCTTACGACGCAGCTCCGGTGGCGAGGGATGTCCACGAGATAATCAAGGTTAGGCCGCAGCTCAGCTTGCTAATCAGCCCGTGGGAAAATCAGGGTGTACAGTCAACAATAACAAAATTTATCACATAAGAAAATAAATCCAAAAGGAAGAGTTGAATGTATACCTCTATAAAAGCTTTCTTTCTTTTATCTTTTTCTTGTAGGCAAAATCAATATCACAATAACAATAGGAGATTTTGAAGAATAAAAGATATAGAGTTTAAGAGAAGTGTGAAATATTTAAAAGAATAGAAAGATGAGAGACCATATACATACTACTATTTTATACTTTAATATTAAAAAAAAAAGATTTTTTTTCAGCTGCAGTCCCTATTATTAATACTTTGTAACACTTATGCGTGTGTTTTTGTAACACTTTGTAACAGCTGCAGTCCCCAAACCTTTACAAATCATATCATTTTAGTCCTGAAATGTTATTTTTATTTCTTTTTTCTTTTAAAATACATAAAATATACAAAATAAAATGTGAATCATTCTTAAAATATTTGGACATTTAATTTATGACAATAACAAGCATGACATGGGAAAAAAATATTTCATAGAATTTTTAAAAATATTTAATATTTTTATAAATTAAAATAATATTTCATTAATAAAATATTCTTATCTACATTATTATTTTATAATTAATATTATTAATTATATTATCTCGATTATATTTGTATTATCAATTTTTATTATGTTAATTCTTGTTTATTTCATACATTTTTTAATAAATTTAATAGTGTATATAAAGTTATTTATGTGTATATATATATATATGATTAGTTATAAGTTGCATTATAGAAAAAATTTACAAAATAAAAATAAATATGTACTTATCATTGATAATATCGTGACAATTTAGTTATTAATATTAAAAAAATATAGGTAAGATTTTTTTAATGAAAAATTAATTTAATTTGTAAAATTATAAATATTTTTTAAAATGTCATGAAAATATAAATTTTTTTCAATGTCATGTTTGGTATTATCATAAATTTAGTGGTTTTATTTAAAAAAATGATTTACTATTTTTTATATTTTATTTATGTATTTTAAAAGAAAAAAATATATAAAAATAACATTTAGGAACCTAAATGATACAATTTGAAATGATTGAGGACCTAATTGATACAAAATCAACTTTCAGGACCTAAGTATTACAAAGTTTAAAGAATGAGAAATGTTGCTGAAAAAAAACTCTAAAAAAAATGTTAGGTTCAATGGTTAGGCCTGTTCATGTTCTAGATAATTAGTAATTATTAAAAAAAGTTTATTGGGCTTTTAGTCTCATGAGCAGCCCATAATCTCTTGGTCTTGGGACTCTAAGTTCAATAATTACAACCTTCCTTTTCTGGGGGCCTCTTGAGCTGAGGGGCCTTGAGCACCCTTCGGCCGACTCTAGATTATCTTAATATTATACTCTGTTTGATTCAGTATTAGGCTAAATGAAATATAAAATAATATTTTAAAATATAATTATAATTTTATTAAATAAATATTTTTAATAATAAAAATTAATGTTAACTAATATTTCAATATTCATAATTAAATATAAATTATATTAATATTTAAAAGTAAACTAAATAATAATCAATAAAAAATAATAATTTGGAAATAAAATATTATTAAAAAATTTATATTATAAAAATAAATTTTAATAGAAAAAGAAAAAAATTTGAAATAAAAAATATTAAAATCAATTTTATAATATATATAGTAAAATGTTATTATTTTTAAACTTTTATTTAAATCTATATATATTATTGTTGTATCCCAAAAATACGAGTTGAATTACTCAGCACGAGGTATAGCTTGCAGACAAGCGTATGAAGAAAGCGAATATATAGGTCATCTTGCTAATTCTGGAGTGAGTAGCTCGAGTCAACTTGACAGCCTATGATAACCAAATAGTCTCCAGATCACTTCTTGCACAAACAACTTATATCGAGATACGCATCACCCATATTGCCTTCATGAAACTCTAAACGTGATCTGTGTCAGTTCAAGTTAGTCCTACAACACGTAGCTTGAAGAATATGTTCAGCTCACGGAAGCTTGGTTATGACGCACAATGAAGGATCCCAAAAGGCCCATAGGTTCTTTATACGCCTCCTAAAGGCCCATATTTTATTTTGCATTTATTACCCGATATAACAGATATAAACTTGATAGGAAATCATATATTTATTTAAATGAGAAGTTACCCAAATTTGTAAGTTACCATATTAATGTACTGTTACCCAAAATTATCCATGAGAATCTCCTATAAATATAAGGGGAATGGACAGAAAAAGAAATCGACTTTCTGTATGCAAAAACTTTGCTGAAATTGTCATAAACAATTTCACCAAGAGTCCTAAACAGATTAATAAGAGTGACTCGTTGACTAGGTTGAGTTTAACCACTGAACCACGTAAAATCGTGTGAACATTTTGCATTATTGCTTTTTGTTATTTCTCATACATTCGGTTTATCAAAATCCTAATCTATCTACTGTGGGATTTCTTAATCCTGTGTTGCCGAAAAACTGCGACAAAAAATTGGTGCTATCATTGAAAGCAAATTAGGCTTGAATTCCCACAAAAGTTTCAACCCAAAAATCACTATGGTGGTCACCCATTCTATGCGCGACAACAAAACGAAGCAACCTGATAACCAGAATGGTCACCATGCGACCATCCCCACTAGAGAAGGTACATCCGCACAACGTCGCCCTAGAAAGCATCATGTGTACCAAGACGATGCTAGGAGTTCGGCCTCACGCCCACCAAATCTCTATCCTGGGTACCTGACAGCCATCAAGATGGAAAATGCCCAGTTAAGGAACCATCTTTCCCTGACAACTAAGCAGATTGATGAGATCTTAGCTTGATTACCCACTCCTGCAATCGATGCTAATATCAGAAAGAGGCAAAGTAGATCCCACAGGAATAATTGACCTAACATCAGTTGCTCTGTCAGAACAGCAACTCCAAGTTCCTTACATTTTAAACGGACTCCACGAAATATTTAACCTGCCATTTCCAATAGGAATCATTGACCTAACGCCAGCCGATTTGTTCGAACTGTGACTCCGAGTTTCGTACCTTCTGAACGGATTCCATGAAATGCACAACCTGCAAACCCTCCCAGGAATAATAATTCAACTCACGCTCCTAGAAATCTAATTGGTCAGACAGGGCGAGCTGAAACCGAGTCGGGGAGAAGAGTTGTCCCAGCAAATCCACCCATGCCTTGACCTGCAGCTCCAGCACAGAGAAACGAATATGCACTACCTCCAACCCAGGAAATTGGAGTAGACCAAGGGCGAGCTAATCTATTGTGTCCCGATGGAACAAGGATAGCTTCACTAATAAGGCATCCTCCATCGTTGATTCGACATCCAACACCACCTCACCCACAGAGGAATGTTGTAGCCTGAGGGTATAGCAGGAAAAATCCTCCCCTCTCAGAAGGCGTTTATATCCTGTGATCTCGCATCAATAACCCAGATCCTTGATCCCAGCCACGAGTTGTAAACTTCGTGAATGAACTCCAAAGAAAAGGAGTGAAGAGTGTAGATGAGTTCTTGGCTTGAGCTCGAGAATGGATAAATTTAGAAGAAGCAGAGTCTGCTGTCATAGGAACCAGCCAGACCCCCGTTCAGCCCACTGGAGTGGTAACAGATGTTGCAGCTGTGGCTCAACCCACTACCCACAATAACTTGTCGGGGGGTAATAAACAAAAGGGGAATGGTGAGGGTGACCAGAATGGGTCCAAGAAAAGTAAAAATACATCGCCGATACTGATTTAACGGATACATGAGAGCGTATTTATTTTGCTAACTCTACTCACCTTCCATGGAAGAAGCCCGAGCCCATGAAGCATCATAGGGCAAAAAGAGACTCAGCTAAATTCTACCGGTATCATAATGACATTGGTCACAACACTGACGATTTCCATCAACTGAAAGATGAGATCGATAATCTCTTTCGGGCTGGACTGTTAGCAAAATACGCTTGAACCAGGGTAGTTCCTAGTCAACCAGCGGAACAGAACCCACAGCCAGCTCACAGTGAGGCAAACCCTCAACCAGCTCAGGGAAATCAGATTACCCTCCTCCTGTTGAAGGAGGGGAAATAGTCACTATTTCTGGAGGGCCCCACTTGGCAGGAACAGGCATCAAAGCCCATAAAAGCTATATCCAGGAGTTGAAGACACATAATGGTATCAGAGCAAAGGTTATCAAAGCAACAGTGGTTGGAGAAACAGCCAATCATTTTTACGGAAGAGGACACAAGTCATGTCCAATTCCTGCATAATTACACACTGGTCATAACAATCCACCTCTCCAATCGAAGGATACGAAGCATATTGATCAACAATGGGAGCTCCGTAAACATGTTATTCAGGTCCACCCTTGAAAGGATGGGGCTATTTGTAGTCGATCTTAAAGCGACCTCAATGACCCTCTATGCATTTTCGGGAGAGGGGATGGTAGCCATAGGAACAATCGAGCTTTTAGTCACATTGGGCGAGGAGACACGAGTTGTCACCAAGATGCATGAGTTCATTGTAATTGATTGTCCGACCACCTACAATACAATTTTGGGGAGACCTGCATTGATGGCGTTTGAAGCTATAACTTTAGTTCACCATCTAGTTATGAAATTTCCATTGTCCTCGGGGATTTCTACTGTGAGGGGATATCAACGCGCTGCCTAAGAATGCTATAGCCTTTCAATGAAGGAAAAATCACAACCCAGGTAACAAGCCATGGTAATAACTGAGGAGAATGAGGAACCACGGGCAATGGTATTTTCCAGAGAGGTGAAAGAACCTCAAGAAGTCGGAAATGAGGTCACCCAACCTGAAGAAATTGATCAGAGATTAGGCAAAGATAGATCTGATCTCCATGCTTTAGAGGTGCTAGAGGAAATCATCCTCGACCTAGAAGAACCTTCGAAAGTGGTGAAGGTTGGGAAAAATCTTGGATCCGAAAGAAAGAAGGAGTCGGTTGAGTTTTTGAGAAAAAACCTTGACACCTTTGCCTAGTCACACGAGAACATGGTTGGAATTAGTCCAAGCGTGATGATGCACACACTAAACCTAGATAAAAACGTACCTGTGGAGGCACAGAAACATAGGTTGTTGGGAAAAGAGCGAGGATAATTTATGGAGGAAGAGGCATATTAAAGTGTTGGTTCATCAGTGAAGCAAAATATTCAACCTAGATAGCCAATCCTGTTTCAGTCCCGAAGCCCAATTGCAAGTGGAGGACATGCATTGATTTCTCTGACCTCAACAAGGCCTATCCTAAAGACTATTTCCCACTACTGAGAATAGATCAACTAGTTGATGCCACTGATGGCCACAAGTTCAAGTCCTTCATGAATGCCTATTTTGGATATAAGCAGATCGCGATGAACCCTATGGACCAAGAGCACACCAACTTCATGGTCAAACATAATGTTTACTACTACAAGGTCATGCCATTCAGGCTGAATAATGTTGGTGCAACTTACCAAAGGCTGGTCAACAAGAAGTTCGTTAACCAGATCGGGAGAAATATGGAGGTGTATGTCGATGATATGCTTGTCAAGTCAAAGAATGCCAATGACCATGTATCCAATTTGGAGGAATGTTTTGGCGTGCTGAGAAAATACAACATGAAGTTGAACCCCCATAAATGTACCTTTGGGGTGTCATTGGGAAAGTTCTTAGGCTTCATATTCAATGCAAGGGGGATCGAGGCGAACCCAAAAAATATCAAGTTGCTATTAGAAATTCCTTCACCAAGTTCATGAAAAGATGTATAGAGCTTAATTGGAAAGGTCCCTGCATTAAACCGATTCGTATCAAAGTCCACAGACAAATACCTTCCTTCTACAACTTGCTTAGGGGAAATAGATAGTTTTAATGGACAGAATAATGAAAACAAGAATTTAAAGATCTGAAGGGTCATCTTATCGAGCCCCCTGTGTTGTCAAAACCAACTGCTGGGGAAAGTCTATACATATACTTATATGTAATAGAAAATGTGGTCAGCGTTGTGTTGGTTCGAGAGGAAAACCAAACATAGTAGTCAGTGTATTATGTGAGCAAAAGGCTTATGGGAGCTGAATCTAGATGTCCTCTAGTCGAAAAGCTCGGGTTTTGTTTGATCCTCACCTTGAGAAAACTCAGGCCATATTTCCAGACCCATACTATACATGTCTTAACCGATCACCCTTTAAGGCAGGTCTTGCTAAAGCCTAAGACATTGGAGCGTCTGTTAAAGTGGGCCATCAAACTCATTCAGTTCGAGATACTATACAAACCACGAACAGAAATCAAAGGCCAAGCGGTCGTTGACTTCAGGGCTGAATGTATGGGGTTCCAAGATGAACAAATAAAGGAACCTGTGCAAGAGTTGTGGAAACTCTTCATTGATGGATTGTCAAATGAGAACGGTTCTAGAGCTAGAATAATTTTAATTTCACTTGAAGGACACCTCTTCCATACGACTCTCAGATTTGGTTTCAACGCCTCCAACAACGAAATGGAGTACGAGGCATTATTCGCTAGAGTTTGGATAGCAAAGGAGTTGAAAGTAAGAGAAATTCTATGCTTTAGCTCGTAGTTAATCAAGTATTGGGGGAGTACCAAACTCAAGGAATCAAAATGGCAGCTTATCTAGCTAAGGTGAAGGGTGAACTGTCTGAATTTGAGTTCTATTCCGTCGAGTAGGTCCCTCGCAAACACAAAACTAGTGCTGGAGCTCTAGCTCGACTTGCCACTACCAAGGAAGTGGACACATTAAATGTGGTCCCCATAGAATTATTGGAACGACCAAGTATCGAGAAAGAGTCAATGGATGTCGGGGTAATTTTCATAAAACCGACCTAGATGACTCCTATTGTCGAGTACCTCGTGACCGGTAAACTACCAAAAGATCGAAAGAATGCAATAAAATTATTGTATCAGGTCCCACGGTATGTTATGGTGGAAGGAATTCTCTACAAGAGAGGCCATTCATTGCCCCTCCTATGATGTGTTCTGCCCGAGGAAGCACAAGCCTTCCTTCAAGAAATACAGGAAGGGTTTTGTGGAGACCATTGTGGGAGGAAAAACTTGGCTCTGAAGGTATTAAGACAAGGCTACTTCTGGCCTACACTCAAGAAGGACTTGACCTCGTATGTCCTAAAGTCTGATAAGTGCAAGCATTTTGCCACTATTGCTCGAGCGCACCCATGGATCTCACCATGATTTCGCTGCCTTGGTCATTTGCTGTATGGGGGATTGACTTAATCAACTCATTGCCAACTGGAAAGGAAGGAGTTCTCTATGCAGTTGTTACCATTGACTACTTTACTAAGTGGGTTGAGGTTGAGCCCTTGGTGACTATAACCTCGAAGAGAGTCCTAGATTTTGTCGTGAAAAATATCATATGCCCTTTTGGACACCCAAAGAAGATCGCATCTAATAATGGGACTCCATTTGATAGCGACCTATTCACAACCTTTTGCGAGAAATATGACACAAAGAAGAGTTTCTCCTCAGTTGCATACCCTCAAGCTAATGGGAAGGTCAAAGCAGTAAACAAAACCCTAAAGGCGAGCTTAAAGAAGCGACTAGGAGGTGCTAAAGGGCTATGACCATAACAACTCCCACAAGTGCTCTAGGCCTACATGACCTCACATCACACATCTACTGGGCACACACCCTTCTCTCTGACCTTTGGAATCGAGGCTATGCTACCAGTGGAGGCTCTAGTGATGTCACATAGGCAAAAAACCTACGACCAGGATCACAATCATGACCTGCTTAATGCATCCATGGATTTCATCGAAGAGCAGTGAGAGGAGTCTCAATTACAGCTCACCCATTACCAGCAAAGGGTTACTCTCTACTTTAACTCAAAATTCAAAGGTCATAGACTCAAACTAGGCGATTTAGTGCTCCGAAGGGTGTTTTTGGTAGTCAGAGATCCTAAAGATGGTGTACTGTGGCCGAATTGAGAATGACACTACCAGATTGTGGAAATTTGGCATGAAGGAACCTTCAAACTAGCTTGGTTAAGTGGAGAGTTGGTCCCACGGATCTAGAATGCTCTACCCCTCAAAAAATACTATTAGTAATAGGATGACTTTGTTAGTTTTTAATATTTTTAGTATTTTTCTTTTGTGTGAGGCTTGTTTATAAAAGCCATTTTATTTCAATAACACGTGATTGGTGCTACAAAATTTAAACGTGGAACCAATATTTTATTTCATTCTTGTAATGTATCACGAGCTCATTTTGTAAAATCGACCTAGAATATTCATAAATTATGATCGCTTGGGGGCATATAATCCTCGAAGAGTCTTTGAAGTATTCAACAAATTTAGATAAAATTTGCGCAACTTAGAATTTGGAAAATTGATTATTTTACGACTTTTTAAAGCTTGAATTTTCAAAGAAATTTTGAATACAATCTAAGTTAAGAAAATTCGAAGTAAAACAAAACCTAGAAATCAACTAGGAAATCCTGGATATAACCAGGTTCGAGGCCTGATTCCTAACAGATGTAACACTATTAGGCAAACAAACTCCTTGATATAACCAGGTCATCGACCAATATTAACTGGTCGAGCCATCAAGCATTTATCTCGATATGAAGTTAACCCCTATGACTATGCAAATGTACAAGGACTTTTTAAAAAAAAAAAAAAAGAGCTTATAAACATGGCTAAATAATAGATTAAGTGGAACAAAAGATAGATCGAAAATTAATAAACATGTACGAACGTAAGTATGTGAATAACTCAAGGAAAAATAACCTCGATCTGAGCCCGAAGGCAATTGTCTCAACTTTTGAAAGCTTAATTACAAAGGGTTCGAAGAACCCAAATGAAACATAAGAAATAAGAAAAAATATGAGGACACCCTAGACATCGCTAAGCTTCAACAACTTGCCCATGTGACGTCACCTCATCATCGCCCCCTTCAGCAGCCCCAGAAGCCTCCATGGTCTCGGAGGCTCTTGCGATAGTCGGTTCTGGAACTTGCCGAGGTATCGCCCCTAAAGTTTTGCATCTAGAAATGAGAAGTCTCATTCCTGGTTGTCCGCCCAGCACCGATATAATATTTCCTCCAGAGAGCCCGTTGCTTCAACAACCTCATGTTGCGCCTTCTCAACGTCCTTCCTGGCTCTCTCCACGACCTCGGGCAACAACTTTTTGAGCACGTCAAATTCCATAAGTTTCTTGTTGAGATTGTCGATCTTGACCTACAACAAGTCTTAGTGCTGGTTCACCTCGATGACATGCCCCTTGGTAATTCACTCGTTTAATTGAGACACCACCATAGCGGCCCTGGCCTCGCCTCTTTGAGTCGGATGCGGGAGATGTTGCTGATTTGGGCCAAATAAGACTACAAAAGGAAAATATATAGCGGGGTTAGTTCGCAAAAAAAGTGATGTGTAGAAAGAAGAAGGGGATAACTTACAGTCAAGTTCAATCCCAAGGCTAAATCTAAGACGTTCTCTGGGGAATGCTCCTTTATGGCTCTCAGGTGCTTGATGTTCACTTGAATGGCATGACACACCAGGTGATTTTTCATCTCATGGAGGGACCCACAAAGTGCCTTCGGGATCCTTCGGACCTCAATCGCCATAATTGGGAGCTGCACAGATGGGACCTTGCCTTGTATAACATGAGGTATTGAAGCACAGTCATGAGGAGCAGGTGGAGGAGCCCCGACAGGCTTGAAGGCACTCTTCAGGTCCATATTTTTGTCTGGAAAAGGGCGAGCAAAAGAGTCAAACATAAGAAATGACTAGTCAAGATAACACAATGTAAAAAAAAAAGAAAACAGAACAAGAACCCTACCCTCCAACCTAGAGGAGGAAACAACTATGACCGACTCCAGGTTATGAACTGGGCTAGGTAGAACCTCTAACTCTTTGATTATTGGAGGAGGGGGAGACTCTAGTATTATTACATTATGAGACCTACGGGGTTCAGGCTCTTCATTTGGACTAGACTTGTGCTCGACCTGCCTAATACCCAAAGTTAAAACAACATGACACAGGGAAGGCCATGACAAAAGGTTTGTATCGTACTCCTCAAAAATAGTTGACCTAAAATGCAAGGTATTATCTACCACTATAGTACATTTGGGGTAGCTATGATCATGGCGTATGACCAATTGGTCAACACACTGAAGAAGGGTCAACTTCAGGTTCGGATCAAACGAATGTCAAACCACGAGCTGCCTCGAGTTGAATCAGATTAGCCTAAAATAGGCAGAAACCCAGTTTATTTATGTATATGGATTTCCTTGGCCGGAGGTGTCAGCTGCTGCCCCCGATTCAACACGGCCTTGACCATAATCTTGATTATCTTTAGGAACCCTTCTTTTACGCTCCAAGTGTGCAACCTCCTCTTATTAATCAACCTCCTTAGCGACTGAAGGGAGCTTTTGGGGAGGAAGGAGCTCGGGGAGGAGGCCTCGGGCCCTGATGGCCAACATCTGATCCTTGCGAATCAGCTTGCAAGCCACCATGGTGGAATCATTCACCCCCATTCAGAACTCTTTCTCCTTGGCAGGAGCATGGGACAGAGTCTCATATTGACCTCTGAGGGTCTCTGACCGCTCCGTTCTCTTATATACAGCTGCACAAAGTAACAACTCGATCAGAATAAGTTTTAACTTAGTTAAGAAAGAATTCATGTTAAAAGTTCAAGAAGCTGAGTAACTTATGAGGACGGTTGAAGTATCGATGATTTCAGTTCTTGAACCCATTTGACATAAAGAATTGGTGTTTATAGTCATCCGGGTGGCTGGGGAGGTTGATGATAGAGGTTGTTCTAGGGAATCTGGTGAGGTGGTAGAAGCAATCACCTTGAACCTTTGACTCTGGATTGGCCTTGAGGCAGAAGAAATACACAATATTGGCAGTGGTGGGGACCTCCAACTCATGCTTCAAAAATAAATACTTCAACCCCATGAGGGGTCGATACGAATTTAGGGAGCTGGAACGGTGCCAGTTCAACGCAGTTTAAAAAATTTATGAAGTACTGGTCTAGGGGAAGGAAGGCACCTGCCTTTAGGTGCTCATAACTCCAAGCCCCAAAGTCGTCCTGGAGCGGGGTGCAGCTCTGCTCTCATTCCGATGGAGGGTGGGAAAAAGTACTTTGGAGCCCATCTCGATCCTGTCACTCAGTAAGATTTTGTTCACCTTGCCTCGAGTCTTTATTCAAGATTAGATATGCCCAGCCTCAAAGAAGGCGTCGGGGTCAACGATGACCTGCCTATCCACAACTGAGCCAAAGTGGGGAATAAGGATCTTGGAGGAGACCTACTTGTCCTTATTTTTGTTTTGAGAAGACGAGCTATCCTCTGATTTCTTCTTCTGGTTGGCCATAATTTGGTTTGCTTGGCAACAAAGCAGCCTGTTAGAGGTGACCTAGGATATAACCTTGCTGCAATAATAAAAGTGGGGACAACTTGGAGTTTTGGATCTAGTTTACTCAACCTAAGATCCTACGAGATAAATTCTTGCCAGTTGATAATAAGCGAATTCACGCGCAGTCAAAAATCAGGCCATAACCTCGAGAAACCCTGATTCACGTGTCAGACCCAGTACCTCTTTGGAAAATGGCTTAATGCAAAACCACTCAAAATACCGTGACCCTTAAGCTACCTAGAACTGAACCTAAAAAACCCTCAAATTTTCAAATTCACATACTCAAACATTCCTCTTTCAAACCAAGAAAACCCAGAAACAGACCCATTTTTCCATGAACATTATTCCTAGATGTTCCTAAGGATATCAGGTTTGGTCACATATTAAACCTAAACTAAACTCGTACCAGACCGAAACAAGTAAAAAGTACTCAGAAAATTTCATACAACTTATTGAAAAATAAGAAAATTAAATTTAAACCAGATACATAAATGCTTACAATTTGGTTTCTTGGCCGACGAAATGAAAGAGGTAAGCGAAGAACAGGAAACACTGGAAGAATCTAAGACAAGAGTGTGAAAGTGTTAGGATTAATGACCTAAAAGCATGTAAAGACATTTTATTAGTTTTAAATAAAAGTATAATTTATTATATTTGAATGCTATAATTATTGTTTGAATTAATTATATAATAATATCAAGTTAATTCTCTATTCATTCACGAGTATATGATCTTGTATTAGTACGAGAGAATTAAGATCATATATAATGAATAAAAATAGTCAGTGATATATTAAAGTATGGAATCTTTAATGAATGGTTACTAGTACGGTTTGCTAAACATACGAGATGTGAGTAATCTAGATTCAGATTACTGATGTGGATAGACATCTTAATAAAGATGTTGTATATAATAGAGATTATATATGACAGGATCGATGATAATTAATTATCTTTATAAACTTGCCGTTTGACATAATGATTTAATTCTTATCATAATAGATGATCATTTGTAGATCAGTCTAAATCATGTGTATTCATGAACTCATGTTTGTGTTTACTGTATATTTTGATTCACTCATTAAGGTCTCTTAGAATAACAAGGCTAATGACTTTTTTTTTGAAGATTCAATACCATGGGCAGCTGGGAACATGAATTATAATATTTTAATCCATGCTTTCCTAACAAATTGAATATTGGTTCCCTTAAGGGTTAATTCTGGAACTAATAGTTATTGAGCTCAAATCTATAATTATATTATAGATTAATTATTCACTATTGAATTAATGGTACTTAAGGATTAAGAGGTAATTAGAAGGGTAAAACAAAATTTTGACCAGCTCTAATTAACGAACCAATAATGGAGGACAAAACTACATATATTGATTATATAAATGGAGTACATGAGAAAACTCTGTAAATATATTATATAAATACTTAGAGTGCAATTCCATATTTATTGTGGAGTAATCACAGAATTAATAAATAAGATTATTAGATTAAAGAGTTTGGTTAATAATTTGTTTATTGCAGCTTCATATGATAGGTCCATGGTCCCCAGATCACCTCTGTCCTACAATGTCAAGAGTAAGGATGTCAAAAGAAAGATTTATAGAGATGACTAAATTGCAAAGGAATTAATTTTCTAGGGCAAGGAGATAATTATGTGATAATTATGGGTAATTGATTAATTGTGAATTAATTAATTATTTAACTATATAGTTTTTAATTTGAAAATCGATAGGTTAAAATTAATATTACTCTTGTTTAGATTAATATAAAGAGGGAGAATAATAAATATCTTATTTAGAATATGATATTTATTTATTTAATTTAAAACTGATATTTTAAGATAAATATATTGTCTTAAAAGTTGATTAAACAAACAAATGAGAAAATTAGGGAAACCCTAATAGGGTTGGGCGACAAACACTGCACATCACAGTGTGTGGCGCCTAACTTAGGGATTTTTATCATTGGGATTTGAATTTTGAATTTCAAATAAATTTGTTTAATCAGATAGTTAATTATTCTTTTTAAATATGATTTAAATAAATAATTATATATAAATACCAGATAAGTTTTAATTTGAATTTTATTTTTAATAAAAAAAAGATTATTTAATTATATAAAATATTTTTATATACGCCTGGTAGTACGCGACTTTCAGAAGAAGTGTTTTGTCATTTTTTAACGAGATTAAAAATATAGACTCTCTCTAAAAAAATCGATAGTTTTCTCTAAACCTAAAAACTATTCAAAACATCTTCTCTTAGTCAAACCTCTCTAGATCTCATGTGTTCAGTACATCTAGAGAGTCACATAAATCAACCTTTTGAATCCTACGTGACCACCCATGTCTTTGTATGTTTGAGGATTGGTCTTGAAGATCAATGTGTGAGCTTTCAGATTACTGGATGAGAAGATTGTTTATTTTATACAAAAAGATTAAAGGACACTTGATAGGCTACAAGAGGTAATCCCTGATCTGTTTCGTATGTGATTTAATGTTTGTATATGTATATGATCTTGGCTGATATTAATATTTATTAAGATGGGTCCATATATTCCGTTGCGCACCTTTGATACCAACAATTAGTACCAGAACAATCTATACATATATATATATATATTAAATACTGTGTTGGTTTCTTGCATTTGTTATATGTATGTTGGTATGTATATTGAATGGATGTATATGTTTTTTGAATGTATGGTTGAATGATGGATCGTTAATTATATGGTGCTATTGGGTTAGGAATTTTAATTTTTTAGATTTTGTGTAAGCCATAAAGGGCATAGAATTTTTGTAAATTTATTTCTTGAAATTTAAATTGAAAATCTGTACACAAAGAAAATTGGAAGGGCCTAAGCCTAGGGCCCGAGCCCTAGCCACACGCACCAGCCTTGTGGCTACCTCACCCGCGCACGCCTAGGCGCTGAGCTCCCTGCTCCCTGCTCCTGCACACGTCACCCATCCTGTGCCCCTGCTCCCTTGCGCGCGCCCCTGGTGCCTCCCACATGCAGTGTCATGCGCGCTTGGCACCTGCCAAGAAGCCCTGCACCCCTGCGCCCTTGGTGCCATGTTCGTGCGCCGAGCCCTTGTTACAGTCGTGCCTAGCTGAGACCACTTGTGCCCATGGCACCTTATGCCACCGGCCCTAGGGTTCCTAAGGCACCAATCTTGGTGCCCAAACCCTAGATCCTATTTTTGTGCAATATCATTTATTTAATTAATTTTAAATTATTTGAATTTAAAAGTTTAATTATCTTATTTTAGTTTATTAGAAAATAAAATATCTTTTAGTTGATTAAAATCTTTTAATATCTCAAATTTAAATAATTATTTGAATTTGATTATTTAATTATTTAAATTCAACTAAATTAAAAAGATGACAAAATTGGTTATTTAATTTAAAGTTAGTTTGAATTAAATAAATTAATTAGAAAGTCTCTTTCTACTTAATAGGATGGGCATAACAAAGTTCCTAAAGATTAGCAAGAAAGCCTAAACGAGAGGAGAAACATTCTATGAGAGTCTCGAAAGCTACATAGGCTTATATTGCAGTTTTATTTCTAATTTTTCCAAGGGTTGTAAATTTTAGAAATACCTAATAGTACTCGGTTCATCATTTATTGTTTATTTATTGTATTTATTTAAATAAATGTTCATTGATGTTTGATTGATAACATGATCATGCATTAGTCAATTACATGTCATTCATGAAACCCCACACAGTTTCTCATTAATCATAAATCTTTTAGAAACATGATTATTTAGGATTGTCCTATTTGTTTATATGAATTGTTTTGGAGAAACAAAATGCATGTAAACTACTAAGTATTAAATTAGTTAAAACTTGGTAACTCACACCATAATAGAGGCAATAGATTTTATAGGCCTTTAAGATAACAAACTTTATTTAAAAAGTGTTTTAGTAAAATTAGATGAATGTAATGGTTAATTATCTAGATCACATCAATTATATAAACATGCTATTTTTTATAATTTTAAATGTATTTTGTAATTAATTACATTCATAGGGTTATTAATAAACTAGTAATTAATTTGGAATTAATTGATTAGTTTAATAAAATATATTTAATCTAAAATAGTAAGTGGGAGAAGGAGAACATCTCAATGTGACCTATGATCTCCATTATTAGTACAACACCGTGAGATATGAATAGGGCCTCGAGGCGGCTTTGTTTCTCCTAAGGAAGGTTTGTAGACATATTAATACCAAGGTTGGATTCTTATGAAGATAGGAAAGAGTGATGTATTTTAGGCAAAACCGACCCTAAGGTAATACTCTCTAAGTTAAGTCATGAATTCTGAAATAATTAGTTACACTTACAAAGATTAAATTAAGCTTTTGCTGTGGATAATTGCATCTTGCCCAAGCCAACGATACTTTATATTTAAAGGGGAAAATAAAGAGTTATTTTAAGTTTTAATATAAAGATAAGATTGTCTTATAAGCAATATGAATTTAACTTGATCGACCTTAAGGTGACACTTTATTTGTTGGGTAGTTTTATCTTGGAAAAGTAAATGTTAATTTATGTGTTTTAATTGTTGTATTCATGCATCATGTTTACTTTCCAAAACATTGATATTTTTCAAATGATAATATTATTGTATTCTATTTATTTCAGTAATGTCGAACAGTGGAATCCAATAACTGCTTTACTTTCACTTAAAAATCTTAGTGGTAATAATTTTATTAGATGGAAGTCAAACCTAAATCTTATGTTAATCTATGAGAACCATAAATTTTTCCTAACTCAGGAATGTCCTAACGAGCCCGCTGCCACTGCACCAAAGAATGTTCGGGACAAGTATGATGCCTGGATTCAATCCAATAATAAGGAAAAGTGTTACATGATTGTGAGAATGAATGATGTCTTGAGAATAAAGCATGAACCCATGGAAACTGCGTTTGAGATAATGGATTCTCTACAGGCCATGTTTGGGCAGCAATCTAATCAAAGTAGACACGAGGCTACTAGATCCTACATGACTACTCAGATGAAGAAAGGTGCTTGTGTACATGAACATGTCTTGCACATGATTAACGTGATGCATGAAGCAGAAATACATGGGGTCGTAATTGATGAGCGCACACAAGTAAGCATCATACTGGAATCACTCACTCCTGCCTTTTCTGCGTTCACCACTAACTATATTATGAATAAGTTGGAATTCCACATGACCACGTTGTTGAATTAACTGTAGAAATTTGAGTCTCTAAACAAATCCATTACCAAAGAGACATAGGCAAATGTGGTAGAGGAGAAACCTTCAAACTTTGAGGAAAAATCCAAGAAAAGAAAGAAGAACAATGATAAAGACAAAGGAAAGGGCAAGAAAAGCAAGAAGGAACCAAAAGCCAAGGAGAACAAGAATGACAACAACTCCAAGAAGAAAGAACCAAAAGGAAAATGTGTCCATTGTGGACTTGAAGGTCACTGGAAGAGAAACTGTAAGAAGTATCTCTCTGAGTTGAAAAAGAAAGGTAAATATGATTTACTTGTCCTTGAAGATTGTGTAGTAAAAGACGATATGTCATCCTGGGTTTTAGATTCAGGAGCCACTAACCATTTTTGTTCTACTATGCAGATACTTGAGTCATAAAGAGAGCTGGCAGATGGCGAGGTGACCATGCGAGTTGGAAGTGGGGCGCAAAAGGAACAATTCGTTTAATTTTTGGGAACAATTATCTTGTTTTGAACAATGTTTATTTTATTCCTAGATTTTCTAGAAGTTTAGTTTCCTTATCTATGTTACATGATTTTTTTTATATTTGTTTATGTAATAATGTGATTGTTATTTCGGAGAATGGTTTCAAAATATGTCAAGAACATAATAACAGACTATATATGCTCAAACCAAATGAACGAACAGTTGATAATTCAGAATTATTTAAAGTAGAAAAACCGCAAGGTAACAAAAGACAAAATGTTTCAAACGAGGATGACACATATCTTTGGCATCTTAGACTTGGTCATATAGGTCTAGATATGATAAACCGGTTAACAAAAGATGGACCTTTGAGAGAACTAAGAGTTTTAACTCTTCTAGTTTGTGAATCTTGTCTAGAAAGGAAAGCGACCAAACGTCATTTCTCAGTGAAAGGCAATAGATCCAAAGAACCTTTGGAGCTTGTACACATTGATGTCTGTGGTCCAATCAATGTACAAGCAAGAGGTGGGTATGAGTACTTCGTCACTTTTATTGACGATTACACAAGATATGGTCATACTTATTTAATGCTTAGGAAATCTGAAACCTTTGGTAAGTTTCAAGAGTTCAAAGCTGAGGCTGAGAAGTAGTTAGGTAAGACTCTTAAGACACTTCGATCTGATCGAGGTGGAGAATATTTGGATTTAGAATTAAAAGATTTCTTGCTGGAGCATGGTATTCAATTCCAACTCAAAGCACCAGGAATGCCACAGCAAAATGGTGTTTCTGAAAGAAAAAACAGGACCTTGTTGGACATGGTCAGGTCTATGTTAAGCTACTCTTCACTTCCTCTCTCATTCTGGGGATATGCACTTCAAACGACGACTTACATTTTGAATGTAGTCCCATCTAAGATAAGAAAAACGCCACTGAAACTGTGGAATGGAAACAAATCTAGTTTGCACCATTTTTGCATTTGGGGCTGTCCTGCTCATGTTCTTAGACCTAAATCAGGGAAACTTGATTCAAGGTCTGAAGTGTGCATTTTTGTTGGCTACGCTCCAGAAACAAGAGGCAGTTATTTCTATAGTTCCAAGGATCAAAAGATATTTGTCTCCACAAATGCGACCTTCCTTGAACATGACTATATGAATAACTATAAACCTCGGAGTAAGGTAATATTGGAGGAACTCACAGCTAATAAGATTCCATCACAATCATCTTCGTCATTAAATGATAAACGAAAAACTGAGGAAACCACTATTCCTGAAAAAGGAAACCCCGAGGAGGATTTTGAGACAACCTGTTCGCTATGAACATGAGGTACATGTCCTTGTTTCTAATATGGACAAGTACAATCCATTAACCTTTAAAGAAGCAATAGATGATCATGAAAAGGAGAAATGGCAAGAAGCCACGAACCAAGAAATGGAATCGATGTAGTCCACTTCTGTCTGAGAACTTGTGGATCCACCTGAAGATGTCAGGCCCATAGGGTGTAAGTTGATATACAAGAAGAGGTGTAGAGGGGAAAGTAGAGACTTTCAAAGCGAGGCTACCAGCCAAAGGTTACACTCAGAGAGAAGGTGTTGATTATGAAGAAACATTTTCTCTTGTTGCCATGCTCAAATCCATTCGTATCCTTTTATCCATAAAGGCTGCCAATGATTATGAGATATGGAAAATGGACATCAAGAAAACTTTTTTGAATGGCTATCTTGATGAAAGTATCTATATGATATAACCAAAAGGATTCATAAAGAATGGGGAAGATCAAATGGTATGCATGTAGCTGAAATCCATTTATAGAAAGCATCCAGATCTTGGAATATCACTTTTGATGAAATAATTCAAACATATGGATTCGAACAAAATGTCGATGAAGCATGTGTGCAACGCCCTAGTTACTCCAAGACCGTTACTGTGAACTTTAAACAGTGCTTAACTCGCTAAACGAGTCATTAGGTTATAAACGTGCTTCTAGGTGTTATTAATAGGATAGGGTAAAAATCTTGATCAAAATTTTATTTTATTTAAAACATAAAACTGTACATGAGTCCATAAAAATGTTTACAAGTTATTTACAATCGAAAATGGTCATTGCAGTGTAAAAATTACAACCCGCCGACCTAAGCGACAAAAATAGGGTTAAACCCTAGTTCCTCTGAGAAATACCTTGGTCATGGTGGTCAAGCGGTCGCATATGTACACATCGCCACCTAAGCTCTCCACTCAAGGCTGGGTGAGCTTTTCTTTCCCTTTACCTGCACCACATAGCAGTCATGAACCAAGGCTCAACAAGAAAACTTATTACTACATGTATACAATATCAATAAATGATTATGGTAATCATTATGGGCTTGTAGACCTAATCAGATAAGTGACTATTGAGTCACACTCTGTGCAGGTGACTAATAAGTCAACCTTTAAGGATCTGTTCCCTGTATTGATGACTAGTAAGTCCATCTCTAGGGTTTTGCTCCTTAAATAGATGGCAAATAAGTCCATTTCCGGGGATTCGCTCCCTAAGCCATATGACCTCTCAGTCACCTTAGCCTTTTGGCTCTGACTCTAAGTAACTAGCCTTTAGACTAGACAAACGCTTTTGTTTTCATCGAACTTAAGGTCGGTCAAGCATTTCATTCTTATGTTGATAAAGCTTATGTCGATTAGATCTAATCTTTTTCGTTTGCATTAGACACGCTAATACCGTCTTGACTCATATGTTAATTCCATATGACCAATGCTCATTACCACTGCTGAACTTGACTAATAAGTCACAGCTACACAGTCAATACTGACACCATTGCTGATTCTAATTAACAAGGCAGTACCACTCACAAGTGAGCAAGACTGCTACGCATTTAATATGAAATCAATGTCCACATATAGAGCACTCAACATGCCTCATCAAAAACAAAGCATGTCACATATTGGGTGCAGTTTTCTTACCTCAAACTTGAGCGTAAAATAGGTTAAAAACGACCCTTGAGAACGATACCATCCTTAGGCGCTTAGCAGTCACCTAGTCACAAACATAAACGATGTCTCAATAAGTTTGAATTCCAAAACCTAATCCCAGGACCAATCCCGCGCTTTTGGGACCTCCAATTCCACCAAACAGGGTGGTGGAATCGTCCCCTGAGCCCTTGGGCCAAAACCCTAAAAAGTACCCAAAATCATGCCCTGGAAAAATAGGGCAGCGCTGCCATCTAGGCTATGGCGCTACAGAGAGAGCTACCATCACCTGAACAGCACTGTAGTGCCCTATACTGGGCGCTGTAGCGCCAGAACCAAAGTTTCCAAACTTTGGGATTTTCTCTTCGTGTTCTCCGAGTTTCAAACCTCAAAAACTGACCCTAAACCTCAACCAAACCTACAAATGAACCCAAAAACTAGTTCTACATGTCTTAGACAGAAAAACCTAATCAAGCTTTCCCAAAAACCTCATTGATTCCCAAAACTAGCACCAAACTATAAACTCTGTAAAAACTGCAAAAACAGACGAAAAACTTAAGATCAAAGCTTAGAGAATCATTACCTCAAGAACTCAAGAGCTTCCTAGCAATCCCCCAAGCAATTCCCTAGCTTAAACTTCTCAAATCCAAGCTTTTTTCACCAAAGAAATTCAAAGAAAAGAGAGAGAGAGAGGTGATCGAGTGATGGAGAAGAAAAGCCTCTGTTTTTGCCTTAACATTCTACAACCATCTAAATTTGAATATAACCCATGGTAAAAGGACCAAAAGGCCCCTAGGTAAATTAAAACCCTCTCAAGGCCAGCAAGTTGAAAAAGTGTCATTTCTCAACTATACCGTTAATTATAATTAACATCCTCCAATTCCTGTTATTCCTAATATTCACAAAAAATAATTAAATCTTATCCCATTACACTATAATTCCTGGTAATGTACTAATCATCAAATTACCCCGAGACTCACCCCGAGCCTGGAAATTAATCCTATTATGACCAAACCACTAATTTGCATTCTAAGATCGTCTCATGCCGAATAGCTCAAACATATCCACATAATAATGTGGCCTCATTCATAAGTCATAAACATGCATGAAATTATACAAATATGCCCTCCACGTGCCAAATTACCAAAATACCCATACAATGAAAAGTATACCCACATGCATGCATTTATCATCATATAATAATATAACTCACATAATCATGCATGTAATCATTTAATTGCATAATAAATCAATGATGGCCCTCTTGCCCCCCCGCCCCCCCCCCCCTCTAATCTAGGCTATAAGCCACATTAGGGATTTTGGGTCGTTACAATTATCCCCTCCTTTCAGAAATTTCGTCCTCGAAATTTACCTGAGCAGCTCGGGATACCGACTCTGCATATCTAACTCCAGCTCCCATGTCACTTCCTCGACCTTGCTGTTCCTCCATAATACCTTAACCAAATGTATCGTTTTATTCCTCAAAACCTTGTCCTTTTTGTCAAGTATCTGGACTGGTTGTTCCTCATAGGAGAGATCTGCCTCAAACTCCAGATCCTCGTAACTCAAAACATGACTCACATTAGATACATACCTCCAAAGAGCTGAGATATGAAATATGTTATGCACGGCCGACAATATCGGTGGTAAGGCCAACCTGTAGGCCACCTGACCAATCCTCTCCAGGATCACAAATGGATCTACAAATCTAGGGCTGAGCTTGCCCTTCTTCCAAAACCTTCTCACCCCTTTCCATGGCGAGACTCTAAGGAAGACATAGTCTCCCACTTGGAACTCCACATTTCTACGTTTGGGATCTGCATAACTTTTATGTCTGGTTTGAGAAGTGAGCATCCATGCTCCAATCTTCTCAATGGCTTCACTAGTCCTCTGAACAGCATCAGGACCCAAGTATCTCCTTTCTCCTGTCTCATCCCAATGAATGGGAGATCTGCATTTCCTACCATCCAACATCTCATAAGGTGCCACCCCAATGGTAGACTGATAACTGTTGTTGTAGGAAAACTCTATCAAAGGTAGACACTTACTCCAGGATCTACCAAAGTCCAGTACACATGCTCACAACATGTCTTCTAATATTTGGATCATCCTCTCAGATTGTCCATCTGTCTGAGGATGATAAGCAGTACTGAACTTCAACTGTGTTCCCATGGGCTTCTATAAACTTCCCCAGAACTTGTAAGTGAAAGTGGGGTCCCGATATTACACGATCGACCACGGTGCTCCATGGAGGAGCACGATCTCTCTCACATAGAGATCTGCGTACTGGTCAACTGTATAAGTAGTCCTCACTGGTAAGAAGTGAGCTGACTTGGTGTAGTGATCCACAATAACCCATACTGAATCATGTTGACCAACTGTCCTGGGTAACCCCACCACGAAATCCATCGTGATGTCTTCCCATTTCCACTAGGATATCTAGAGGCTACAGTAATCCTGCTGGCCTCTGGTTCTCAGCCTTGACCCGTTGACATGTCAAGCACTTAGCCACATACTCTACTACATCCTTCTTCATCCCAGGCCACAAATACAACAATCTCACATCCTGATACATCTTCGTGGCACCTGGATGCAAAGAGTAAGGAGTAGTATGAGATTCATCCAAAATCTCCCGCCTCAAAGTAGTGTCTAACGGAACACATATCCAACCCTTGTATCTCAATAAGCCCATCTCAAAAACTGTGTAATCTCTAGACACTCCAGCTAAAACATCCTCTCTAATCTTCATCTTTTGGGAATCACCCAACTGACCTTCCTTTATTCTATCTAACAATGTAGACTGAAGTGTAATGTTGGCCAACTAGCCCACCAGTAACTCTATACCAGCTCTAGTCATATCCTCTGCTAATTCTCTGTATATCAACCTGGCACTAAAAATCTATGCTAGACCCTTCCGGCTTAAAGCACTAGCTACAACGTTGGCCTTTCCTGGGTGATACAAAATCTCACAATCATAATCTTTTACTAACTCCAGCCAATGCCTTTGTCTCATATTTAGGTATTTCTGTGTGAAGAAGCACTTCAGGCTCTTGTGGTCAGTATAAATCTCACACTTCTCCCCATAAAGGTAATGCCTCCATACCTTTAATGCGAAGACCACAACAGCCAACTCTAAATCATGAGTGGGATACCTCTGTTCATACTCCTTCAGCTGACGTGAGGCATAAGCAATCACCTTCCCCAACTGCATGAAAACACAGCCCAAACCCTGATGTGAGGCATCACAGTATATCACAAACTTCTCTTGATCTGTTGGAAGACTTAGAACTGGAGCTATAATCAACCTCTGCTTCAGTTCCTGGAAGTTGTTCTCACACTTGTTTGACGACACAAACTTTTGATTCTTTCATGTCAGCCCAGTCAATGAAGTAGCGATCTTTGAGAATCCTTTCACAAAATGTCTATAATAACCTGCCAATCCAAGGAAACTCCTAACTTCAGAAGCATTCTTTGGCCTTGGCCAATCTCTAACCATCTCAGTCTTGGCTGGATCCACTTTAACCCCCTCCTTACTGACAATGTGCCCAAGGAACGATACTTGACATAACCAGAACTCACACTTCTTGAACTTTGCAAACAGTCTGTGTTCCCTCAGTCTCTGTAGAACCAACCTTAGATGTTGCTCATGCTTTGATTCTAACTGAGAATAAACCAGAATATAATCGATGAAGACGATCACAAATTGGTCCAAATAATCCTTGAACACTCTGTTCATCAAATCCATAAAAGCAGCTGGGGCATTAGTCAATCCGTAAGACATGAATAAGAGGTCATAATGCCCATATCTAGTGCGAAAAGCAGTCTTCGGTATATCTCCCTCCTTGACCCTCAGTTGACGATAACCAGATCGAAGGTCTATCTTTGAGAATACCCTTTTACCTTGCAACTGATCAAACAAATCATCTATTCTTGGCAAAGGATACTTGTTCTTAATTGTTAACTTATTCAATTCTCTGTAATCTATACACATCCTCAGAGAACCATCTTTCCTCTTCACAAACAGAACTGGTGCACCCCAAGGTGAGAAACTAGGTCTGATAAAACCGAAATCTAACAGCTTCTGCAGATGTACTTTCAATTCTTTTAACTCTGCTGAGGCCATTCTATAAGGTGCTCTAGACACCGGCTCCGTCCCTGGTGCCAGTTCTATCACAAATTTAATCTCTCTGTGTGGTGGCAACCCTGGTAAATCTTCTGGAAACACATCCAGAAACTCACACACTAATTTGGTCTCCTCTGGCCCTACTGGCATGGCCTGAGTGGTATCCACCACACTGGCTAAGAATCCTATGCAACCTCCTTGCAGTAGATCTCTAGCCCTCAAAACATATATCATAGGTATACGGGATCCATTCACAGTGCCAACAAATACAAAAGGATCCTCACCTTCAAGCTCAAAGGTTACCATCTTCCTTCTGCAATCTATGGTTGCCCCATACTTTACTAACCAATCCATACCCAAAATCATATCGAAGTTAGTCATTACCAACTCTATCAAATCAACTGACAACTCTCTGCCCTCTACTGTCACTGGCAGTGATCTGACCCATCTCCTGGATGCTACCAACTCCCCAGTGGGTAATAAGGTCCCGAACCCCACAGCATAATAATCACATGGTCTACACAGCCTATCAATAATTCTACTAGCAAAAAAAGAATGTGTAGCACCAGAATCAATCAAAACAGTATAAGGGGTTCCAACACTAAGAAATTGACCTGTAACTACTGAGGGTGAAACCTCATATTCTGATTGAGTCAATGTGAACACTCGAGATGGGACCGAGCTGTCCGTCTTCCTGGGTTCTTCCTTTATGGATTTTGGGCAATCTTTCTTGAGATGTCACACTGCCCCACATAAGAAGCAAGCCTTTGCCCTAAACTCCCCCAAATGGCATCTCTTGCACCTAGGGCACTCTGGGTAAATCCTCCAGGCCTCACTACCACCCTGGCGGCCCATTGTAATACCATGTTGTCACCTATTAGGACCTGGAGTTGGGAAGGCATCAGGAGCCTTCCTCTTCTGATCACTGGGGCCTCCACCCCTACCTAAACCCACAAATGGAGGTCCTGCCCTCCTAAACTCTTTTCTGGTTGCATTGTCCTGCTAGATCTTGTTTTCTGCGCTCTCAGCTGTGAGCGTCTTCTCCATCACCTATGCGTAAGTGGTAACTCTAGCCATAGTGGTGATACGAACATCCCAGGTTAATCTAGGCTATAGCCCCTGAAGAAACCTCTCCCTCCTGGTCCCATCAGCGGGCACCAACTCCATGGAAATCTTTGCCAATCTATCAAACTTCAGAGCATATTTAGTCACTGACAAACTCCCCTGAAGTAATCTAATAAAATCTTCAGCCTTTGTAGCCCTGATGGCATCATTATAGTTCTTTTCAGTGAACAGAGTCTGAAACTCTTCCCAACTCAGGGCATTGATATTTCTGGTCTGGGATATCACTTCCCACCAAATTCAGGAAATCTCTCGAAACATATATATGGCACAAGCCACCCTCTCATTACCAGACACCCTCATAATGTCAAGGATGGTGGTAATCATACTCATCCACTGCTCTGCCTTAGCTGGATCTGCACCACCCTAAAAAACTGGAGGTTGTTGTTTCATGAACCTTTCATAAAGAGGTTCCCATTTGCTTCTAGCCTTTGTCAGCTGCTCAACTACTGGCATCGTTGCAGGTGGTGCCTCAGGTAAAATGTTCCCTGTAGGAACTTGTTGTTGTCTCAGGAGACTAATTTCTTCTTCCTCCTCAATACTCTGACGTGTAAGTCAACAAACAACTGTTGCCAATTTTCAGGAACTGACTGTGGAATTTGATTCTGGTCATTCTCTTGACCCTGTCTGTTATTCTGGCCCTGATCTTCCTTGCTAGCTGGTGAATCTGTCTGTCTTGAAATCATTCTTATAACTTAAACCTTGCTGCAATGGTCAATGCAGCAAGTTAGGTAGTGATAACTAAACCTTTTGTCGCCTCGCAGTCCAAGATCAAACAGATAATCATCCACGTTCCACAATCATGCAGATAAACAAATGGATACATGATCATAGCATTTCATATTTAACACTTATCAGTTAATAGTTCAACGATTAACAATACTAATAAGCATGTTCTAGCAATATCAGTACTAATAAGCACGTTCTTGCTTATGATGCAGTAGTCAAGGCCCAGCCTTATCAATATATCCCATGTAAGCAGGTAAAGCATTTATATTCTTTTTAAGTAGTTAAACACATAACCACATAAATAGTTACCAAACCATGAGTCGAGCTTGTCTTCAGTGGTGAGTGTACATGCCCAGCCAGTCTACAAGAACCCTAAACCTTGGCACACTCTGATACCAAGTTGTAACACCTTGGTTACTCCAAGACCGTTACTGTGAACTTTAAACAGTGCTTAACTCGCTAAACGAGTCATTAAGTTATAAACATGCATCTAGGTGTTATTAATAGGCTAGGGTGAAAATCTTGATAAAAAGGAATTGATATATTTTATTTAAAACATAAAACTGTACATGGGCCCATAAAAACATTTACAAGTTATTTACAACCCAAAATGGTCATTATAGTGTAAAAATTACAACCCACCGACCTAAGGGCAAAAACTAGGGTTAACCCCTAGTTCCTCTGAGAAACACCTTGGCCGTGGTGGTCAAGCGGCCGCATATGTACACATCGCCACCTAAGCTCTCCACTCAAGGTTGGGTGAGCTTTTCTTTCCCTTTACCTGCACCACATAGCACCCGTGAGCCAAGGCTCAGCAAGAATATTTATTACTGCATGTATACAATATCAATAAATGATTATGGTAATCATTCTGGGGCTTATAGCCCTAATCAAATAAGTGACTATTGAGTCACACGGTGTGCATGTGACTAATAAGTCAACCTCTAAGGATTTGTTCCCTATATAGATGACTAGTAAGTCCATCTCTAGGGTTTTTCTCCTTAAATAGATGGTTAATAAGTCCATTTCTGAGGATTTGCTCCCTAAGCCATGTGACGTATCATTCACCTTAGCCTTTTGGCGCTGGCTTTAAGTAACTAGCCTTTAGACTAGACAAGCACTTTTTTTTTAATTGAACTTAAGGTCGATCAAGCATTTCATGCTTATGTTGATGATGCTTGTTTTGATTAGATCTAATCTTTTAAGCTTGCGTCAGACAAGCTAATACTGTCTTGACTCATAAGTCAATTCCATATGAACAGTGCTCAGTACCACTGCCGAACTTGACTAATAAGTCACAACTTCACAGTCAATACTGACACCATTGCCGATTCTAACTAATAAGTTAGTACCTTTCACAAGTAAGCAAGACTACTAAGCATTTAATATGCAATCAATGTCCACATATAGAGCACTCAACATGCCTCGTCAATAACCATGCATGTCACAATGTATGTATAAATACATCAAGGAAAAAGTTGTTGTTTTCTTAGTTCTTTACATTGATGACATTTTTCTCATTGGGAACAATGTAGAGACATTGTCAAACGTGAAAAAGTGGTTAGCCAAAAAAGTTCCAAATGAAAGATTTGGGCGAGGCGATCTATGTTCTAGGAATTCAAATCCTAAGGGATAGGAAGAACAAGCTCTTGGCACTTTCTCGGGTTAATTATATAGATAAGGTGCTTGAAAGATTCTCTATGGAGAATTCTAAGAAATGTCAGTTACCGACCAGACATGGAATTGCACTCTCCAAGGAACAATGTCCTTAGACACCTCAAGAGGAAGAGGATATGAGAAAGTATCCCTATGCTTCAATGGTTGGGAGTCTGATGTATGCTATGTTGTGTACTAGGCCCAACATATGTTATGCAGTTGGGATTGTAAGTCGTTATCGATCAAATCCTAGTTTGGAACATTGGATTGCAGTAAAGCACATTCTCAAGTCTCTTTGGAGAAGAAGAGATTATATGCTTGTATATTTGGGGGTAGTTGAACCCCACTACATACACTGAATTTGATTTCCAATCAGACAAAGACAGTAGAAAGTCGACATCTGGGTCAGTGTTCACTCTTGGTGGAGGAAATGTTATCTGGAGAAGCATTAAACAATCCGACATAGCTGATTCAACCTTGGAAGCTGAATGCATAGTGGGTTATGAAGCAGCTAAGGAGGCAATTTGATTGAGGAAGTTCTACATTGATTTGGAAGTAGTTCTAGATATGGATAAGCTACTAATCTTGTACTGTGACAACAGTGGAGTAGTAGCTAATTCCAAAGAATCGAGAAGCCACAAGAGATGAAAGCATATAGAAAGGAAATACCATCTGGTAAGAAAGATTGTACACTGAGGTGATGTGACTGTTATGAAGATAGCGTCGGAACAGAACCTGGCTGACCCGTTTACCAAGACACTTCCTCCAAAGTCGTTCATGGGTCACTTGCGTAATATGGGATTAAGGGAGATGATTCACTTACTTTGAGGGCAAGTGGGAGATTGTTATGATTAATGCCCTAAAAGCATGTAAAGAAATTTTATTGGTTTTAAATAAAAGTACACTTTTATTATATTTGAATGTTATAGTTATTGTTTGAATTAATTATATAATAATATCAAGAAAATTTCCTATTCATTCATGAGAATATGATCTTGTATTAGTACGAGAGAATTAAGATCACATATAATGAATAAAATAGTCAGTGACATATTAAAGTAAGGAATCTTTATTGAATGGTTACTAGTACGATTTGTTAAGCATACGAGATGCGAGTAATCTAGATTCAGATTACTGATGTGAATTGTAACGACCCAAATTTACTAATGAGGCTTAAGGGCCTAGATTAGTGTGTCGGGAGGGCATAATTGGAATATATGTGATTTAATGATTAAAAGTATGAAATATGACTATTTGAATATTTGAGATGCATGACTATGTGTATTGGTATGCACGTGGGCCCTGACTAGGTTAGAAAGAGCATAATTGTGATTTTGGCCCATTGAGGGTATAACTGTATATATATGTGATAATTGTTGAGACCACATTATTATGTGGATATATCTGTGATCTGTGATTCGAGACGATCCTAGTGAGCAGATTAGCGAAAAAGTCACGGCGGGGATTTATACCCGGCTTGAGCGAGCCTGGGGGTATAAATGGGAATTTAGAGAATATATTGGGGTCTATTTTGACATCGAGGAATATAATTGGTGATTAATTAGGTATCGGGAAGTAAGCGGAAAATATTATAGACACCCGAGGAATTAGCGGGAATTGGGCGAAATGACCAAAATGCCCTAGGTGGATCAAACGACTTAGGATTAAAGGGGAGGGCATTATGGTAATTTGGCTTATAAGAGATAGGTATTGCTGAGGCTTTATGCTTAGTGGAAGTTGTAGAATAAGGTAGAATTCTGAGAAACAAAGGGAAAAGAAAGAAAAAGAAAGGGAAGAAAGTAGGGCATTTTTTCCAAGGTTCGATTTATGCTTCCCTTCATCATTTTCTTGAGTTTTCTTGGAGAAAAGCTCAGAGGGGAGCTAGGTTAGGCTGAGCAATAAGAATTCTGAGCTAGGCTTGAAGAATTGGCAAGGGCTTAGCAAGAACGCACCGTCACTTAAGGTAAGACTTTGGAGTTTTTAGTTTCTGGTTTGGATTGTTTGAACTATGGTGTCTAAGCTGAATTGATGGGAACTTTAGGGGAATTCAAGCCAAGGATTGAGGAAGAGCAAGCTAAGCAGGTCTAGAGGCTAACTTAAGGTCGAATTTCCATCAAAGGTATAAATTTCTAAGCTTTAAACTTTGAAGTTTTGAGTGTTTTTGCTGAGTTTCTGAAGTCTAGCAGCAACTATGGTGAATTTTTGGATTAGGGGTGCATGTGGTTAGGTTTTGTATGATTGTGATGCTTGGGATGAGTGGAATATGTTAATAAGCTTGTTTTTAAGTTTGGTTGAGGATTGGAAGTGTTTTGGTAGGGGTTGGCTCGGGGAAATCGCAGGAAGGGAAAATGCAGTTTTGGCTGTCTGTGACTAGCGCTACAACGCTAGCCTTTGGGCGTTGTAGTGCTAGGCCAAGCATTCTGAGGGTGTTTTGGTTCTGCTTGTAGCACTGTATCGCCCTCCTTAGAGCTCTGTAGCGCTACCCTGTTTCCAGAAAGGGGTTTTTGAGTTATTTTCAAGGGTTTTTGCCTGGGGGTTCAGGGTTCGATTCCACCACCCCGTTTGGTGGAATTGGAGCTTCCCGAGGGCTCAGGATTGGTCCCGAGGCTAGGGTTCGGACTTGAGTTTTGGTGATGATTTTGATCTATGGTTGTGACTAGGTGTGCACTGGGGCTCAAGGGGGATCGTGCTCAAGAATCACCGTGAGCAAAGCTAGCAAATCCAAAGGTAAGAAAACTGCACCCGGTTATATGTTTGTGATGGGACTAAGTGCTCCCGATATCTGTATAATGTCAAAGATGGTATTATACCATGGGACATGTGATAAACAGCCTAAGGGTGCCGTATACAATATTTTCGCACAGGGCGCGGCTTGGCCACTGGTAGCCGAGGACAACTTAATATTGACTGAGCTCGGTTTAAGCAGGCTGGAGTCAGTGGGATAAACAGAGGGTGTGGCCTAAGGGCGCTAACCTTAGTTATCATTTGTTAACTTATTATTGTTATGAAATGATATGTTTGGTGTGCTTAATACTTGGTTATCATGGATGCTTAGACTGTTGAGAACATGATTATGTGTTATGAGATATTGGATTGTCTGTTGATAGCTTATGCTTTGTTATTGTCTTTTCTTGCTGGGCCTTGGCTCACGGGTGCTACGTGGTGCAGGTAAAGGCAAAAGCAAGTTGGACCAATCCTGAGATGGAGAGCTGCGGGGTTGAATGTACATAGTCAGTTGTTCGGTCGCCATGGTCGAGGAGTGGATCAGGACAGGGATTGCCTAACTGTCTATTTTGCCTTAATATGGCTAATATTGTATTTAATTCTCGAATCTTTTGTAAATGGTTTAATTCTATTGTTTTTGGGATCCCGTGTAAACAGAAAATGTTATTTATAAGAAATGCAGCTTTTGAGACCAAAATCTTTTAACCCTAGTTTCGTTATAGTTTCAGTAACACGTTTTAAATTAAATGACTTGTTTAGCAAGTCTAGCACTTTTATAAACACACAGTGTAACGGTCTTGGCTATCCAGGGCGTTACATGAATAGACATCTTAGTAAATGTGTTGTATATAATAAAGATTATATATGACAGGACCGATGAGAATTAATTATTTTTATAAACTTGTCGTTTGACATAAAAATTTAATTCTTATCATAATAGATGATCATTTGTATATCAGTCTAAATCTTGAGTATTCATGAAACCTTGTTTGTGTTTATTGGATCTTTTGATTCACTCGTTAAGGTCTCTTAGAATAATGAGTCTAATGACTTTTGTAATGGAGATTCAATATCATGGATGGTTGGGAACATGAATTACAATATTGGAATCCATGCTTTCCTAACGGATTGAATATTGGTTCTCTTGAGGGTTAATTATGGAACTGAATAGTTATTGAGCTCCAATCTATTATTATATTATAGATTAATTATTCGTTAGTGAATTAATGGTACTTAAGGATCAATAGGAAATAAGAAAGGTAAAAGTATAATTTTGACCAGCTCTAATAAACGAACCAATAAGGGAGGACAAAACTACATATATTGATTATATCAATGGACTACAAGAGAAAACTCTGTAAATATAATTCTATAAATACTAAGAGTGCAATTCCATATTTATAGTGGAGTAATTATGGAATTAATAAATAAGATTATTAGATTAAAGAGTTTGATTAATAATATGGTTTATTGTAGCTTCGTATTATAGGTCCATGGTCCCCAAATCACCTCTGTCCTACACTGTCAAGGGTAAGGATGTCTAAAGAAAGATTTGTGGAGAGAATGACTAAATTGCAAGGGAATTAATTTTTCAGGGCAAGGAAATAGTAATGTCATAATTATGGGTAATTGATTAATTGTGAATTAATTAATTATTTAACTATAAAGTTTTTATTTTGAAAAACTATAGGTTAAAATTAATATTGATCTTGTTTGGATTAATATAAAAAGAAAGAATAAGAAATATCTTATTTAGAATATTATATTTATTTATTTATTTTCAAACTGATATTTTAAGATAAAGATAATTTTGAATTAACTGATATTTATGTCGGGATAAATATATTGTCTTAAAAATGATTAAATAAACAAATGAGAAAATTAGGGAAACCCTAATAGGGTTGGGCGACACACACTGTACAATACAGTGTGTGGCGCCTAACTCAGGGAATTTTATCTCTGGGATTTGAATTTTTATTTTCAAATAAATTTGTTTAATCAGTTATTTAATTATTTTTTTAAATATGATTTAAATAAAGAATTATATATAAATATCAAATCAACTTTAATTTTATTTTTATTTTTAATAAAATCAAGATTATTTAATTATATTAAATATTTTATATAAGTCTGATAATACGTGACTTTTAGAAGAAGTTTTTCATCATTTTTAATGAGATTTAAAATATAGAATCTCTCTTTAAAAAAAACGCGATAGTTTTCTCTAAACCTAAAAATTATTCAAAACCTCTTCTCTCAGTCAAACCTCTCTAGATCTCATGAGTTGAGTACATCTAGAGAGTCACATAAATCAACTGTTTGAATCCTACGTGCCCACGGACATCCTTGTGTGTTTGAGGATTGGTCTAGAAGATCAAGGTGTGAGCTTTCAGATTACTGGATAGGAAGATCGTTGATTTTATACAAAAATATTCAAGGACACTTGATAGGATTACAAGAGGTAGTCCCTGATCTATTTTGTATGTGATTTAATATTTATATATGTATATGATCTAGGCTGGTATTAATATTTATTAAAATTGATCCATATATTTTGATGCAAACCTTTGATTTGATCATTTAATACCAATAGATAGTTCCTGGGAAACAAGGGGATGAAGAGAGCTTTGAGTGTTTTGAAAAGAAAGAAAAAGAGGAAAATTTCGAATGCAAAGGTGGTAAGGTTCAAACTTGGTTCTCCTATTTATACGTAAATTTCAAGAACTGATCTAGGCCACACGATTAGATCAGTTCGAAATCCAAAGGCCTGAATTATATAAACCAAGTGGCGAAAAAAAGTTAATGAGACAATTGTCACAGTACTCGAAACCCGAACATGCGCCTATCACAGACAGACATGTGTCCCATACTCGAGTGAGTCGGTGGGCACATTTTCTCATAAAAGTAAATGAATAGCCCCTAGTGTACGTGTCAGAAGTGACGTCATGCATGAGCAGGAGCTTGGGGGCAAATGTTGTACCCCAAAAATACGACTATGACAACCAGATAGTCTCCAGATCGTATGAAGAAAGCAGACATATAGGGCATTTTGTTAATTCAAGAGTGAGCAGCTCGAGTCAAATTGACAGCCTATGACAACCAAATAGTCTCTAGATCGCTTCTTTCTCCAAAAATATAGATTGAGATACACATCGCCCATATCGCCTTCATGAAACTCTGAACGTGATCCGTGTTAGTTCAGGTTAGTCCTACAACACCCAGCTCATAGAATGTGTTGAGCTCATGGAAGCTTGGTGATGACGCACAGTGAAGGATCCCAAAAGGCTCAGATATTCTTTATACGCCTCATAAAGGCATAGATTCTATTATGCATTTATTACTCGATATAACAGATATAAACTTGATAGGAAATCATATATTTATGTGAATTGGAAGTTAGCCAAATTTGTAAGTAACCATATTAATGTACGGTTACCCAAAACTATCCATGAAAATATCCTATAAATACAAGGGGAATGGATAGAAAAAGGGATCGACTTTCTATATGCAAAAACTCTACTGGAGTTGTCATAAACAATTTCACCAAGAGTCCTAAGGAGATTAATAAGAGTGACTCGTGGACTAGGTTGATTTTAACCACTGAACCACGTAAAATCATGTGAGCATTTTGCATTCTTGCTTTTTGTTATTTCTCATACATTCGGTTTACCAAATACCTAATCTCTATATTCTCAGATTTCTTAATCCCTTGTTGCTAAAAAACTGCATCAACAATTAATTGAAAAAAAAAAGTCTTCCTGCACTATATTAACCAACCCTCCCTGTAGGTAAATATAATCCCCAAAAGCTTGTAAATGTGGTTGAGTTTGAGAGTGAAAAAACAACCATTGTCCCAGTGTGCCTTTTAAATTTTGTACAAAACGATGAGCAGCCCTTAAATGAGGTAGCCTTGGTAAAGATAAATATTGACTTAACCAATTAACAACAAATGATATGTTAGGTCTAGTGATTGTTAAGTAATTAGCTTACCAATGAAACTTGTATAAGATGTAGGGTCACTTAGAGGGTCTCCCTCATCTTTACTGAGCCTTAAGTTGGGTTCCATTGGAGGGGAAGAAACTTTTGCACCTAGGTAGCCTGTATCATTTAGGAGCTGCAAAACAAAGGGTCGTTGAGACACTAAAATTCCATAATTAGATCTTCCAATTTCTATTCCAAGAAAGAATGGAAGATGACCAGGATCTTTTAATTTAAATTTAGAATCTAGTTGAGTTTTGAAGTCATTTATAGCTAGAGGATTGATACTAGCAATGACTACATCATCAACATAGAGTAGAAGTGTTATAAAGGTCACTTTGGTATTCTTTATAAAAAGAGAATGAACCGAGAGTAATTGTTTAAACCAATCGTTTATAGGAGTGCAGCTAAGTTTAGCATACCTCTGGCGTGAGGATTATTTTTAATCCATATAGGCTTTTGTAGAGTTTACAAACCAAATTTGGTGGAAGCTCCCCCTTAGGTTGATATCCTTTGGAAATTCGAATATAAATTTTTTCATCCATTATTAATGTCCATTTGATGAAGGGGCCAATTATAAGTGACAGCAAGAGCAAGTAAAAGTTTAAGCGTATTCAATTTAGCTATGGAGCTAAAGTATCAAGATAGTCTATACATTGTTCTTGAGTATATCCTTTTGCAATTAGGCGAGCTTTGTACCTTTCTATTGCACCATTTTACTTGTGCTTAATTTTCTAGACCCATTTTCTTCCAATAGTGTGATGTACATGAGGCAAGGAAATAATATTCCAACTGTTGTTGACTTTAAGGCATTTGTTTCAAATTTCATAGCAACTTGCCATTCTTTTATTTTGGAAGAAACATTGTAGGAAGTAGGCTCAATTGAGTTGTTGGCACCAAGGATGGAAGCCCAATATTAAGGAGAAAACCTATCATAGGATAAGTATTAGCTAAAGGATGACCAGTAGATAAGATGGCAGCGGTATAAGAGCAAACATAGTCATTGAGGTGTTGGGGTTTATGGACTATACGACTAGTTTTGGTCTTTGTGATGGTATTGTTTACTTTGAATGATGAAGCTGGATGAATTGTTGAAGAATGTCTTGGATCCTATTGTCTTAATGGAGGAGGGACCTCAATATTCAGACCTATCATAGGAGTTGAACAAGGCAGAATATTATTAGAAAAAAAAATTATCAACAACTACCTTCGCATTAAATTGAAGTGGAAAAATGTCCTCATAAAAAATGACATCTTGAGAATGAGAAATTTGGTTAGTTTCTAGGTCCAAAAGAGGGTAAGATTTCATGCCTTAAGGGTAACCAATAAAAATTCTAGCACTTGAATGAGAACTAAATTTATGTCTTTTGCTGTCTAGAGTAGAGACATAAGAAAGACATTTGAAGCATTTAAGATGCTCATAATGAGGCAATTTCTTATTGAGCATTTCAAATGGTGTCTTGTGATTAAAAAGTAAAGAATGGGTTCTATTTATCAAGTACACAACAATATTAATTTCATAAAACCAATAAGATAAAGAAAGATTAGATTGAAACACAAGGGCTCTAGCAACATTTAAAATGTGTTGATGCTTACGTTCAACAACAGAGTTTTGTTGAGGGCAGTCATCATATGAATGGAAAAATTGAATGCCTTTGGCAGCATAAAATTAAGTTAAGTTTAATTCCTTTGCATAATCACATCTCATGCCTTTTATGTTGACTGAATATTGGTTTGCAATAAGAGTAAAAAAATAGGAATAATAGTTTGAAAATGATATTACAGTTTTAATATGAATACCCAAGTATATCTAGTATGATCATTAACAATGGTAAGGAAATATTTGAAACCCTCAATGCTCGTGAGATGAAAAATACCCCAAATATCAATGTGTATTAAATCAAAAGCAGCTTAATTTTTTTTATTACGAGAAATAAATGGCAGGCGCTTTTGTTTTGAAAAATGACAAATAGAACAAGATTTATCATGAGATTTAGTAACATCAAAATTCAAGGTTTTATTGAGAGAATTAGTAACCAGAAATGATGGATGCCCTAGGCGATTATGCCAATGACGAGCATCATTACACATTGTAGAATTATCAAAAATAGTAGAACAAGAAGGAATCAAAGACAACAATTCTATGAGGTGTCCAAATCATTGTACCCATAGTAAGATCCTGAAGAGAACAAGACTGAGAAGAAAAAAAAAAGGGAATGGAGAATTTTTTTTAAAAAGGCACTAGTAGAAAAAAGATCGAGATGAAATTGCGAAATAAATAGAACATCATGAAGAATGAGGTTATGATTTAAATGAACAATCCCTGCTTTTTCAATCTCAATTTTTTAACCATTTGGAAGAGTAACATTATTGGCTATAAGTTTGCTAGAAAAAGATGTAAAGCATTTTATATCAAAACAAACATTGTGAGTAGCACCACTGTCAACTATACAAACATTAGAGGGAAGAGATACAATGTTACTAGAAATGTTAGAAACCATAGGTGGATTTGGTTATAGAGTGGATTGACCTTGTTATAATTGCTGGCTGATGAGAGAAATCAAGTTGTGGCATTGAGAGAGTAACCCATTGCGATTGACAAGGGCAGCAAGTGTGGTAGATGCCACAGTATGATGGGGGAGTTGTTGAGGTAGATGCCATGGTGTGATGGACTAAAGGTTTTGGTTTGTCCTCAATCTTCTTGCAGTAACTTTCAGGAGGAAAACCATGGAGAAATATGTTACAATTTGTGAAATACAAAGGATAAGTGTTGTTATACCAGGCAGGTATAAAACACTTAGTGAATTTCACATAGTGTAGATGTAAGATTTGAGATTAAATTGTAGGCACTTAAAAATTGTGTTTTTGGTCCAAAGTGATAGATGGAGGTATCTAAGCATCCCAAAAAAGTTTAGTAGCATTTGGAGCAATTTTAGGTCCCTTAGAGGGATTGTTGGATAGAGGAAGTGGCGATGCTTCACCACTTTTGAGGAGTTGGATCGCCTAGATGCAAAGGTACTTAAAAGTCTAAGCAGACAATGCATTGCCTACTAGTAGATGATGCATCGCCTACAGGCAGGTGACGTGTCGCCTAACATGTCCATATGGGCACATGTTTTATGCTCCAAATGACAAATTCGTTAGCTTTAATAATATTGGCTAGACCTAATGATGATGCCTACATTATATAAGGGTCCTCATAGAGTTTTGGAAGACTTGATCACTCTCTCAAATCTCTCTCTAACCTCTCTCTCTCTCTCTCTCTCTCTCTCTATAGCTTTCAAAAATCTCAAGTTTTCTCCAAGAAACTCACACTGAAAGTTCTTGACTTTCTGAGTTTAAGGCTTGTTCAATCCCAATTACGATTTCCTCTTAGAAAGAACCTCAAGCATCAATGGAGGGCTGGGAAATAGAGAATTAGGACAGCGATACAAATCATAGATAAGCCTTTGGTTGTGTTTTTTAAAGGAACAAGGACTTCAAAGTGGTGGATTCAACAAGGGTTTTGAAGCATCATCAAGGTTGAAGAAGTGTGTTCTACTACTAGGCTTTGCATCATCTAACTCAATTTTTCTTTGATCTCTGTCAAGCATAATTTTGTATAGATTCTAAATATGTAGTTGAGACAAATTAATTAATTAATATATTTTTTGAAAATTATTTTTTAAATGAAATGGTATTTTTGAAAATGACATTTAAATAATTAAGACGATTAATTTTGAATTAATTAGATTTATTTATTTAAATAATGTGAAATGATATTTATTCTTTAGTTATTCTGATAAATAACTTATCAGATTTATATATTTTTGAATAAATAATTCTTAAATAATAATTCAAAGAAAATGATTCGAACACATCCCTGAATTCAGGGATGTGTTACACACTGTGACAAGGTCCAAGAATGAGTCTTGGATATTTCTTTTAATTATTTAATTATTTAACAATTGATTTATAATTTGAATTTTAAAATTTCATTAATTCTTTTATAAATCTATCAGTTGGAAATAGTTTCACAATACGCTTAAGAGAGAGAATATTTTACAGACAAAAAAATTCTAAGTTTTTCACAGAGAGAAAAATATATCGTATTATTTTTCTCTATCCTTGAAAACTATCTCAGACCTAATATTCCAAGATCTCATGTATTGAGAATATCTTGTGAATCAGAAATATTTTCCTACCATTATCTACGTACCCACACACGTTTTGAGGTATAGAGATACATCTTGGAAGATCTTGGTCTAGGTATTTTAAAGACTTCCTTGGATTGGATGTTCGTTGGAGATACAAAAAGATAGCGATGATTCTTGATAGTTCTTCAACTGGTAAATCCTCATCTTTTTAATTTTTTATGATTACTTCCTTGCATGTTAATGGATCTGATTATTTAAAGTTTGTTTAAATAAATTTTTTTGAAATCTCTGGGCCCAACACCCCGTACTTTTTGCTACGCATATGGTAAAGCAATTACCAACACCAAGTTGCCTCCATCTTAAAAGAGCTATCGGAAGAAAATCCTCCATAAGAATGAGGAGATTTCATTGGAGAAAATCCTCAAACACTTGAGGATTGAGGAGGACTCTCGTTCTATAGATAAGAAGGATGAAGAGTCTAATGGTGAAACTTCAAAGGCCAATGCAGTGGTCAATCTATTGGGAATTTATGGCTTTACACTTTTTTAATCAACAATTCATAATAGGAATAGTTCAATATTACAAACCGTCGATACTAATCAAAGGCCTTAATTAAAGTATGCTTGGAAATCTTGATAATTAAATAACCATATTCATGAAATGAATGCAAATCTTAATAATAAAGGATTAAGTGATTAAATGATTATAAGATGAACTTAGAAACATTTAATCATCAATACTAACAACATAAACACAATAGAATAACACAATTACAAAGTTAGGGTTTAGACAGATACAACCTTTTGTTTTGAGCAACTAGAATCTTCAAATGTGGGGAACATCTAAGGATTATACACAATAAGTATATTCTTTTCCAAAATCTCTGTTCCAAGCCTTCCCTTATTGATTGAAGCTTCAAAAACGCAGAATGACGTTTAGGATTTAACAAGCCTTGAAACTTATGCAAGTCAAGCAATGCTTGATGAATTTCTTGGAGAAAACTTATGGTCTTTGAAAGCTAGAGAGAGTTGAAAAAAGTGATCAAGGATTTTCTACTATAATAACCCTTATTTATAGTGTAGGCAACATCATTATCTCCAACCAATTAGATTAGAGCTTTGAAACACATCATTTGGAGCTAAGTCACGTAATAGTACGGTCCTGTAAGGACCACCCAAACAGGGCAAGCTGGGACCGATTCGAGGAGACGAGACATTCCAGCAAATCCATATGTGCCACGACCAGAGCCTCCGACTCGGAGAAATGAACCGGCCCTGCCTCCAACCCGAGAAGTTAGAGTAGACCAAGGGCGAGCTAATCTAGTGCACCCCAATGGAACAAGGATAACTTCACCAATAAGACATTCTCCGTCACCAATTTGGCATCCCACACCACCTCGCCCAAAGAGGAATGCTCCAGCTCGAGGGGATAGCGGAGAAATCCTACCCCCTCAGATGAAATTTATATCCCATGACCTCGCGCTAATAATCTGTAACGACCCAAAATTACTGTTAAGGCTTAAGGGCCTTGATTAGTATGCTGGGAGAGCACAATTCGAAATTATGTGAATTAATGGAGAAAATGCATGATTATGTGATAAGCATGCTTATATGATTATTTGGATATATGTGATGCATGACTATGTGTATTAGTATGCATGTAGGCCCTGATTAGGTTATAAGGGCATATTTGTAATTTTGGCCAGTTGAGAGCATAAATGTAGATATCTGTGATAAATTATTGGGACCACATTATTATGTGGATATATTTGTAGTTTGTGGCTCAAGGCGATCCTAGTGAGCGGTTTAGCAGAAAAGTCAAAGAGGGATTTATACCCGGCTCGGGGTGAGTCTGGGGGTATTTCTGGGAATTTAGAGAATATATTGAAGACTATTTGATATTGAGAAATATAATTGGTGATTAGTTAGGTATCGGGAAGTAAGTGGTAAATATTAAAGACACTCGAGAAATTAGTGGGAATTGGGAGTAATGACCATAATGTCCTTAGAGTGATTTAAAGGTTTAGTTATCATTGGGAGGGAAATGTGGTCATTTGGCTTACTAAGGGATAGGTTATATTCTGCTTTATGGCTTTAGTAGAAGTTGTAGAAAGACTCAGAAACTAAAGGAAAAGAAAAGAAGAAGGAAGGAAGGAAAGAAAAACAGAACACATGGAGTTATCACTTTCTCTCTCTCGGTTGGGTCATCTCTTCACCATTTCTAGAGGAATTTGAAGTTTTAAATTCTGAGGGAGTCACAGCTAAGCTTTGGAACCTTGATCCATGAAGAATTTGTAGAGGGTTAGCTGGGATTAACCATCAAATTAAGGTAAGGCTTAAAGAGTTTAGTCTGAGTTTTTCTGGTTTTGATGAGTTGTATTTGAATTGAGTTTTAGATGGGAATTCTAGGGAGTGAAGCTTGAAGAGTTTAGGAGCTAAAGGTTGGAGGTATACTAAGGGTAACCCAAGAACGAATTCCCCATTTGAGGTACTAAATCTGAGCTTGAACACTTGAATTTCTGGGATGTTCTAGTTTTCTGGTTAGGTTCTTGAGTCTTGGAGTCAAATCATGTTTTCTTTGTTTAAAGGTGCATGTGGCTAAGTTTTGGGTTGTTGGGCCATTTGGGATGAGGTGTAATGATTGGTAGGCTTGCTTTGAAGTATAGATGAGGTTTGGAAGGGTTCCAAGGGGTTTTGGTTCAAGAAAATCGAAGAAGGAAAAGATAGGGTGTTGATGGTCTGTGACTAGCGCTGTAGCGCTAGCCTTTTGGCGCTACAGCGCTAGGCTTGGGTATCCTTGCGCTTTTGGTTCTGCTTGTAGCGCTATAGCACCCTCTCTGAAGTGTTGTAGCGCTACCCTGTCTCCAGAAGTGGGTTTTTGGGTTATTTCTTAGGGTTTTTGCCCAGGGGCTCGAGGTTTGATTCCACCACCTCGTTTGGTGGAATTAGGGCTTCCCAAGGGCTCGGGATTGGTCCTGAGGTTAGGTTTTGGTATTGAAGTTTCGTAATGGTTCTAATTTGTGGCTGTGACTAGGTGTATGCCAGGGCTCGGACAGGATCGTGCTTGAGAGTTGACTTTGTTGAACGAGGCTAGCGGAATCAAAGGTAAGAAAACTGCACCCAGTTATGTGTTTGTGATGGGACTAAGAGCTCCCTATATCTGTATGATGTCATAGATGGCATTATGCCATGGGACATGTGATAAACGACCTAAGGGTGCCGTAAATAATACTTGTGCACAGGGCGCGGCTCGACAACTGGTAGCTGAGGACAGCTTAATATTCACTTAGCTCGGTTTAAGCGGGCCGGAGTCAATGGGATAAATAGAGGGTGCGGCCTAAGGGTGTTAACCCTAGTTATCATATGTGAATTGATTATCGATATGAAATGATGTACTTGGTATGCTGAATACTTGAATAACATGAATGTTTGGACTGTTGGGTACATGTTTATACTGTATGAGTTATCTGATTGTGTGCTTGATGATTATGCTCTGTTATTGTGTTTTCTTGCTGGGCCTTGGCTCACAGGTGCTACGTGGTGTAGGTAAAGGAAAGGGCAAGTTGGACCAGTCCTGAGACGGAGAGCTTCGGGGCTGAATGTACACAGTCAGCTGATTGGCTGCCACGGCCGAGGAGTGGTACATGACGAGAACAGCCTAATTTTCTGTTTTGCCTTAGAGTGGCTAGTAACTGTACTTTAATCCCGAAATTTTGTAAATTTTCTTATAACTTTACTACTTCTGGGATCCCAGGTAAAAGGAAATGTTTGATTATAAGAAATGTAACTTTTGAGACCAAAATCTTTTAACCCTAGTTCAACTGTAGTTTCAGTAACACGTTTCTAATTAATTGACTTGATTAGCAAGTTTTGCACCTTTATAAACACAGAATGTAACGGTCTTGGCTATCCAAGGCGTTACAACTTGGTATCAGAGCGTCCTCAGTTTAAGGGTTCCTGAAGACTGGCTGGACATGTACATTCACCGTGAAAGACAAGCTCGACTGAGGGTTTGGTAATTGTGTATACATGATTATATGCTAAAATGATTGGAAAGGAATATGAATGCTGATATCTGTATGATTAATAGGAAGCATGATATACTGATAGGGCCTGGCCCTTGACTATTGCATGATGAGGTTGAAGCGTGCTGATTAGCATTGCTATTTCATGTGAATGAATATTTGGATAATGGTTTGCATACTGAGTGTATGTGGTTAACTGCCTAAATTGAATTCATATGTCAAATCTGTTTATTGGCTTGTGGAAGCGTGATGAAACGTGAGTATACTTGGTTGTGATAAAATTCGGTAGCTAAATGTATAGTATTGTGGATTTGTGTTTAGTATGCTTTATGTGTGCATGATAACTGTGGTTATTTGGACCTGGTTGTGGAACGACTCGGAGTGTGAATCTCAGGGATGAGAAGTTTAGTCAGCAGTGGTGGATGAACTCAAATGGTTTGCGCCTAGAATGGTTAAGTGGACTTGGCGTTGTTTTATAGGGGGATTGTAGATAATAGTTGGAGTTGGAGACCTCCATCTACCCCTGAAAGCCACAGCAGATGTTCGCTAGTATGTGAGTAAGCTGTGGGGTTTAATAGTTGAGACTAGATTGAGAAACAGCAGACTTTTATGGGGAAAGAGCAACTTTGTATGCTTTGACAGCGAGGTTATCAGTGTTGGTTTAATGTGAGGGTATAGATAGATAAGGGTATTATATGGAAGGCCTAAAAGGCGTTATCCTCTGGTTTTGAGGAAAGTTTGGGTTGCCTAAGAATTGGTCAGAGGGTGGGTAAAGTTAATTCCATCCTGGTTATATGAGAATGAGAGGTCATGACTAAGGGGTTGTGTTAAGTATTTGTGGTAGAAGGATGCATGGAAACGGTACTCGGGCCGAGACGTTGGCATGATGGGTTGGAAAGAACTCAGATGGTGAATTGACAAAAGAGGTTATAAAGACATGGTTTGAGCTGTGGAGACTGGTAGGTTTATAACCTTGATTTGGAATGATAAGGTAACTGTAGTGTATGACAATGAGTTTTGTGAGTTGGGCAATTCATTTTGGGAAATTGATACAGGCGGATGTAGTTGGAAATGATGATGATCCATTTAGGGATTAAACTCTAGAATAGTCCAGAGCATTTGGGCCGCTCCCATGTAAGATATCATCATCTGTATTTGGGTAGCAGAGAGGGCCATGTGATTTAAGATCTGTGAAATGAGGTATAGAGCATGAGTGCCAGAGATGCAAGTGGCAGTGTTTTCATTGGTGGAGTTTAGTAAGGACAGATTCTCGGTAATCGAGCAGAAGAACCCCTGATAGTTCTATGGCTCCTGGTTTTGTCAGGAAGGGGGAATCTGATTGACAAGATAGTCGTCAGGATAGTGATGGGAACCAGTGAAGTTATTTATTATGTACTAGAGGCAGGAGATGCCACTTGGGAAGATGTTAGGTGAGGGCATGACTACTACATGGAATGATTCGATATGTTAGGATGGATTTCCCATGGCTAGGGGATGGAAAACTGGAATGCCCTGTTACATTTGAAGTTGAGGCTAGTTTCTCGGAATTGATCAGTTAACTAGAAAGTTCACGTTTCTGGTTATATAACGAGATGGAAGAGTTCGATGTTGAGAGTGTGTCTAGAAAGAGTCAGACACAAAGAATATGCCTCAAGGTACTTTGCGAGGGGCTGGAAATACTAAGAGGAATTAGGAACTTTTGGAAGAGGAATTAGGACACAAGTAATAGGGAGGCTCGTGGTGAGAGAAATAGTGCTCGTCATATGAAAGCCTTGGCGTGAGTCAGAGTGAGAATTAATTTGTTAAGAAACAACCATGGATAGTGGGGAATATCAATTGGAGTACTTTAGTTTACTAAATGGAAACTAAACTTCCTAGTAGGGATTCAAATATGTATACAAGGAAGGACTAGGTGCGCTTCATAACTCGGCTACAGATAGGTTCGGTATCAGGGACATAATGGAAAGTGATAATGATTTGATAGAAAGAATTACTGAAGCAGTCAAAGAAGTTTGACCTCGAGGTGAATCAGATAGAGCATCGCACGGTGGGAATTATTAGCATCGTCTGATAAGAATAAAGAGTTTAAATGCCTGGGTATTAGACAGGACAATGTCTTCAGGAATTGATATACGATTTGGTTATCACCAGCTGAGGATCAAGGAAATAGACATTTCAGGATTCACAACTTATACCGGGTAGGGTGTGATGAATTGGTAACAAAGGTTCTTAATTGATTAAAGCATTAGTGACTCAGGTAAGCTCTACAAGCAGAAGATATAGGAACAGCGGACAAATTTCCTTCAAGGTTTATGGACGGTATGATGGACTACTCCCAGTCAGAAGTAGAAAGCGAACAACTACTACGCTGAAGATGTTAGTACTAAGGAAGCAGGGTCACAGGTAAAGCTCCATGAAGTGTCAGTTTGGTCTTGCCAGGGGTATTCAGAATAATGTTACAAGAATAAAATGGGACAGGTATGAAGAGGTTTGGTCTGAAGCCACAGAGAAGCTACTAAAGAACGTCTGAAGGATAGGGAGCACAACAAGACTGGCAAATGTGTCATCCACTACGTAAGTATCTTTGCAGACAACTACACCAGAGATTAGAGGAACAGTGAAACTTGAAGTTAGAATGAATGAATAGTGTTAGATTAGAAGTTCAGAAGACTGAGTAAGAATTGATTAGAGCTTGGTGATGCAGGAATATGCATGTCATAGTTGGATATAGAATTGCAGCATAAAGGACCTAACTTTGGATGAAGATATGAAACTGTGAGGGGTGCATCATAGGTTGGGGGCATGCCCAGGCTCACATTGATGAGAGGATGGATCGAGCCTCACAGAAGGTAAAATGGGAACATGGTCAATTTACTTGAGATAATAGGTGGACAGTGTATGCATAGCGAAAGGTAATGAGCGTTTGATCATTTGTAAGAAAGATAATGTTGAGACCCAGATTTAGTGAAATGTAATGAATGGGTGGTTGGTGTTAGAAACCCTCGGCTATACGAGGGGAATTTTTTTTGGAGGTGGATCTCTTAATTGGGAGGTGTGTGTCAATCAAAAATAACACCACAGATTGTAATGGAGTGAACAAGGTAACAACTGAGATTGGTATAGCGTTAGTATGTGGTGATGAACGGGTGTGTATTCTTTGGACTATGGAATCCAAAATGCGGGCTTTGGTGGAAAGAGGGAAGAACCCTGATGAGGTATTACAAGTTGAGATATCAGGATTGGATGAATGATCCGATGGGAGTTTGACGTAGAGATGAGAATTCTGAATGGATATCATTCCACCTCCTAGGGTATGTTGTACTAGGAGGATTGAGCGGGTGACAGAATCTTGTACACTTGGATATTGGAAGGTAAAGTGATATGGTGGTGCATCATAGGAATGAACCGCATTAGACTATAAGTAAGGTGTTTGGAAAGGGAAAAGTTTTAACTCAACTGAATGAGTTAATGTAATTGCTTCAGATGAACTGGTAATGGGGTAGAACGTTGATGGTACTGAATTAAGACCCTATAGTATTCCAAGTTTTGGAAAGGAACAAGAGAACGAAGAGAACAGAGTGGGAACTTGGAATTATCGGTTGATTGCAGACAGAATAGCAGCCTGAAAGTTTAACAGTTATCTTAAAGAATTAAGCGTTGAGTATGCGAATACTTGAGATATTAAGGAAAGTGTAATCCTTGATGAGTTAGTCATGGTGACGAATATTGGCATCCAGCTAAGGTGACACGACATAGGACATGGTAAGATAAAAAGCATGGAGTACCATGCGAAGTAAAGAAGTGAAGGATAGTGGGTACTACAGTTTAGTATTGGTTCAGGGGGAAAACCAAAGAGGTTGTCAGAATTCTTAAGGTAGGAGTGTTTGCCTATCTGGGAGGACATAGGAACTTGTAAATTGTTAATTTTGGAATACAATGTTTCGGGATGAGAGATTTGTATCTATCCAAGTAAGTTTAGACAAGGAAAAGTATGATAATTGGAAAAAGAAAGGGGGAGTTCTGACCCCTGATTCAAGATAAATTTTCAAGTTGTACCAAGGGTTAGGCCGCGGGCCTATAAACTGATCTCACCCTGGTAGGGGTGATGACTTATAGGTATTTGCGGAATCAAGAGTAAGACAATGAAGTGATCATTGTAAACTAAGCAGACCTTGAAGTTTTAGCAAGTTTGTGGTGCAGGCGGGGGTTAATGAAAGTATGGCTATTAGACAAGATCTTGAGAAACAAGATTGTTACTCTCGTAAGAGTGTTATCGAGGAGTAAAGGCAATAGACCTTGGGAATTATGGTCAAAGGTACGAAGTTTCCTATCTGATGTGTTTGAGTAAATTTCGAGGACGAAATTATTATAAGGAGGGGATAGTTGAAAAGACCCAAAATTACTGCTAAGGCTTAAGGGCCTTGATTAGTGTGCCGGGAGGGCACAATTGGAAGTTATGTGAATTAATGGAGAAAATGCATGATTATGTGATAAGCATGCTTATATGATTATTTGGATATATGTGATGCATGACTATGTGTATTAGTATGCATGTAGGTCTTGATTAGATTAAAAGGGCATATTTGTAATTTTGGCCCGTTGAGGGCGTAAATGTAAATATCTGTGATAAATTATTGAGACCACATTATTTGTGGATATATTTGTAGTTTGTGGCTCAAGGCGACCCTAGTGAGTGGTTTAGCAGAAAAGTCACAGCGGGGATTTATACCCGACTCGGGGTGAGTTCGGGGGTATTTATGGGAATTTAGAGAATATATTGGAGACTATTTGACATTGAGAAATATAATTGGTGATTAGTTAGGTAGCGAGAAGTAAGTGGTAAATATTAAAGACACTCGAGGAATTAGTGGGAATTGGGAGTAATGACCAAAATGTCCTTAGAGTGATTTAAAGGTTTGGTTATCATTGCGAGGGCGATGTGGCCATTTGGCTTACTAAGGGATAGGTTATACACTACAAGAAAAAACAGTATTCATAACACTTAAAAAATGCTAACCGGGAGTATTGATAACGCTTCTGAAAAATGCTAACATAGCCCCTGTTATTAAAAGTCCTGTATTTTCTATAACAGTATTCGGATGTTATGTTCGATGTTATCTTAAACTATTCAATAACACATTTTTAGTTGCTATAATATTCAAATAATAACATTTAGTTAGAGTATTTGGTTATAAATTTGACATTTAATCTTTTACTTTTTGCATAACACTTTTCCACCGTTACATTTGATTATTTTGATAACATTTTTAGTTTGTTGTATTATATAAATCATAACGATTTGTTATGCTTATAATATGTTTCTAAATCATAACATATTAAAAATCTAGTAATAAAATTTTGTTACTTTAGTGTGGATAATATATTTTAAATTTTATTTTGATAAGTATACTTATAAGGTTTTTTTTTTTAAATTAAAAGATTTTCATTATTGTATTTTGATAAAAAAAAATCAAAATTAATCATAAAATGTAATTCTCAATAGATTGATAAACCATAAGTATTACATTAAACAATAACTAATTCAAACCATGAATGTGTCTACTTCATGAGATCTTAGTTCTAACTTAAGTTTGAAAGCATAACATAATAAAGTTTTATAATCTTGAACATTTTTTACTTCAAAAATGAAAAACAAAAACATCACAAGATACACAAAAGTAAATCATGCATGAAACTTGCTCCATCATTCAATTCATCATCCTTTGTGCACTTATCTTTGTTGTGAGTCCATATGCTTAGCTACAACAAAATTTAAGCCTTCCATCACCAATGGCATTACCATCTTTAAGCCTTTTAGCTGCTACTACTGTACCATCTCTGAGACAGCCTCTGTAGACATTTCCAAAACCACCTTTTCCAACCAAGTACTTGCTGCTGAAGTTGTTTGTTACCATCTGAAGCTCTCTAAATTTAAATCTCCTCAGGTTTCCAAGGCAAACCTCCTCATGATGTTGCTCTGAAATTTTTTAAAGCCTGCAACTGTTAATCTCTTCTTCTTCTGTTTCTTTTTTAATGATATTGCTTAAAAAATGAGTTAGGTTTACTAACCGTTGACATCAAAGAAAATTTTCTGGTTGTGTCTGTATATTATTGCTCTGTAATAGTCTGCAAACAGAGAAATAATAATAATAAACAAATAAATAAAGGGTTAGCATCAAACAAATTATGAAGACAAACAAAATGAGAATGACAGCACTGGTTTTTCCACTTACACACTCCAGAGATTTGTTAAGTTTCCCATGCTTGCAGAAAGGATGCCTGATAAGTTCTAGCTTGGAGTTCCTTTGTAGCACCAAAAACCATTCCCAACTACTTAGAAAAAATCTTAAAAGTTTCAAGTCTCAAATTTTTGTGTCACATATAAGCTCAAATTTTTCTGATCTAAGCTAAAATTTGGTGTTTTTCTCCATGAATTTACTTATAGACTAATGACCAAACCATCAGGAGAGCAAGTGACTATATTCCAGCTGCATGGATCAAGAACTTTTGACAATTATTTATATCCAAATCAATATGTTATGTAGTTTAATCACAAGTTGAGACACAAATCCATCAGAATTTTTTTTTATATAAGCCTTTGTAGTGGAAACTGCAACCTATCACAAAAGAGTAATAAACAAAGAGTGAGACTTTTTTTTTCTTTCCCTTATTAATATGTTATTCTAGAACTGAGTATCTAAATTTATAAAGTATGTGTCTACTAATTGTAGGATATTTAAAAGCACTATGTATTATATTTAAATACAAAAATTATCAAAATATTTAGTGTTATGCCTTGAATTCAGATAATCAAGAACAGACATAAGTTGCATCTAACAAGATATGAAATTTAATCTTTCTCAAATTAAGAAACTGATCTCACTCAATCCCTGAGCAGCTCCAGAACGCTCAACATTACTATTTTCATATTTATGATACCTAAAGAACTTTATCGATATATAAAGATTAATGAAAATGAAAAAAAGATTCAGCGGCATAATTCTAAAGCACAACACAAGACTTTCTTCTTTATACCCTGACAAAGGCTGATGAAAGTCGTCTTTTTGAGGTTCATCTTCTAGCTCAGTATTATGAGCCTATTAAAAAAGAAAAGGCCATGAAGTAGTGATATTTCCACAAACAAACAGATAAATTCAGAGGTGAAAGGGAGAAAATTAGAGAGAAAAAACACTGGGTTACAACATACAATATACATGAGTTTTCAGCATCATTCTCCAAACTTTTAGAACCCCAAGTTTAGAAGTTTTTAATTCAAAATCACACAAAATTGTGGCTATATTCTGAATGTGTCATATTATACCAAATTAGAACCAAAATTTTAATCTATTCCACAATACAAAATCACAATCATTAGCAGTGAAACTAAATTCAGAGGTGAAAGGGAGAAAATTAGAGAGAAAAAACACTGGGTTACAACATACAATATACATGAGTTTTCAGCATCATTCTCCAAACTTTTAGAACCCCAAGTTTACAAGTTTTTAATTCAAAATCACATAAAATTGTGGCTATATTCTGAATATGTGTCATATTATACCAAAGTAGAACTAAAATTTTAATCTATTCCACAATACAAAATCACAATCATTAGCAGTGAAAATAAATTCAGAGGTGAAAGGGAGAAAATTAGAGAGAAAAAACACTGGGCTACAACATACAATATACATGAGTTTTCACCATCATTCTCCAAACTTTTAGAAACCCAAGTTTACAAGTTTTTAATTCAAAACCACACAAAATTGTGGCTATATTCTAAATATGTGTCATATTATACCAAAGTAGAACTAAAATTTTAAACTATTCCACTATATAAAATCACAATCATTAGCAGTGAAAATAAAACTAAGCAACTTCTATTAAGGAAACATGGTTATTGGATTATAAAATATTCTATTGTTACAAAATTATATTCATTGTAAATAAATAATTAGAAAACAGTAAAGGAAAATGGAAAGTCCCTAGGGTATGTTTATGATTTTTTACTTTAGGATAAGAAGAAAGTTATATTCAAGCAAAAAACAGTGAAGCTATAACATAAGACATTCTTAAAATAAAAAGCTTCAACACATTACAGAAAGATACTCATAAAATTATGGGGGCCTTCATATAATATTAGAAAAGTAAAACCCAATATCAATTAATCATTGTGAACATGTCCATTATATTTAAGTTTAAAAAGAAATGAACATGAAAAAGAAAAAGTCCCAAGGACTCATCAAACCTCTTAGTAACGACAAGATCATTAATACATGAAAATTCTAGTCATGAACATGGTGAACATTAAAACTTCCTCAATTAAGCAAGAAATATTCAAAACAGGGAAAAACTGTAAGATAACTTCCTCAATATAGTGTTTCTAATGTGTTGTTATGCACATGGTGACTAATTTCTACTCAAACCAGTAAAGATAAACTATAGAAAAAGCTTATTTAAGAGCTTTTGCTTATTCTAATGATAAAAGAATTATTTCTGCAAAAAAATGTCAAAAAGAATCAAATTCCAAGGATAAAATACATTTATCAAGTGGCTTGGTTCCATTTACAAGAAAATGATTTCTATTAAGGTTATTTGACAATGCTTAACTTGTACAAAACTAGAAGAGACTACAAGCACTATAACATCAAATCAGGCTCTATGTCTAACAATAGAGGCTCTTAAAATATCTATCAATAAAATACATTGATTTACCATTTTCACAAGTCCATAATATTCATATAGATATAAACGCATAAATTATACATAAATAAAACTATCAAATAGAAATATAAGTAAAAAAACTTAATAAAATATAAAAACCAAATAACTAACTAAAGATACAACAACGATTGTTAATAGCCACAATGCAAATATTATTCCAATATATATATTTCAATTCACAATTAGGCAATAAAATATTAAAAAGTATCTCCATCCAATAGAGTTCGACCACTAGGAGGCAATACAACAAGAAAAATAAGCCCATAAAAGGAGATGAAAGAATTTAAAATACAGAAGAGAAAAAAACATATATACCTCTATGGAGATTTAAAGAGTGTCTCTATGCAATACAATTCCTCATAGTTTCAATTAATAGTGGAAAAAAAACAAAGCAATGTGGGATTCAATCACATTGTAATTAGAGTGATCAAAAAAGTACCTTACAAAAGGATTTAACTATTCCATTAAACATGTATAGCATCAACAAGAAAAGCCACAAGTAAATCAATCAAATTCAAGGTCTCCAAAGACTCAACTACTTGATCATTTGGAAACAAAAGAAATACCTTATCACAATTCATAGTGGAAAGCATTAAAAAATTAATGGCGTCGAAACTAAATCATGGGTCTCAACAAAGTTTACACACTTGGGTAATTGAACTAGGCCCCCTTTCTTTCTTTTTGATAAAACAAAAAATAATTCTCACTTGATTTATTCTATTATTATTTTGTTATATGTTTTGTAAATGTCTAATATTAGGGTTTTCTTTCTTCTGGTTTTAGATTTGGTCTTGGTATCAAAATATTTAATTATGAATTAAATCCATAAATGATACTCAGTTGAAAAGACTTGCTGCTACTCTTTGCATAAAGTCACTCACCAAATGACAGCCTAACATCACCAAGGAAGTAGAAAAAAGCTGGTTTAATGACATACCATATATATGTATGCATATCAACCTAATATTCTATGAAATAGCGACTAAAATTTTCTCTCTATTACCGAGCAATAGCGAGGATTTTAAATGTCCTCTCTATAGTTCAACAATAGAAACAAAGTATTAGTGAGGAAGTTTAACGACAATTTCATTATCTCTATTCGATATAGCGAGGATTTAGAAAGCTTTAGCGACAAATTCGTCTCTAAAACCCAATTTTGTTATAGTGCAAACACAAAATGATATGTTGGTTTCTTTAAGAAGCTTAAGGACCCTAAAAAAGGAAGCAACTCAGGCAAAGGTGCTTGCAATACAACTGAAAAGGACCTCAAAGTCTATACAAAAAGATTATTACACCATTTAAAAGTGTGTGTTTTTAACAATCTAATTAATGTACCAATCATCAAACAAACCAAGCAAACACAATTCAATTATAAAATAGTAATACTAGATAAGTTTATAAAAAATCAAACACCATTTCCCCTAGACTAGAAACTAACCATCTGCCAATATCAATTCAACTAATTCAAAAAACATGCATGTTTTCTTCCTTATCTCACCACAACACACAAATTTCTCAGATCCTACTTCACTAAGACACACAAGTTCTCAACCTTCTGTTATCACCGTAGCACACAACAATAATCTCATAACCTACTTCACTATGGATGAATATTTAAGATATTCAAACTCATCTAACATTAGCATAATATTAAAACAAAGGTAAAAGGCATACCACTTGCAAAATGCAGACAAAAATAAGAGTCTCCCGTGAAAGATTGCTTGCACACAAAGTATCTTGCCTCTTCTCTTGGAGGCAACCATCCAGAAAAGTTTTAACTATATTACAAATAGAATAAAAATACAAAGATAGAGCCATATATTAGCAATATAACAGCACCAAACACAAATCTCATTATTTATGATCCATATGATATGTTGAAATGTATGTCTATAAAACAGGCATCCAAGTATTTATGTATGCACCTAAAGAAAGAATACCTAGTGGATAATAAATAAGGAACAATTCAAAAGATTCACTGCCTTGATAGCTATTGGCTGAACTAAAAGCCAACAGGCAACGACACTGTAAAGGTAATATGGTTATAGGCATAAGATTAGAATCCTGAAGTAAATGCAATTCAACACACACAACAAAGTAATAGTTAATCACCTCATCAATATCGAGGGTTCCTTCGGAAACAATAGTAACACTAGTGACAGCAGCATTGTGTACGTGATTGTGATGATGATGGTGATTGCTGCATTCTGTATTATCCATCCCAATTGATGTAAAGAAATTAGTTGATAACCAAAAAAGAAATTAACAGAAATCAACAATATGACCACTTTACCTATACCCCCCGATTACCTATATTCTATTATTTGACCACTTTACCCCTCATTCAAGTTGCTTCTCAGGATGCAGTTTTATACATATACCATTTAATGAAATGACTAGTGAACAATATAAGAACTCCCCACATGATTTCTATATACTCAACAGAATAAAATTCTACACACTGCCGTCAAAAAGTGTATTTTAGTAACAATGCATGCACAACATTTCTAGTCCCTATATATGAAGAACCATATCTCATATCATATCTACACATGTATAGTGTATGTGAGAAAAGAGACATATTCTCAAATTTTGTATCCACTCTCTCAATCACCAAATAAAGCAAAGAGATAGGAATCTGATCCAAAGATACAATAAACTAAACGTACCTTTCTAACAAATGCTCCAGCACTGATAGATTGAGGGTAAGCATGATTTTTGAGGATCTTGACAAGTTCTGCTGCTTTTTGTCTGCAAAAGGAAAATTACGTTAAGTGCAAAATCTTTCCACCATAAAAATATGTAGATTGATGGACATAAATCCAATATTACTTGACAACATCATTAGTTCCTGTAATCTGCCGTATCAATTTAGAGATATTTCTTTCATGGCGAACATAATCCTGAAAAGAAATAACATTATGTGAGAAAATAAATATTTAACATATCAAAAAGAACTTTAAGAAGAAAAAAACATGAGATATGCTTAAAAATGACAATCATACATAGCAATAACTGTGGAATGATAAGTAAGAAATTTAATATATAGTAACATCCATGTTTACGAAATCCAGTTAAATCTCATTTGAATTTAGTGTATAAATACATTCTTTCAGTACTATATATTTAAAACAGATATAAATACACTGAATGAAGTAAATTCAATTAAATTTAGAAAGTGGACGATAGCCAATGACAACAAACCATTAACAATTGCACCATAATGGTAAGAGATTAAGAATTTTCAAATAAATATGAATTACAATATAGGGAGCAAACATTATTTACATTCAATACTATACATTTAAAACAGATATAAATACACTGAATGAAGTAAATTTAATTCAATTTAGAAAGTGGATGATAGCCAATGACAACAAATCATTAACAATTGCACCATAATGGTAAGAGATTAAGAATTTTCAAATAAATTTGAATTACAATATAGAGAGCAAACCTTATATACATTCAATCCTAATGCCTTGTTTCCTTCATCCAAGTCTTCCAACTTTTTTAATCTTTCCCGCTCCAACTTTAGCGCAACTTCTGCAGCTTTAGTAATGTCACCTACCACCAATAGCCCCTTTCACGCATCAGATAACAGAAAAATTCTTAAAAGAGTACAGAGAACATGAATAAACTGAAAAAAATAGAGGGGAATACAGTGGAGTGTCAAAAATGAACTATTGCCAAAACCTAGCTGATCTTTGTGAAAAATAGGGCTAAACTAGATTTTTAGATAAAAGGGAAAATGATTATATCTATAGATCAGTACAAGGTTGCTATATTTTCCTGGTAGCCAAATTACCTGCTAATGCTGAATTTATTAGTTTTTCAAATTCAGATTCCTTGGGTTTGGCTTTAGTTTGCAATCCTAAAGCTTCCTTTTGAACAGCAGCCTGGCTTGACGCTTCATTGGCCTCCCTTTCAGCAGCCTCTTTTGCTTCTCTTCTCTGAGCTTCCATTGTAGCCCTATTTGCATCTTCAGCTCTGAGTTTTGCCTGCTTCAGAAAATACTTTTATTACTAACAACATCATAAAACCAAGATAATATACCAAAGTGCATTAAGATTATATCAGAAGAATATGTAAGAATAATAGAGGGCTGTGACAACCATCTTTAGACATCTACCAAAAGAAATGAATAATCTGGGCAAAGTCAACAAACCTCAACTTCTGCTTTGGCTTTTTCTTGGCGGAGTTTCTCTTCCAGGAGAGCTTTCTCTTTTATTTTGGCCCCTTCATAAGCCACATCACTTCTTATTTTCCTTTCTTCTATCTGGGACCTGAGTTCATGGTCCCTTTGGATAGCAGTCAAGTGAATATAACAGAAAGATGGTTATATAATAGCAAGCATGGGCATGATAGCAACTACCAAGCCTAATAGTAAGGTCCAATGAACATTTATAGTTGCCTTTTGTTGTTGTTGCTGTTCAGCTCAGCCCTTTATAGTTTAGCTATTTCAAGTTTATGACCAATTTTTTTTCCCTTTCCTTTTCTCATGTACATAGTTATGAATAAAATTCATTTTATGATAAGATGTGTAGGTGTTCTTGGTTATCTATGATGCTATATTATCATTCCATGTTAAAAACAAAACGACCCCACTAAATTGTACTTTACACCTAAACCCCAGTTTGTTTATTTGCTCTTTATTTTATTTCCATCATCATTATCATCATAAGCTAGAGATTAAAGTGGTTATATCATATTCCTGAAGAGGGTAGTTAACTAATTGAAAAGATGTTGATTTTTTAAGGCTAAGTATATGAGAATTTTTAAAATACTTTGGTTTAAAGCTAAACCATTGAATATAACAATATCTTATAATCTTCATAGCTGTTTCTCTTGACTTAAAATATTGTAAAATTGCATATCAATCTAGTTTCTATCAAAGATGGGTTTTTATCAAATCAACTACAGCTATGAAAAAGAAAAGGAGAGGAGCAAAAGTAAGCAAATCAACTACAACATTCAGCCAACAATTTGTATTATCAGGGATGAATCATATGGTATCGTTCCTTAAAAAAGATGTAAGCCGAGGAGAGAAACGAACCTGAGATAGTGGGCGTGAGGCAGAGATAGGTCTCTAGAAGGCGTGACTTCGTGAGGCGTGACTTCTTGAGGCAAAGAAAGACCTCGTGAGGCAGAGAAGCTCCACTCTGGAGTGTGACTTCGTGAGGTAGAGAAGCTCCACTCTAGAGCGTGACTTTGTGAGGCATAGAAAGAGCTCCACTCTGGAGCGTGTCTTCATGAGGCAGAGATGAGTTGAGAAGACTTCGTGAGGCGGAGAGACGAGACGAGAGTGAGAGATGGAGGCTGAGAGAAATTTTTCGGGTAACTTAGATTTAGGGATTAAAATTTGGGACTCAAAAAAAAATTTTCATTTGGCGCCTGAGATTTATTCATATGGCGCCAAAATAATATATTCCGTGTGTTTTAAATCACCCACCATTAATAGCACTTCTAAATATATGTTATTTTTTAATGTAATATATACTAAAAAATGTTGTAGTGATATTTTGCTTTATGGCTTTAGTGGAAGTTGTAGAAAGACTCAGAAACTAAAGGAAAAGAAAAGAAGAAGGAAGGAAGGAAAGAAAAACAGAACACTTGGAGTTATCACTTTCTCTCTCTCGATTGGGTCATCTCTTCACCATTTCTAAAGGAATTTGAAGCTGTAAATTCTGAGGGAGTCACAGCTAAGCTTTGGAACCTTGATCCATGAAGAAGTTGTAGAGGGTTAGCTGGGATTAACCATCAAATTAAGGTAAGGCTTAAAGAGTTTAGTCTGAGTTTTTCTGGTTTTGATGAGTTGTGTTTGAATTGAGTTTTGGATGGGAATTCTAGGGAGTTAAGCTTGAAGAGTTGAGGAGATAATGGTTGGAGGGATACTAAGGGTAACCCAAGATCTAATTCCCCATTTAAGGTAAGAAATTCTGAGCTTGAACACTTGAATTTCTGGGCTGTTCTAGTTTTGTGGTTGGGTTCTTGAGTCTTGGAGTCAAATCTTGTTTTCTTTGTTTAAAGGTGCATGTTCCTAAGTTTTGGGTTGTTGGGAAATTTGGGATGAGGTGTAATGATTGGTAGGCTTGCTTTGAAGTATAGATGAGGTTTGGAAGGGTTCCAAGGGGTTTTGGTTCAAGAAAATCGAAGAAGGAAAAAATAGGGTGTTGTTGGTCTGTGACTAGCATTGTAGCGCTAGCCTTTGGGCGCTACAGCGCTAGGCTTGGGTATCCTTGCACTTTTGGTTCTGCTTGTAGCGCTATAGCGCCCTCTCTGAAGTGCTGTAGCGCTACCCTATCTCCAGCAGTGGGTTTTTGGGTTATTTCTTAGGGTTTTTGCCTGGGGGCTCGGAGTTTGATTCCACCACCTCGTTTGGTGGAATTAGGGCTTCCCGAGGGCTCAGGATTGGTCCTGAGGTTAGGTTATGGTATTGAAGTTTAGTGATGGTTCTAATTTGTGGCTGTGACTAGGTGTATGTCAGGGCTCAGATAGGATCATGCTTGAGAGTTGACTTCGTTGAACGAGGCTAGCGGAATCAAAGGCAAGAAAACTACACCCAGTTATGTGTTTGTGATGGGACTAAGAGCTCCCTATATCTGTATGATGTCATAGATGGTATTATGCCATGGGACATGTGATAAACAGCCTGAGGGTGACGTAAATAATACTTGCGCATAGGGCGCGGCTCGGCAACTGGTAGCTGAGGACAACTTAATATTCACTGAGCTAGGTTTAAGCGGGCTGGAGTCAGTGGGATAAATAGAGGGTGCGGCCTAAGGGATTTAACCCTGGTTATCATATGTGAATTGATTATCAATATGAAATGATGTACTTGGTATGCTATATACTTGATTAACATGAATGTTTGGACTGTTGGGTACATGTTTATACTGCATGAGTTATTTGATTGTGTGCTTGATGATTATGCTCTGTTATTGTGTTTTCTTGCTGGGCCTTGGCTCACGCGTGCTACGTGATGCAGGTAAAGGCAAGGGCATGTTGGACCAGTCCTGAGACGGAGAGCTTCAGGGCTGAATGTACATAGACAGCTGATCGGCCGCCACGGCCGAGGAGTGGTACAGGACGAGAAAATCCTAATTGTCTGTTTTGCCTTAGAGTGGCTAGTAACTGTATTTTAATCTCGAAATTTTGTAAATTGTCTTATAACTTTACTATTTCTGGGATCCCAAGTAAAAGGAAATGTTTGATTATAAGAAATGTAACTTTTGAGACCAAAATCTTTTAACCCTTGTTCAACTGTAGTTTCAGTAACACATTTCTAATTAATTGACTTGATTAACAAGTTTTGCACCTTTATAAACACACAGTGTAACGGTCTTGGGTATCCAGGGAGTTACATAATCCAGGTCTTCGATTCCATCCATGAGCTGTAAGCTTCGCTAATGGAAGCTACTGGACAGAGAGCCACTGCGGAGGCACGCATGAGAGCGACATGAGGAGTCAGTTGAGCTTCACACAAATCCTTCGCTCTGACCCACATTCTGATCTGTGTGATCATCTGATTTCACAAATAGGATATCCAGCTCGCCATGATGATTTGAGTTATACTCAGGCCAGGGGAGATTCGTCTATCGTACACAAAAATTGGAATGTCCCACCTAACCGAGTTTAAGCTTGGAGGTAAAATAACCCATCTAACATGTACAACAGGATGAGGGCTGATAATCAGCTCCCAAATAACCTAGATGCCAAGGATCCAACCCTCGAGCGATTGACCTTAATGGAAGAACAGATGAAGAAACTCCTATCTAGAAAAGGAGTCGATGATTGTGATTCCGATGAGGAGCTCGAGCCTTTTGCTCCTAACATTGCGTCAGCTCTGTCTCCTATCGGATTTAGGATGTCGACCATACGCGCATATGATGGAAACACTGACCCATCCAATCACCTCAGAATTTCAACATGTTAATGATGGCCCACAACATCGTGTTTGACTTAATATGTATCTTGTTCCCCGAAACACTGACTGGATTTGCCAGGTTATGGTTCAATAAGTACAAGAAACATTCAATCACCTTGTGGAAGAAATTGACTTCCAAGTTTAAGAGACAATTTTGAGCTGGGAAGGAAGCTTGCGTTGAAACTGATTTGTTGGCTAACATTAAACAACAGCCCGGTGAGTCCCTGAAGGCATATATGAACCAGTTCACCAATGTAGCAGCACGAGCTAGGGATGTTGATGAAAACTCCAAGTTCGGCCTTTAGGACAGACATCACAGTAGGAGGTGATCTATGGAAAGTACTCCATCGGAAAGGAGTTAAGAGTGTAGATGAATTCCTGGCTCGGGCTCAGGAATGGATAAACCTGAGGAGGCACAATCTGCTATCACAAGGACCAGCCAGACCCCTATTCACCTTGCTAGAGTGGTGGCGGATGTTGCAGCTACAGCTCAGCCTGCTCCCCAGAATAACCAGGCGAGGAGCACTAAGCGAAAGAGGACTAGTGAGGACAACCAAAATGGCACCAAAAAGTATAAGCCCAGTGAAAAGTACAAGTCCATGTACACTGCCTATACCAACCTGACAGATACATAAGAGCGTATCTTCCTGTCAAACTCTAATCGCCTTCCATGGAAAAAGCCAGAGCCCCTGAGGAACCAGAGGGCAAAGAGAGACCCAGCCAAATTTTGTCGATATCACAATGACATCGGCCATAATACTGATGATTGTCGCCAGCTAATAGATCGAGACTCTCAGCTAGGCTGGACCATTAGCCCAATATGCTCGAAACAAAGTAGTTCCCAATCAGCCAGCCAGACAAAATATTCAACCAGCTCAGGAAAATCTATTCAATCAACCCTAGTCTCAACCAGATCATGGGAATCAAATTGGCCCCCTCCAATAAAAGGGAGGGACATAGCCACTATTGCTAGAGGACCTCATCTGGTGGGCATGAGTAATGGGGCCCAATAAAGGTACATAGAGGTTCTAAAAACCCACAATGGCACTGAGTTCATTCCGGAGAAAAGATTATCAAAACAACAACTGTTGGAGAAACAATTAATCATTTTCATGGAAGAGGACACTAGCCATGTCCAGTTCCCTCATAATGATCTGTTGGTGATAACCGTTAAGCTCGCTAATCGAAGAGTATGAAAAATATTAATTAATAACGGGAGCTCTGTAAACATGCTATTTAGGTCCACCCTAAAAAAGATTGGGCTATCTGTTGCCGATCTTAAGGCAACCTCGATGACCCTATACAGATTCTCCAGAGATGGAACAATAGCCATAAAGACGATTAGGCTTGTAGTGGCACTAGGAGATGATATGCGAGTTATTGCTAAAATGCTTGATTTGTTGTAATTGATTGCTCGATTGCATACAACGCTATTTTGGGATGACCCGCGCAGATGAATTTTGAAGCTATCACCTCAATATGCTATCTAGCAATGAAATTCCCCTCAACCTCAGGTATATGTACTGTAAGAGGAGATCAGCTCACTGCCAGAGAATGCTATAGCATTGCTATGAAGGAAAAATTACAACTCGGGCAGCAAGCGATGGTCATCATTGAGGGGGATGAGGAGCCTCGGGTAATGGAAATTGCCTATGGGGTAGAAGAACCACATGAATGAGATAACAAGGTCGCCCAACAGGAGGACATTGATCTGCGATTAGGCAAAGATAGGTCTGAGCTCCAAGCTTTGGAAGAGCTTAAGGAAATCAGTATCGACCTAGAGGTACCTTCGAGGGTTGTAAAGATTAGAAAGAATCTTGGGACTGAAAGGAAGAAGAAGTTAGTCGAGTTTTTGAGAAATAACCTAGGCATCTTCGCTTGGTCACATGAAGATATGGTGGGAATCAATCCAAATGTTATGATGCATACTCTGAATTTGGACAAGAATGTTCCTGCAATGGTACACAAATGAAGGCTTTTGGGGAAGGAGCGATCAGAAGCTTTAGAAGAAGAATTAGCTTGCTTACTTAAGTGTGGGTTCATAAGGGGAGCAAAATATCTCACCTAGATTGCTAACCCTGTTTTGGTCCCAAAGCCCAATGGAAAGTGGAGAACTTGCATTGACTTCTCTGACATCAATAAGGCATGTCCTAAGGATAGCTTTCCACTACCTCGAATTGATCATTTGGTAGACGCAATAGCCAGTCAGGAGCTCATGTCTTTCATGGATGCATATTCTGGATATAACCAGATCGCGATGAACCCTGTAGACCAAGAGCACACTAGCTTCATGACTGAGCATAGCGTATACTAATACAAGGTTATGCCATTTGGACTGAAGAATGCTGGTGCAACGTACCAACGACTGGTCAACAAAATGTTCATTAACCAGATTGGGAAAAACATGGAAGTGTATATTGATGATATACTCATTAATCAAATACTGCCAGGAACCATTTATTCGACCTGGAAGAATGTTTTGGCATGCTAAGGAAATATGACATAAAAATAAATCCCCAGAAGTGCACCTTTGGAGTTTCGTCGGGAAATTTTTGGGCTTCATAGTCAACAAAAGGGGGATGAAGGTGAGCCTAGAGAAGATATGGTTGTTATTAGAAATGCCTTCGCCTAGGTCGTGTAAAGAAGTACAAAGCTTAATTGGGAAAGTGGTGGCCCTAAAGTACTTCGTTTCAAAATCAACTGACAAGTGTCTCCCGTTCTACAACTTGCTCAGGGGATACAAAAAGTTTGAGTGGACCGAAGAATGCGAGCATGCGTTTCAAAATATAAAAACTCACCTGGTAGAACTCCCCATATTAACAAAACCATCACCTACAGAATGTTTGTTCTTATACCTAGCTGTGACAAAAAATGCGATTAGCTCAGTATTAGTTTAAGAAGAAAATCGAGCGTAGAACCCAGTGTACTACGTGAGTAATATGCTCTTGGGAGCTGAATCCAGATACACTTTAGTAGAAAAACTTGCGTTTTGCTTGATCTTGGCCTCGAGAAAACTCAGGCCATACTTCCAGTCCCTCACCGTCCACATCTTAACCGATCAATCTTTAAGGCAAGTCTTGCAAAAAACTGAGACATCGAGATGTTTGCTTAAGTGAGCCATCAAACTCAATCAGTTCGAGATATTATATAAGCCACGCAGAGCAATCAAGAGTCAGGCGCTCCCTGATTTTGTGGTAGAATGCACAGGTTTTCAGGATGAGCCAATGAGAGAGCCAGTGCAAGAGTTATGGAAACTCTTCGGTGATGGATCATATAACGAGAACGGATCAAGAGTTGGAATAATTCTGGTGTCACTTGAGGGACATTGATTCCATACAACCCTGTGGTTCAAATTTGAAGCATCCAACAATGAAGCAAAGTACGAAGCTCTATTGGCAGGAATACAAGTGGCAAAAGAACTGAAAGCAAAGGCGATCCAATGTTATAGTGATTCCTAGCTCATTTTTGATTAGATATTAGGGGAGTATCAAGCTCGAGGTATCAATATGGCAGCTTATCTAGCTACGGTTAAAGATGAATTGTTTGAGTTCTGCTCCATTGAGCAGGTACCCAGCGAGAAAAATTTGAATTTTGATGCTTTAGCTCGACTTGCCACCATCAAAGAGGCAGACACGTTAAATGTAATCCAAGTGGATTTCCTACAACAACCAAGCATAACGGAAGAGTCGATTGAGGTCGGAGTGATTGACACAAACCTGACCTGGATAACCACCATAGTGGAATACCTAACAACTGGTAAACTACCGAATCACTGAAAGGACGCAAGGCGATTGTTATACCAAGTCCCACGGTATGTAATGGTTGAGGGAATTCTCTACCAATGAGGTCATTCGCTACCCCTACTATGGTTTGTTGTGCACGAGAAAGCACAGACTATCCTACATGAGATACATGAAGGATTCTGCGAAGACCACATTGGGGGGGAAAACCTGGCTCTAAAGATATTGAGGTAGGGCTATTTTTGGCCTACACCCAAAAAGGACTCAGCCTCATACATCCAAAAATGTGATAAGTGCTAATGCTATGCCACAATTGCTCGAGCAACACCCATGGAGCTAACCATGATTTCATCGCCCTGGCCATTCGTAGTATGGGGGATCGACCTGGTTGGTTTACTATCATTAGGAAAAGGATGAGTTCGCTATGTAGTTGTCGCAATCAACTACTTTACAAAGTGGGTCGAGGCCAAGCCTCTGGTGACCATAACCTTGAAGAGAGTCTTGTATTTCATCCTTATCAGTAGAGAACTACTCGTTACTTGAACTCGAAGGTAAAAGAACACAGACTTGGACTGGGCGACTTAATAGCACTGGATTGCTAAGTAATTTAAACGTAGAACCAATATTTTTATCGTATACTTATGATGTATCACGTACTCATTTTGTAGAAGCAACCTAGAATATTCATAAATTCTGATCGCTTGGGGGCATATAACCCTCGAAGAGCCTTTAAAGTATATAACAAAATTGGATAAAATTGGTGAATTTTTTAAACTTAGAATTTGGAAAGTTGATTATTCTACAGCTTTTTAAAGCTCGAATTTTCAAAGAAATCCCAAATACGAACTAAGTTCAGAAAATTCAAAGATACAAAACCTAGAATTCATCTAGGAACTCTTGTATATAACCAAGTTCGAGGCTTGATTCCTAACAAGTATATCGCTATTAGGCGAGTGAATTCCTGGATATAACCAGGTCATCAACCAGAATTAACTAGTCGAGCCATCATGCGTTTATCTCAATCTAAAAATAATCCCTATGATTGCGAATGTACAAGGACTTAAAAGCATAACAAGATAATAGGTTAAGAGGAATAAAAGTAGGTCATAAATTAATGAACATGTACTAAGTCAAGTATATGAATAACCCGAGGAGAAATAACCTCGAACTGGGCACGAAGGCGATTATTTAAGCTTTTCAAAGGTTAATTATAATGGATTCAAAGAACCCGAAATAAAACATAAAAATAAAAAAATAAAAAAGGATGAGGACGCCCTGAACATCACTGAGCTCCAATAACTTTCCCTTGTGAAGTCACCTCGTTGTCGCCCCCTTTAGTAGCTCTAGAAGCCTCCATGGTCTCGGAGGGCTCTTGCGAGAGTCAGCTCTGGAACTTGGTAAGATAACACCCCCAAAGCTCAGCATCCAGAAATGAGAAATCTCCTTCCTGGTTGTATGCCTAACACTGGTATAACATTTCCTCCAGGGCGTTCGTTGCCTCGGAAACATCCTGCTTCACCCTTTCAGCATCCCGCTTCACCTTCTCGACATCCTCCTTAGCTTTCTCTTCGACGTCGAATAGCTTTTTTTTTAGCACATTGAATTCCTCAAGTTTCTTTTTGAGGCTGTCAACCTCGACCAATAGTTGGTCTCGGCGCTGGCTCACTTCAATGACATGTTCCTTGGCGAATCACTCATTGTCTTGGGATGCCGCCAGGGCAGCCCTGACCTCATCTCTTTGAGCATGGATCCAGGCAATGCCCCAGATTCGAGCTAAGCAAGACTACAAAAGAAAAATACATGGCAAGATTAGATTGCAAAATAAAAAATAATGTAGCAAGAAAGAGGATAACTCACAGTCAGATTCATCCCAAGGTTGAGTCTAGGATGCTTCCTAGGGAATGATCCTCTATGGCCTTTAGGTCTTTGACGTTCACCTGGTTGGCATGACCCACCATGTGATTTTCCATGTCACGAAGCAATCCACAAAGTTCTTCCGAGATCCTTGCGACCTCAAGCGGCATGACTGGGAGCTGCAAGTCTGGGAGCTGCGTGTCTGAAAGCGGAGCAGATGGGTCCTTGCGCTGAATAACTTGAGGAATTGGAGCAAGTTCATGAGGTCGAGCACAAGGAGTATAACGCCCTAGATAACCAAGATCGTTACACTGTGTGTTTAAAATAGTGTAAGAATTTCTAATTAAGTCATTTAAATAAAAATGTGATTCTACAGTCATAAACAGATTAGGATCAAAAGATTTTGGTCATAAACAAGTCATTTTCATTAAAATGAACGTTTAGTACATGGGATCCCAAAACAGGGTATAAAGGACATATTTATAAAATTTCCAAAAGTTATAAATAATCAAGGCAACTCTAATGGAAAAATACACATTTAGGTTTCCGTCCCTGTACACTCCCTCAATCGTGGTGGCCGAGTAGCTGACAATGTACACCTCGCCCCAGAGCTCTCCATCCTATGGTTGATCCATCTTACCCTTGCCTTTACCTACACCACGCAGCACCCGTGAACTAAGGCCCAACAAGAAAATCAAAGCATCAAGCATAATCAATGTCGATAACCAAATAATTCATAAAACATTAACCAGATATTCAACAGTCCATAGCATTCACATAATTAGTGATAACAATTAACAAATCAACAATCTATCATCCAAATATTCAACATGCCATAACCTTCATATTAACAATAGTAAACATATCATACAATATTCAGCATTGACGCCCTTAGGTTGTACCCTCTATTTAACCCACTGTCTCCGGCTCACTTATGCCGAGCCCAGCGTTTTACCCACTAACTCTAGCTCGCTTAGGCCAAGCTCAGTGATTATTTAATTAACCTCAGCTACCAGGGGCCGAGCTGCGTCCTGTGCGCAAATATCAGTTCTGGCACTCTTAGGCCATTTATTTCATGCTCACATGGCATATCATAATCATACAACAATTGTATTCAAATATAGGGAGCCCTTAGTCCCATTACAGCCACATATACAGGTGCATTTTTCTTAACTTTAATTCCAAGCGGAGTATGTGAAATAGTTCTGAGCACGATCCTTTTCTCCGAGCCTTGGCGATAAACCTAGTCACAATCCATAAATGTTACTTTGATGAGTTTAAATTCCAAAGGAAAATCCCGGGACCAAACTCACGCTCTCAGGACCTCTAATTCCACCAAACGAAGTAGTGAAACCGTCCCCCCAAGCCACCAAGAAAAACCCTAAAAAGTACCTATAAACCAAGTTCTAGAGGCAGGTAGCACTACAACGCTACCAGAGGGCGCTACAGCGCAACAGTCAGAAACCCAAGCCCCCCAGAAATGATGCCTAGTGTTGTAGCGCTCCTCACCTAGCGCTACAGCGATGCAACCCGAAAATGCATAATTTCTGGGTTTCTCCTTCGAATCTCCCCAAGCCAAAGCTCCAAAAATCCAACCCTCAAGACCTCCAAACCCAAAATTAACTATCGAACTACACACTACTCATCATAAGCAACAAAACCTACCCAAGTTTTTCTCAAAAATTCCAATCAATCCCTAAAACCCATATTCAACCTCTCAAACCCAAACACCATGAAAATAGGATAAGAGCTCAGAGATATTCAGAGGTTAAAGCTCAAATTCAACCTAAACTACTCAGCAAAACTCAGAGATTAAAACAAGATCCTTACCTCAAATTGTGGCCCAACTTCCCAGCAAGAACTTCACACCATCTAAGCCAATTTCCTTGAATTTTTCTCCTGTTTCCCAGCTCCATTTCCAGCTTGATTTCTCCAAGCTCCTAAGCTAAACTTCCTAGTCAGAGATCTCAATTGCTCAAGACTCCCAGGAGAACTTCCTTAACCTCAAACCTTCACTCAGCTTTTTTCCTTTCCCTTTACTTCAAAACACAAGTGACAGAGAGGGAGAATCGTGAGAGATGAAAGGGAGTAAGCAAAGAGAATTTCCCTTTTTCTTTCTTTCGTTAAATGTTTCCACAACTTTCTGTTACAACCTAAAAGAAATCAGACTATATCCTCTAATAACCAAAAGACTCTTTTGCCCTCCCACATAAAACTAATCCTTTACTCAACCTAGGGGTAAAATAGTCATTTGTCCCCAATCCCCGCTAATTCCTTGAGTGTTCCTAATATTTACCACTTAAATCCAATCATCCAATTACTCGCCAATTATTTAGCCAATGTCTAATAATTCCCAAATTATTCTCTAAATTCCCAAAATACTCCCCAGGCTCCCCCGAGCCGGGTATAAATCCCCGCCTTGACTATTTCGCCAATCCGATCACTAGGATCGTCTCGAGCTACATGCTGCTAATATATCCACAAAATAATGTGGTCTCAACAACTTATCACATATGATTACATTTATGCCTTCAACGAGCCAAAATTGCAAATATGCCCTTTTAAGCAAAACAGGGCCCACATGCATATTTAATACTCATAAACATGCACATAATCATCTCCACATAATCATATTTTCATGCATGCCACATAATCATGCATTAAATCATTTACTCACATAAATACCAATTATGCCTTCCCGGCACACTAATCAAGGCCCTTAAGCCTTATTAGCAATTTTGAGTCATTACAACTATCCCCTCCTCATTACAATTTTGTCCTTGAAATTTATTCGAACACATCACGTAACAGAACTCATACTTCTGACCATAACTTCAGAGTCCAATTATTTACCTTTTATCATTTAATAATACTCTTACTAGAGTGAAAATCTTGTTCCATAAGATCTTATCTTATAACTATAATTTCATTAATCTTTCCTTACTCAATAATTATGCTGAAACTCTAAGGTCTGCTTATCTCATCAGTGGTATTTTTTTTTCTGTCTTCTCATTGACACCAGTAATACCCATAAGCCACCACCCATACCAGGGTAAGGCAAACTTGTAGGCCATTGGCCTAATCCTTGGAACGATCTCAGGATCCATCTCAAATAAAAAATCCAAAAATCCTTTTTTTTTCTTTCTCAATGTATCATACTCTCCCTTCTCTGAAATGTTTGGAGAATTACAAGTCTCCCATTCTGGAATTTCGTGTTCCGATACTTGAACCTTGCGAACTCTTATGTCCTTTCAGATAGGCAGATCCTTCTGCATTAATAATTCCAACAACTTCATTAGTTTCCCCTGAACCAATACTGAACCATGATACTCATTGCCTTTTATTTCCTTACTTAGAACCAATACTTCTTGCTTTCTATCTTACCATATCTTATGCCATGTCACCTTAGCCATAATCCAGCATTCATCACTATGACTGTTTCATCAAGGGACTATACTTTCCTTAATATCCCAAATACTTGCACCTTCAACGCATAATACTTTAAAATAACCATTAATTCTTCAGGTTGCCATTCTATCTATAGACAGTCAATAATCCCAAGTTCCAACCTTACTCCCTTTGTTCTCTATTTCCTTTCTAGAACTTGGAAAATTTAAGGGCCTCAACCCAACACTGTCAATTACTATGTCATGTTACCCATTCACACGAACCCAAGTGTGTTAACTCAATCTGCTGAGTTGCAACCTTCCATATCCAATCATCTTACTCATAGTCTAGTGTAGTCCATTCCCATAGTTCATCACTGTACCATTTTACCTTCTAATATACAAATATCGGATCTTGTTATCCAATTAAATTTCCTGGTTACAATACGCCTAAGGAAGTAATACAATGTTCATTTAGGATCTCCATCTCAACACCAGGTACCATTGAATCACTCATCCAATCTACATCCCTTAATTCATGCTATGATGGTAGAATTCTTAACCATTCTCACAAAATCCTATTTCTGAATTTCGTTGTCCATAGAAATATATATCTGTCCACAACCCACCACAGGCACTATATGAATCTCAATTGTTACCTTGTCTGACCTTTTGGTAACCCGTGGCGTTCTTTCCAACTGACACAAATCTTCCCAAAAAAGAGATTAGCTTCCAGATTACTTTTCCCCTTGTACAATCAAGGGTTTTAAACATGAATCACCCCTTACCTCTCACTGAATCTTGGTCTCAGGGTTATTCCTCTACAAATGACTTGCGCACAAATCCCTTACGCTATGCATTCACCGTTAACTAGGTGTTCCATGTATACCGACCTTGATCCCATTCTTTCACCTACCACGAGGCTCAAACCATCACCCATTTAGTCTATATCTGGGTGCGTCTCAGACTTTGATGCATCGCTTACAGTTTCATGTTTTAAACAAAGACAAGGTCCTTCACATTACCCTTTCGTATCCACCCATTACACACGGATTCCCATACCACAGGGTGTTAACCAATCCTTATTTTGTCTTCTAAAAATCTGGTACAAGATTATCCATTCAGTCTAACTTTAGGTTCCTCTGCCAACCCAATCTCTAGTGTAGTTGTCTTCGAAGATACTTTAGGTGGTAGACGACATGTTCACCAGTCTCATTGTGCCTCTTATCCCTCATACGTTCTTCAATAATTTCTTTGTGGCTTTTGATTGAATCTTTTCATACTTGATCCCTTCTCTTCCTGTAGCGTGACCTTAAATACCCTTGGTGACATCGAAACTAACATCTTCTGGAGCCTTACCTGTGACCCTGCTTCTTCGGTCCTAGTATCATCAGTGTAGTAGTCGTTCGCATTCTGCTTCTATCTGGGAAGTAGTTCAACGCATCCTTGAGGAACCTGGATGTGACTCGTTCGTACCATTCCTGTACTCTCTGCTTGTTGAATTTACCTGTATTATTGAAGCGTAAGTCAATTAAGAAACTTTACTGATATTCCATCACACCCCACTTGGTACAAGTAATAATTCCTTAAATGTCTCTTTCCTTGATCGTCAGCTGGTAATAACCAGATCGAAAATCAATTCTCGAAGACATTGTCCTATCTTGTATCCTGGCATTTAAACTCTTCATCCCTAACAGGAGATGTCAATGAGACCCACGATACGATGCTTCGTCTAATCCATCCCAAAGTTAAATACTTCTTCAATTGAAACAATGATTCTTTCTGCCAAACTAATACCATTCTGCGTACTGTCCCCGATACCGAGTCTGTCCATACCAAAAGTATGTAGTGCACCCAAAAACTCCTTACATACCCATCTAAATCCCGACTGACCAACTCAGTTTCAATTCATTCCAACTTACATACTTCAAATGATGTCCCCTACAATCTATGGTTATCCCTTATCTAACAAACTAGCTCTCACTCAAGCCCATATCAAAGCTCCTATATGACAAGCTTAATCGCTTTCATTAGGAACCCCTTTTACTACTTGTATTCCAATTCTTCTATTAGAAATTTCTAATTCATCCCAACAAATACTAATATTTCTAGCCCCTTGTACAATAACCTTGAGACATATACTTCATATCTGAATCCCTCCTGGGAGATACTCAACACCGAACTCTTTCAACTTGTTATATAACAAATAACAAGGACTATCAAGTCAACTGGTCACCTCCAAGGAAGTAGCCTCGGACTTCGAATGCAATAAGGCATTCCAGTCTTCCATTCTTCCATTCTCTAATCCTGGGCAATCCCTAATCCACCCTAACATACTGAGCCATTTTAAGTAGATAACATATCCTTACCTGGCATCTTTCCAGCTGGCGTTTCCTGCTTCTGGTGCATACTAAATAACTTCGCTAGGCCTCATCACTGTCCTGACGGCTATCCTGTAAACTAGACCTCCTGTCAAAATTAGGAGCCATAGATCTGACAAAAGTTCTTTTCTTTTCGATTAGTGAGCATCTGCCCTTACTACATCCCACAAATGGGAATAGCATCATCCGCATTTCTTGCCCTATGACATTCGCACTCCATACCTCATTCCTTATATCTTAAATAACATGGCCCTCCCAACTTCCCAAGCACAGATGAAAATCTCATGCATTGGAGCAGCCCTGATGCTCTGGCCCATCCTAGAGTTTAATCCTTAAATGAATCATCATTTCTGGCTACATTCGTTTGTATCAATTCTTAAAGTGGATAGACCAACCTAACAAACTTATCGACATGCTTTGTCGTTGTCTAACCATTCTAAACCAAGTTCATAGACTTATTAATCTCTGAAGCCCAAACTACGTCATAATAATCTCTTTTATCAAATCACTACCTGAATTCCTCCCAACCCATTGCAACTACATTTTGGGTCTGAATACCACTTCCGGGCATCCTTCTACCACAACCACTTAGCATAACCACTCTGTCACGACCTATCTGTTGGATTAGCTTATACAGGATCTTTATTTATTTTCATGTATATCTAATATTAAACAAATTAATACGAGATAACCTAAAACATGTTTCTAAAATTGAATTCAAAGAGAAACAAATAATAGAATACTTACAGTGTACGCAGCGAAATTAAAGAGTCAATCCTTCAGTTTCTCTAACTCTTGTATCCTCTATGCGCAGAGTAATATCAAGAAACTGAACTGATCTTCTATTTTCTTCACAATCTTCCAATGTATCCTTAGAACCACCTAGACTAGTGTGGGAAATTCTCAACACATGAGATAGATATAGAGAGAAGAAGAGAAAATAACAAAGAGGCTTAGAAAAGGACTTGTGTTTAGAGAGAATCTAAAACTATCAGAAAATCTGACTTGTGACTTATCAAAACTTTTTTTTTTTGACTTCTCTATAAGCACTCCTTTTATAGACTCAATTAGGCCATTTAATTTAATTAAAAAATCAATAAAATAATAGCTATTTTGAAGCCCTAGGTCGAAATTATCATGGGCTATAGGCCCGTGAAATTTCCCATTTGATTATAAGCCCATTGGACTTAAAATCAAGGCCTGTATTATTTTCTATTGATTTAATTAATTAAATAATTATTTAAATCCTTTATCAAATTAATTATTTATAATTTGAACCTTGATTTAAACTTATTTATTAATTTAGATACCAATTTATCTTAATTAATAAATCTGCCATAATTTCTCTTTTCTTCTCAAAATTACACAACTCTGTGAAACTATCAAAAATTGACCTAGTCAACTTTGATAATTCTAATTGATGATTAAATCAATTAATTTAGACTATCTAGATGATTTTATCCAAGGTACAATGGGGACCATGGGCCTATGAAATCAAGCTCCAATAAGTTATCTTAAATCTAACAAATAAATTTACTAACTTATTAATTCCTCGTGACTCCACTATAGACTCGGAATTGCACTCTTGAATTCATAGATCTCTCTATAACAAATATAGATACGCTATTAATTATCCATTGTTACAACCATAATTGTCACTCAATCCTCTATAGACAGTCTACAATGAGATAAGACTAAAATACCATTTTACACCTCATTGTATTTTATCCTTAAAACACTTAGTTCCTTGTAAATGATATTTCAGTAAACGAATTTAATTACTGAAATGAGATCTCTATCATTTAACACCTTGAACCAAACTAAAAGGAAACCATCATTTCACTTCTTCATCAGAAGCTATAGATGTTCATATCTATGATTAACACTCCCACTCAATTATACTACCGAGTTCCCAAGATGTAAGTATGGGCTAGTCCGTAGGGTAAGCTGGTAACGAATAAGTTAAAGAACTCAAATAATACAACAGTTAGAATACTAACCACTCAGAATTGAGATTGAATTGACCTATGGTCAACTATATGATATGACTAGAATAGATAATAACGTTATGTTTACTTATCTTATCAACTGTCAATATCGGTCCAGTCCGATGTAACAAATACATCCGATCTTATTTACTTTGCTAATGTTCTGGAAAGAACATAACACTATAATGTGTAAGTAGATCATATCGTAGATTGGCAAGTCAGTGTAAATCCTGGGCACTGACTAATCTTAGGAGTAACTTATTTTGAACATATAATCATATTTATATTCCACTTTGATTACGTCACTATAAATAAGATTAGCTATATGCTCGGGATTTAATAGAAGTTTATATTAAACAAATAATCATGAAAATAAAACATGTGAGCAAAGTGATTGACCAAGTCAAAAAATGATTTCTATTCTTTTATTGATAATAAAATGAGATTACAAAGAATTTGGGTTTTAATTAGGGTATAAAACCCCAACAAACTCCCACTTGCACTAATTGAAACTAATGCCTTAATTCTACTAATCCCATTTCCTTGATATGCTTATCAAATGTGGCTTCTGGTAGTGTCTTTGTAAATGGATCTGCATGATTGTCTTCAGTTGCAATCTTCATAACCTTCACATCTCCCCTGGCCACATATTCTCGAATAATGTGATACTTCCTTTCTATATGCTTACTCCTCTTGTGACTTCGAGGTTCTTTTGAGTTGGCTATCGCTCCTGTATTGTCACAAAACAACACAAGCGTTTTATCCATTTCTGGAATAACACCAAGATCCGAATAGAACTTCTTTAGCCAGACTATTTCCTTAGCTGCTTCTGACGCGGCTATGTACTCAGCCTCCATGGTGGAATCTGAGATTGCAGACTGCTTTACGCTTCTCCAAATCACAGCTCCACCCCCAAGAGTATACACCATTCCAGAAGTAGACTTTCTGTCATCGACATCAGTCTGAAAATCTGAATCGGTGTAGCCTACAGGGTTCAGAACACCACCCTTGTAGACTAACATATAATCCCTAGTCCGTCTCAAATACTTCAGGATATGCTTAACTGCTATCCAATGTTCCGGTCCTGGGTTTGACTGATACCTGCTCACTACTCTCACTGCATAGCAGATATCTGGTCTAGTACACAACATGGCATACATCAGACTTCCAACTGCAGATGCGTAAGGAACTTTTCTCATTGCATCTTCCTCTTCAGGAGTCTGGGGAGATTGCTTCTTTGAAAGATGAATTCCATGGCGGGATGGTAGACGCCCTTTCTTGGAATTTTTCATTGAGAAACGTTCAAGCACTTTATCAATGTAAGCTGCTTGAGGTAGAGCTAAAAGTTTGTTCTTTCTATCCCTGATGATCTGGATACCTAGAACATAACTTGCTTCACCCAAATCCTTCATCTAGAATTGAGTGCTCAGCCAATTCTTCACATCTGATAATTTCTTAACATTGTTTCCAATGAGTAAGATATCATCTACACAAAGAACCAGGAATACCACTATTTGACTTGCCTTCAGTTGGTAAACACAGGGCTCATCAATATTTTGTTCAAAGCCATAGGTTTTGATTATTTCATCAAACCTAAGATTCCAGGAACGAGAAGCTTGCTTAAGTCCATAGATGGACCTATTTAACTTACAAACTTTTCCTTCTTGTCCAGATACTTTAAATCCTTCTGGCTGATCCATATAAATGACCTCATCAAGCTTTCCATTAAGAAAAGTTGTCTTGACGTCCATTTGCCAAATCTCATAGTCGAGAGTGGCTGCTATGGATAGGAGGATGCGAATGGATTTGAGCATGGCTACCGGACTAAAAGTTTCCTCATAGTCCACACCTTCTCTTTGGGTATAACCCTTTGCCACTAATCGAGCTTTATAAGTCTCGATATTTCCATCAACACCTCGTTTCTTCTTGTAGATCCACTTGCACCCAATGGCCCTAAAGTCACTAGGTGCTTCCACAAGATCCCATATGGAATTTGAGTACATAGACTCCATTTCCTGTTTCATGGCTTCGAGCCATAGTTCCTTTTCAGGGCTAGCCATTGCCTGTTTGAAAGACAATGGATCATTATCACTAGTGTCACCAACAACCATATTGGTTTCACCATCCAAACCATAGCGAACTGGGTTTCTAGAAACCCTCCCACTACAACGAGGCTCCATGGCTGTTTGCTCAGGAATAGTGGTACTTTCTTCATTTAAATCAACTTGCGTCGGTTGTACATGAAGAGTGGGAATTTCATCATCAACTCGCGTTGATGACGATGGAACATTGGTTGGAGTGAATTCTTTAACCATCTCCTCTAAAACTACTTTGCTGCAAGGTTTAAAGTTCTGGACATAGTCATTTTCCAGAAAAGTAGCATTTGTAGAAGTAAACACTTTCTTTTTTGAATGACTATAGAAAATTCCACCCCGAGTACCTTTAGAATAGCCAACAAACATGCAAACTTCAGTTCGCGGTTCTAGCTTTCCCTCCTTTTTCCTCAGGACGTGAGCGGGACACCCCCAGATTCTATAATGGCGTAAACTAGGTTCACGACCATTCCAGCGTTCTAAAGGTGTTTTGGGGATTGATTTTGATGGCATGACATTGAGAATGTCATTTGCGGTTTCAATTGCATGTCCCCAGAACGAAGTTGGTAGAGTTGAGTAACTAAGCATGCATCTAACCATTTCCAATAAAGTTCTGTTTCGGCGTTCTGCTACACCATTTTGTTGCGGAGTACCTGGGGCAGTAAGTTGTGATAAAATCCCAAGTTTAGTTAAATGATCTTGGAACTGCATATCCAAATATTCTCCACCCCTATCAGATCGCAAGATCTTTAACCTTTTACCTAATTGGTTCTGAGCCATTGCTAGGAATTCCTGAAACTTTGAAAATGTTTCTGATTTCCTATGCATTAGGTAAAGACATGAGTATCTAGAGTAATTGTCAATGAAAGTGACGAAATACTCAAAACCACCCCTGGCTTGTATATTCAAAGGTCCACAAACATCTTAATGCACAAGACCAAGTGGTTCTTTGGTCCTATCACCCTTTGCAGAGAATGGACGCTTGGTCAGTTTGCCTTCTAGACAAGATTCACAGACAGGTAATTCACCTAAGGTGAGTTCCCTCAAAGGTCCGTCCTTTGTAATTCTTTGAATCCTATCATAGCCAATGTGACCTAGTCTCAAGTGCCATAAATACGTCATATTATTGTTATTGGTCTTTTGATGTTTATTGGTCCTAGGTTTAGCAACTTTGAATAAATCATTGTTAAGAGCAAGGGGTTCGTTAGGTCGCAGAATATAAAGCCCGTTTTCCAAACATGCAATACACAATTGTGATCCATTGAAAGAAATAAATATATTAAAACTTGTGAAAGTCATAACAAATCGTTCGAATTGCAACATGGAAACTGAAATTAAATTTCTACTAAAATCTGGAATAAAAAATACATCTTTTAAAATTAAGTATTTATTTCCGAACTTCAGACGAGCTCTTCCTCTAGCTTGGACCGCAACGAACGCTCCGTTTCCAACTCTAAGCTTTAAGCTGCCTTCGTTCACTTCCTCCCATGATTCAAGAAGCTGTAAAGAGTTACAAACATAGGTAGTAGATCCAGAATCAATAATCTAAACAGAGTTATCATTCTCTAAAACACATGTTTCCAAGATAAATGAACTATAATCATTACCTTTGTTTTTCGCTGCTAGAAACTTAGGCCAATTTCGTTTCCAATGCCCCTTCTCTTTGCAGTGAAAGCACTTATCCTTACCTTTCTTGTTTTTCTTGTTCTTGCCCTTATCCGTTTGTGCACTTGGTTGTGCACTTGTCTTTGCAGGCTTGGGGTTGTTTATTTGTCGACCTTTCCTCTTGTTTCCAACTTTCGAAGACGAAGCTGGATGAGCTTCAGCCTTAGCTAGATGTGCAGCAACATCAGTAGTCTTATTTTCACCTCCTTTACTAGGTCCAACCATGACAGGTTCAATAATCTGAAGCTCGTTCATGAGCTACGTCAGACCATAGTTGAGTTGAGCACGAACGTGCAGACACGGTGCCATCATGAACGTGCAGAGACGGTGCTATCCAAGCATTTACGGTACCATCACGAGCATTGACGGTGCCATCACTAATGTGCAGACACGGTGCTCATTCTGGGGATTCCTCAATCATGAAGAATTTAGAGTTGTCACCAATCAACTCTATGTTGATATTCTGCTTCCATTCAAGGAAGTTTTCTCCATCAAAAGTTGAGAAAGGATGGGAGTAGACACATACACTGCTTAACTTAAAGCTATAAATTACTAATAAAATATAAATCAATCACATTTGCTCAATAAAACTTCTATTCACACAAATTTCAAGAAATAGCACAACATATACCAAAAATATGTAAGATATGAGAAAAAATACCAAAAACAATCATATCTCTATTTCTTTAGGTTTTTATCTAATCTATGATATCCTTGTCCCGGTTGGCGAGAGTCAAACATACCACTAGTTAAATAGAGTTGTAAACTCATTTAATAATGGACACCATTATTAACAACCTACTATTCGATCAAAATAAGAAAACAAAATCTCTTATTTTATGAGCTAGACCCACAGTTTCAATAATCATAGATTTAGTCCTAGTAGTCACCGTAGGGGTGAGTATAGTAGAATTTGACCTATAATTATCTATCTTTCGAAATCTAACATTGTCAAAATAACTACTGAACACCTTCAGTAGGGGGGCGAATCAAAGTGCCTCGAGGCCCCTTTAAGCTATTGACTATGTTAAACCAACGGTGGAGATCGAATAAAATTCTTAAAATAAGCTCATTATAAAATTAAAAATAATATTTTTATTATTTATTTTTAGAAAATTAATGACTATGGTTTCCCCAAAAAAATTAAACAGATTAAAAAATTTTAAAACCAAAGTCCTATAATTTCTTATTAATTCTAAAGTGTCACATTGAAAAAAATTCAATTAATTTAGAATTAATTTGTTGCTAATCAATATTTAGGTTTAACTAATATAATGAACCTATACAATTAAGTCCAACTTAGGTAAATGAGCCTTAACAATTGGGCTTGTATGGAGGAGGGCTGGGTCCAGTATGTCGTTCCCACTACAAAGGCCCCCTATCTTCCATACAAGGTCCAAAAGACAGGAATTTAAACCTTCGTTTTATTAATTGTTATTAATTGATTAGGCACATTATAGTCATGTAAAACAAATGGGCCTTCACAAGTGGAATCACCCACAAGAGAGGAATTTAAACTTTATATTTTCTAATGGGCCCAAATAAAACCTATCATTTTATGAACATTTTATTTGGAAAAATACCATATATCTAACAAACATATGGGTCACTATATGCATCTAAGCCCAATTGCAAAAATACCACATATAGTGAAACAGACATGTTATAATTGGATGGGCCTAATCATGTTACTATATGAGCAATTTTATGAATTTATGCAAAAATACCACAATTAATTATCTAGAATTTATCAAAAAAAATCAAATTAATTAAATTTTTACAAAAAATAAGTCAATTTAAATGAAATTTATCAACAATTAACAATAGTTAATTTAAATTTCATTTATCAACAATCAACTTGGTTTTAGGTTAATTTGAAAAAAAAAATATTAATTTAATTTAAATAGGATTTATCAACAATTAACCAAAGTTAATTTAAATCCCATTTATTAAAAAAAATATTTTATTAATTTGCTGAAAAAATGATATTTTTCAAAATTTAACCAATTTTAAATTTTAAAATCAATATCTAAACTATTTTCCAAAAAAATCTTATGTTGTTACAACTATTATCTAATATTTTAACCATTTAAAAATAATAAAATACAAATAGTTATAACAACCCTAAAATATCTCAAATAGTTAAACAAATTCAAATATCCATAAAAATATCTAACTAACAATGTTCAAATTTCAAATAATTTAAAAATTAAAAAAAACTATAGAATAAAAAGATATTTATATTTTCAAATAAAGATTTAATAAAAATATCAAGAATTTAAACGAAAATATCTTAAATATCTGATATCATAATTCTAATATTTTAATATATTAAAAGATTTAAAATTAAGTTGTTAGTCTATTTTTAAATTTGAATTTGAATATTTATAGAAAATATCTAATTATTTAAATCTCAACTAACAAAAATATCTTATTTTAAAACAAAAATAAATGATAAAACAAAAAAGATATATTTTTTTAGTTTTGATTATAAATAATTTATTTCCACAAATTAAAATTTAAAAAAAAAACTGGATGAACAGTACCCAAAACGGGTACTGTTCACCCTTGGCTGGGCTGCTGGTGGCGCGCGCGGGGCTGGGGTGCGCGCGCGCATGGGAGCCAGTGCAAATTTTTTTCAAAAGTTTTTTTTTGAGCAATTTTTCAAACAGAAACCATTTTCTAATTAATTTTTAACATGTTTTAAACAAAATAAAGCATATATAAAAATTAATAGCATAGAAAACACAACAAAATAACCTAAAAATTGCTAAAATTCACATAAAATCAATATGTTCATAAAAACATGAAAAAACCATCCAATTATTCAAACATATCAAACAATCCAATTTTAAACATGTTCATGCATGAAAATAAAGATTACCAAAGGCTCTAAGGCCAGTTGTTGGATTAGCTTATACATGATCTTTATTTATTTTCATGTATATCTAATATTAAACAAATTAATACGAGATAGCCTAAAACATGTTTCTAAATTTGAATTCAAAGAGAAACAAAGAATAGAATACTTACAGTATACGCAGCGGAATTAAAGAGTCCTTCCTTCAGTTTTTCTAACTCTTGTATCCTCTCTGTCGCAGAGAATTATCAAGAAACTGAACCGATCTTCTATTTTCTTCACAATCTTCCAATGTATCCTTAGAACCACCTAGACTAGTGTGGGCAATTCTCAACACATGAGATAGATATAGAGAGAAGAAGAGAAAATAACAAAGAGGCTTAGAAAAGGACTTGTGTTTAGAGAGAATCTAAAACTATCAGAAACTCTGACTTGTGACTTATCAAAACTTTTTTTTTTTGACTTCTCTATAAGCACTCCTTTTATAGACTCAATTAGGTCATTTAATTTAATTAAAAAATCAATAAAATAATAGCTATTTTGAAGCCCTAGGTCGAAATTATCATGGGCTATAGACCCGTGAAATTTCCCATTTGATTATAAGCCCATTGGACTTAAAATCAAGGCCTGTATTATTCTCTATTGATTTAATTAATTAAATAATTATTTAAATCATTTATCAAATTAATTATTTATAATTTGAACCTTGATTTAAACTTATTTATTAATTTAGATACCAATTTATCTTAATTAATAAATCTGCCATAATTTCTCTTTTCTTCTCAAAATTACACAACTCTGTGAAACTATCCAAAATTGACCAAGTCAACTTTAATAATTCTAATTGATGATTAAATAAATTAATTGAGACTATCTAGATGATTTTATCCAAGGTACAATGGGGACCATGGGCCTATGAAATCAAGCTCCAATAAGTTATCATAAATCTAACAAATAAATTTACTAACTTATTAATTCCTCGTGACTCCACGATAGACTCGGAATAGCACTCTTGAATTAATAGAATGCTCTATAACAAATATATATACGCTATTAATTATCCATTGTTACAACCATAATTGTCACTCAATCCTCTATAGACGGTCTACAATGAGATAGGACTAAAATACCGTTGTACCCCTCATTGTATTTTATCCTTAAAACACTTAGTTCCTTGTAAATGATATTTCAGTAAACTAATTTAATTACTGAAATGAGATCTCTATCATTTAACACCTTGAACCAAGCTAAAAGGAAATCATCGTTTCACTTCTTCATCAGAAGCTATAGATGTTCATATCTATGGTTAACACTCCCACTCAATTATACTACCGAGTTCCCAAGATGTAAGTATGGGCTAGTCCGTAGGGTAAGCTGGTAACGAACAAGTCAAAGAACTCAAATAATACAATCAGTTAGAATACTAACCACTCAGAATTGAGATTGAATTGACCTATGGTCAACTATATGATATGACTAGAATAGATAATAACGTTATGTTTACTTATCTTATCAACTGTCAATATCGGTCCAGTCCGATGTAACAAATACATCTGATCTTATCTACTTTGCTAATGTTCTTGAAAGAACATAACACTATAATGTGTAAGTAGATCATATCGTAGATTGGCAAGTCAGTGTAAATCCTGGGCACTGACTAATCTTAGGAGTAACTTATTTTGAACATATAATCATATTTATATTCCACTGTGATTACGTCACTATAAATAAGATTAGCTATATGCTCGGGATTTAATAGAAGTTTATATTAAACAAATAATCATGAAAATAAAACATGTGAGCAAAGTGATTGACCAAGTCAAAAAATGATTTCTATTCTTTTATTGATAATAAAATGAGATTACAAAGAATTTGGGTTTTAATTAGGGCATAAAATCCCAACACTATCATCTCCGTAATACCAAGGTTGGAGTTAGCTATGCCCATCCAATAATCTATTCTTGAGCAAATCCAAACTTTTCTCAAAACCATAGAATAATGCTTCTAAAGCCTTCCATACAATCTGCTATTTCCAACCCTAGCTATCATCTGCAACCCTCACTAGAACAATACCAGGCTCAATTAACCATTATGAGCGCATACAATTTGAATTAGTCTGCCATCACCGACTAAAACCCTCAGCCCTGATGTTCATATCCAGAACCATCCCACAGGTAGGTCCAAACAACCACAATAATCATACACACATAAAGCATATCAAACACCAATCTATATTACTATGCATTAGTTATCAAATTTCATTGCTACTAAATACAATCATATTCATCATGATTTCCATATATCAATAAGAAGATAAGGCATACAAATTCAATTTAAACAGTTAACCTCATACAATCCATATGCAAATCATTATCCAAATAATCATCCACATGCGATAGCAATGCTAATCAGCACGTCTCAATATCATCACACAACAATCAAGGGTCAAGCCCAATCAGAATCTCATGCTCCCTATTAAGCATATAAATTAATGCATTCATATTTCATTCAAGCACTTAAGCATATAATCTCATGTATTAAATTACAAAACCCTGAGTCAAGCTTGTCTTTAGCAGCACGTGTACATGTCCAACCAGTCTTCAGGAACCCTTAAACCTAGACCGCTCTGATACCAAGTTGTAACGCTCTGGATAACCAAGAGCGTTACACTGTGTGTTTAAAATAGTGTAAGACTTGCTAATCAAGTCATTTAAATAAAAATGTGATTCTAAATTCATAAACAGATTTGGATTAAAATATTTTGGTCATAAACAAATCCTTTTCATTAAAATGAACGTTTAGTACATGGGATCCCAAAACAGGGTTTAAAGGACATATTTACAAAATTTCCAAAACTTATAAATAATCAAGGCCACTATAATGGAAAAATACACTTTTTAGGTTTCTGTCCCTGTACACTCCCTCAACCGTGGCTATAACGACCCGAATTTGCTAATCGGGCTTAGAGCCTTGATTAGTGTGCCTGGAGGGAAATAAATGATTTAATATGCTAATATGTGGATTTATGTGAATATATATTAATGATGCATGTTTAGTTGAGTTAAATGTGCATGTGGGCCCTGTCTAGACATTAGGGGTATAAATGCGATAAATGTTATATATATGTGATATGTCTGTGCATCACGATCTGAGACAGTCCTAGGGAGCGGTTAGCCAGAAAGTCACAACGGGGTTGAGATTCCGATTCGGGTTGAGTCGAGGGGTAATTTGGGTATTAGATGAGTTATGGGGTTATCGGGATATGAAAATAAATATTTGGAGATATATTTGAGGATAGAATGTATAGGAGGGAATATTGGGGAAAAATTACCATTTTTCCCTCGGGGACGTTTTGGTACCCCGAGCCTTGAGGTAACCACATAGATTAAGTTAAATAAAACAAAGTAGAGGAATAGTTGGGAAACTTGGAGAAACCGACATACACATTCCTTCTCAGCTGAAGATAGCTTTCATCTGTTAGGAGTGTGTCCTAAAAGCATGTAAAGATATTTGTTTTTTCTATGAATAAATAAATACAATGGTTTATTATTATTGTCATATTTAGATTGTTAAATTATTGTTTGAATAATTTTGTAAATATCAGAAAAAATCCATATTCATTATTGAGGATGTGATCATGTATTAGTACGAGAGAATTAAGGTCACATGAATGAATAAAAATAGTCAACAACAACAAATTAAAGTTATGGAATTCTTTAATTGGAGTTGTAAGTACGGTTTACTGAGTATCATAATGATACAAATAATCTAGATTCAGATAATTGATGTGGAAAGACATCTCGGTAAAGGTGCTTTATATAATATGATTATATATGACATGGACCGATATGAATTAGAGTCTTTATCCAAAAACCATTTAACAATAAAGACTTCTAATTCATATCATAACTGATGATCATTTATAGATCAACCTAAATCCTGAGTGTTCATGAACTCCTGTTCATGTTTATTAAATCTTTTGATTCATTCGTTAAGGTCTCTTCAAAGAATGAGGCTAATGACTTTTGTTTTGGAGATTTAATATCATGGATGGCTGGGAACATGTATCAACAATACAGAATCTAATCTTTCCTAACGGATCGTATATTAGTTCCCTTAAGGGTTAATTCTGGAACTGAATGATTTTGAGCTCAAATCTATAATTAGATTATAGATTAATTATTCACTAGTGAATTAATGGTACTTAAGGAATAAGAAGTAAATTAGAAAGGTTAAATGGTAATTCTCCCATTCTAATTTATGAACTAATTAATTAGAGGGTTGAACTATTGTAAGATGGTTATATCAATGGACAACTCAGGAAAAAGATTTCTCTAAAAGTATATCTATAACATAAAGAGTGCAATTCTGAATTTATAGTGGAGTAATATCATAATTAATAAATTAACTATTATAATTAAAGAGTTTAATTATTTAGTTTCAATTTATTGGAGCTTAATGTTATAGGTCCATGGTCCCCGAAATGGCTCAAACAATCACTGTCAAAGGCAAATACAAAAATGGGCCAAAAGGACTTATGTGATAAGTAAAAATATTTTTCTATGTATCAAACATAATTATTGTTTAATTATGTGTCATTAATTAATTAAGAATTAATTAATTATTTGATTTAACAAAAATATAATTAATTTTGAATTAATTTATTTTTGGGATTTTTGGTATTTAAATAATAATAAAAATTATGAAAAATCACATGCCTGCACATGCATGTGGTACACGTGTGGCACAGTGCACAGGCACTGTGCAACACGCATAAGAGATGGACTGAGTCTCTTGATTCCACAATTTTAGTTATTTAAATATTAAATAAATAATGAGATATTTTAATATGATTAAAATATTATTATTTAAACAAAAATCTGATAACTGATCAGTTATTTTGAATTTGTTTAAAATAACAAATATCTTTTTAATATATTGGATATTATTAAATATGGGATATCAGTTTTCACAGAACGTAATTTTTCAGGGATAGAAAAATATCTAGGATTCTCTCAGAGAAAAGAGAACAGTGACAAAAACAAAGGTCATTGTTCTTCACAAAACCTAGGTCCAAACTTTATCAGATCTCATGTGTTGAAAACATCTGATAAATAGTTATTGCCTATTAATTGTATAGCGAGCCCACACTCATTCTTTGTGTGCCTGAGAACATTTTGGAAGATCTTGGTGTGAGATCTCAAGGAATTTAGCCATACGAAAAGATAGCAGCTAGGAAGGACCTGAGGTAATCTTTCTGTTCATGTCCTTGATTCAATATATATATATGCATGTGAAGAAGTAGATCTAGAAATCTTATGGTATTAATCTAACAATTTGATTGTTGTTCTGCTGCGCATAATCTCTGATTTGATCAATAAAAACCAACATCATCTTTCTTTCTCTTTCACTCTCTATGGCAAACTCAAGGAAAACTTGGGGGAAACTAACTTGAAGCTAAGGGATTGCAGCTGGGGATTCAGGGGAGCTTGAAGCTTGGATCATAGGGAATTGGTTCTGAGGCTTTTATCCAGCAAGGGTAAGCTCTAATTATTAAGGTTATGTCTAGAATTGTTACTGGTTTGTTAGAGTTGCATGCTAGCTAAGTTTGATATGTTCTTGAGTGTTTTAGTTGAGTTTTGGAGCAGATTTTGATGGGTTTTGATGTTGATACTGAGCTGGATGTTTGTGTTGTTTATCTGGGTCTGTTAGATAAGCTTTGGGTGAGTTAGTTTGAGGAAAAATGTAGGGAAGATGATGAAAATTCTGGGTTTGGAGGTGAGGGCTGCGGCCCTAGGAGAGGCGCGGGCGCGGCCTATGTGCGCGCGCGGCCATGGGAGGCCGAGAAGTTCATTCGTGCAGCGGTGCTTGGTGTGCGTGCCGCAGCCCGTGTGGGGGTCAGTGAGGTGCTAGCCTCTGTTTCGAGGCTAGCCGCGGCGCTTGTGGGTAGGGCCGCGACTCTTAGTTCTAGATTGTGTTTTTAAGGGTGTTTAGGCTTGGGTACTCAATGCTTAAGGCTCGGGATGGATTTTATCACCCGGATTGATAGAATTCAAGGTCCCAGAGGTTAAGGTTATGTCTCAAAGTTATTTATTGGATTAGAACTTGATGGATGGATGTTGTTAATGTGTTGTGACTAGGGTTTCGGAGAGGCTCAAGTTAGAGGACTGTGCTCGGGACATCGGTGCTCGGAGTTCTTGGGACTCAGTTAAGAAAACCCTTGTTCCCATAGAGCTTGTATGCAAGGCTGAGCCCAATGTGTTTGAATAGAAATGGTATGCAGGGTATAGCCCAATGTGTTTGAACTGTGGGGCGTAGCCCTTTAACTGAATTTGCTAGAATTATGTACTTGCTTACTATGCTATGAATGCTATTATGTGAATGTTCGGCAAGAGCCGGGAACGGTGTAGGTCGAGGAAGGCAGGGGTTGGGAACGGCAAAGGGTCGGGAACGGTGTTAGGTACGTTGAGTGCAAGGCCGAGTACGGCAAGGGGCCAGGAGCAGTGTTGAGGATGTGGAGTGCGAGTTGATAGGGTGAGTCCCTAAAAGGATACCTGGGATATCCTCACGGCATGGTCCGCGAACCCAGGGCTTGGTAAACTCCTGCGACGGTGAGGCCTTATGTGTTTAGCCCATTGGTGGCCTGTTTATATGCTTGATATATGTGTTGCATATGTTATCTGTTTGTTGGTTTTCTTGCTGGGCTTCATCTCACAGATGCTCTGTGGTGCAGGTAAGGGTAAAGAGAAGGCCAACCAACCATGAGTGTAGCAGGCATGAAGCGGCGTGTACATGTTTGGCCAGCCTGGCTGCCACAGCCAGAGGATTTTGGGAGATGTTTGTAAACAAACCTAGATTTTGTCGTTTAGTCGACTTGGTTCAGTTTATATATTGTAAATGTTTCTAAACTGTATTTTGGGATCCCAAGTGTAAAACTTTTATGATTTTCTATGGAAATTATTATTTCTAAAGTTTTTCCTCTGTTTATGGCTTAATTACACTATTTGACCTAAAACCTCGATTAGCAAGTTGAAAGCACATTTTTAAACTCACTTGGTAACGACTCTAAGGAAGTAGGGCGTTACAACTTGGTATCAGAGCGAGCCAAGGATATTGGTTCTGGAGATTGACCGAACATGTACACTCGCTGTCAGTGACAGGCTCAACTCAAGGTTGGTTGGTAAGATTGTCTAATATGTTTGAATATGTGGTTGAATGCCCTGTTTGCCTGCTTATCTTATATAGAGCATGATGAATGAGTTAACATATGCATGATGCCAGGGCATGGCCCGTTGTGTGTTATATGCTGTATGAGTTAATGCTTGTGGATGACTGATGTGTTTGGGAGGTGGTTTTGGATGTTGTTATCATGCCTGATGAGCGGCGTCGTTGGTTGCAGGCATATTTGTTGAGATGCCTCGACAATCAGCTAGACTCCGCGACAGTAGGGCCGAGGATGACAACCAGGGTCAGGACCCTCCACCTACCCCACAGAATTGGCAAGAGATGTTTGTTGAGATGGAAGCAAGACTATAGCGAACAGAGGAAGAATTGCGGCAGTTGAGGCAGCAGGCCCCGCCTCAGGTTACTGGGCTGCCAGTGTAGCAGGTTGCAGTGCCAGTGCCAGTGCAGTCTGCTATGGAGAATAAGTGGGAACCTTTTTATGAGAGGTTTAAGAAGCTGCATCCTCCCACCTTCGAGGGTGGATCAGACCCACTGCGGGCAGAGCAGTGGATGAATATGATTTCCTCAATTCTAGATTTTATGAAAGTTCAGGGGAATGAGAGGGTAGCCTGTGCTAGCTACATGTTTAGAGAGGATGCCCGCATTTGGTGGGACGTAGTGGTTCAGAGAAGGGATGTATCAGTTATGACCTGGGAAGAATGTAGAAACTTGTTCAATGAGAAGTATTACAGTGTGGCAGTTCGAGCTGCGAAGGTTGATGAGTTTATCAACCTGACTCAGAATCGATCGACAGTGACAGAGTATGCTATAAAGTTTGATAGATTGGCGAAGTTTGCGCCAGATCTAGTGCCAAGTGATGTGGCAAGAAGGGATAGGTTTGTGCGGGGGTTGAATGTTATGATCGCCCGCGATGTGAATATTACCTTGGATCCAGAGACTACTACTTATGGCCAAGTTGTGGATAAGTCCCTTACTACTGAGAGGGCCGAAGATCAGATTTGGAAGGATAGCGCTGTTAGGCGCGATGCCAGGAGGACAGTGCCTCCTTTTGTTGGATTCGGTCATGGTGGAGGTTCTAGTGAGCAGAATAGGAAGGCCCCAGATTCCTTTGTTCCTCCCAGTTTGGATAGGAGGGCACGGGGGTGCTTCCACTGGCCGTCAGGGTGGCAGTGACAACTGGAGGAGTTTTCCAGTATGTCCGCGGTGCAGGCGACGACACCAGGGTGAGTGCAGGATCAGAGCCTGCTCTGTTTGTGGGAGTACCAGTCATCTGAAGAGGGATTACCCTCAGGTTAAGAAGGAGGAGCAGAAGCTGAGTGACAGTCTTGCTCCTGCCAGGGTATTCACTTTGACACAGACTGAGGCGGAGGCTAGCCCCTCAGTTGTGGCAGGTCAGATCTCTAGTGCTGGTTCTTTGTATACTGCATTGTTTGATTCAGGGGCTACCCATTCATTTGTATCTGCTAGAGTGATAGATCGGCTTTGTAGACCTAGTGGTGTGTATGCTAGGGGATTTCAAACTTTGTTGCCAACAGGAGAATTGGTAGTCTCTAGGAAGTGGAATAGAGCGTTGCCTGTAGAGGTAGATGGTAGGGAACTATCTGTTGATCTGATTGAGTTAGAGATGGATGATTTTGACATGATTTTGGGAATGGATTGGTTATCAAAGTATGGGGCAACGATTGACTGCAAGCGCAGAATGGTGACTTTTGAACCAGAAGGGGAGGTACCCTTTGTGTTTGTAGGGTCAGTTAGTGGACTGCGTGTACCGATGATTTCAGCATTGAAGGCTAGAGACCTGATGCAAAAAGGTTGCATAGGATTCCTAGCGTGCGTTGTGGATACCTCTAGGGTGGTTTCGGTTGGACCGGGTGAGACTAGATTGGTGTGTGAGTTTTCGGATTTGTTTCCAGCGGATTTGCCAGGGTTGCCGCCGCAGCGGGAGATTGACTTTGTTATAGAGTTGGTACTAGGAGCGGAGCCAGTATCTAGGACACCTTATAGAATGGCTCCAGTGGAGTTAAAGGAGTTGAAGATCCAGTTCCAGGAGTTACTTGATTTGGGGTTCATCAGACCGAGTTTCTCGCCATGGGGTGCTCCGGTGTTGTTCGTTAAGAAGAAGGATGGGTCCCTTAGGATGTGTATTGACTATAGGGAGTTGAACAAGTTAACCATCAAGAACAAGTATCCACTGCCTAGGATCGACGATTTATTTGATCAGCTACATGGAAGAACAGTGTTTTCCAAGATAGATCTCCGATCAGGTTACCATCAGTTAAGGATTAAAGAGGAGGACGTACCAAAGACTGATTTCCGAACGAGGTATGGACACTACGAATTCCTGGTTATGTCCTTTGGATTAACCAATGCCCCAGTAGCTTTTATGGACATGATGAATAGGGTTTTCAAGGATTATCTGGACAAGTTTGTGATCGTATTCATCGACGACATCTTAGTGTACTCCCAGTCAGAGGCAGAGCATGAGCAGCATCTGCGGTTGGTTCTACAGCAGTTGAGAAAGCATAAGTTATATGCTAAGTTCAGTAAGTGTGAGTTCTGGTTGCCACAAGTTACATTTCTGGGCCATATCGTCAGTAAGGAGGGGATTCTGGTTGACCCAAGTAAGATTGAGGCGGTCACAGATTGGCCTAGACCGAGCAATGTTCCTGAAGTGAGAAGCTTTCTGGGTTTAGCAGGGTATTACTGGCAGTTTGTTGAGGGGTTCTCCAGAATAGCTACGCCATTGATAGAACTGACAAAGAAGAAGACAAGGTATGTCTAGACGGACAGGTGTGAGAACAGTTTTAAGGAACTGAAGCGGCAACTGATTACTGCGCCAGCGTTAAGCTTGCCGGCAGAGAATGAAAAGTTTGTGGTCTACTGTGATGCATCTAGGCAGGGTTTGGGGTGTGTGTTGATGCAAGCTGGTAAGGTGATAGCCTATGCATCGAGACAGTTAATGGAATATGAGCAGAGATATCCTACGCATGACCAGGAGTTGGCAGTGGTGGTGTTTGCACTTAAGATTTGGAGGCATTATCTTTATGGTGAGAAGTGCAAGATATACACCGACCATAAGAGCCTAAAGTACTTCTTTACTCAGAAGGACCTGAATATGCGCCAGAGGCGATGGCTGGAGTTGGTTAAGGATTATGATTGTGAAATCATATACCATCCTGGGAAGGCTAATGTAGTGGCTGATGCATTGAATCGGAAAGACCCAGGACAGTTGTTTAGTTCGAGGCAGATATCTGACAAGTTAGCTGAGGAGATGACCAGACCAGGTATAGAGTTGGTGGTTGGACAGTTTGCCAACATCACTCTTCAGCCTACACTCCTTGAGAGGATCAAGGAAGCGCAAGGGAAAGATTCTCAGTTGAGAGGTCATAGGGAAGGTGCCTTAGTCGGAGCGACTAAGGGCTTTTCCATTTCAGAGATGGGGTTATTGAAGTACAAGGGTCGGATCTGTGTTCCGATGGATTCTGATATCCGGCGAGAGATCTTAGATGAATCACATACCACTCCCTATTCTTTGCACCCGGGTACGACGAAGATGTACCAGGACTTGAGAACTCTATATTGGTGATCGGGCATGAAGAGGGATGTGGTGGATTATGTGGCTAAGTGCCTAACTTGCCAATAGGTTAAGGCTAAGCACCTGAGGCCAACAGGGTTGTTGCAGCCTCTGGGGATCCCAAAATGGAAGTGGGAAGATATTACAATGGACTTTGTGGTTGGTTTACCGAGAACTGTGGGACAGCATGACTCGGTGTGGGTGATTGTGGATAGGTATACCAAGTCCGCTCACTTTTTGCCTGTTAGGACAACTTATACTGTGGAACAGTACGCTGAGTTATATGTGAAGGAGATTGTTCGACTTCATGGGGCTCCGAGGTCGATAGAATCTGACAGAGACCCCACCTTCACCTCCAAGTTTTGGGAGAGTCTGTAGAAGGCTATGGGCACGTAGCTACGGTTTAGTACCGCTTATCATCCTCAGACGGATGGGCAGTCTGAGAGGACAATTCAGATATTGGAGGATATGCTGCGAGCCTGTCTGCTTGATTTTGGGGGATCGTGGAGTAAGTATCCCCCTTTGATCGAGTTCTCGTACAACAACAGTTATCAGGCAACCATCGGAGTGGCTCTGTACGAGATGCTTTATGGAAGTAAGTGTAGATCATCTATTCATTGGGATGAGACAGGTGAGAGGAGGTATCTGGGTCCAGAGGTGGTTCAAAGGACCAATGAGGCGATTGAGAAGATTAGAGCGCGTATGCTCGCCTCCCAGAGTCGACAGAAAAGTTATTCAGACCTGAAACACAGGAGCGTGGAATTTCAAGTTGGTGATCATGTGTTCCTTAGGGTTTCACCCATGAAAGGTGTGAAACGATTTGGTGTTCGGGGCAAGTTGAGCCCTAGGTTTGTTGGCCCCTTCAAGATTCTAGAACGAGTTGGAGAGGTAGCTTACAGACTAGCGATGCCTCCATCTCTATCAGGGGTTCATGATGTTTTCCATGTATCCATGCTCTGGAAGTATATGTCATATTCAACGCATGTTCTAAGTTTTGAGAATCTGGAGCTTGATCAGGATTTGTCCTATGAGGAGAAGCCGGTTCAGATTCTTGACCGAAAAGATAAAGTCTTGAGGAACAAGACCATCGCCTTGGTGAAGGTGCTGTGGAGAAACAACAAGGTTGAGGAGGCGACGTGGGAACTTGAGACAGAGATGAGGGAGCCGTACCCCGAGTTGTTCAAGTAATTTCGAGGACGAAATTTCTGTAAGGAGGGGATAGTTGTAACGACCCGAATTTGCTAATCGGGCTTAGGGCCTTGATTAGTGTGCCTGGAGGGCAATAAATGATTTAATATGCTAATATGTGGATTTATGTGAATATATGTTAATGATGCATGTTTAGTTGAGTTAAATGTGCATGTGGGCCCTGTCTGGACATTAGGGGTATAAATGCGATAAATGTTATATATATGTGATATGTCTGTGCAGCACGATCTGAGACAGTCCTAGGGAGAGGTTAGCCAGAAAGTCACAACGGGGTTGAGATTCCGACTCGGGTTGAGTCGAGGGGTAATTTGGGTATTAGATGAGTTATCGGGGTATTGGGATATGGAAATAAATATTTGGAGATATATTTGAGGATAGAATGTCTAGGAGGGAATATTGGGGGAAAATTAACATTTTGCCCTCGGGGACGTTTTGGTACCCCGAGCCTTGAGGTAACCACATAGATTAAGTTAAATAAAACAAAGTAGATGAATAGTTGGGAAACTTGGAGAAACCAACATACACATTCCTTCTCAGCTGAAGATAGCTTTCATCTTCCTCTCTCTTTCACTCTCTAAGGCAAACTCAAGGAAAACTTGGGGGAAACTAACTTGAAGCTAAGGGCTTGCAGCTAGGGATTCAGGGGAGCTTGAAGCTTGGAGCATAGGGAATTGGTTCTGGGGCTTTTATCCAGGAAGGGTAAGCTCTAATTATTAAGGTTATGTCTAGAATTGCTGCAGGTTTGTTAGAGTTGCATGCTAGCTAAGTTTGATATGTTCTTGAGTGTTTTAGTTGAGTTTTGGAGCAGATTTTGATGGGTTTTGATGTTGATACTGAGCTGGATGTTTGTGTTATTTATCTGGGTCTGTTAGATAAGCTTTGGGTGAGTTAGTTTGAGGAAAAATGTAGGGAAGATGATGAAAATTCTGGGTTTGGAGGTGACGGCCGCGGCCCGTGTGCGCGTGCGGCCATGGGAGGCCGAGCAGTTCATGCGCGCCGCGGCCTGTATGGGGGTCAGTGAGGTGCTAGCCTCTGTTTCGAGGCTAGCCGCGGCGCTTGTGGGCAGGGCCGCGACTCTTAGTGCTAGTTTGTGTTTTTAAGGGTGTTTAGGCTTGGGAACTCCATGGTTAAGGCTCGGGATGGATTTTATCACCCGGATTGATATAATTTAAAGTCCCGGAGGTTAGGGTTATGGCTTAAAGTTATTTATTGGATTAGAACTTGATGGATGGATGTTGTTAATGTGTTGTGACTAGGGTTTCGGAGAGGCTCAAGTTAGAGGACTGTGCTCGGGACATCGGTGCTCGGAGAGCTCGGGAGTCAGGTAAGAAAACTCTTGTTCCCATAGAGCTTGTATGCAGGGCTGAGCCCAATGTGTTTGAATAGAACTGGTATGCAGGGCTGAGCCCAATGTGTTTGAATAGAACTGGTATGCTTGCTATGCTATGAATGCTATTATGTGAATCTTCGGCAAGAGCCGGGAACGGTGTAGGCTGAGGATGGCAGGGGCTGGGAACGGCAAAGGGCTGGGAACGGCGTTAGGCACGTTGAGTGCAAGGCCGAGTATGGCAAGGGGCCAGGAGCAGCGTTGAGGACGTGGAGTGCGAGTTGCCAGGGCGAGTCCCTAAAAGGATACCTGGGATATCCTCACGGCGTAGTCCGCGAACCCAGGGCTTGGTAAACGCCTGGGATGGCTAGGCCGTATGTGTTTAGCCCATTGGTGGCCTGTTTATATGCTTGATATATGTGTTGCATATGTTATCTATTTGTGGGTTTTCTTGCTGGGCTTCGGCTCACAGATGCTCTGTGGTGCAGGTAAGGGTAAAGAGAAGGCCAACCAACCATGAGTGTAGCAGGCATGAAGCGGCGTGTACATGTTTGGCCAGCCTGGCTGCCACAGCCAGAGGATTTTGGGAGATGTTTGTAAACAAACCTAGATTTTTTCGTTTAGTCGACTTGGTTCAGTTTATATATTGTAAATGTTTCTAAACTGTATTTTGGGATCTCAAGTGTAAAACTTTTATGATTTTCTATGGAAATTATTATTTCTAAAGTTTTTCCTCTGTTTATGGCTTAATTACACTATTTGACCTAAAACCTCGATTAGCGAGTTGAAAGCACATTTTTAAACTCACTTGGTAACGACTCTATGGAAGTAGGGCGTTATAGTGGCGGCCGAGTAGCTGACAATGTACAACTCGCCCCCAGAGCTCTCCAACCCATGGTTGATCCAATTTACCCTTGCCTTTACCTACACCATGCAACACCCGTGAGCTAAGGCCCAACAAGAAAACCAAAACATCATAGCATCCGTCCAGGGTAATCCTTAAAACATTAACCAGATATTCAGTTGTCCATAGCATTCACATAATCAGTGATAACAATTGACAAATCAACAATCTATCAACCAAATATTCAACATGCCATAACCTTCAAATTAACAATAGTAAACATATCATACAATATTCAAGGTTGATTCCCTTATGTCGTACCCTCTGTTTAACCCACTGTCTCTGGCTCACTTAGGCCGACCCCAGCATTTTACCCACTAATGTCTAGATTGAGGGTTGAGGAGACTCCTTTCAGTTAATCTTAGTTGCTACCCTACTTATCCCAGCTCTAAAGGCAGCTACTGACTCGTCAAGTTGAGGCGACTGTGCTCTGGTTGGCTTAGGCCAAGCTCAGTGATTATTTAATTAACCTTAGCTACTAGTGGCCGAGCCATGTCCTGTGCGCAAATATCAGTTTCGACACTCTTAGGCTGTTTTTTTCATGCTTACATGGCATATCATAATCATGCAACAATTGTATTCAAATATAGGGAGCCCTTAGTCCCATCACAGTCACATATACTGGTGCAATTTTCTTACCTTTAATTCCGAGTGGAGATTGCGAAATGGTTCCAAGCACGATCCTTAGCTCCGAGCCTTGGTGATAAACCTAGTCACAATCCATAAATGGTACTTTGATGAATTTAAATTCCAAAGGACAATCCCGGGACCAAACTCACGCTCTCGGGACCTCTAATTCCACCAAACGAAGTGGTGAAATCATCCCCCCAAGCCCCCAAGCAAAACCCTAAAAAGTACCTAAAAACCAAGTTCTCGAGGCAAGGTAGCGCTACCAGAGGGAGCTACAGGGCTACAGTCAGAAACCCAAGCCCCCCAGAATCGCTGCCTAGCGCTCCTAACCTAGCGCTACAACACGACAACCAGAAAATGCATAATTTCTGGGTCTGTCCTTCAAATCTCCCCGAGCCAAAGCTCCAAAAATCCAACCCTCAAGACCTCCAAACCCAAAATTAACTATAGAACTATACTCTACTCATCATAAGCAACAAAACCTAGCCAAGTTTTTCTCAAAAATTCCAATCAATCTTTAAAACCCATATTCAACCTCTCAAACCCAAACACCATGAAAATAGGATAAGAACTCTGAGATATTCAGAGGCTAAAGCTCAAATTCAACCTAAACTACTCAGCAAAACTCAGAGATTCAAACAAGATCCTTACCTCAAATTGTGGCCCAACTTCCCAGCAAAAATTTCACACCATCTAAGCCAATTTCCTTGAATTTTGCCCCTGTTTCCCAACTCCACTTCAAGCTTAAATTCTCCAAGCTCTTAAGCTAAACTTCCTAGTCAGAGATCTCAATTCCTCAAGACTCCCAGCAGAACTTCCTTAACCTCAAACCTTTACTCAGCATTTTTCCTTTCCCTTAACCTCAAAACACAAGTGACAGAGAGGGAGAATCGTGAGAGATGAGAGGGAGTAAACAAAGAGAATTTCCCTTTTTCAATCATTCCTTAAATGTTTCCACAACTTTTTGTTATAACCTAAAAGAAATCAGACTATATCCTCTAATAACCAAAAGACTCTTTTGCCCTCCCACATAAAACTAATCCTTTACTCAACACAGGGGTAAAATAGTCATTTGTCCCCAATTCCCGCTAATTCCTCGAGTGTTCCTAATATTTACCACTTATATCCTGTCATCCATTTACACGCCAATTATTTGTCCAATGTCTAATAATTCCCAAATTATTCTCCAAATTCCCAAAATACTCCCCAGGCTCCCCTGAGCTAGGTATAAATCCCCGCCGTGACTATTTCGCCAATCCGCTCACTAGGATCGTCCCGAGCCACATGCTTCTAATATATCCACATAATATTGTGGTCTGAACAATTTATCACATATAATTACATTTATGCCTTCAACGAGCCAAAATTGCAAATATGCCCTTATAAGAAAAACAGGGCCCACATGCATATTTAATACTCATAAACATGCACATAATCATCTCCACATAATCATATAGTCATGCATGCCACATAATTATGCATTAAATCATTTACTCACATAAATACCAATTATTCCCTCTTGGTACACTAATCAAGGCCCTTAAGCCTTATTAGCAATTTTGAGTCGTTACATGGAACCTCATGAATGGTAACTATAGTTACCTGAGCTAGCGGCTATTTTTGATGTTGTTGTTTTTGGCCGAAACTGGCACCTTTATCCTTTTCTAGGGATCCAGTGGCAGCTCCAACTCTAGAGGTGCTTTTCTTTGAAATTCTCACCTTCTTAACGATGGTTCTAGTTCTGACCCCATCAAATTTGAAGCCTCTCTTCAAGTCCATATCTCCGTCTGCAAAACGGCGAGCAGAAAAGTTAGATCCAAGAAATGATTAGTTAGGATAACACAAGGCAAAGAATAGAACAGGAACCCTACCCTCTGAGCTAGAGGAGGAAACTAATATGATCGGCTCTGGATTATGAACCGGGCTGAGTGAAACCTCTAACTCTTGGACTATCAGAAGAGGGGGAGACTCTAGTATTATTTCATTTTGGGATATACATGGTTTAGGCTCATCATCCAGACTAGACTCATGCTTGGCCTACCTAATACCCTGGGTAAAAACACCATGACATAGGGAAGACTACAACAAAAGGTTTGTATCATATTCCTAAAAAATAGTGGACCTAAAGGGAAGGGTATTATCTACCACTACGGTACATTTGGGGTAGTTATGGTTGTGGCGTACAACCAACTGATCCACACACTGAAGGAGGGTCACATTTAGGTCTGGATCAACCAGGTGTTGACTTACGATCTGACTTGGATTGAATCGGACTAGCCAAAAACTGGCAGTAACTCGGTTCATTTCTCTACATGGGTTACCTTGGCCAGAGGTGTCGTCTGTTGCTCTCGATTCAGCTCGGCCTTAGTAAAGATTTTGTCCATCTTTAGGAACCCCTCTTTTTCTCACCAATTGCGCGACCTCCTCCTCTTAATCAACCTCTTCAATGGCTCGGAGGAGTCGCTAGGGAGGAGGGAGCTCAGGGAGGAGGCCTCAAACTCTAAGCGCTAGTGTCTGATTTTTCTATATTAGCTTGTACGCCACCATCATCTAGAACTTTTTCTCCCTTGCAGGAATACGAGCTAAAGTCTCATATTGACCTTTGAGGGTCTCTAATCTCCCCGTTCTCTTATATATAGCTGCACAAGATAACAAATCGATCAGAATATGTTTAAACTTGGGTAAGAAAGAATTCAAGTACGAAGTTCAAGAAGCTAAGAAAATTACGAGGACGGTTGAAATATCGATGGGTGCAGTTCTTGAACCCGTTTGACATAAAGAATTAATCCTTTTAGTCATTCGGGGGGCAAGAAAGGTCAATGACGGAGGCTATGCTGGGGAATCTAGTGAGGTAGTCGAAGCCATCACCTCGTCTCTTTGACTCTGGATTGGCCATGAGGCAAAAGAAGCACATAATATCAGCGGGGCTGGGGACCTCCCACTTGTGTTTGAAAAATAGATATTTCAACCCCGCTAAAAGTTGGTATGAATTTGGGGCGAGCTGGAACGGTGCCAGGTCGACGTAGTTTAAAAAATCTACGAAATACTGGTCTACGGGAAGAACGAAACTTTCCTTCAAGCGCTCATCACTCCAATGTTTGGAATTGTGCCATTAAAGAAATTGTAGTAGAGAATGGTTTTAATGAAATAAATAAATTAATCGAATTATTGTATATGTGTAGCTTATGTACTATATTATTGTAAATAATATTAAGTAAATATCAAAAAATTCCCAAGTTCATCTATGTGGTCTCAATCTCGTATTGGTATGAGAGGATCGAGATTGAGATAATGAACTTAAATAGTTCACAATAAAATAAAGTTATGGAATCTTTAGAGTAATTAGTGCTAGTACGATCCACTAGTATTATGAATACATGTGACCTAGATCCGGGTTACTAGTGTAGTAGGACACTTTAGTTGAGGTATTTTTCATAATATTATAAATCACATAACTGATGATCATATACAAACTGATCGTAATCCTGAAGTTACTATGAACTCCTATATATATCACTTGATTTGTCGGAATGATCAGGCTAAGAACTATTGTTTTGGGGACTCAATGATGTATATGGCTGGGGACATTCTTATAGAATGAATTATGATTCCCTATTGGGTTGGCTTTTGGAACTGAAAAGGTTATTGACGTCAAATTCAGAATCAGATTATGAATTAACCTTCACTAGTAAAGTCAATGGTACATTAGGAATCAAGATATAATTAAAAGGGTAAAACGGTAATTTTATTCCCAACTTAATTTTGAATCATCAATAGAAGATTATTTTGTTTGTAATGATTATATCAATGGACACTTTATAGTTACAATAAAGTACTCAGTAAATATATGTCTTTAATTCTCAAGAGTTTAGTCTCATATTTATAGGGGATAATCACGAGATTAATAAATATGATTATTGAATCAAAGAGTTTGGTTAATAATCTTTTTATTTATTGGAGCTTGGGATTATTGGTCCATAGGTTCTCGGGGATGCTCTATCAACACTAATCAAGGTAAGAGTTGTTATAAGGGTTAAACTGTGAATGAGATATTTGAGAGAATATTTATTCTTCGGGATAAATGTGCAATTATGTGATAATTGAAGTTGCATAATTTATTATTGCATTTGTGCATTTTTCAAAATTGTGTGGAAATAGAGCAAATTGATTTTAATCAATTATTTTATTTAAGTGTGAATAAATAAATATGGATAATCAAAATTGGTTTTGATTATTATATTTATTTAATTAATAAGAAGATGATAATGGAAATTCAAATTTTGAATTTTGAATTTTGAATTTTGAATTTTGAATTTTGAATTTAAGTTGTTATCTTTTTCCTTAAAAAGATGATACCTTATTTGGATATCTAATTATTAATTAATTAAAATAAAAACACATGAAAAAATCAAAATCCCATTTTCAGGGATAGGCCACACGCATAAGGCTTGGACTGCTCTATGTCTGTGGCATGTCTGATGTTATCTGTTGACGCGGTTCTTCGGCAACAAATAATTAAGAGAAGAAGAGAAAGAGATTAGTACTTAAAAGTAGAACTGTCACAGATATGAAATCTTTGTGGAAAGAACTAGGTGACCCTAAACACGTTTTTAAGTGGTTCGAAAGTTAAAATCCTTCTACTCCACTAGTCAATATTATTGATGTTCTCTGGGTAATTGGTTTACAAAGTATATGGTTCTTACAAGACTATTTTTCCAACCCCTTTCAACTCCCAGGGTCTTCATATTTATAGGAGAAGGCACCTGGAAGTTGGTAGGGAGGTCATCCCGTGACCTTACCATTTGTCATATCAAGTCTGTGATATTCATGATTAATTCCTAAACCTGACACGCAAGTGTGGTCTAATCAGTATGGAAGGAGATAATGGGCCGCACGGCCCAACCCGTCCGTGGGTGTCTGAATACGCACGTTCCTGCTGCGTGTCCGAGAAGTCAGGGGGATGTCGGACACGTGATGGCAGGATTATGCACGTTTATCTTGCGTGTTGACTTCCCATAGGGTCAGAGCTTCCTGAGCAGCTCGCTACTGGAGCAATTCATAACCCGAGCTTATCCGTCAGTGGTCGCCGGATGTTGTTCCCAGCTCCTGGTGCAACAAGAGCGAGCTGGAAACAGGACCCCCTCGAGCTAGAAAGGGCCCGTCCTGAAGATAGAACCTCTGGCCTGTGGGAGCCTCGGACTAAATCATGTTTAGTCCGAGGCTCGTCCTGCTAAACAGCCCGTGGGAAAACCAGGGCGTACATCTGCCCCCCAAGCTGCTGCTCGTGGTCCATGACGTCAGATATGGGAGACCACAGTAGGGGCTTTTAGACTTCTCCCACAACCCTTCGCATTCCATGCTTTTCGCATGCGTCTGATACGTGGAATGCCGTGGGTGGCGACGGTACACTCTACGAGAACCGCATTAAATGGCCTAGCCTACTGTCCAGCCGTCGTTTCACATTTCGAGTGGAGGGTCTCCCAAGGGCCTTTTACACGTGATCCTTCCCGTGTATAAAAAGGGGTGGTCATCCCACGCACGGGCCACCTTACCATTCAAAACCTCTCAAATTTCCTTGTTTTCTCTGACCTTCCGAAGAACAAAACCCTCATTTCCATTGCTCTCATCTTCTTCGTTCACGAAGCTTAAGCGTACGAGTTCCTTCAAAACTTCGGAGACCACTGTGCCAATGAAGCTCCTACCAGCGCAGCAACCTCACTCACCATCTAACCATATACTGTAAGTCTCCTGTCCTTGTTTATTTTTGAAAGCATGCCACTGTAGCTTAGGCAAAAAAATTTACTATAGCCACATGCAGAGGTTTTCTGGGTCGCGCGGATATGGAGGGTGACAGCCCTTCTTAGATTAGGGCACACTTGCCATGGGACATCGTCTTAGAATATGGGTTCCATGGTTCTCTCTTAGGAACAATTTCTGGGTAGGATCCTTAGGAATTTTGGGTGCAAAAACCGGGTAGCTTAGGGAATACGCCTTAAAAGCGGTTTTGCCATGCCTTGTTTGTTGAAACTTTCCCCCCAAGGCAATTTCTTACTCTGAGTCCTCTGACACACGAATTCCGAGTAATCTGGGATCTGTTGAGGGCATAGGCGCGTGTTCCTTGGAACGCGTGGCACCACTCTCCACGGGCTGGGCTTACCCCAGCTCGTGTACAGAATACTTGCTTCACTCTCCTGCTAGGGTCGCCTTTTCTAAAGTGTTTTCTTTTGTTCGATAGGCGACCAGATGGCTCCAAAGAGAAATCTGCTACAGAAGAATGTGGGAAGTTCGTCCTCCCAGCAGGATAAAGGAAAGGCGGTGGTGACCAGCTCGCCAATTCCTCACTTTGGGCCGGCGGTGGAGAAGCAAGCCGAGGTGGCCCCTGACGCTTTTTTCGAGGCGGAGAGAATCGTCTCGAAGATAACCAGCCAGGCAAAGATCACCAAAATCTGCCTCAACCACAACATTCCTCTGGGGAAGACCTCCGTGATCGCCCGACCTGCTGCGGATGGGGAGCGGAGCTGCACGCCGCTCGACGAGTCGTTCGCGGCCTGGAGCGGGGAACACTTCAAGGCAGGGGCCTTCCTCCCCCTGGATCAGTATTTTGCTGATTTTCTGAACTATGTGGGGTTGGCCCCATTTCAGCTCCCCCTCAACTCATACCGTCTGTTGGCGGGATTGAGGTATTTGTTCCAAAAGCATGAGTGGGAGGTCCCCACTCCTGCTGATATTCTATATTTCTTTTGCCTCAAAGCCAGCCCGGACCAGCGGGGGCGAGGCGACGGGTTCTATTACTTAACCCGCTTCCCTAACACAACAGCAGTGATCGAGCTGCCGAGCCATCCAAACGACTTCAAAGACCAGTTTTTTATGTCAACTGGGTTCCGAAACTACGATCATCACTATTTCAACCGCCCTTGTAAGTGATCCTTGATTTAGCTCGCCTTTTAACGGTTATCTTATTTTAGCTCGTCCCTTATTCCACTTCTGATTTCAACCAACCTTGCAGCCATTTACGCGAGGACCGAAAAGTCTGTGACCCTCGGGGGTCAATACGACACACTGGCGAACTTGCCCCCCAGTGAGAAAGACTACCGCGTGCTCGTGACGGACGAGACGATGGTATTCTGCAAGCTGATTTTCCCAAATCAGACTTTGAATTTGAAAAGGCCCCGGGGGCCTCCCCCAGCTCGCGACAACAGACTGATCGTCGCGGAGGAGGTCGCAGACGACGAAGGCGAGGAAGAAGGTGAGGAAGTTCCTCTGGTGAGGAACAGGAAGAGGACCTTGGAGGTCGCCCAAGGGATGAGCGAGGAGAGGGCCCAATCCGGAGCAGCCGCGGGTCCTTCCGGCCAAGGTAACTCTTACTTATTTAAGAACGTAGATAGGGCCACTGCAGACCCCCGGCTGGTTAGGTTCAACCCTAGGCAGCTCGTCCATCGTCACTCAAGGAATCCGGGCTTGGACACGCTCTTGCTCCATTGTGTTGACCAGCTCGTGCTGGACAACCAAGAGAGTCGGCCTAAGGGTACCGTAGTAGTAGATAATACCCTAGCCTTTAGGTCGGCCATTTTTGAGGAGTACGGGACCAACTTACGCACGTGGCCTGCGCTCCAGAGGGGCATCTATGCTCCGGGGATTAGGCAGTACGTAGAAGAGTCCAGCCCCGATTCAGAACCGGACCTAGAACCTTCGCCGGTTCGCGAGATAATCATCCTAGGCTCTTCCAGCTCGGGGGGTAGGGCTCCCTTAGTATTTGCTTTCTTATTGCCTTTGGACCTTTTGTCTTTATTTCTGCATGATTGCTAATAACCGTGTTTTTTGTTCTTGACAGAAGAGATGTCTCAGCCCGGGAATAGTCTGCGGGGCGTTGTGTTCGGTGGGAATCCCCCAGCGGGGCCGAGGTTAAAGAGGCTTCGCGAGTCCAAGAGCTCGGCCAGGGCCTCCACCAAATCCCTGGCTAAGGAGAAGGAGAAAGCCCCGCCATCCCAGGTCGTGGGTGCGAACCTCCCTGTCGCCAGGACAGGGCTCATGCACCCGCCACCCCAACGATCTCCACTAGCCGCGCAGGACGGGGTAATAGAGGTCGGGAATCTGGCCGCGGCAGCCCCGGACGTGCGTATCCCGGTCGACCCCCGGGCTCTGGAGAAGATGCCTGAAGCATTCCGGGGTACGGTGTATGAGTCGGCTAGCTACGCCGTCAGCCACTTCTACAATATCAGGGAGAAGGAGCTCCGGGCCATCGAAACAACGAGCCCGGTCCGAGTTATAGAGTCTGCGATGGACATGACCTTAACGGTAAAGTGCCCCCTTCTTTTAAGGCTTTAACACTCACACGCCGCCTTTTTCCTTCTAGTTTGCTAATTTATCATTCTTCTCTTGCAGGGCATGGATGCCGCCTACAGAGGCATTGTTAGGACCAAGGCCCAGCTCGAGGGTTTGGAAGCTGATCGCCAGACCGCCCTCCAGGAGTCTCAGGAGGCGAGAGACGCTCTGGCGGCCTCTAAAGCCAAGCTAGAGAAAATTCGCTCCGAGAACCAAGAGCTTAAACACTCCCTAGCCGCATCCGAGCTAGAGAAGATCCGCTCCGAGAACCAGGAGCTTAAAAACTCCCTGGCCGCATCGCGGACAGATCTTGAGGCGGCGAAGACCGAAGCCCAGGCCTCCCAGGCCGCCCTGAAAGACGAGCGGGTCGTGTCGGAGCAGTCCTTACAAGACCTCTTCTATCACTGCTGGTCCCACAATCCGGACGCGGACTTTTCTTTCATGCCGCCGGACCTCTGAGCATTCTTGTTGCCGCAGCTTCAAGCCCGCCTGAATAAGGAGGTTCCTCCATTGGAGACTGGAGAGGCCTCTGCCGCGGTGGAGCAGGATGAGACCGCGACCTCCAAAGGGCCAGCTGATGGGGCTTAGGACACTTCTTGTTTAAGTATTTTGAACTCTTTCTATTGTAATTTTCTTTTTATGTGAGGCGTTTCCGCCTCGAGACAATTTGCTCAGCCAGTTTTACATATATATTTTTATGCATTTGGTCAGAATTCATCTCTTTATTTTTATGAACTTAGTTCGAGTTAACTTTATCCGTATCCCGGGCTCTTTAAAGAAGAACCACGGTCAACAAATTTTTGTTAACTTCTAAGTTTTATGACCTGGTTAAGACCAGGAACTTATTTTGAAAAAAAACTTAGTTCGCGTCAACTTTTATCCGTATCCCGGGCTCTTTAAAGAAGAACCTCGGTCAACAAATTTTTGTTAACTTCTAAGTTTTATGACCTGGTTAAGACCAGGAACTTATTTTGAAAAAACTTAGTTCGCGTCAACTTTTATCCGTATCCCGGGCTCTTTTAAGAAGAACCACGGTCAACAAATTTTAGTTAACTACTTCTACGTTTTATGACCTGGTTAAGACCAGGAACTTATTTTGAAAAAACTTAGTTCGGGTCAACTTTTATCCGTATCCCGGGCTCTTTAAAGAAGAACCACAGTCAACAAATTTTTGTTAACTTCTAAGTTTTATGACCTGGTTAAGACCAGGATAGGACTTAGTTTGTGATAACTCTTATCCGTAGATAAAAATTAACACCTAAGTCGTTAAGGAGACCTGGATATATCCAGGTACCATATGCCCCCCAAGTAACTGGGAAAGGGTCTTTCGTTGTTACTTTAAAATTACACTTGCAAATAACGAGAAACATTTGATTTTTATTTATACATGGAAGGTGACCTTCTAGGCCTTACAAATGGCTCATTGATAATATTTCTTTAGGTGGATAGCATTCCAAGTCCGCGGGACTGCCCCTCCACCAAGTCGAGCTAACTTATAAGTTCCCTCTTTGATGACTTCGATGACCTGGTACGGTCCTTCCCAGCTTGGTCCCAAAACCCCATCTTTGGGATCTTTCCCGGCCAGGAAAACTCTCCTCAAGACCAAATCACCGACGCTAAAGGCACGTCTTTTGACCTTAGTGTTGAAGTAGCGAGTGATTTTCTGTTGATAATGGGCGAGCTGGAGTTGTGAATCCTCTCGCCTTTCATCCATTAAGTCTAAGAAGTGGCATAGGAGCTCGTGGTTCTCGTCTTGGTCGTAGGACCGGACCCTGTGCGACAGGACCTTCACCTCCACGGGGAGGACTGCTTCACTTCCAAAGGTTAGGGAGAAAGGAGTGTGGCCCGTGGGAGTCCGATGTTAGGTCCTATAGGCCCACAGAACTTGGGGGAGCTGTTCTGGCCAGATCCCCTTTGCCTCATCTAGCCTCTTCTTGAGGCTTGCCTTCAGAGTTTTATTGACAGCCTCGACCTGGCCGTTCGCCTGGGGATAGGCCACGGACGAGAAGCTTTTCACAATTCCGTGCCTTTTGCAAAATTCGGTGAACAGGTCGCTGTCAAATTGAGTGCCATTGTCGGAGACGATCTTTTTGGGTAGGCCAAATCGACATATGATGCTCTTAACCACGAAGTCTAGCACCTTTTTTGATGTTATTGTCGCCAACGGCTCTGCTTCGGCCCACTTGGTGAAGTAGTCAATGGCTACCACGGCGTAACGGACCCCGCCCTTTTAGGTGGGCAGGGCGCCTATTAGATCTATCCCCCAAATGGCGAAGGGCCAGGGAGACGAAATCATTTTTAGCTCGGTCGGAGGAGCTCGCGCAACCGCGGCGAACCGCTGACACTTGTCGCACTTTTTTACATATGAGATCGAGTCTTTGGACAGAGTCGGCCAGTAATAACCCTGCCGAAGGATCTTCAAGGCCAGGCTTTGCCCCCCAGTGTGATCTCTGCAGAATCCGTCATGAACTTCTTGCAGGATGGCCTTCGCTTCGCTTGGAAGAACGCACCGGAGGAGAGGTAAGGAATGCCCACGTCGGTACAACACCCCCTCGACTAGCGTATATCTCGGAGCTTGATAAAGGACTCGCCGTGCGTCGTTGTGCCCTTCGGGTAACTTGCCCTCGACGAGGTACTCAACAATGGGAGTCATCCAGGTCGGCCTGATGTCAATCATTCCAATATCTGCTCGATCTCCGTCTATGCTGGGTTTCTCCAAGAACTCAACTGGCACCAACCCCAGGGTTTCTGTCTCTCCCGAGGTGGCGAGCTTGGCGAGAGCATCTGCATTGGCGTTCTGCTCCCGAGGTATCTGTTCGATCGACCCTTGCCCAAACGTAGATAGTTCGGATTTTACCTTAGCCAAATAGGAGGCCATCTTGGGACCCCGCGCCCGATACTCGCCTAGAACCTGATTCACCACGAGCTGGGAGTCGCTGAAGCATTGGACAGAGCTTGCCTTTAGCTCGCTGGCTATCCTAAGTCCAGCTAACAAGGCCTCATACTCTGCCTCGTTGTTAGATGCCTTGAACCCGAACCTCAGCGCCCAGTGGAATCTATGCCCCTCTGGGGATATCAGAATGATTCCGGCCCCGGAGCCATTCTCGTTAGATAAGCCATCAACGAAGATCTTCCACGATGAACTAGAGGAGGCGACCTGAGGCGAGTCTTCTGATTGGATCTCATGGAATCCCGCGCATTCTGCCACGAAGTCGGCCAAGGCTTGACTTTTTATGGTAGTTCGGGGAGTATAGAAAATCTCGAACTGACTGAGTTCGACCGCCCACTTTAGCAAGCGTCCCGAGGCTTCAGGCTTTTGCAAAACCTGCCTTAGAGGCTGATCGGTCATGACGTGTACAGAGTGGGACTGGAAGTATGGCCTGAGTTTTCGCGAGGCCGTGATTAGGCAGAACGCCAGTTTTTCCATCAACGGGTACCTTGACTCAGCTCCGAGGAGCCTCTTGCTGATGTAATAAACTGGTTTCTGAGCCTGGTCCTCTTCTCGCACCAGAACAGCACTAGCTGCGTCCTCAGTGACGGCCATGTAGAGGAAAAGAGGTTCTCCTACCTTGGGCTTTGACAGCACAGGTGGCTCAGCCAGGTGCATTTTTAGGTCGAGGAATGCGCTTTCACACTCCACTGTCCATTCGAACTTCTTGTTTCCCCGGAGCAGGTTGTAGAAAGGTAAACACTTGTCGGTCGATTTGGAAATGAATCGGTTCAGTGCTGCCACCCTTCCTGTGAGGCCTTGGACATCTTTCCGCGACCTGGGGGAAGGAAGCTCGAGCAGTGACCTGATCTTGTCGGGGTTTGCCTCGATTCCTCGGGTATTGACTATGAAACCCAAGAATTTCCCCGATGCGACACCGAAAGTGCACTTCTGAGGATTGAGCCTCATGCCATATTCTCGCAGTATGTTAAAGCATTCTTCCAGATCGGTGACGTGGTTGCTGGCAATCTTTGACTTGACAAGCATATCATCAACGTACACTTCCATGTTTTTCCCGATCTGATCCGCGAACATTCTATTTACCAGCCTTTGGTAGGTAGCCCCGGCATTCTTAAGACCGAACGGCATGACCTTATAGCAATAGACATTAGTTGGGGTCATGAAGCTGGTATGATCTTGGTCTGCTGGATTCATCGCGATCTGATTGTAGCCCGAGTACGCGTCCATGAAGGACATGAGCTCGTGCCCCGCCGTGGCATCCACCAGTTGATCGATCCTCGGCAATGGAAAGCAATCCTTGGGGCAGGCTTTATTCAGGTCGGAAAAGTCGATACAGGTCCGCCAATTCCCATTGGGCTTTGGAACTAACACGGGATTGGCAACCCAAATGGGAAATCTGGCTTCGCGGATAAAGCCACATTTTTTGAGCCGGGCCAATTCTTCTTCAAGGGCTTCGGCTCGGGTCGTCCCTAATCGTCTCTGCTTTTGAGACTTGGCAGGGACACTTTTGTCTAGGTGGAGCGTGTGCATGATTATGCTCGGACTGATCCCTATCATGTCCTCGTGCGACCATGAGAATACGTCCAGGTTCTTTTTCAGAAACGCAGTCAGTTCCGCCTTTCTTCTATCGCAGAGGTTCTTTCTGAGCTTAACCGTCCGTGATGGGTTTTGTTCATCGATGCCTACCTCCTCGAGATCTTCAATAGCTTGGAGTTCGGACCTGTCCTCGCCTACTCGGGGGTCAATGTCCTCGCTTAGGGCGAGCTTTTCATCTTCGGAAACCCGAGGTTTTTCAATCTCAGGAGCCGCCTTGGGTCCCTGTGATTCCTCTTCATCCTGAATGGGCATCGTCACCTGCCCGGGTTTAGATTTTCCCTTCATGGAAATGCTGTAGCACTCCCTGGCAGCGAGCTGATCGCCCTTGATAGTGCAGACCCCTGTTGAAGTAGGGAACTTCATGGCGAGGTGCCGGACGGACGTGATAGCCTTGAAAGCAACGAGTGTAGGTCGGCCCAAAATTGCATTGTAGGCAGCGGAGCAGTCAATGACTACGAATTCGAGTAGTTTGGACACTGTTCGGGACTCGTCGCCTAGGGTGATCACCAGTTCAATCGTTTCTATCGCTGCTGACCCTTCTCCTGAAAAACCATATAGCATCATCGAGGTTGCCTTCAGCTCAGAGACGGTCAGACCCATTTTTTCTAAGGTGGAACGGAATAGGAGGTTCACCGAGCTCCCATTGTCCACTAACACTCTCCTTACTCTCCGGTTGGCGAGCTGGACTACTACGACCAAGGGATCTTTATGAGGGAACTGGACATGGCCCGCGTCTTCCTCCGTGAAAGTGATCGGTTGTTCCTCTAATCTTTGTTGTTTTGATTGACGTTGTTCCGGGACGAACTCCCCTCCATTGTGGGCCTTCAACTCATTTACGTACCTCTTCTGGGTGCCTCTGCTCGTGCCAGCCATGTGTGGTCCTCCAGAAATGGTGGAAATCTCTCCCTCGATCGCGGGGGGAAGGACGTCCTGATCCACCCGAGGCCCAGGTTGACTGGCTGGGATCTCCGGAGCGGGTCGACTTGCTGGGACCCTGTTCCGCGAGTATTGCGCCAATGGACCTGCTCGGATGAGAGTCTCGATTTCATCTTTGAGGTGCCTGCAGTCGTCGGTATTGTGCCCGACGTCGTTATGAAAACGGCAGAATTTGGAAGCGTCTCTCTTTCCCTTAGGGTGCTTTATTGGCTCCGGTCTTTTCCAGGGGACTCGCGTAGCGTTGGCCAGGAAAATATTCTCTCTGGTTTGGGTGAGCTCGGTATACGTTGTGAACACGGGCTTGAATTTATCCACAGACTTATTCTTCTTTTGACCGTGCTGGCTGTTTTCACCATTCCCTTTTCTTTTGCCGCCACCGGGCTGGTTACTCTGCGTGACGTCGGGAGTCGCTACCACGATCTCTGTTCCTGTCCCAGCGGGCTTCTCGAGGACCTGGCTGGTCCCCGCGGCTGAAGCTTCCGCTTCTTCCAAGTTTATCCACTCTTGGGCTCTGTTAAGGAATTTATTAACCGAGCTGACCCCCCTCCTTTGAATATCCTTCCACAGATCTCCGCCTACTAGGATCCCGGTCCTCATAGCCATGAGTTTGGAGCTGTCGTCGGCGTCTCTGGCTCGAGCAGCGACATTTGCAAATCTGCTCAAGTAGGCTTTTAGCGTCTCTCCAGGTTGCTGTCTCACGTTAGCTAGGGAGTCGGCCTGGACCCTGGCGGCCTGAGAGGCGCGGAATGCCCTCTTGAAGTCAACCGAAAAGGTCTTCCAGGAGCTGATTGACTGCCTTTTACTTTGTTTGAACCACTGCCTGGCAGGTCCAATTAGGGTGGAAGGAAAGATCAAGCAACGAAGCTCTAGCCCGATGTTATGAGCCATCATTAGGGTGTTGAACATCCCTAAGTGGTCAGATGGATCTCCATCCCCGTTGAACTTTGACAAGTGGGGCATACGAAAGCCAGAAGGGTATGCCGTTGCTGCTATGTTGGGGGCGAAGAGCTCTATCTCATCCCCTGAATCATATTCGTCTTTTTCTTTCTCCGACAGGAGCTTCTTCATCAGCTCCTCCATTTGAGTTAAGCGCTCTAGGGTTTTGTCCTGAGATCCTGGGTTATTCCGGGGCTGTTCAACAGCTCCGGAACCGTTGTACATATTAGGCGGGTTGTTGCCCCTCCTATCTGGAGATAGGTCATTTGGGGCATTCCCGCCATTACGTACTTTGGATCGGACCCCAACTGAGCGGGCCTGGCTACCATCCCTAACTCGATCCTCTCTGTGAGAGTTGAGGCGATCTCGAAGGTCGTCTCCCTGGGTAGTATGGTGACTTTGTGCTGAACTTAGTCGCTGTCGCAGGTCTCCTCCCGAAAGATCACTCCGTGCATTACCGGTCCAGTGACTCCTGCTGGACAGGCTCGAGGTGCGTCTTTGGCGGCTCCGATCTGGTCCTTCCCCCGGCACCCTGCTGCGCCGGGAAGGCCCGGCCGATGGCGGGTCTCTCCTACTATTTCCGTAGGTCGGGATGTCCTGGATGGGCTGAGGAGACGGATATCTGATGGGAGAAGGAGGATGCCTGACCGGAGAGGCGATCCTAGTGCCGTCCGGGCGGACTAAATTTGGTGGGGGCCCCTCGGCCCTGCCAGCTTGCTGGTTTCGCGCTGGGCGAGCTGGACGAGGAACTGGATGTTCTTTGGGGACGGGCTGACGTCTCCGGATCCCCTCGGCCCTCCTTTGGGAACTTCCTCGGTCTCTTCTGGGCGTCCTCGAGAAAGGCTGAGAGCTAGGGGTTGATGTCCTAACCGAACGGCTGTACTGCTGCTGTTCGGTCTGAGGCATTTCCCTGAAGTTCGCCTCTTGATGGTGCGGTGAAGGGGTGGAGTTGGCTGCAGGTAGTCTACCCGAACGGCTACGCCTGGATCGATTACTCCGGCGAGACTTAGGAGCCTCGCCTTGCCTCTCTCCAACGTTACCGTTGGTTGTGAGAGGGGGTAGTCGGCTCAGAATATCCTGGATTTGCTGACCAGCTGCTGCTAGCTGGCTCCTCAGCTGAGCATTCTCCATCTCCACCGCAGTGTAATAACATGGATTCGGATTAGGCGGCCGGGGCGCCGAACTACCAGTGTCGTCTTGGCCGGACGGCTGCTTTCCTGGCCTCTGCTGGACTTCAGGAACTTGCTCATCAGGGAGGGCAACATGGCGGGCCTCCTGCCTATCATGTTGTTCTGTCTCGTTGCCATGTTTGGATCGAGTGGTCACCATAGTTGTATGTTTGTGGTAGTACTAATCGGACTTGCTCTCAACGAAAGCACCAAACTGTTGACGCGGTTCTTCGGCAACAGATAATTAAGAGAAGAAGAGAAAGAGATTAGTACTTAAAAGTAGAACCGTCACAGTTATGAAATCTTTGTGGAAGGAACTAGGTGACCCTAAACACGTTTTTAAGTGGTTCGAAGGTTAAAATCCTTCTACTCCACTAGTCAATATTATTGATGTTCTCTGGGTAATTGGTTTACAAAGTATATGGTTCTTACAAGACTATTTTTCCAACCCCTATCAACTCCCAGGGTCTCCATATTTATAGGAGAAGGCACCTGGAAGTTGGTAGGGAGGTCATCCCGTGACCTTACCATTTGTCATATCAAGTCTGTGATATTCATGATTAATTCCTAAACCTGACACGCAAGTGTGGTCTAATCAGTATGGAAGGAGATAATGGGCCGCACGGCCCAACCCGTCCGTGGGTGTCTGAATACGCACGTTCCTGCTGCGTGTCCGAGAAGTCAGGGGGATGTCGGACACGTGATGGCAGGATTATGCACGTTTATCTTGCGTGTTGACTTCCCATAGGGTCAGAGCTTCCTGAGCAGCTCGCTACTGGAGCAATTCATAACCCGAGCTTATCCGTCAGTGGTCGCCGGATGTTGTTCCCAGCTCCTGGTGCAACAAGAGCGAGCTGGAAACAGGACCCCCTCGAGCTAGAAAGGGCCTGTCCTGAAGATAGAACCTCTGGCCTGTGGGAGCCTCGGACTAAATCATGTTTAGTCCGAGGCTTGTCCTGCTAAACAGCCCGTGGGAAAACCAGGGCGTACATTATCATATATTGGTTTTTTAATTTTATTTTTTATTAATTAATAAAATATTTTAAAAGGGGTTTTAAAATGGAATGTTAGATTTTTAACTATTATCATTATTATTATTATTATTATTATAAAAGATGATTGAATTTATTATTATTATTATTATGGTAATAATGCCTATATATTCTATATGATAGAAAATAGAAATAACAAGGCTTAACAAGTTTTTTGAGAGAAGAAATACTATCATTTTTTTTCACAAAGCAATAACCTTTTCTCTCTAGCCTATAATCAAAAGTCTCATGTGTTGAGAATACTTTTGATTCAAAAAAATTGATTCTTGTTCGCTGTGTGCCCACCCACATCTTGAGGTGTAGAGAACGTCTTGGAAGATCTAGGTGTGAGTACTCAAGCAATGATAAGAAGATCGAAATACATACGAAAAGATTCAAGGATTCTTGATAGGCTACAAGAGGTAAATCATTTCATATTATTTTTCATATTCATATTATATATTGATTAACATATTTCATATTAAAGGATCCTCATATAAAGATTGTTTATATTAAATTTTTTGTTGTATACCATTACCGCAATTTCCGCTGCGCACTAGGAACCATTCCTAACAATTGGTACCAAAGCCATCTTTAATCCCTGCATATGTTAATTACTGTGTGGGTATCATATGCATTTTTATATTATGTGTAATATATGAATGGATGGATGTTTAAGTATGAATCGTTTATGTTCTTAAGGGTTGGTTTTCATGGTGTTCTTGGGTAAGGAAAACTTCTTAATTTTTCTAGATATACAAAAATTTGTAAGCTATTTTGGGGCATAGGAGTTTTGTAATTTATTTTTTTGTACCCTAAAATTAGCACGAGTCCAATTATTTTACTCGAGTACAGCTGGCAAATGAATATGTGGAAAAATAGCCAAGTAGGATATTTTGTTAACGAGGATATGAGCAGCTCAAGACTTAGTCCAGTTCGTACATGATACACAAGTTATTATCAGATTGCCTCTCAGGGTGACGATTGAGTTCAAGACTTATAATGACCAGATCCAACTTTGGGTGCTCTGAGTTTACTGCGAGCTAGGGTTCAGATCGACTTTGAACACAAGCTCGGGTGAGATATTTAGCTCGTGGAAACCTTGATAGAACGCACACTGAAGGATCCCAAGAGTTTCGGAGACTCCTTATACGCTCATTAATGCCCAGGCTGTATTTCAAATCTATCATTTATTATCCGAGATAGCAGTAGTATTTTCTATTTTGTTATCAAATCATATCCCAATGTAAATGGGAATAATCTGTATTAAATGTATACATTATTAATTCACGGGGTTACCCAGACCTATCTAGAAAATTCCTCTATAAATATCAGGAATAATGGACAGGGAAAGGGACGACCATTTTTGTATTACAATAACTCTACATAAATTGAGAAAGAAATGCAATAACATTGTCTAGTGGACTAGGTGGATTTTAACCACTAAACCACGTAAAAATTGTGTGTGTTTGAGAGAGTTTTTATTATTTCATTATGCTTTATGATTTAGCACTAATCTACCAATTTGATTCTCAATCTACTGTTGTCAAAAAAACTGCGTCAACAATTTGGTGCTTTCATTGAGAGGAAATTAGCGCTTCATAAGTTTCAGTCAACATTCATCATGGTGCTCACTCGGTCGATGCATGACAATGAGATGGAGGAGCCTGGTGGGCAGGAGGCCCATCATACTGTTGTTCCCACTGAGAGGGGCTGAGATGTTCAACAACGTCCAGGAAAACAACCGGTGGGTCAGGACGGCGATGGGAGTTCAGTGTCACTCCCACCAAATCCTAACCCATGATATTTGACTGTCGTTGAGATGGAAAATGTCAATTAAGAAGCCATCTCACTAGGGATAACAGGAAAATCGAGGAGGTCTTGGCTTGATTACCCCCTCTTACAACCGACATTAATGTCGGAAAGAGGCAAAGTAGGTCTCATAATTCACACAGGAATATTCAGTTTATACCTAGTCGTTCTGTCAAAACCGCCACTCTGAGTTCTATGCCTTTAGAGTGAAACCACCAAAGTTCTCATCCCACTAGTCATCACGGGGATCATCACCAATGTGTCAGTCAGTCAGTCAGAATTGCGACCCCCAGCTCCATGTCTTCTTCGCAGATTCCCATGGGTGCCTGCAACAACCCACCAGGGCGGGCTGGGACAAGCTCACGGAGGCAAAGTGCTCCAGCGAATCCTCATGTGCCACGATCAGAACCCCATGCACAAAAAACTAGGGACATTGGAGTAGAGCCAAGATGGGCTAATTTAGTTCGTTCTGATGGAATGAGGATAGCCTCGCCAATACGGCATCCTCCGTCACCGATAAGAGATCCTACACCACCTCGCCCACAACAAGATTCTTTAGGTCATGGGAATAGTAGGATAAATCCTCCCCTTCGGTAGATACATATGCCCCACGAGAACATGCTAAGAATCCAGGTCCTCGATCTCAATCACGGACCATAAGTTTTGCAAATGGAAGTTACTGGATGGGGAGCCAGCGTGGAGGCAGGTCCAAAAGCGACCTGAGGAATCATCTGAGCTTAGCGCAAAGTCCGTGATACAATCCACAACCCGACCTGTGTGATCATTTGAACTCATAAAGAAGGTATCTAGCTCAGAACAAGGATGTTAGTTATACTCGACATGAGGGAGGTCCGTTTATCATACGCGACAATGGGAATGTCCCACCTAACCAAGCTCGGACTTGGAGGGACAATAACGCAACAAATGTGTACAATAGGATGGGAGCTGTTGAACAGCCCCAGCTAACCTAGAGACCAACCCTTGAGCAATTTGCCTTGATTGCGGAACAGATGAAGAGGTTCTTATCTGGAAAGGGAGCGGATGATTGCGACTCAGACGAAGAGCTCGAACCTTTCGCTCCAAACATTGCTGACATTTGATGGAAATATAGATCCATTTGATCACCTCAGAATGTTCAACAAAATTATGATGGCCCACAATGTCGGGATTGACCTATGTTGTATCATGTTCCCCGCAACTCTGGTCGGACCCGCTAGATAGTGGCTTAAACAATACAAGAAGCATTCGATAAGCTCATGGAAGAAATTTTCTTCTGAGTTTAAGACAGCATTCTGAGCTTCACAGGCAGCTCGTGTAGAGGTCGACTCATTGGCTAATATAAAACAGCAACCTGGTGAATCATTGAAGGCATTCCCGAGCAGATTCGCTAATGTGGCAACACGAGCTAGGGATGCTGATGATAGCTCCAAAATCATGGCAATGAGGACAAGAATCCTGGTGGGAGGTGACCTGTGGCAAGAACTCCAATGAAAATGAGTTAAAAGTGTAGACGAATTTTTGGCCTGATCTCAGGAGTGGATAAACCTGGAAGAGGCACGATCTGCTGTCGCAGGAACTAGCCAGGCCCCTATCTAGCTCGCTGGAGTAGGGGCAGATGTTGTAGCTACGACTCAGCCTTTTACCCAGAATAACCAAGCGGGAAATAACAAGAGAAAGGGGAATGGTGAGGGCGACCAGAACGGGACGAAGAACAACAAGTATGTGGAGAAATTCAAGCTCGTTTATGCCACCTACACCGACCTAACAGACACCCGAGAAGATATCTTCCTGGCTAATTCTAATCGCTTCCCGTGGAAGAAGCCAAAACCTATAAGGCACCAGAGAGCGAAGAGAGATCCTTCAAAGTTTTGCCAATTCCACAATGACATCAGTCATAACACTGATATTGCTGACAGCTGAAGGATGAAATTAAAACTCTCATTCAAGCTGGTCCATTAGCTCAGTACGCTCGAAATCGGGTAGTCCAATATCAACGGGCTGGGCAAAATCCTCAGCCAGCTCAGAAAGCCATGATAGGTCAGCCTGGAGCTCAGATGAATCAGGGTGACCCTCCCCTGATATTAGGAGGAGATATAACTACTATTGTCGAAGGCTCTCATTTGGCGAGCACGAGCAATCAGGCACAAAAAAGGTATATTAACGAGATGAAAACCCATAATGGTTGGAAACGGTGATCAAAACAATAGCGGTTGGAAAAACAGCCAATCATTTTAACGAAAGAAGATGCTAGCCATGTTCAATTCCCACATAATGACTCGCTGGTGGTGACTGCACAGCTCGCTAACTGGAGGGTATGGAGAATACTAGTTGATAATGGAAGTTCCGTAAATGTCCTGTTCAAGTTCACCCTAGAAAAGATGGGGTTGTCCGTAACCGATTTGAAGGCGACCTCAATGACTATGTACAATTTTTCAGGTGAAGGAACGATGGCCATAGGAACAATCGAATCAGTGGTTACATTAGGAGAAGAGTCCTGAATTGTCTCCAAGATACTTGAGTTTGTGGTAATCGATTGTCTGGCTGCATATAACGCGATTTTGGGGTGACTTACGCTGATGCTTTTGAAGCCATCACATCGATCTGACACCTAGCAATGAAATTCCCCTCGACCTTAGGAATATGCACAGTAAGAGGAGACCAACTCCCTGCCAGAGAATGCTACAACATTGCTATGAAGGAAAAATCACAACCTGGGCAGGAAGCGATGGTTATAGGTGAAGGAGATGAGGAGTCCCGGGAAATAGAGGTTACTCGTAGGACGGAAGAACCTCGAGAAGGAAACGATGAGGTCGCCTACTTAAGTGTGGGTTTATCAGGGAAGCAAAATACCAGATCTGGGTTGCTAACCCTGTGCTGGTCCTGAAGCCAAATGGGAAGGGGAGAACTTGTATCGATTTCTCTGACCTCAACAAGGCTTGTCCCGAGGATTGTTTCACACTACCAAGAATTGATCAGTTGGTAGACGCCACGGCCAGTCACGAGCTCATGCCTTTCATGGACACGTATTGTGGATATAACCAAATTGCGATGAACTTTGCAGACCAAGAGTACACCAGTTTCATGACCGAGCATAATGTATATTGCTACAGAGTTATGCCATTCAGGCTGAAAAACGCAGGGGCTACATACCAACCGTTGGTTAACAAGATGTTTGCTAACTTGATCGGGAGAAACATGGAGGTGTATTTCGATGATATGCTCATCAAATCAAAGACTTCCAATAACCATGTATCCAACCTGGAAGAATGTTTTGGCATATTAAGGAAGTACGACATGAAGCTGAATCCCCAGAAGTGCACTATCGGAGTTACATCAGGAAAGTTTCTGGGGTTTATAGTCAACATAAGGGGGATAGAGGCGAATCTGGAAAGAATCAGGCCATTGTTAGAATTGCCTTCACCCAGGTCACATAAGGAACTACAAAGCCTAACTGGAAAGGTGGCGTCTCTAAATCGTTTTGTTTCAAAATCCACTGACAAGTGTCAACCATTCTACAACTTGCTCAGGGGAAACAAGAAATTTGACTGGACCGAAGAATGCAAATAGGCCTTTCTCGATCTGAAAACGCATCTAGCTGAACCCCTCTTATTATTAAAGTCGACGTCTGGAGAGTTTCTGTTTCTTTCCCTAGCCGTGATAGAGAATGCAGTCAGTGCTGTATTATTTCAAGAAGAAAGTCGGACACAAAAACCCGTATATTACATAAGTAAGAGGCTTCTCGGAGCTAAATCACGGTATCCATTGATAGAGAAGCTTGCATTCTGTCTCATTTTGGCTTCAAGGAAGCTCAGGCCATACTTCCAGTCCCATTCTATTCACGTCTTGACCGACCAACCTTTAAGGCAGGTTTTGGAAAAACCCAAAATGTCGGGGTGTCAATTAAAATGGTCCATTGAACTCAGCCAATTTGAAATATTATACATGCCACAAACTACAATCAAGAGCCAAGCCCTTGCTGATTTCATTGACGAGTGGACAGGCTTTCAGGACGAAATGATAAGGGAGCTGGTGTAAGAATTGTGGAAAATATTCATTGATGGATCATCTAATGAAACTGGGTCAGGAGTTGGGATAATCTTAATCTCACTTGAAGGACATTGGTTCCGTACAACACTCAGGTTTGGGTTTGAAGTATCCAACAACGAAGCGGAGTATGAGGCCTTGTTGGTAGGACTAAGGGTGGCAAAAGAGCTATAAGGAAAAAGCCATCCAATGTTATAGTGATTCTCAGCTCGTGATCAATCTGATATTGGGAGAGTACTGTAGCATCTCATAATTTTACTTAGCTAGATGGTAGTAGCTTGTGATGTAGTATTTTAGTTTTCGTGGTTATTGGTTCAAGCCGGGATTTAGTTGGAAACTCATAAAGATAGTTATGGATTTTATAAGTTTAACCTATAATTTAGAACTATTAATTTTAACATAAGGTTTGATTAATATAGCTGCTCCTAGAAATATTATTAATTATAACCTAAGGTTTAGATAGAATAATTAAGAACGTGACACTTGTCACATGTATGATTATTAAGGATTTAAGGATTTTAGATGAATAATTTAATAAAGGATAAACCTAGGAAGTCTAGAACCTTCCCTCAGTAGTTAAGATCACGTTTTACTCAGTCAAAGTTGTTTAAACAAATTTCAAGTGTGCTAAAAGTGTGCAAAAACGTGTTTGATATATCAGCATATGTCGATATATTGTAGCTATAGGAGTCGATATATCGCCTATGTTTGATACAGAAAACACATAGACTTCGCACGAACGAAACCATGGAGGCTCAGGAATATGGGGGAGGCGGTATATTGCCTATGGGGGCGATATATTGGCTCCACACATATTTTGAAAGTCCGTGGAATCCGAGCTAGAAACAGCCCTCAACAACTTGGACTTGCTCTTGAACATTTTTTACCGAGTTTTGGGCATCTGTTGAGTAGAAATTCAAATTTTATTCAATAAGTTATTCATTTTAAAAGGAGTTAGTTTCACTCCCTGAACTCTATAAATAGGACATTTCACTCAGCCATTTGATTCATCATTAAAGCATTCTTCAGAGCTTCCAAGCTGCTAAGTTCATTCTAGAGAGAAACACTAGGGTTTTGGGGTTAAAAGCTCTCCAATCTAAGCTTTTCTAAACACTTGGGAAGTAAGATAGAGTTATATTTTGGTATTTGAGGTTTTTGACGCTGTTCTTCGGCAACAGATAATTAATAGAATAAAGAGTGGGATTAGTGCTAAATAATGAACCGTAATAGATGAATGATCTCAAAGTAAAACGATAACACGAATGCTTTTTTAGGTGGTTCAAAGGTTAAAATCCTTCTAGTCCACCAGCCAATATTATTGATATCTCTCTGATATTCTTTACAGGGTATTTCTTTATAGATTAGAATCCAACCCTTTGTAACTCCCAGGGTCTCCATATTTATAGGGAGAGGGCACCTGGGGGTTGGCAAGGGAGGTCATCCCGTAATCTTCTTACCCATCATGTCACTTCTGTGACATTCATGATTAATTCCTAAAACCTGACAATGAAGTGTGGTCTAATCAATAGGTAAGGGGGATAATGGGCCGCACGGCCCAACCCAGTCGTGGGAGCCTAAACACGCACGTTTATGCTGCGTGTCCGAGAATTCAGGGATGGATCAGACACGTGATGTCTGATATATGCACGTTTACATTGCGTAGTTGACTTTATTAAGGGTCAGAGGTGCCAACTCAAGCTCGTATCTCGAGCTTGATGTAGTCTCAGCCCGTAGCTCGTGCTGTCCCTACTTCTACCCCGACTCCTTAGTAATCTCATTAAGCCTTTGGTTACCTCAAGCTAAAGAGGTAGGACCTTGTAACAACAGCTCTGGGTACATGGCATCCACGTGGCTGATATAATTATGCCCTTTCTCAGCTCACTAATATCCCATGGATATTTAGAGCGTACATTTGCCCCCAAGCCCCTGCTCGTGGCATACGACATCACCTGGGGCCACAGTGGGGGCTTTTAGGCTTCTTTGTGGACTCTTCACATTCCGCCCATTACGCTAGCCTCAAATACGTGGAGCATCGTGAATGGTGATGATTCGTCTTCCGAGAACCGCATTAAATGGCCTAGCCTATCTTCGACCGTCGTTTCGTCTTTCGAGTAGTGATCCTCGTATCCTACATCAAGACGATCGAACAACCCTCATCCTTTGGCCTTCTACGTATATAAAAGGGCTGGCCACCTTTCGCATGGGCTACCCTCTCATTTGAAAATTTCTCATTTTCTTCTCTCTTCCAGTCTCAAAACCCTTTCTTTCTTCCGGTCACTATTCCCAGTGTTCCAGAAGTTCAGATACGAGAGCTCCTTCGAGACTCCGGTACCAGCGATCCCAAAAGGATTTCAGCCCAGAAGACCCTTTCAGTCTCTTCACAGCAAAATATTTATGTAAGTCCTCCGTTTGTGCATGTTTTAAATGTTTTCCTTCACTGTTGCTTAAGTAAACTTTCTCTTTAATCGCATGCAGTAGGTTTCTTGTCTTCTGCTCTTTTTTGCTGGTATTTTATGCGTAGGTTTTTATCCTAGGGGTGTCGATCGTAGGAAAAACCACTTAGGAGCATGACTCATAGGATACAATTTCTGGGGTGATTTTCTGGTTAAATTTTTTTTATGCCTATTTGGAATAATCAGTTCTTAGGGTGCAAAAACCAGGTAGCTTAGGGGACACGCTTCGCATGCAGTTTTGCCTACTGTTTCCTACTGAAACTTTCCTTCCAAGGCAAGCTTTTACTCTAACCCTCCTGACACACAGATTCCGAGTAATCAGGGACCCATTGGGAGCACAGGCGCGTGTTCACAGAACCGCGTGGTCTCACTCGCCACGGGCTGAGATTACCTCAGCCCGTGTAAAGGAAACACTTCATGCTAGATTCTTTCTTATGCTTAGGTCGCCCTTTCTAAATTTTCTTCTTTGTTCGTTAGGTGACCAGATGGGACCAAAGAAGAGCGCACCCAAGAAGAGTGCGGGCAGCTCGTCTTCCCAACAAACCAACAAAGGAAAGGAGGTGGCCATGGACTCCCCGATCCCCGACTTCGGTCCAACCGTGGAGAAGGAGGACGAGGTGGGGCCCGATGCCTTTTTCGAGGCCGAGAGGATCGCCTCGAAGGTCACCACCCAAGGGAAAGTGAATAAAATCTTACTTTCCCATAAAATTGAGATAGGGAGGGGCGCCCTGGACGCCTGACCTCCCCTTGAAGGCGAGCGAAGCTGCGCACCGCTCGATGAGGAGTACGCCGCCTGGAGAGACGAGCATCTCAAGGCTAGGGCCTTCCTCCCACTGGACCAATACTTTGCAGATTTTTTAAATTATGTGAAGCTGGCTCCCTTCCAGCTCCCCCCTAACTCATATCATCTGTTAGCGGGGTTGAAGTATTTATTCCTGAAGCAGGAATGGGAGGTCCCCATGCCGGCGGACATCCTCTACTTCTTCTGCCTCAAAGCCAGCCCGGAGCAGTGGGGGCGAGGTGACGGGTTCTACTACCTGACCCGTTTTCCAAATTCAGCTACGGTCATCGAGCTGCCCAGCCACCCCACCGACTTTAAGGACCAGTTCTTTATGTCAAAGGGGTTTCACAAGTGCGAGCACCATTATTTCAACCGTCCTCGTAAGTGCCTCCTACTCTCAGCTCGTAAGTTGATTGCCGATTAGCCTCTTTTTATTCATTACTGACTTAGAAACTATCATGCAGCTATTTTTGCGAGGACGGCCAAGTCAGTGATCCTTGGGGGTCAATATGAGACCTTGGCGGGGCTCCCCCCAAGTGAAAATGATTATCGCCATCTCGTGTCCGACGAGACGATGCTGGCGTGCAAGTTAATCTCTCCGGGCCAGACTTTGGCCTTGAGGAGACCGCGGACCCTCCCCCCTGCTCGCGAGATGGCGCCCATCCCCGAGGAGGGGGCCGCGGGCGAGGATGAGGACGAGATGCCCCTTGTGCGGCGGAAGCGAGCTCTGGAGGTCGCCCAAGAAGTAAATGTGGAGAGGGCCCAGTCCAGGGCAGCAGCCGGCCCCTCCGGCCGAGGTAATCCTTATTTATTTAGGGATTTAGATAGGGCCACTGCCGACCTACGGCTTGCTAAGTTTAACCCCAACCAACTCGTTCATCGCCACCAAAATGACCCAGACCGCGACATCACCCTACTCCAATGCGTCTACCAGCTCGTACTACGTTATTACATGAGCCGCCCTAGGGGTACTATAGTTGTAGATAATACCTTAGCCTTTAGGTTGGCCTTTTTCGAGGAGTACGGGACCAATCTTACGTCATGGTCCTCCCTCCTGGAGGGTGTAGTAGCTCCAGGTCTTAGGCAGTACGTAGAAGAGTCCTGTCCCGAGGCAGATTCGGAACCAGAGCCTCTTCTAGCTCATGAAGTCGTTATCTTAGACTCCCCCGCCAAAGCTCTGGGGCCGGAGGTCGTGACCATAGATTCCTCCTCTAGCTCGGAGGGTAGGACCCCTTTCAATACATACTTAAGCTCTGCTTCTTTTTTCTGCACAAATATTTTTACATGTATATTAATGCTTTGCTGTCTTTGTTTCAACAGAGGAGATGTCGCAGCCCGGGAACAATGATTTGCGAGCCATGTTCCCTGGAGAAAACCCTTCCTCCGAAGCTTCCGGGCCCATGGTGAAGAGGCTTCGGATGGCGAAGAAAGACATCAGGACTACCTCCAAGTCTCCTGCAAAGGGGAAAAACCAAGCCCCGACTGCTCTGGAGAAAGTGCCTCCACCCCCTCCTGCAATGGAGAAGATGCCCCCGCCTCCTCCGCGAGCTCCCGTCTCTATTCAGGAACCGAAGGTGCCCACTGGGACCTTGTCAACTACGACCCCCGAGGTGCGCATCCCAGTCAACCCCCGGGCCTTGGAGAAAATCCCCGATGTCTTCAGGGGGACGGTCTATGAGGCCGCGACCTACATGGTGGACCACTGTTACAATGCCACCTCGAGGGATCTATGGGAGATCGAGACAAGGAGTCCCGAGAATGTGATGGAGTCTTCATTGGGGATGACCCTCATGGTAAGTTGGCTTTCCCACTGGTACTCCCTGTTTGTCTGCATCATATATATTTTTTCTAAGGCACTTGCCTTATTATCTTTTGGTCTTGTAGGGGACTTTGGCTCTCCACTGGAGTATATCTCGGTCCCGGGCCAGGATCGAGGAGATCAGGGGCGAGCATCAAGCTGCTCCAGTCGCCCTCATGACGGCTCAACAACAGGAAAGGGGCGCCAAGGCAGCCCTGGCAACTGCCCGAGAAAATGAGAGGGTCGCCCAGGCCGAGCTAGAGGCATCCCGGACCAAGCTGCAGGAAGCCGAGGTCACCAAGGCCGTCCTAGCCGCTGCGAAGATCGAGCTCGAGGAGGCCAAGTCTGCCCGAGCCGCACTGGACACCACAAAGGTTGAGGCCGAAGAGGCCAAGGCTGCCTTGGTGGCGGAGAGGGTAGCTTCCAGCTCCTCCATGGAGGCTATGCTGTACCATTGCTGGGTCTTCAACCCGGATGGGGACTTCTCCTTTCTGGGGCCGGACGCGTGGGAGTCCTTCCTGGAGAAGTTCAAAGCTCGCCTTCAGCAAGAGGCGCCCACCGAGACCGGGGAGACTTCCACTGCCATCGAGCAGGATGGCGAGGGGGTGACCTCATCAGAACGGCCTGGCGGGGCATAGGTCTTTTCTCTTTTTCTTTTTATCCTTTACATTTTTTTTTGTAACTTTATATTATGAGCTTTTCTAACCTCGAGACAATTGATTTCTTCAACTTTATTTTAATTGACTTACATATTTTTGCCTCTATCTTGTTTCTCTTCTATGCATTTGGTAATGATCTTAGTTATTGTTGGTGTTGTGATTGGCATCTTATGCTTTTCTAGGAAAAAACATGCTAATCAACTTGAACCAACTTTTAAGACAAGCCCTGGTTGAATCCAGGACATTAATTTAAAAACTTAGTTCGCGTTAATTCTTTATCGATATCTCGTGCTTTTTAAGAAAAACATCGATCAATCAATGTGAGCTAACTTCTAAGTTTTAGGACCTGGTTGAATCAAGGACATTAATTTGAAAACTTAGTTCACGTTAGTTCTTTATCGATATTCCATGCTTTTTAAGAAAAACATCGATCAATCAATTTGAACTAACTTCTAAGTTTTAGGACCTGGTTGATTCCAGGACATTAATTTGAAAACTTAGTTCGCGTTAGTTCTTTATCGATATTTCGTGCTTTTTAAGAAAAACATCGATCAATCAATTTGAACTAACTTCTAAGTTTTAGGACCTGGTTGAATCTAGGACATTAATTTGAAAACTTAGTTTGCGTTAGTTCTTTATCGATATTTCATGCTTTTTAAGAAAAACATCGATCAATCAATTTGAGCTAACTTCTAAGTTTTAGGACCAGGTTAAATCCAGGACATTAATTTGAAAACTTAGTTCGCGTTAGTTCTTTATCGATATTTCGTGCATTTTAAGAAAAATGTCGATCAATCAATTTGAACTAACTTCTAAGTTTTAGGACCTGGTTGAATCCAGGACATTAATTTAAAAACTTAGTTTGGGTTAATCCTTGATTGATATCTCGTGCTTTTAAAGAAAAACATCGATCAACCAATTTGAATTACTTCTAAGTTTTTTAGGACGGCCTGGATATATCCAGGATACAACTTAGTTCGCGTTAATCCTTTATCGATATCTCGTGGTTTTTAAGAAAAATATCGATCAATCAATTTGAATTAACTTCTAAGTTTTTTGGACGACCTGGTTATATCCAGAGCATATGCCCCCCAAGTAACTAGGGAAGGGTCTTTCGTGGTTACTTAACTTTACATCCACAAATATACACAATAATGTAAAAAGATTTAATTCTCATTACTTTATAAACAAAAGATGGCCTTTCTGATTAAGCCTTACAAAGGTATCATTGATAATATTTCTTCAAATGGATGGCGTTCCAAGTTCGTGGGACTGCTTCTCCATTAAGCCGAGTTAACTTGTAGGTTCCTTCTTTTATGACCTCGGTTATTTGGTAGGGATCTTCCCAGTTCGGCCCCAATACTCCGTCTTTGAGATCCTTACTGGCTAAGAAGACTCTTCTGAGGACCAGATCGCCAATGCTAAAGGAGCGTTTCTTGACCTTTGAGTTGAAATAACGAGTGATCTTTTGTTGATAATGTGCGAGCTGTAGCTGTGAATCTTCTCGTCTTTCATCAATCAGGTCGAGGGACGCGCAGAGCAATTCGTGATTGCGGTCCTGGTCAAATGCCTGGACTCTATGCGAGGCTACCTTTACTTCGACAGGAAGGCTGCCTCACTCCCGAAAGCCAACGAGAAAGGAGTATGCCCACAGTACCTGGGGGAGCTATTTTGGCCAGACTCCCTTGGCTTCATCCAGTCTTTTCTTAAGGCTTGCCTTTAGCGTCTTATTGACGGCCTCGACCTGCCCATTCGCCTAGGGATAGGCCACGGAGGAGAAGCTTTTTACAATGTCGTGCCTCTCACAGAATTCGATGAAGAGGTCGCTGTCGAACTGCGTTCCATTATCTGATACGATCTTCTTTGGCAGCCCAAATCAGCAGATAATGCTTTTGACCACAAAGTCAAGGACACTATTTGAAGTGATTGTTGCTAGGGGCTCTGCTTCTGCCCACTTGGTGAAGAAGTCGATAGCCACCACCGCATAACGGACTCCTCCCTTTCCATTAGGGAGGGCGCCAACCAAGTTAATTCCCCAGATCGCGAATGGCCACGGGGACGAGATCATCTTCAGCTCGACTGGGGGAGCTTGGGCGACTGTGGCGAATCGCTGGCACTTGTCAAATTTTTTGACGTAGGAGATCGAGTCCTTTGACAGAGTGGGCCAGTAATATCCTTGCCTTAAGATCTTCAGGGCCAAGCTTTGCCCCCCAGTGTGATCTCCACAAAAACCCTCGTGCACTTCCTGCAAAATGATCTTCGCTTCGCCTGGCAGAACACACCGTAGAAGAGGTAGAGAGTGTCCACGCCGGTATAATATCCCATCTACCACTGTGTACCTTGAAGCCTGGTAAAGTATCCGCCTTGCGTCATTTCGCTCTTCAGGTAACTTTCCTGCTGTGAGATATTCGAGGATGGGGGTCACCCAGGTCGATCTGGCGTCGATCATCTCGACCTCGGCCCCGACTTCCTCTATGCTCGTATTCTCCAAGAACTCTACTGGTACTAACCCCAAAGTCTCCGCCTCTCCAAAGGTAGCGAGCTTTGCGAGGGCGTCCGCGCTAGCGTTCTGCTCCCGAGGTATCTGCTTGATTGAGCCACGCTCGAATACAGATAGCTTGCTCTTTACCTTGGCAAGGTAAGCAGCCATCTTGGTTCCCCGTGCTTGGTATTCACCTAACACTTGGTTTACCATGAGCTGGGAATCGCTTTAACATTGAACGGAGCTGGCCTTCAGCTCCTGGGCCACCCTTAGCCCGGCCAGTAAAGCTTCGTATTCAGCCTCGTTGTTGGAGGCTTTGAATCCGAATCTCAACGCCGAGTGGAATCGATGTCCTTCTGGGGATATCAAAATGATTCCAGCCCCAGAGCCGTTCTCGTTAGACGAGCCATCTATGAAGACCTTCCATGAGGCCTGGACTAAGGAGGCCTGAACTAAGGAGGCCTGGGCTAGGGCAGTTTGGGTTGAATCTTCCACAGGATCTTCTTGGAATCCTGTGCATTCTGCCACAAAATCAGCCCAAGGCCTGGCTTTTTATTGCAGTTCGTGGTGTGTACAGAATCTCGAACTGGCTGAGCTCAATAGCCCACCTCAACAAATGTCCCGATGCTTCAGGTTCTTGCAAAACCTTCCTTAAAGGCTGATCGATTATGACATGTATTGAGTGGGACTGGAAATACAGCCTGAGCTTTCGGGAGGCCGTAATGAGACAGAAAGCCATCTTTTCCATCAACGAATACCGGGACTCAGCCCTGAGAAGCCTCTTGCTAATGTAATAGACTGGCTTCTGAGATCGATCTTCTTCTCGGACTAATACGGCACTAGCTGCATCTTCCGTGACAGCTAGGTAAAGGAAAAGAGGCTCTCATGCCGTTGGTTTGGAAAATACGGGTGGCTCAGCTAAATGTGCTTTCAAGTCAAGGAAGGCACGTTCGCACTCCTCGGTCCACTCAAACTTCTTATTCCCCCGGAGCAGGTTGTAGAATGGCAGACACTTGTGTGTAGATTTAGAGATAAACTAATTAAGGGCCGCCACCCTTCCTGTCAGACCTTGAACATCCTTTTGTGACCGAGGTGAGGGAATCTCGAGCAGCGACCTGATCTTATCGAGGTTTGCCTCGATCCCTCTGGTATTGACAATGAAACCTAGGAATTTCCCTGATGCGACCCCAAAAGTGCACTTCTGCGAGTTAAGCCTCATGCCGTATTCTCTCAGTATCTTAAAGCATTCCTCCAGGTCGGAAACATGGTTATCGGCAGTTTTTGACTTGACCAGCATGTCATCAACGTACACTTCCATGTTCTTCCCGATCTGTTTGGCAAACATCCTATTTACCAATCTTTGGTATGTAACACCGGCGTTCTTCAGCCTGAAGGGCATGACCTTGTAACAATAAACGTTAGTTGGGGTCATGAAGCTAGTGTGTTCCTGGTCTGCTGGGTTCATGGAGATCTAATTATAGCCCAAATATGCATCCATAAAGGACATGAGCTCGTGCCCCGCCGTGTCGTCTACCAATTGGTCGATCCTCGGCAAGGGGAAGCAATCTTTGGGCCAGGCTTTGTTCAGATCGGAGAAATCGATGCAGGTCCGCCATTTCTCGTTGGGCTTCGGGACCAACACAAGATTGGCGACCCAGACCGGGAACTTAGCTTCACGAATAAAGCCGCACTTTAATAGCCAGGCTACTTCCTCTTCTAGGGCTTCAGCTCGGGTCATTCCTAGGCGCCTTTGTTTCTGGGATTTCGCAAGCACGCTTTTATCCAAGTGGAGGGTGTGCATGATGACACCCAGACTGATCCCCACCATGTCCTCATGAGACCATGCGAACACGTCCAGGTTCTCCTGCAGGAACTTAATCAGCTCCGCCTTCCTTTCGTCACATAGATTCTTCTCGAGCTTTACCATCCGTGAGGGATTTTGTCGATCGATATTTGCCTCCTCGAGCTCTTCGATAGCTTGGAGCTCAGATTTATCCTCGCCTATTTTGGGGTCGATATCATCACTTAAGATGATATTCTCCCCTTCGACATTCTGAGGTTTTTCAATCACAGGATTAGACACAAGTTCCTGAGATTCCTCTTTTCCACCTTGGATGATCATCGTTAACTGCTCGGGTTTTGATTTTCCCTTCATAGAAATGTTGTAGCATTCCTTGGCAGCAAGTTGATCGCCACGGACCGTGCATGTCCCCGTGGAAGAGGGGAATTTTAACGCGAGGTGGAGGATGGAGGTAATGGCTTCAAACGCTATTAGTGTAGGTCGACCCAAAATGGCATTGAATGCGGCGGGACAATCGATGACCACAAACTCGAGGAGTTTTGAGACTGTCCGAGGTCCTTCTCCCAAGGTGATCACCAGCTCGATCGTTCCTATCGCTGCCGATCCTTCTCCAGAGAATCTGTATAGCATCATGGAGGTGGCTTTCAGCTCGGTGACAGACAAACCCATCTTCTCCAGCATAGAACAGAACAATAGGTTTATCGAGCTCCCAATATCGACTAGTACTCTTCTAACCCTCCGATTAGCAAGCTGAACGGCTACGACCAGAGGGTCGTTGTGAGGGAACAAGACGTGGCTGGCATCTTCTTCAGTAAATATGATTCGTTGCCTCTCCAATCATTGCTGCTTTGGTAGATGCCGCTCAGGGACAAACTCCACTCCATTATGAGCCTTAAGTTCGTTGACGTATCTCTTTTGGGCACCTCTGCTCGTGCTAGCCAGATGGGGACCTCCAGAGATCATGGAGATCTCTCCTCCTATCACGGGAGGAGGGACGTCCTGATCTACCCGAGGCCCGGGCTGACTTATCGGGACTTCCGGAGCTAGATGACCGGCGGGAACTTTGTTCCACGCATACTGAGCCAAGGGTCCGGCTCTGATGAGAGTCTCGATCTCATCCTTCAGGTGCCTACAATCATCGGTATTGTGTCCAATGTCGTTGTGGAACCAACAAAACTTGGAAGGGTCTCGCTTACGGTAACGCCCTACTTCCTTAGAGCCGTTACTAAGTGAGGGTTAAAACGAAAAAGGAGCAATGAACTCGCTAACCATGGTTTTTAAAACAAAAGTGTGACTAAGCAAAAGTTAAGGCTGTAATCTTTGAAGATGCGTTGTTTCATTGAAAACTTCTAGTATAAAACATTTGGGATCCCAAAATAAGGTTTGAAAACCATTTACAACTTAAAATAAGTTTACAGTTGGTCTGTTATTAAAATCACAGGTTATTACAGCCATTTCTCGAAAATACCCCCAACCAAAGCAGTCGGGCAAGCCAAACATGTATGCGTCGCTTCACGCTCTCCGTACTCATGGCTGGTTGACTAAATCTTTGCCCTTACCTGTAACACAGAGCACCTGTGAGCCGAAGCCCAGCAAGAAAACTCATACAGTACATAACATATGCGATTATACAGTTAACATATCAGATAATCCACAGATAACCAAGTATTCCATTAGACTAAACAAACACGGCCATGCCGTCCCAGAGGCCTTACCAAAGCCTGGGGTCTCGGTCCCCACCGAATGGATATCACATGTATCCACTGGGTCCTACCCTGACTATAAGCATCCCATGTGCTAAGTGTTACTTCCGGCCTAGCTGCCGTTCTCGGCCTTTCACCGTTCTCGGCTCCCTTGCTGTTTCGGCTCTTTTGCCGTCCCCGGCTCCTTTGCCATTCATTCTTACTATAATCACAAATAGCATAACTCAAATAACATTTAAACATATATCACTTCAATTAAGTCTGCACCCTAACTTGTAATGCAATATAGGGCCGTGCCCCACAATCACACTATGGGCCCATGCCCTGTCCTACGGGTGCCATAGTTTTCTTACCTGTCAATTTGATAGCATTCAACACTTGACTCCTTGAGCACGATCCCACTCGAGCCTTAGCGCACACCTAAACACAGCCATAGGTCAAAGTCAACACAGAACCCCAAGTCCGAAAACCTAGCCTCGAGGCCAATCCCGAGCCCCCCGGGAAGTCCTAGATCCACAAAACAAGGTGGTGGAATCGAGCCCCGAACCCTAAGTCAAAATCCCTCAACAAAAGCCCAAAAACCCCTTTTTGTGAACAGTGCAGCGCTACAGCGCTCTAAAGAGGGCGCTGTAGTGCTGCAAGCAGAACCACACATCCCCAGAAACAGGGCCTAGCGCTACAGCACCCAAAGACTAGCGTTGTAGCGCTAGTTGTAGGCAGGCAAAAACCCAAATTCCATTTCTGCGATTTCTTTGAGCCAATCTCAACCCAAACATCCCCAAATCTTTACCAAACTCAAAATCAAGCTTATAAACACTCTCCACTCATCCCAAGCATCCCAAATCCTCAAAACCCAAGCACATTCAACCCAAATCTCAAAATTCACCATGATCAACCCTAAACCCAGAAATTCAGTCAAACAACAAAGTTAAAGGCTTAGAATTCATACCGTTGATGCAATCTTGACCTTGATTCATTTCCTAGACCTTCATAGCTTGCTCTTCCTCAAAGCTTGCCCATAAATTCCATAAAATTCCCATCATCTCAGCTCAAAACACAGCTCAAACCAGCCAAACCCTTAAAAACTGAAAACTCTAAAAACTTACCTCAAAAGTTGGTGTGTTCTTGCTAATCCTTGCCAAATCTTCAAGTATAACCTTAAGATCCTTGATGCTCAGCCTATCCTAGCTCTCCACTGAGCTTTGCCCCAAGAAATTTGAAGAGAGACGGTGCTAGAATCCTCAAACCGCCCATTTGGAAAACTCTCTGTTTTTCTCTCTTTTCTTTTCTTCCTTTTTCTTTCCTTTCCTTCAGATTTCCCACACTCTCTAACAATCCCACTCACTATATAAAGCCTCATAAACCAATCTCTAAAAGCCAATTGACCAAAATGCCCTCCCTATTAATTCTAAACCCTTTTTGTCCAAGTAGGGCCATTTTAGTCATTTTACCCAATTCCCACTAATCCTCAAGTGTCTCTAATATTTTCCCGCTTGCTTCCCAATACCTGAAAAGTCACCAAATAATATTCCTCGATATCAAAATAAACCCCAATATACTCATTAACTTCCTATTTATACCTCCAGGCTCGCCCCAAGCCGGGTATAAATCTCCGCCTCGACTTTCCGCTAGTCTGCTCACTGGGATCGTCTCGAGTCACAACTCACAGATACATCCACATACCAATGTGGTCTCAACAATCATCTCATATCAATACAGTTATGCCCAAAATGGCCAAAATTACAATTATGCCCTTCTAACACAATTAGGGCCTACATGCATACTAATACACATAGTCATGCATCTCAAATAGTCAAATAGTCAAATAGTCATATAACACGCTTTAAATCATATCCATGCATTTAACTCATAAAAAAAATCACACATAAATCCCAACATGCCCTCCTGGCACACTAATCAAGGCCCTTAAGCCTTATTAGCGATTTTGGGTCGTTACAACTATCCCCTCCTCATAAAAATTTCGTCCTCGAAATTTACCCAAACACATCAATCAGTAACCCGCAACTCTGACCATCATTTCCAAGGTCCACCGCCTTACTTTAGTTCCCAACAACACTCTTTCAGGAGTAACAGTCTTGTCCCACAAGATCTTGTCTAATAGCCATACTCTCGTTAGCCCTTCGTTTACACCGCAACCCTGCTCAAGCTTCAGGGTCTGCCTAGATTGCAATGATTACCTCGCTGTCTTATTCCCAATACCAGAGATATTCATAAGCCATCACCCCTACCAGGTGGGATCAACTTGTAGGCCCCGCTGGCCTAACCCTTGGTACAACTTCAGAATCTTTATTGAATCAAGGGTCAGAACTCTCCCTTCTTTCCCTGAATACCATACAAATCCTTGTCTGTTATTACGTAGAGATACAAATCTTTTCTTCTGGAACTTTATTTTCCCAAAATTTAACAATTTACAAGTTCTTTTATTCTTTCAAATAGGCAGACACTCCTGCCTTAAGAGTTCCAACAACCTCTTTGGCTTTCTCTCTGAACCAATGCCAAATCGTAGTATTCACTATCCTTCGCCTCTTACCATGTCCTATGTCGTGTTACTTTAACAAGACGCCAACATTTGCCACCACGACTAACTCATCAGGGATTACGCTTCCCTTAATATCTCGAGTCTTCGCATACTCAGCGCGTAATTCTTTAAGATATCTGATAAACTTTCAGACTGCTATTCCACTTGCAATCAACTGCTAGTTCTTGATTCCCAGTTTGTTCTCTTTGTTCTCTAGATCCTTTCCAAAATTTAAAATACTATAGGGTCTCAATTCAGTATCATTGACGTTCTACCCTGAAACCAGTTCACTTGACCCAACTACATTAACTCGATCAACAGAGTTAAAACTTTTCATGTCTGGATACCTTACTTAAGGTCTATTGTGGTCTATTCCCACGATGCACCACCACATCACCTAACCCCTCAGGGTCCAAAGGAAAATGCTAGATTCTGTCACCCGCTCCACCCTCCCGGTACGACGTACCCTAGGAGGTGGAATGATATCCATTCAGAATTCTCATTCATAACCCAAATCTAATTGGATCTTTCATCCAATCCTGGTATCCTAACTTGTACCACCTTGGCAGGGTTCCTCCCTGCTTCAACCAAAGCCAACACTTCAGATTTCATAGTTCAATGACACTCACCAGCTAATCATTACTTACTAACGTTACGCCGAACTCAGTCGTTGCCTTGTCCACTCCATTACAATCTATGGCGTTATTCCCTGACTGACACACGCCTCACAGTTAGGAGTTCCGCCTCCAATTAAATTTCCCTTCGCTCAATCGAGGATTTCAAACACTGATCATCCGTCTATTACTTTTCACCACATCTGGGTCTCAACATTATCTTTCTTACTAATACCCAATACTCAAGCACCTTATGATATGCATAACTGTCAACTTAATGCTCCGAGTGTATCAACCATGTTCATTCTTTCACCTCCCGCAAGGTTCGATCCATCCTCGCGCCAAATGCGCCTGGGCGTGCCCAATCCGTGATGCACTCCCACAATTCCATATCCTCATCATAGATCAAGTCCTTTATGCTATTACTCTATACTTAACCATATCACACACATATTCCAGCATAGCCAGATACCAATCGATCCTTACCTTGTCTTATCTTTATGATTTGACACCACTCATTCCGTCTAACCTCAAGTCTTACTGTTCTCCTCATCTCTGATGTAGTTGTCTCCGGAGATACTTATGCAATAGATGACGCGCTTACCACTCCTGTTATGCTTTCTACTCTTCAGATATTCTTCATTAGCTTCTTTGTGGCTTCAGATCAAATCTCCTCATACCTGTCCTTTCTTCTTGTAGCTCTATACTGGGTACTCCTGACGACACCCAAACTAACACTCCGTAGAACCTCACCTGTGACTCTGCCTTCTGGGTACAAACATCTTCAGCATAATCATTTGCTCACCATTTCCATCTGGGAGTAATCCACATGCACTGCTCGTGAGCTTGAAGGGGACTTGCCCATACCGTTCATGCATTCTCTACCTAAAGAACTTACCTGTGCTGCTGTAGCTTGAACCATTCTAGAATCTTTGTTACCAACTCCTCACACCCTACCTGGTGCAAAATAGACAAAATCACGAAATGTCTCTATCCTTGGTTTCCAGCTGGTAATAACCAGATCGTAGACCAACTCTTGGAGACATCGTCCCATCTCGTATCCAACCTCAAACTTTTCTTCCTTACCAACAATGCTAACAATCCCTGCAGTATAGCGCTCTGGCTACTCTAGGGTCAAATTCCTTCGATTGCTTCAATAGATTTTTCTGTCAGCCAATACCATCTTTTACAACATTCCTTATACCAATCCTATCTGTAGTCCGACCTTGAAGTACCCCCGAATCTTTCTTTTCATACCCACATAATTTCCCACTGGTCAGCTCAGTTTCCACTCAGTCTCATTTACATACTCCAGATGATATACTCTACAATCCATGTTTATTTCTTAACTGATTAACTCTCTCACTGTGACTCATGCTAAGGCTCCCTTACGACCAACTCTATCGTATTACTATGCACTTCTTGATCACTTGCATCCCAATCCATCTGCCAGAGTTTCTAATTTCTTCCCAATAAGTATTACTGTCATCAGCCTCTCGAATAGCACCTTTGAGGCAACCTCTCTATGTCCATCTCCCTCTCGGAACCTTCTCAACACCGAGTTCTTCCAGTTCGTTACATGACCAAAGCATAAACCAGTCAGTTAAATACTCATCCTCGAGGAATCAGCCTCGAACTTTGAATGTATCGATGCATTCTAGTTCTCCGTTCCCTCACCCTGGGAAATTCATCCTAACATATCGAGTCATTCTATGTAGAAGTCATGCCCTCACCTGACCTCCTCTCAGGTGGCATCCTCTCCCTTATGTGCATACCAAATAACCTCCCTGGTTCCTGTCACCATCTTGATAACTACCTTTTCGATCAGGCTTCTCTCCAATCTCAAATTAGGCGCCCAAGCACTGTCTGGGATCCTTCTACGTCAAAATTGAGAATCAGTCCTTGCTGCATTCTATTAATAAAAGTACCATCTTATCAATCAGACTTTTCCCCCATTCTGGCAAAACCAGAAGCCACAGAACTATCCGGGGTTCTTTTAACTCGATTATTACGAATCTATCTTTACTAACTCCATCAAAGGAAGCACTGCCATTGCGGCTCTAGCACTCATGCTCTATACCTCAACCATCAGTTCCTCGAACAACATGGCCCTCTCCGCAATCCACATACAAACGATAAATTCTTACATCAGAGCGGCCCAAATACCTTGGACTATCCCAGAGTTCAATCTTTAAATGGGTCGCCTTCATTTCCAGATACATCCGTCAGTATAAATTCCCGAAATGAATTATCCAATTCACCAAACCCATTGATTTACACTATTGTTACCCTATCAGTCCAAGCCAAACTTATAAGCCCACCAGTCTCCACAGTTCAAATCCTGTCTTTATAATCTCTTCTAACAATTCATCATGTAGGTTCTTTCCAACCCATTACGCCTATGCCTCAGCCCAAGTACCATTTCCAAGCATCCCTCTAGCACAATACTTAACACAACCCTTTAGTCATTGGCTCTCATCCTCTTAACCAAGGGTGGAATTCACTTTGCCCATCCACTGATAATTTCCTTGTCAACCTGAACTTTCCTCAAAACCAGAGGATAACACCCTTTAAGCCTTTCATATAATACCCTTGTTTTTCCATACTCCCACAGTAAACCAACACTGGTAACCTTTACTGTTAAAGCATATAAATCAGCTATTTTCCCAGAGAAATCCGCTGTTCTTCCGTTCCATCTCAACTAATAAACTCCATAACTTACTCACACACTAGTGACCCTCTACTGCTGCTTTCACGGATAAATGGAGATCTCTAACTCCAACTTCTATCTAGAATCCCCCTTTCAACCCAATATCAAGTCCACATAACCCTCTAGAAACAAACAATTCGAGTTCATCTGCCAAAACTGACCGAACTCCTAGGTTCTGTGGTTCATACTCTGAACCAAACCACAACTAGATCCAAATGACCACAGTTATCATGCACACACAAAGCATATATAGGCCAAATCCACAATGATATACGTTTAGCTACCAGATTCTAACATCACCAAGTATACCCAGGTCTCAACATGCTTCATACAAGCCAATAAACGGATATTACATACGAATTCAATTTAAATAATTAACCACATAAACTCAATATGTAAACCATTATGCCAATATTCATCCACATGCATAATAATGTTATTCAGCACGCATCAATCTCAACATGCAATAGTCAAGGGCCCAGCCCCAACAGTATCTCATGCATATGTCAACTCATCCCTCATGCTCCATATAAATAAGCTGGCAAACAGGGCATTCAAACATATGTTCAGACATGTCAATCAATCATACCAACCAACCCTGAGTCGAGCTTGTCACTGACAGTGAGCGTACATGTTCGGTCGATCTCCAGAACCAATAAACCTTGGCTCGCTCTGATACCAAGTTGTAACGCCCTACTTCCTTAGAGCCGTTACTAAGTGAGTTTTAAAACGAAAAAGTTGCAATGAACTCGCTAACCGAGGTTTTTAAAACAAAAGTGTGACTAAGCAAAAGTTAAGGCTGTAATCTTTGAAGATGCGTTGTTTCATTGAAAAATTCTAGTATTAAACATTTGGGATCCCAAAATAAGGTTTGAAAACCATTTACAACTTAAAATAAGTTTACAGTTGGTCTGTTATTAAAATCACAGGTTATTACAGCCATTTCTCGAAAATACCCTCAACCAAAGCAGTCAGGCAGGCCAAACATGTACGCGTCGCCTCACGCTCTCCGTACTCATGGCTGGTTGACTCAATCTTTGCCCTTACCTGCAACACAGAGCACCCGTGAGCCGAAGCCCAGCAAGAAAACTCATACAGTACATAACATATGCGATTATACAGTTAACATATCAGATAATCCACAGATAACCAAGTACTCCATTAGACTAAACAAACACGACCATGCCGTCCTAGAGGCCTTACCAAAGCCTGGGGTCTCAGTCCCCACCGAAAGGATATCACATGTATCCTGTAACGCCCTACTTCCTTAGAGCCGTTACTAAGTGAGTTTTAAGGTAAAACAGTGCAATGAGCTCGCTAACCGAGGTTTTGAAACAAAAGTGTGACTAATAAAGAAAGTTAAGGCTGTAATCTTTGAAAATGCGTTGACTCAATAAAACTTCTAGTATTAAACAATTGGGATCCGAAAATAGGGTTTGAAAACTAATTACATATTGAAATAAGTTTACAGTTGATAAATTCTAAAATCATAGATTATTACAGCCATTTTCAAATAAACCCCCAACCAAAGCAGTCGGGCAGGCCAAACATGTACGCGTCGCTTCACGTTCTCCGTACTCATGGTTGGTTGACTCAGTCATTGCCCTTACCTGCAACACAGAGCACCCGTGAGCCGAAGCCCAGCAAGAAAACTCGTGCAGAACATAACATATGCAATTTATACAGTTTATCATAACAGATAATCCACATACAAACAATTCAACCATTAGACTAAGCAAACACGGCCATGCCGCCCCCGAAGCCTTACCGAAGCCTGGGGTCCCGGTCCTCACCGTAGGGATATCACACGTATCCCCTGGGTCCTACCCTCACCATAAGCATCCCATATGCTAGGTGTTACTTCCGACTCTGCTGCCGTACCCGGCCTACGCCGCACTCGGCCCTTGCCGTTCATTTCATTATAATCATACAAAGCATAAATCAAACAACATTCATACAATTATCAATACATGTAAGTCTACACCCTAACATGTAATGCAATATAGGGCCATGCCCGGCAATCATCTCATCATGCAATATAGGGCCGTGCCTCGCAATCACACTATGGGCCCACGCCCTATCCTACGGGTGTTATAGTTTTCTTACCTGTCAATTCGATAGCTTAAATCACCTGACTCCTTGAGCACGATCCCACTCGAGCCTTAGCGCACACCTAGGCACAAACATAGGTCAAAGTCAACACCGAACCCCAAGTCCGAATACCTAGCCTCGGGACCAATCCCGAGCCCCCGGGAAGTCCCAAATCCCCAAGACAAAGTGGCGGAAACAAGCCCCGAACCCTAGGTCAAAATCCCTCATCAAAACTCAAAAATTCCCCTCTGTGAACAGTGTAGCGCTACAGCGCTCTAAAGAGGGCACTGTAGCGCTACAAGCAGAATGCACCCCCCCAGAAACAGGGACTAGCGCTACAGCGCCCACTGACTAGCGCTGTAGCGCTAGTTGCAGCCCAGAAAACCTAAAATCGCATTTCTGCGATTTCTTTCACCCAATCTCAAACCAAACTTCCCCAAATCTTTACCAAACTCAAAATCAAGCTTATGAACACTCTCCATTCATCCCAAGCATCCCAAATCCTCAAATCCCAAGATCATTTATCCCAAATCTCAAAATCTACCATGAACAACCCTAAACCAGAAATTCATGCAAACCACAAAGATAGAGTCTTAGAAATCATACCATTGCTGCAAATTTTGACCTTGATTCAACCCTAGGCCTCCTTAGCTTGCTCTCCCTCAAAGCTTGCCCAGAAATCCCCTAAGATTCCCATCAATCCAGCTTAGATACACAGCCCAAACCAGCCAAAACCCAAAACTGAAAACTCTAAAACTTACCTCAAGCATTGATGTGCTCTTGCCAAATCTTCAAGTCTAACCCAGGATCCTTGATGCTCAGCCTATCCTTGCTCTCCACTAAGCTTTGCCCCAAGAAATTTGAAGAGAAGAGGTGCTAGAACCCCAAACCGATCCCTTCAAAACCCATCTGTTTTTCTCTCTTTCTTTCTTTCTTTTTTTTTTCTTTCTTTTCAGCCTATACTCTTTTCTACAAAATCCACTAAGTGTATAAAGCCTCATTTAACCTATCTCAAAGCCAAATGACAAAAATGCCCTTCCCATTAATTCTAAATCCTTTTGTCCAAGTAGGGCCATTTTAGTCATTTTACCCAATTCCCGCTAATCCTCAAGCGTCTCTAATATTTTCCCGTTGCTTTCCAACACCTGATAAACCACCAATTAAACATTCCCCATCATCAAAATAAATCTTAATCTATTCTCTGAATTCCTGTTCATACCCCCAGGCTCGCCCCGAGCCGGGTATAAATTCCCGTCATGACTTTCCGCTAGCCTGCTCACTGGGATCGCCTCGAGTCACAAATCACTGATACACCCACATACCACTGTGGTCTCAACAATCATCACATATCAATGCAGTTATGCCCAACATGGCCAAAATTACAATTATGCCCTTCTAACACGATCCGGGCCTACATGCATACTAACATACATAGTCATGCATCTCAGATAAACAAATAGTCATATAACATGCTTTAAATCATTAAAATCACACATAAATCCCATCATGCCCTCCTGGCACGCTAATCAAGGCCCTCAAGCCTTATTAGCGGATTTGGGTCGTTACATATCCACTGGGTCCTACCCTGACTATAAGCATCCCATGTGCTAAGTGTTACTTCCGGCCCAGCCGCCGTTCTCGGCCTTTCACCGTTCTCGGCTCCCTTGCCATTTCGGCTCTTTTGCCATCCCCGGCTCCTTTGCCATTCATTCTTACTATAATCACAAATAGCATAACTCAAATAGCATTCAAACATATATCACTTCAATTAAGTCTGCACCCTAACTTGTAATGCAATATAGGGCCGTGCCCCACAATCACACTATGGGCCCATGCCCTGTCCTACGGGTGCCATAGTTTTCTTACCTGTCAATTTGATAGCTTTCAACACTTGACTCCTTGAGAACGATCCCACTCGAGCCTTAGCGCACACCTAAACACAGCCATAGGTCAAAGTCAACACCGAACCCCAAGTCCGAAAACCTAGCCTCGGGGCCAATCCCGAGCCCCCCGGGAAGTCCTAGATCCACAAAACAAGGTGGTGGAATCGAGCCCCGAACCCTAGGTCAAAATCCCTCAACAAAAGCCCAAAAACCCCTTTCTGTGAACAGTGCAGCGCTACAGCGCTCTAAAGAGGGCGCTGTAGCACTACAAGCAAAACCACACATCCCCAGAAACAGGGCCTAGCGCTACAGCACCCAAAGACTAGCGCTGTAGCGCTAGTTGCAGGCAGGCAAAAACCCAAATTCCATTTCTGCGATTTCTTTGAGCCAATCTCAACCCAAACTTCCCCAAATCTATACCAAACTCAAAATCAAGCTTATAAACACTCTCCACTCATCCCAAGCATCCCGAATCCTCAAAACCCAAGCACATTCAACCCAAATCTCAAAATTCACCATGATCAACCCTAAACCCAGAAATTCAGTCAAACAACAAAGTTAAAGGCTTAGAATTCATACCGTTGATGCAATCTTGACCTTGATTCATTTCCTAGACCTTCATAGCTTGCTCTTCCTCAAAGCTTGCCCATAAATTCCATAAAATTCCCATCATCTCAGCTCAAAACACAGCTCAAACCAGCCAAACCCTTAAAAACTGAAAACTCTAAAAACTTACCTCAAAAGTTGGTGTGTTCTTGCTAATCCTTGCCAAATCTTCAAGTATAACCTTAAGATCCTTGATGCTCAGCCTATCCTAGCTCTCCACTGAGCTTTGCCCCAAGAAATTTGAAGAGAGACGGTGCTAGAATCCTCAAACCGCCCATTTGGAAAACCCTCTGTTTTTCTCTCTTTTCTTTTCTTCCTTTTTCTTTCCTTTCCTTCAGATTTCCCACACTCTCTAACAATCCCACTCACTATATAAAGCCTCATAAACCAATCTCTAAAAGCCAATTGACCAAAATGCCCTCCCTATTAATTCTAAACCCTTTTTTTCCAAGTAGGGCCATTTTAGTCATTTTACCCAATTCCCGCTAATCCTCAAGTGTCTCTAATATTTTCCCGCTTGCTTCCCAATACCTGAAAAGTCACCAAATAATATTCCTCGATATCAAAATAAACCCCAATATACTCATTAACTTCCTATTTATACCTCCAGGCTCGCCCCAAGCCGGGTATAAATCTCCGCCTCGACTTTCCGCTAGTCTGCTCACTGGGATCGTCTCGAGTCACAACTCACAGATACATCCACATACCAATGTGGTCTCAACAATCATCTCATATCAATACAGTTATGCCCAAAATGGCCAAAATTACAATTATGCCCTTCTAACACAATTAGGGCCTACATGCATACTAATACACATAGCCATGCATCTCAAATAGTCAAATAGTCATATAACACGCTTTAAATCATATCCATGCATTTAACTCATAAAAAAAACACACATAAATCCCAACATGCCCTCCTGGCACACTAATCAAGGCCCTTAAGCCTTATTAGCGATTTTGGGTCGTTACACTTACCATTCTGATGCTTCAACGGTTCCGGCCTCTTCCAGGGGAGGCGAGCAGAATTTGCTAGGAAGATGTTCTCCCTAGAGTGGGTGAGCTCGGTATAAGTCGCGCAGACCGACTTAAATTTTTCTACGGACTTGTTCTTCTTTGGGCCGTGCTGGTTGCCCTCGCTGCTCCCCTTTCTCTTGCCTCCACCAAACTGGTTATTCTGTGTAACGGTCTGGGTCGCTGCCACGACGTCCGTTCCCACTCCAGCGTGCTGCTCGAGGGTCTGGCTGGTTTTTACGGCTGATTCTCGCACCTCCTCCAGGTTTATCAATCCCTGGGCCTTATTTGGGAATTCATTTACGGCGTTGACTCCCTTCCTCTATATCTCTTCCCAGAGTCCGCCTCCGACGAGGATCCCAGTCCTCAAAGCCATGAGCTTGGAGTTGTCATCTGCATCTCTGGCCCGAGCAGTGACGTTCGCGAATCTGCTCAGGAAAGACTTCAGAGGCTCGTCGGGTTGCTGCCTTACGTTTGCCAGGGTATCGGCCTTGACGCGGGCAGCCTGGGAAGCTTGGAATGCTCTCTTGAAGTCAGTAGAGAAAGTTTTCCACAAGTTTATTGACTGCTTCTTACTCTGTTTGAACCATTGTCTGGTCGGCCCAGTCAAAGTGGAAGGAAATATTAGACATCTCAGCTCGGGACCAATGTTGTGGGCCATCATTAGGGTGTTGAACATACCCAGATGATCTGACGGGTCCCCGTCTCCATTGAACTTGGACAAGTGCGGCATACGGAAACCAGGTGGATATGCCATTGCTGCTACGTTGGGGGCGAAGAGCTCAAGTTCGTCCCCTGAATCATACTCATCTTATTCTTTTTCTGATAAGAGCTTCCTCATCAACTCCTCCATCTGAGCCAGACGCTCAAGGGTTTTGTCCTGACTTCCTTGGTTGTTCCGGGGCTGTTCAACAGCTCCGGATCCATTGTACGCGTTTGGCGGGTTATTGTCCCTCCTATCTTGAGATAGGTTATATGGGACGGTCCCGCTGTCACGTACTTCGGACAGGTCTTCCCTTTGGCGAGCACGGCAGTCATTTCCCACTAGGTCTCCCCTTTGAGAGTTTAGACGATCTCAGAGGTCGCCTCTCAGGGCGGCCGGAGGACTTTGCGCCGAGCTCAAGCGTTGTTGCAGGTCTCCGCCGGAGAGGTCACTTCAACGGCTTCCGGTCCAATAGCTCCCATTTGAGAAGCTTGGAGCCCGCCTCTGGGGATGAGGACCCGGGACTTCTCTGGGCGCCCAGCTACGATGGGAAGGTCAGACGGAAGGAGGATTTCTCCTACTGCTCCCATGAGCCGGAATGTCTCGGACTGGCCGGGGAGGAGACGGGTATCTTATTGGTGAAGGAGGATGCCTGACCGGGGATGTGATCCTAGTCCCGTCAGGGTGGATCAAGTTAGGTCGCGGCCGCTCCGCTTTACCATCCTCCGCGTCCTGTGCTCGGCGGTCTGAGCAGGGTGCAGGACGGTTGGTCGGGGCGGGCTGTCATTGTGAGCCCTCCCCGGATCTCCTTCGCGAGCTTCCTCGAGCCCTCCTGGGTGCGCTTGAGGGCGGAAGTGAGCTGGGAGTTGAGGTCCTGACCGATCGGCTGTACTGCTGCTCGGCCTTACGTAGTTCCTCAAAAGTGGTTTCTCGGTGGTGCGATGTGGGAGTAGAATTTGATGTTGGGGGTCTGACCAACTGACTGGGCCTGGACCAATCACCCCAGCGCGACTTATGAGTCTCGCCTTGCCTCTTTCTGACGTTAGCGTCGGTTGTAAGAGGGGGTAGTCGGGCCAAAACCTCTTGAATCTGCTGGTCAGCTTACGCCAGCTGACTCCTCAACTATGCATTTTCCATTTCCACCACCGTGTAAAAATCTGGGTTCGGATTGGGCGGCCAGGGAGCCGAACTTCCAGTGTCGTCTTGGCCTATTGGCTGCTTGCCCGGCCGCTGCTGAACCTCAGGGTTTTGATCATCGGACATGGCGGCATGATGGGCCTCCTACCCATCACGTTGGTCCGCCTCATTACCATGTCTTGAGCGAGTGACTACCATGGTTGGGTATTTGCGATAGCACCAATCTAACAACCTTTCAACGAAAACACCAAACTGTTGACGCGGTTCTTCGGCAACAGATAATTAATAGAATAAAGAGTGGGATTAGTGCTAAATAATGAATCGTAATAGATTAATGATCTCAAAGTAAAACGATAACACGAATGCTTTTTTAGGTGATTCAAAAGTTAAAATCCTTCTAGTCCACCAGCCAATATTATTGATATCTCTCTGATATTCTTTACACGGTATTTCTTTACAGATTAGAATCCAACCCTTTGCAACTCCCAGGGTCTCCATATTTATAGGGAGAGGGCACCTGGGGGTTGGCAGGTAAGGGGGATAATGGGCCGCACGGCCCAACCCAGTCGTGGGAGCTTGAACACGCACGTTTATGATGCGTGTCCGAGAATTCAAGGATGGATCAGACACGTGATGTCTGATATATGCACGTTAACATTGTGTGGTTGACTTTATAAAGGGTCAGAGGTGCCAACTCAAGCTCGTATCTCGAGCTTGATGTAGTCTTGACCCGTAGCTCGTGGTGTCCTTACTTCTGCCTCGAGTCCTTAGTAATCTCATTAAGCCTTTGGTTACCTCGAGCTAAAGAGGTAGGACCTTGTAACAGCAGCTCCGAGTATGTAGCATCCACGTGGCTGATATAATTATGCTCTTTCTCAGCTCGCTAATAGCCCGTGGATATTTAGGGCGTACAGAGGTGTAGATCGAAGTTCTAATCCATCCAAGGTATTCTTTATCCTTAGGTTTTGTTCATTATAATTCCTCTTGTTCTTTTTATTTTCTTCAAAATTCTAATTCTTATATGGCTTTTGGTTAGGTATTTGATTCCTTTGAAACTAAAGTTTTTCAGGGAGTTCTTATCATGACAGTTTAGATCTTCTTTTCATCCTCATTTCTTTAGAAAAATTATGGATCTTATGGTTTGGTTTTAGGAGTTTCCAATCCCGCTCTTATCTCCAATATCCTAGTATTTTGGTAAGGAAAATAGGTTAGATTTTATGTGTTATGATTATGTTTATATAAGTGTATGTAAGCATGTATGTATATGTTTTATGTTGTAGTCACTTGGGAAATGTAGCTCCTTAGATAGAAAATAAGCAAATCCCAAGATTTTTATCATTATCATAGACTATAGTTATGATTTAACCTACCTCGAATAGAAGCAAGAGGACCTAGATGGTTTATCATATACTATATTGTGTTTAAACCTACCTCGAGTAGTAGCAAGAGGACCTAGATGGTTTCTATCACATACTACGACAATGAGTTAATGGCCATTAATACTGTAGTCCTATGTTTTATGATTTACGTTTTTACGTCATATGTTTTATGCTTTATGTTTTTAGTCTTATGATTTATGATATGTTTTAGTAAATTTTCCTTGCTGGGCATTAGGCTCATTCCTTTTTATTTTAGATGGTGCAGGAAAATAAGCTTGGAAGGCGGGATGGATTCATGGAAATTTTGGCATGTGTATTGGGCGAGAACTGAATGAATGGACTGATGGGAATGATCGAGGATGACGTTTATATTTTGAGTCTTTTTAATTATGTATTATGATTTTTCGCATTTAGTATTTGAACGATTAATAATAAAGGTTTGAGTTTTCCTTATATTTTTATGTAATAACAATGGGATCCCGTATTTTGGATTTTATAATAAAGTTCTATTATTTTATGCATGTATTCCAAAATAGTAGTTATGCTTAGTAGTTTCAATGGTCCGAGGTCTTTAAGTTAGTCGAGTCATTGCAGTTGGTATTAGAGACACAATTCACATGCATGAAGTTCTCCTTGATACACATGCAAAAGCTCCGGATCTAACCGCCAATGCAAGTGTTTAGGTTAATAGCTAACGTTTTAGTCATTAGTTTTTCAGTCAAAATGAATGGAGCTTTGACTTATCATGATATCCGAGCCATTAAGGCATTGAAAAGGATTAGAGAGTCAAAGGATACAATAGGAGTGCTAGAAAGAATCACTCAGAGATTGGTCATATTTCACAAGGAGATAGTTCACTTTCAAATCGCAAGGAAAATTATGATGAGAGCCATGGAACAATATGTCCTAGTAATTAGGCTTCTTAAGGATTTTCCTACTGTCGTTTCAAAAATTGGAAGAATTATGGGAGGCTATGGATGATGAAGATGATTAATCGGTAGCCATGAGATATTATTTTCTTATACTTAGGTTTACCTATAGGTTTGAGTTTCAATTCACTAATGAACAAAAGCATAATATCTTAATGTTTATTCCCCGAGGTAGTTTCGAGGCTCATGATAATGACGATTATGAAGAAATAAATGATGATATATTAGATGAAGGGTCAGATGAAGAAGATCCTGATTTTTAGAGATTTACCCTAGTTATTAGTAGTATAGTATCTTTATTTATTTTGAATTTATGATTGTAATAAGTGAAAATATTATTCCAAATGAATAAAATTGTTATTTTTTAATGGCATGTATGATTTTGATTTTTTTGTTTTACAATCATAATAAATTTAGAATAAACTCATTAAATAATGACTGAGTTCAGTGAGGGTGGATACAAAGTGAGGGTGGATACAAATCAATGGACTGGGTTCTATATTGAGAGTTTAGGGGGGCATAGTAATGGGAAGGATTTTACTGATCCCAGCCCTCCCTCAATATGGTTCACTTTGGAACAGTGACGAGTTTTAAGCCTGAGAATTAAGTCATATAGGATGGTTAGAAAAAGACTTAGAAAATAATAAAGATTGCTTAATGTTCTAAGTATAGAAACACACCCTAATTTATAAAGAAGGCTTACATAATTTTTCACAAGAAATCATAACTGATAGGTCCGAGTTATGTTTACTTAGATTAAGTTTTTCCTTAGAACCTATTAAGGCATGTTCCAACGTATTTTCTCAAATGTTAGAACTTTGCTAAAGATGTCGCTACGAAGGTCTGCACGCACGAATGGAAATGCCTCCAACACCGCTAATGAGACTCATGAAGCCCCTCCAGTCCAAAGAAGGGGAACACGTGCTACTACTGCTGCTATTAATAGGAATGCACCACCACCAGATGACAACACCGCTGAGATTATCCAGTTACGGCAACAAGTAGAAGAAATGTTGTAGCAACAACGACAACAGCCTCAACTGC